>NC_090785.1:19535000-20735000 GCF_040054535.1 Antennarius striatus | reverse complement strand
TACATCCATAGATTAAATAATATCTACCAGACCAAAGTACAGAGCAGACCATCCTTTTTTAGGCATTGACTGAGCCAGGAGTAAACCAATTATCTTTGGAACCGATTAAGACAACAGTAGTTTGTTTTTTTCCACTTACTCAAACATCAGGTCATTCAAATCCATGCAAAACTTCACGAGGCAAACGCATGTAACGTATTAAGAAAGTCTACATCAACTGTCAACGATAAAACAAAAGGTTTCTGATGTTCAATTGTTGCATCTTTGCCAATATGTTAAAAGTGTTTTGTGATATTGACAGATGTTTAGTGTTTGTTATCTACATCTATTTTTTCTGATGAGGGATGCACTTCAGAGCCAGATGTTGATCTCACTGCGCACACCATCACCACCAGAAACACTGTCGTTACCATCAGCATCTGGCAGGAAGCCACTTCCTGTGGCAGCTGTGGTGACGTGTTCGAGGGTTGTGATTCGGTTCTTCAGTCGAAGTTTGGAAGCGCTGAACTCACTCTGCAGTCGTGCCAAACACGCCTGAAAGGAAGGCGCTCATTGGTTGTCTGTGGAATGACGGAACTAAGTATCAGTGGTGGTATCAGTGGTGGTGCCAGGAGCCGGTCCAGACTGGTTTCCAGCCTCTCAACCTTCTCCTTGAGGTCCCCTCCTGTAGAAACGTTTACTTCCTCCAGGAGCCCCTCTTTCCGCAGGATGTCCTGCCCCCTCAGCTCAAGCTGAGCCCTGGCATGGGGGAACTTCTGAAGCGCTTCCATGAGGTCTTGTTTAGAAAGGCAGACCAGGTCTGAGTATCCCAGACTCTGAATGTTAGCAGTACCTCTGTTACCCATCTTGCTGCTGCTGATGTTCAGGACGCTGATTTCTCCAAAGCAGCTTCCTGAAGTGAGGACAGCGAACTGGGTGACCCCATTGTCCCCCGTAACTGCTAGCTGGCCATCTTTTACTATGTACATCTCCTTACCCAAATCTCCCCTAAAAAAAAAAAACACAGAAAATTGATCCATACTTTTAACAGCGTTATTGCACATCATTAGGTGAAGTACTGACATGAAACACAGAAATATAAAATTGACTTTGATATAGAAACATAGAATATTGAATTATGATAAATACACTGAATTAAAATATGATACGTAGATTGATAAATATATAAACCTGATTAAAAATAAGGTTTTTGCTTTTTTCTGTTAGTTCTGGAATACTTGTCAAATGAATGTATATCTGATTAACAAGAAGGCCTCAGGCCAGTGAGTGCTTTATAAACCAATAAAAGGATCTTAAAATTGATTCTGAAACAGTGCAGTGCAAGGATTCCCAGACAGGTGTAATATCTGCTTGCTGTCTGGAGTTGGACAAGATCCTGCTTCTGGTTTCCTAACCCAGCAGTTTTCAGTTTGTAATTAAAAACTGATAGTGTGAACATACAGAACAATTGAGATTTGGAGTTAGACTCTTTGATGAAGAAGGAGAAACACCTTTGAGGAGGCACAGACGATAAGTGTCTGTCTGGAGGTCTAACAAAGACAAGCTGATTAATTTCAAATACGCCCCAATAATCCCATGTTTTCCACAACCTCATTACTAACAGCAGATTCATCCACTGAAATACAGCCTAGCGCTGATGGAATTACATTATGTTAGTTCTGCGACACTCTCATGGTGCCACCATTCATTCATTTCTAATTGTGTTAGAAGGACACAGCTTGACACCTTAGACAATGTTTTAAAATAAGAAATCCCCTGAGGGTTTTAGTCTGTAGGTTTTACTGGTCATCCACTGACCAGCTGTACGATGTTGAGTACTCCGCATACAACTGCTGGAGTGGGATATTAGAAATATGTCCAAAATGTGATAGTTTTCTTTTATTGTGCTATATATTCAATTACTCAAAGTACACTCGGGTTCCTGACTGTACAAAAGTTGACCAAGTTTTCTCAAGGTCAAGGTCATTATCTCATTTTCATCCCCTTTGTAATGTGTAATTATTAATGTGCTTTTTGTTTCATTTTCTGTCTGCAACGGTTGGGAAGGTATTTGGTGGACTAATGGACGAATGGACAAACAGACAGAGGAACGGACAAAACGAACACTGACAGTTACAATACATCACCGCTTTGAAGTGGGATGTAACAAACCCTAAACAAGACACTGAATTCAACTTTCCCTTGTAAAAGACCTTTTTTTACTCTTTTTAACTGATATTTTTGAACTTATTTAACTTTGTCAACATGTTCATGTGACACTCTAACCATTACAGGTGTTCATACTACACATCATCTTGGGTAATCTTGTTTATATTAGGTATATGTGGTAGTAAATATACATATGTGGTTCTCACTTTATCTGTGAGAACAGAATTTTTGCTTTAACAAACATTTCAGTCGGTGCCTAATAGATCAATATGTATTATGCAATTGCTTATGAGAGCTTTATAGAGCAGAACCAAAATGCATACATTTATTACAATGGTGCAGCATTAAGTAATACTCACCTTTCTACACATGTAGTCTCCTGGACTGAAAACCTGTGGTCGAAGTTTTAATACCAATTCTACAAGGAGGCCTGCCTCACCCTCCTGGAAAATATGCACCTGTAAACACAGAGTTCATTTTGACCTTTGCAAAAACATTTAATACATGGATTTGTGAAACTTAAGCATGTAGTTGCAAGTTGTTTTCGCCTTTACCTTCTTCGGTGTGTCCAGGTGAACATTCATAGCAATCTCTGCTCTCAGGTTATTGGGCAAACTCCTCTGCACTTCCTGTTCATCTGTAGTCTTCAGATTGGTCCATAGATAATCAAACCAGTGGATGACACACTGCTCTAAGACTTGCTTACATGTCTGAAGTGCATGTAATGTTTCAGGGTGTCAACACAGCTCTGAAAGGCTGCTCTGGTCACATTCATGTTGGAGATCATGGCTCCAACATTACCCACAACATTACCCATAAATATTTGCCAACCTCGCAACTAAAAGAGTCCAGTTGTAAAAAGACAGCAGCACCAATCACCATCAGCCAGTGGTAGTACGCATCATCAGACGGCGAGAGGACCATGATATTAAACGTCCTCCTGCTGGTAGAGACGGGGACTTGACTGATATGCAGATTGACTGAGCAGACAAGTCCGGTGCTGATTTCTCCTCCGTCAGACTGTTCTGCACCCATTCTCTCAGAGTTATCACCATCCCAACTATCCTGAAGACAGACAGGTAGAAGTGTAGGGTTATAATAAAAAGGACCGATAATTCATTCTTCTAACATTCAAACACACTGGATGTATGAGTTGACGCAGTAAAACCATTATGTACTTGGACAGAGCTCTTCTCCCACGAAAATAATTCTGGGAATTAGTATCTGTTCTGTCATTGACCGCCATTCTCTGAAGCTCTGAAGACGTGCCATCGCACACACACACACACACACACACACACACACACACACACACACACACACACACACACACACACACACACACACACACACACACACACACACACACACACACACACACACACACACACACACACACACAAACACACAGACACACAGACATACATGCACACACAAACACACACACACAAATCACAATACATGTTAAGGGATATATTAAGGATACTTCTAGAGTCTAGAGAGAAATACAGCACTGACAGTCTTATGGAGTTAAGAAGAACATGTTAGTAAACAGTTATCACAGTTTTCAGACTTCGACAAAGTATTTCTAACCAATTAATAAATCAAATAAATTATTATTAATTTGTCCACAAGATCTGCTTAAAAACAAAAACAAACAAACAAGCACCAGGAAAAATAGAGGTGCAAACAGTAACACACTGCTTCACCATGCTTGTCTAATTGTGTTGCCGGCTGGTAAAAAAAAATCATGTATTACAACCAAACAGATTTGTGTTTTAGAAAACAATTAGATCAGAAATCTGTTAAGGCACTGGACTCACGATGAATTTCACAAAGCCAGTCAAAAAATTTTAAAAAGTTGAAGGGACTAAATCCTGAACTACTGTATACCGCTGTTAGAGAAAATTCTGATGCATGGACTAATAACAGACATGAGACCAAAGGTGTGACAGGAAGGAACACAACACTCTCTGTACTGTAGGGGGCGCCACAGAGTCTATTGTTACCAACACCCCCCCCCCCCCCGTAGCCACTCTTCAGCCACTTCTTCCATTTTGTGTGTCACAAGTGTTGCTGGAGCCTATCCCAGCTGTGAGAGAGAGGCGGGGTACACCTCTCGACGTGTCGCCAGTGCATGAAAGACAAACAACTAACAATGCGCACATGCAGTCAGTTTACAGTGACTAGTTCACCTCAGCTACATGTTTTTGGAAGAGGGGGAAAACCAGCGAACCCACACAGACACAGGGAGATCTTACAAACTCTGCAGAGAAAGAACTCGAGTCCAGAACCTTCTTGCTGTGAGGCAACAGCGCCACCCACTGCACCACTGTGCCACTATTTTGTTAACAACCCTTGTGTCAAATTAAACATACCCATTCCATCGTTAAGATATAAATACACAGTAACATAAACTACATAAACATGATAAATGTAAACTTTTAACATTTAGAAGATTGACAGTTAGTTTTACGAGGTTCTTGGACATTGTGTGTTTTATAATGTGAACGTGGGTACTTGCTCAGTGTGCTGTCGGCCTGCTCACACTCATCCTCCACCCAGGTTTTGGCTAACAGTCTGCATGAATCCCGAGGCATACCTGTCATACTAAGAGCACGCCCTGACGCCATTATCACACAGACTGACCAACACACACGCAGTGTGAAAGAATTAAGTTAATCTAGTCTGGTCATCATGCTGTATCACACATTAACACGGAAACCTAATGGCATAGCAAAAAGCTGTATATGACAAAAAAAGATGCTCATAGTCAACAAACCTAATAGATTTCCAGACAAATCTTCAGATCCTGTTTTAGCTCATCCCTCAGCTGTGTTCACATAGTTTAGCTGCTCCCATCTCTGTCTGAATTAGGAGATGTTAACCATGGAGGACAGACTGATGGTGATATGATGGGGTGGATGGAGTGAACAGAAGTGGCCGCTCAAAGGAATGATCACATGGGACTTCACAATAGCATCTTTTTATTTGCAAACTCTGTCTGTCTGTCTGTCTGTCTGTCTGTCTGTCTGTCTGTCTGTCTGTCTGTCTGTCTGTCTGTCTATCTGTCTGCCTGCCTGCCTGCCTGCTGTCTTTCAGCATGAAGCACATCTGAATTCAAGAAGTGGCCTCAAAACTGCAGCTATGTCTTGATGTGCATGTATTTCTGAGTACAGAATGAGGCACTTTGATCCCTGTGATTTTATGACACAGACTGAATATGGATTTAAATACTGTTCCAATGGAGTGAATGAATAATTTGTTTAGATGGAGTGTTCTGTTTTTAGCCAAAAGCTCTGTGGTGCTGATGCAGTAGCAGCATTCTCTTAAAATGTTAAAATGGACTGTGACTGTTTTAATGAGACTGAGTTTCAGCGTTCTGGCCTCAACACTGGTTGACAATCTCCTTTGCTGTTAATTTGTCCTCATTTAGCAGCAACACTAATGCAGTAATCACTATTTTAATTTACAAGGAGGTATAGTAGGAAGCATTTCAGTCCTTTTTGTGTGTTACATAGGGAGAACTTTGTGAAGAAAACATCCAAGGATGTTCAGTTTTGGACCATGGAGGTGGTGGGAGAACAATGCCAACCCACCTTCAAAGATCTGATTTCCTCTATTAACAGTAACCACCACAACCAATGAAGAGAAGATCAAATATTAAAATGATGAAAAATAAAATAAAAACATCCTCTATTATACTATTATTGAGAGGTTACCATGTGGTGGGGTTTCGTTTTTCTTAAAGACAGGAGACAGTGTATTAAACACAAGATATTTATTTTGCCAATTCATGTATAGGTTGAGTAGCATTACAATAATATCATCACAAGGTTGAGTATGAGTCCAATAATATCATCGATGATATTGACAGACAGGTTCAACAAACAGACAAGTTCAACAAATACTTATCTAAGCATGATGAGAGCTCTGGAGACGATGAAAAAAGTCCTCCGATGTGTTGTTGCAGAATATTCTGGGTACAAGAAAAAACTTCAAGTACAAACTAGAAAATGGATCACATATCTTTTTATACCCTAAAGGTGTGACTACAGGGAGGTATTAACCTCGGCCCATCTGCTTTCAACCAGTTCTTTACGGGCTTTCACTTGGTACGTCATGACCTCCAGACGTTACCAAAAATATCAAGTCGACAGTTTCACAAAACTATTTGATGACATAATATAATCAGTCACTTGAACCCTGTGAGGATCTGCTGCAGACATTATTTGGATGACCTTGTGCAGAAACATACATACATTCTAATTTCAAGTACAGTGTATGAAATGATCTGGCTAGCTGCTTCTGTCAGTGTCTAACTTCTTCAAGGATACCCACAAGTCATGCAAGCATTTCCAAATATGGTCTAACAGGAATTATTTTCATGCAGCGTCTTCATGACCTCGAGACATCCTGGGGCCACCTTCACAAGAGCTGAATAATATGACACACACAACACTCCAGATCTTTGGTTCAATTAAATGATATTATTTTATTATATTATTGTATTATTTTATTGTATTAAAAACTTTCCACCACAACCACAATGTTTAAAGGATGAATATTATCCTTTGGTGTCAAACCAACTGGTCATAGGACCCAAAAAGCACAACTCAAAGAGAAACAGTTAATGTAGGTTTAGTTGTGTGAGGGAGTGTGTGTGTGTGTGTGTGTGTGTGTGTGTGTGTGTGTGTGTGTGTGTGTGTGTGTGTGTGTGTGTGTGTGTGTGTGTGTGTGTGTGTGTGTGTGTGTGTGTGTGTGTGTGTGTGTGTGTATCAGGGGAACAAAGATGAAATAACAAAGGGTGAGGAAATTCTGTGCAACGTTTATGGTTGAAGGACAAGGCATAATAAGTGCTGAATAAGTGAGCATCTAAATGACCCAACAAAACAGGAAGCAAACATGAGTGATCAGTTTGAATCATGATGAGGTGTGTGGAAAGGTTTGTCATCAGTCAAAAGAATCCAACAAAATGAGTTAGATCTTGTTAAATTTTGTAAGTTAATTCCTTCCTTGTAGATTTAGCTACATATTGTCTTTGTCCCTTCACATCTTTGTTACATTTAGTTTCACCTACCCTGATTGGCCCATGGTTTTAGTTGTTACTGGTCGTGTATGTAATATGATAGTGTTAGCTAGGACAACTTACAAGAATAAGAAATTAAAGCTTTACACTAAAAATAACTTATCCATAGGGAGGCATGCATCTAAAATTCAATCATAAGATTTATACAATTTTATTCATACATCCCTTCCTTGAGTGGTCACCTTATCGTGGTGGAGGGGTTTGTGTGTCCCAATGATCCTAGGAGCTAAGTTGTCTGGGGCTTTCTGCCCCTGGTAGGGTCACCCATGGCAAACAGGTCCTAGGTGATGGACCAGACAAAGTACTGCTCAAAGACCCCATATGATGACAAAAAACATTGACACACGTTTTCCCTTGCCCGGATGCGGGTCACCGGGGCCCCCCTCTGGAGCCAGGCCTGGAGGTGGAGCTCGAAGGCGAGCGCCTGGTGGCCGGGCCTGCACCCATGGGGCCCGGTCGGGCGCAGCCCGAAAGGACAACGTGGGTCCCTCTTCCCATGGGCTCACCACCTGTGGGAGGGGCCATAGGGGTCGGGTGCATTGTGAGCTGGGCGGTGGCCGAAGGCAGGGACCTTGGCGATCCGATCCCCGGCTACAGAAGCTGGCTCTTGGGACGTGGAATGTCACCTCTCTGGCAGGGAAGGAGCCTGAGCTGGTGTGTGAGGTTGAGAAGTTCCGACTAGATATAGTCAGGCTCACCTCCATACACAGTTTGGGCTCTGGTACCAGTCCTCTCCAGAGGGGTTGGACTCTCTTCCACTCTGGAGTTGCCCATGGTGAGAGACGCCGAGCAGGTGTGGGTATACTTATAGCCCCCCGGCTTGGCGCCTATACATTGGGGTTCACCCCGGTGGACGAGAGGGTAGCCTCCCTCCGCCTTCGGGTGGGGGGCCGGGTCCTGACTGTTGTTTGTGCGCATGCACCAAACAGCAGTTCAGAGTATCCACCCTTTTTGGAGTCCTTGGAGGGGGTGCTGGAGAGCGCTCCCACTGGGGACTCCATCGTTCTGCTGGGGGACTTCAATGCTCACGTGGGCAATGACTGTGAGACCTGGAAGGGTGTGATTGGGAGGAACCCGATCAGAACCCGAGCGGTGTTCAGTTATTGGACTTCTGTGCTTGTCACGGACTGTCCATAACGAACACCATGTTCAGACATAAGGGTGTCCATATGTGCACTTGGCACCAGGACACCCTAGGCTGCAGTTCGATGATCGACTTTGTGGTCGTGTCATCGGACTTGCGGCCGCATGTCTTGGACACTCGGGTGAAGAGAGGGGCGGAGCTGTCAACCGATCACCACCTGGTGGTGTGTTGGCTCCGATGGTGGGGGAAGATGCCGGTCCGACCTGGCAGACCCAAACGTATTGTGAGGGTCTGCTGGGAACGCCTGGCAGAATCCCCTGTCAGAAGGAGTTTCAACTCCCACCTCCGGCAGAACTTCACTCACGTTCCGGGGGAGGCGGGGGACATTGAGTCTGAGTGGACCATGTTCCGCGCCTCCATTGTCGAGGCGGCCGACCGCAGCTGCGGCCGTAAGGTGGTCGGTGCCTGTCGTGGCGGCAACCCCAGAACCCGTTGGTGGACATCAGCGGTAAGGGATGCCGTCAAGCTGAAGAAGGAGTCCTATCAGGCCTTTTTGGCCTGTGGGACTCCTGAAGCAGCTGATAGGTACCGGCAGGCCAAGCGGAATGCGGCTTTGGTGGTTGCTGAGGCAAAAAAACGGGCGTGGGAGGAGTTCGGTGAGGCCTTGGAGGACGACTTCAAGACGGCTTCGAAGAGATTCTGGTCCACCATCAGGCGTCTCGGGAGGGGGAAGCAGTGCAGCATCCACACTGTATATAGTGGGGATGGGGAGCTGCTGACCTCAACTCGGGACGTTGTGACTCGGTGGGGAGAATACTTCGAAGACCTCCTCAATCCTGCAGACACGCCTTCCCATGAGGAAGCAGAGTCTGGGTTCTCTAAGGCGGCTCTCCTATCTCTGGGGTTGAGGTCACCGAGGTAGTTAAAAAGCTCCTCGGTGGCAGGGCCCCGGGGGTGGATGAGATCCGCCCGGAGTTCCTAAAGGCTCTGGATGTTGTATGGCTGTCCTGGTTGACACGCCTCTGCAACATCGCGTGGACTTCGGGGACAGTGCCTCTGGCAGACTGGGGTGGTGGTCCTCCTTTTTAAGAAGGGGGACAGGAGGGTGTGCTCCAACTACAGGGGCATCACACTCCTCAGCCTCCCTGGTAAGGTCTATTCAGGGGTTCTGGAGAGGAGGGTCCGTCGGGAAGTCGAATCTCGGATTCAGGAGGAGCAGTGTTATTTTCGTCCTGGCCGTGGAACAGTGGACCAGCTCTACACCCTCCGCAGGGTCCTTGAGGGGGCATGGGAGTTCGCCCAACCAGTCTACATGTGTTTTGTGGACTTGGAGAAGGCGTTCGACCGTGTTCCTCGGGGGGTTCTGTGGGGGGTGCTTCGGGAGTATGGGGTACCGGACCCCTTGATAAGGGCTGTTCGGTCCCTGTACGACCAATGTCAGAGTTTGGTCCGCGTTGCCGGCAGTAAGTCGGATTCGTTTCCAGTGAGGGTTGGACTCCGCCAAGGCTGCCCTTTGTCACTGATTCTGTTCATAACTTTTATGGACAGAATTTCTAGGCGCAGCCAAGGCATTGAGGGTGTCCGGTTTGGTGGCCTCAGTATCGCGTCTCTGCTTTTTGCAGACGACGTGGTGCTGTTGGCTTCATCAAGCCGTGATCTCCAACTCTCACTGGAACGGTTCGCAGCCGAGTGTGAAGCGGTTGGGATGAGAATCAGCACCTCCAAATCTGAGACCATGGTCCTCAGTCGGAAAAGGGTGGAGTGCCCTCTCCAGGTTGGGGATGAGATCCTGCCCCAAGTGGAGGAGTTCAAGTATCTTGGGGTCTCGTTCACGAGTGAGGGTACAATGGAACGGGAGATCGACAGGCGGATCGGTGCAGCGTCTGCGGTGATGCGGACTCTGTATCGGTCTGTCGTGGTGAAGAAGGAGCTGAGCCGAAAGGCAAAGCTCTCGATTTACCGGTCGATCTACATTCCTACCCTCACCTATGGTCACGAGCTATGGGTCGTGACCGAAAGAACGAGATCCCGGATACAAGCGGCCTATCCTGAATCCTATCCTGAATGTTGTGTCCTGTTATACTGTTTAGGCTAATCATTATTTGAATGCGTGCACTACTGTTTTTCACCACATGGGGTCACTGTGGGAAGCCTGCTTGTAGGGGTTCTATGGGATGAAGTGAGGAAGTGGGGAGAGAGGAAGTGACAGGTACGGCATGCGATGATGTGAAGTGATGCTGATACACAAACACAAAGAATTGTCGATTGAAATAGAATCCATGTCTAAAGTCTCTTCATTCTAACCGTCCACCTCTACAAATTGGCGATGAGGTAACCCGCCTGCACTGAACACGTCCGCTTGTCAACAGTCTGTTATATTGACAGCACCTCCTGCTGGCACCAGGAGGGATGCCTCACCTTTCTGCTTATCATTCACACTTCATTGTTCTTCTGGTTCTTCAGGTTGCAATGCATTTTGTTGTCAGCCTTTCAGTAATCTTAAAATGTAAACTCATATCCATATTTAATGTACCGTACTTAAACAGTGGATGCACAAGTTACCAATGCAGTTCTTCTCACTTCTTGCAAGAATAGTAAATCTAATGAAAGCCACCAGCTCATCTTTGGATATATTTCTCCACTCTCACCCACTGTGTTAGGCTACTCTTTCTCCTTCCTTGTTTATACATGTCAGCACCTCTATTATTATATCATTAGACATAAACAGCTTCCATGCAGTCAGTCCTAAACCCAGGTACAGGTCCTAGCCGAACACGTAGAAAACTGTGACTTGGTGTTTCAGCCTGTCTGGCAGGTAACTGTCCAGTCAGAGCCCTTGTAGCTCCTTTGGCTCAGCACAATATCCACATCCTCATCAGAGGACTCGCCAGGGGACTCCTGTGTGTCTGACTGCTCTGGTTCAGTGGGGGTATAAAAGTCTGGGTCTTCCATATCTGAGATGTCACAATCTGACTCAATGCCTGCGACTGGCTCTTCATTCCATCCATCCTGGATCATTTGCAGGACTCCCATCAGCCACTTTACTATAGATAAAATAAAAACACACATTTAAACAGTAATTTGATTACACGTTACAATATATCACCAAAAAAATTAAGTTCATAAATGGAGAAATGACTTACATGCGTGTTGCTATGTAGCAATGAGCTCATGGGTGGTGAGCTTGTCGACAGCAGGTGTGTTGATTGGAAAGTTGCAGCAGAAATGGATAATTAACAACATGTGTATGCGGGACAGTAAGGCCCCGTCCACACGGTGCCGGAACTTTTTGAAAACTTAAGTTTTTTCACCCGACATAAAAAACGATTCGCGTCCACATGACAGCGTTTTCAAAAAGATCTCTGTCCACACGTATCTGTCACGGTTTGGCGTGGCAGTTCTGGTGTGTGGCAGGGAGAGGCCAGGCTGGTGGGTGGAGCCACGGCTCCACACCTGAGACTCATCCACACCCCCGTTCTTATCGTTCACACCTGAACTTCATTGGGGTAATCATGAGACTTTTTAAGCCTACCTCAATGAGAGCTAGGTGTTGGTTTGTTTCTCTTGTTTGATTCCTAGAAGTCTGTTATGTTTCTTGTCTGTCTGGAGAATTCTTTCAATTTTGAATAAATCATGGATGGAATATTTGCTTTTGGTGTCCTGCACTTGGGTCCATATCCCGCCTCTCGTGACAGTATCCGCATCAGTGCATTGATCAACACGTTTACAAGCAGAACAACTCTGAAAACGACAGCAGAGAGGAAATTCATGGCGTTCCTCCTGGACGAGAACTTCCATCACAGAGTTCTCCCACCAGCAAACAGTGTGTCCCGCTCTGACCCAGAACTGGCGTCGAGGAACTTTGGCGAGGAACATGAATGAATGAATAAATATATAAATTTTATGACTCAGAAAGAAACAGACAAACAAATATTCAAGTGTCAAGCATGTTATCAACGCATCTTCAACATGGAGCTACTATACATCAGAAAATAGTCGGTTTTAGCTCCTTTTGTACATGTATGGGTCACATGCATGACGTCACAGCGGTTTTCGTCGCAGGGACATGCCCCCCGGATAGAAAAAGTTGCGGATACACAGTCCACACAACAACATAGACAAAGCGTTTTCAAAAAATTCCACCTTGGCCAGCGTTTTCAAAATGTTGCATTTTCATTCCGCATATCTGCGTTGTCATGTGGACGGAAGGTGTAAACACAACAAAAAAGTTGCATTTTCAAAAAGTCCTGGCATCGTGTGGACGGGGCCTAAAAGTGGCTAAAAATACAAGGTTCATACAAGATTCTATAAGAACTATTTGGGGTCATATGTGACCCCACTTGCGGAAGAGTGGGATAGTGATAGAAAAACAAATTTCTTTAAAAAAAAATTTTTTTAAATGCAAATGTCCTCATGTCACAAACATTTTATGAGGAATATCTGGAATTACGGCTGTCAGTTTAACGCGTTAATTAGATTAATTAATTACACTGCAAATTAATGCACTGTAAAAATTAACGCAATTAATCGTGAGTGGCAAGTCAATGCACAAGCTTTTTAAATTTGGCCCAATGAGTGACCCGTAGGCTGTAGTGGCACGTCACTTCGTACCTGTGCCACTAGTCAAAAGCAGAGTGACAACAGAGATGGACGCGAAACAGGAGAGCGAGGCAAGCCCACTTGGACCTTTGAGCGTAAAGTTTATTTATAAAAAGAGCAAAAATGGGACTATCAACAAAAACGCAGTGATTTGTACCTTTTGTAAAAGAGAATTTTCATATCATCGAAGCAGCTCCAACCTAACATATCATTTAAATGCAAAACATCTCAAGGACAGAGTTGTCTGTTGTCAGTTCCTGTAACGTTAGCTTACCCTTTTAAAGGAAATGCCTGTTGGCATCTTGCTATTGAAGTTAGCCTTATTTAGAGGCATGTTATACTATTCATTTTGAATTGCCGTATTGAGTCAGTTTTAGTATTCATTTTGATTGAGAGTCTGCTTATATTCCTATTTGAGTCTCAGCCTTATTTTATTTCTGAATTTTATTTATTTTATTTAACTGTATTTGTATTGCATTTTTGACAAATGCACCTGGCCTAATTGGTTTGCTGATGTGCTTGGCCTTTTGTCTTTGGAATTTCATGTATAAAGCACACTTAACCAATAAAAATGTGGATTTCATATCTTCTTGTGTATTCTATTGATTAGTCATGCACTACAATTTTGTAATGTACTAGAATTCAAATTCTTTATTTGGGGGTCTTTAGCAGGTATTAGAGTAAAATGCGATTAATTGGATTAATTAGTTACAGCTAATGTGATCAGGCAGACAGGTAGGAGAGTACTTGGTGTGTCATCTGGAAGGAAAGTGTATAAGGAGACTCGCAGGAATGAAGAGGTACAGGAGTGTATACAGAGAAAGAGGTTAGCTAAGAAGAAGTGGGACACTGAGAGGACTGAGGAGACTAGACAGGAGCAAAGGGAGATGCAGCGTAAGGTGAAGGTAGAGGTAGCAAAGGCCAAACAAGGGGCTTATGATGACTTGTATGCTAGGTTGGACAGTAAGGATGGAGAGACTGATCTATACCGGTTGGCAAGACAGAGAGATAGAGATGTGAAGGACGTGAAGCAGGTTAGGGTGATTAAGGATAGGGATGGAAGTCTATTGACAGGTGCCAGTAGTGTGATGGGAAGATGGAAAGAGTACTTTGAAGAGTTGATGAATGTGGAAAATGAGGGAGAACAAAGACTAGAAGAGGTGACTGTTGTGGACCAAGAAGTAGCAAAGATTAGTCAGGATGAAGTGAGGAGGACACTGAAGAGGATGAAGAGTGGAAAGGCAGTCGGTCCTGATGATATACCTGTAGAGGTTTGGAAGTGTCTAGGAGAGGTGGCAGTAGAGTTTCTGCCTGGGTTGTTCAACAGGATCTTAGATAGTGAGAAGATGCCTGAGGAATGGAGGAGAAGTGTGCTGGTGCCCATTTTTAAAAACAAGGGAGACGAGCAGAGTTCTGGCAACTACAGAGGAATAAAGCTGATGAGCCATACAATGAAGTTATGGGAGAGAGTAGTGGAAGCTAGACTAAGGGCAGAAGTGAACATTTGTGAGCAGCAGTATGGTTTCATGCCAAAAAAGAGTACTACAGATGCAGTATTTGCTCTGAGGATGTTGATAGAGAAGTACAGACAAGGCCAAACAGAGCTGCATTGTGTTTTTGCAGATCTGGAGAAAGCTTATGACAGGGTGCCCAGAGAGGAACTGTGGTATTGTATGAGGAAGTCTGGAGTGGCAGAGAAGTAAGTAAGACAGTGGTGAGGTGTGCTGTAGGTGTGACAGAGGAGTTCAAGGTGGAGGTGGGACTGCATCAGGGATCAGCTCTGAGCCCCTTCTTGTTCGCTATGGTGATGGACAGGCTGATAGACGAGGTTAGACAGGAATCTCCATGGACTATGATGTTTGCAGATGACATTGTGATCTGCAGTGAGAGGTGGAGGAGAAGCTAGAGAGGTGGAGGTTTGTCCTGGAAAGGAGAGGAATGAAAGTTAGCCGCAGTAAGACAGAGTACATGTGTGTGAATGAGAGGGACCCAAGTGGAAGAGTGAGGTTACAGGGAGAAGAGATCAAGAAGGTGGAGGATTTTAAGTACTTAGGGTCAACAGTCCAGAGCAATGGAGAGTGTGGAAAAGAGGTGAAGAAGCGTGTACAGGCAGGATGGTACGGATAGAGAAAAGTGTCAGGTGTGATGTGTGATAGAAGAGTTTCAGCTAAAATGAAAGGAAAGGTGTACAAAACTGTGGTGAGACCAGCGATGTTGTTTGGTCTAGAGACAGTGTCACTGAGGAAAAGACAGGAGACAGAGCTGGAGGTAGCAGAGATGAAGATGCTGAGGTTCTCTTTGGGAGTGACCAGGAAGGATAGGATCAGGAATGAGTACATCAGAGGGACAGCACATGTTAGAGGCTTTGGAGATAAAGTCAGAGAGGCCAGACTGAGATGGTTTGGACATGTCCAGAGGAGAGATAGTGAATATATTGGTAGAAGGATGCTAAGTTTTGAACTGCCAGGCAGGAGACCTAGAGGAAGACCAAAGAGGAGGTTTAAGGATGTAATGAGGGAGGACATGAAGGTAGTTGGTGTGAGAGAAGAGAATGCAATGGACACGGCTAGATGGAGGAAATTGATTCGCTGTGGCGACCCCTGAAGGGAAAAGCCGAAAGGAAAGGAAGAAGAATTTTCTTAATCACCTGACAGCACTATTTGGAATATGAATATACAGTGTGCCCTCGTTCCTCACGGTTAATGCATTCCAGGAACCACACGCGATTAATGAATTCCGCGATAAAGTGACAAACTATTTATCTTTAATACTGATAGTAAACCACCTTCTATCTGTATTACCTTTTCCCACTCTTATCGACTGTTTAAAGCACCTTTGTGTCTCACTTAAGTTCGAGACTCATGGAACATAGCGCACTTCCTGATGCCTTCAGCCAATGGAATGAGCATACGGTATCGCATGACTGCCTACCAAAAATGTGCGATGAGGTGAAGTCGTGAGAGTTGATACGCGAATGCGCGAGGGCGCACTGTGTTACAAGTTTTCATTTTGAAGCTTATGAAAAAAACAGTGGTGGGCAGTCAGGGCCAGCAAGGCCTTCTCTGCTGGTCTAACATAACCAGAGATCATGATAATAAACTCAGCAAAAATATAACACTTTTGTTTTTGCTCCCATTTTTCATGAGATGGAATTAAAGATCTATAATTCATTCCAGTTACACAATATTATCATTTTTCTCAAACATTGTTCACAAATCTGTCTGAATGTGTGATAGTGAGCACTTCTGCTTTGCTGAGATAAATCATCCCACCTCACAGGTGTGCTACATCAAGATGCTGATCTGACGTCATGATTAGTGCACAGTTGTACCTTATAGTCCATTAGCCTTTGGAAGGATTGGGCCGCATTTTTAAGCCCGAATGGCATATGTGTGAACTCAAACAGTCCAAAGGGCGTGACCACCGCTGTCTTGGGAATGTCCGAGGGGTGTACGGGGACTTGGTGGTAACCACGCACCAAGTCAACTTTAGAGAAGACGACCTTACCCGCCAGGTGTGCCGAAAAATCTTGCATGTGGGGAACCGGGTGGCAGTCTGGTGTAGTAACATCGTTGAGGTGACGGTAATCGCCGTAGGGTCGCCAACCGCCGTCTGGTTTCGGCACGATGTGGAGGGGCGAGGCCCAGGGGCTGTCCGAGTGTCGGATTATCCCAAGCCACTCCATATTAGCGAACTCTGCCTTGGCGATCGCCAGCCTCTCCGGATCGAGCTGCCGGGCTCTAGATGGGAGGGCCCTTAGTGTCAATGTGGTGCTTGACACCATGTTTGGCAGTGGCGGCGGAGAAGGTGGGTTGGGTCAAGTTGGGGAACTCGCTGAGGAGGTGCTGGTACTTGTCACCCTCCGTAAGAGAACTGGAGAGGCCGCTGTATTCTGCCCCGTCGCGGACGCACGTCAATGAGGAGAAGGTCAGTGCGTCCACCAGGCGGCCATGTTTGACGTCCACGAGCAGACCGTGGGCACACAGAAAATCGGCGCCGAGGAGGGGGAAGGAAATGTCGGCCATGACAAATTCCCATGTGAAGTGCTGGCCCCCAAAACAAAGTCTAACAGTTTTTGTGCCATAGGTGCGGATCGGGGTGTCGTTGGCGGATGTCAACGGCGGTCCCTGGGCCCCGCCAGCAGTGTCACTCACCGTGGCTGGCAGGACGCTCCTCTGAGCATCGGTGTCGCAGAGGAACTTACACCCAGAGATAGAGTCTTTGATGAACAGTAACCGGGTCGTGGCGCCCGCGCTCACGGCCTTCACAGAGCGCGGGCCATAGCTGCAAGGGGTGCAGCACTGCTTCGCCTTCGCGCCGAAGCGTGCGTGGAAGTAGCATAACCCTGGGTCAGAACGGTCGGAGGTGGCAGGGGCGTTTCTGTCAGTCTGTACACCGGCGTACGGGGGGTGTGTGACTGCGTGCCGGGGGAACGTGACTGCGCGCCGGGGCCAACACATCAGGGGTGAAACGCTGTGTAGCTAAGAAGAAACGGTCAGCCTCCTCTGCTAGAGCACGGGGTTCCGTAATGGTCGTATTGGCGAGCGCCGTC
Source organism: Antennarius striatus (assembly GCF_040054535.1). Taxonomy (NCBI): domain Eukaryota; kingdom Metazoa; phylum Chordata; class Actinopteri; order Lophiiformes; family Antennariidae; genus Antennarius; species Antennarius striatus. Next base: position 20,717,528 of record NC_090785.1, on the reverse strand, counting down.
TGCACGTTCGGCGGCATGTGCCTCTGGAAAAGTTCAATGAAGAGGAAATTCGGTTCTTCCTCCCCCAGTAGGGCTAACATCATTTCCATGTGTTCTGAAGGTTTGCTGTCCCCCAAACCTTTAATGGCAAAGAAACGCCTGGCTCTCTCAGGTCGTGACAGTTCAAAAGTTTTGAGGAGATATGCCTTTAATGCTGGGTACTTATCACTCGCAGGAGGGGATGTGATGAAACGCACTGCCCTGGCTGCAGTAGAGCTCCCTAGGGCCGCGACGATGTGGTAGTAGCGTGTAGCGTCGTCATCCACGCCGCGGAGGGCAAACTGAGCCTCCGCCTGGGCGAACCATGCCGCAGCGGACGTCTCCCGGCAATTTCAGGACGATAGCATTGTTCGTCATGTTCGGATCAGTCTTGGAAACTTCGTCAAGACTGACGTCGGGGTCACCAGTGTGGTGCCGAAGAACTGGAGTCGGAGGCGGAGTATTGAAAGGAGCATAAACTTTACTGCTGAACATTTGAGCAGGGTAAGACAGAGTGAGCAACACCTTAACCCGTCCGTGTAGGAACCCCCAAACTACACCCAAAGTACCTGGGTGAATTATGTAACCCCACTACAACATAGGCAAAAACTGGGTAAGTGTTCTATTTTTAGATTAGAGGGGTTTTATCCAATCAAAATTCAGCTAGCTTGTTTTGCCAGGTTGAATGAAATCCGCCCAGGACCTTCAGAATCTGAACATATACTTAATAGACAGATGCGATAGCCAATCAGATCACGAGTTGGTGACACTAAGGCTTTCTAACTGACTTTACGTTCACCTGACATGTACGTGTTCTGTGATTGGATACTCACTCCGAGAAGGCGGCGCTATGCAGACCACATTTGAAGAGACGTTCTTGTCAGAGGAGGGTGCCATCCCAGAAGGAGCTAACCTGAACTAGCTAACCTGTTCTAGCTAACCTGAACTAGCTAACCTGTTCTAGCTAACCTGAACTAGCTAACCTGTTCTAGCTAGTGGAGTGTTCTTGAGGAATGAAAGGAGAATGGATTTTGTCTTTAAATAAGTCGTTTGAAGAGTTGTTTCGGTATACATGCGTTTCATTTATCTAAGTTTTCATATTAAATGTTCTTGTAATTTAATTTCATTTATATCAAATCAATTATAATGAAATAAAATGACAAATATACTAAAAAGGAAAAAAAATTCCTGCTCTTCTGCAATATGTGTAAATAATGTGGTGCACTTGTGCAGCTGTGTGATTGTAGTGGACATACACAGAGACTTGTTTCCGTGCTGGAATATATTCTGTTTATACCTGATAGAGGTGATGCAACATCTAGTAGTGTGTTATTGTATGTCTGTGTTTTGTTTCTCTAGCTGTGGTGTCATAAATGATAGTCATTTCAGTCGGTTTTGTTCTGTGACGTAGATGTGTGAAATCTATAAAAGGTGTGGCCGCGGGGCTGCACATCACTTGCTCTGTGATGTGCAAGTGACAATATAAGGAGTGGGGCTGACGCCGGTTTTTGTCCCATTTGAGAGAAGTCATAAACATCTCAGTCTGAACTCTGCATTGGTAGCAGTGGTGGAAGCTGCTCACAGCATTATGGGATTATTTATGCAAGTTTGACTAATGATAGCATGACTGAAGGTATGAAATGCAAGACCCGCCACTTGAAGAAAAGCAACCCCTGGGGTCATGTTTGACCCCACCTGTGCATCTAAGGGTTATTATAATTTTCATGCCTTGTTAATTTTAATATTTTCAAGACTTCACTAACGTTTCAGCATTTTCAAAAAAATTACAATTCAGCACCAGCCTTTGCATAAATTTAAATGTTTTCAAAAACCTTTATATTTCATCAATTACTTGTAGGTATTCACATGTATTGTATTTAGGGTCGGTCAAAGTCAAACTTTCTTTCTTGTCATTATACACATGCACAGACGGTACAACGAAATTTCAAAGGCCAGATGGTCCAAATCCGCTGCACCCCAGGCGTGCCGCCACTACAGTCCTACATGACCTAATATTACCTAGATGCATGTTTTTCCTGATAGTTTCCGGTAGTACTGTCGCCTCACAGCAAGAAGGTTTTGAGTTTGGTTCCTTTCTCTGTGGAGTTTGTATGTTCTCCCCCATGTCTGAATAGGTTCTCTCTGGCTTCTCTGACTTCCTCCCACCTACAGAAACATGAAGTTTAGATGGACTGATCACTCTAAACTGACCAAAGGTGTAGCCCTGTGATGAGTTGGTGTCTCATCCAAGGTTTACCCCACCTCTTGCCTGTAGCCAGCTGGAGGAATGTGCTGTATATCTTCCCCATATTGACCTCAAGTTGAGTCAGCAGTGGTTCAGGATGTTGATAATGCTTTAATGTGAATGTGGTCAGTTGCTGGAGAACCGTCACCACGTGGCCTCTTGGTGAAGGATTATGCGTTGTCATGATAAAGGAAGTTATCAGTCCAGTGCCAATGATCCATTCTGGTGCAAATATCCTGTTTCGTGACAGTCCCACTCTGAAGACATCTACAGAGCAACATTGTTACTGTCACAGCGCCATCTATTGGGAAAGGTAAAGTGGATTGTGTGACAAAAAAATTTTGAATCCTAAAATTGATAGGGTGACCTTCATCGGACGGAGAGCAGGAAGTCAATTTCTACTCTTTACTACCACCTAGTGGACAAAAAAGTTCCGTCACACATTCAGTCGTTACTTCCACAAGAAAAGCAGTGACCAGTGATTTAAACCAGTTTATAGTGGACTAAAAAAAAACCCCAGCAGCCCAATAAAATAAAAATGTTTTTGTCATCCATGTAAAAAAAGTCAACATTTCTTGAGTATAATAATTTCAAACAGATGTTTTTACATCTGTAACCAGTGATACAGTGTCACCAAATCATGAACATACACGCCACTGTTGATGAAGTAGTTGTTCAAGGAAAAAGAAAAGGCACATGAAATGCAGTATTTTTTGGTTAAGACTTTTTATTTGTGAAATTTAATCTGTATTCTGTATTTTTCCAAGTCATTAAATTCCCCATGGAACACCATTTTACCCTGGTGGGGTGGTTTGTGTGGGCTCCAGGCCACCTCTTCGTCAGGCTGCTATTTGCTCTATCAAAGAACGGCCCGACAAACAGAGATCCCACTGGTCCTCCAAGTCAGGGGTTGAGTCAGGAAAAGTTTTTGGAATAAAATCTGCTAAAGCTCACAATACAGGTCCAGAAGAAATTTAATTTGTGTTTCAATTTATTACTTGATATTAAGCAAAGAAAGCACCTTTGGTACATTCAATATTCCATAAAAAATGAACTTCACCAGTATATGCAAAATGTTTTACTTAACATTTTATATCTGATTGTACAATCTGTATTGCTATGGTGTAAAGCAATAGTTTTCCCCACAGTTGTTTTCCAAAGAGAAGAAACACATCAGCAGCTGATCAATCGAATTGTTGAAAGAAGAAAACACCAATAAAGAAAGGTTAAAGGTTAAGGTAGAGCCTGTCCCCGTATGAACCGTAGCATCAAGACCAAACGTTCCAACATAAACACAGGAAAGAACTGACAGCATGGAATCCCCATATCAATGATGATATTCTTAAGTAACCGCGTTTGGTAAATTCATTACCAAAAACAACATACAGTAGATTGTTACAAGTTGTATACATTAATTAGACACCTAAACATTTCAGGTACAAGACACCTAAACATTTCAGGTACATTATTACATCCATTGATCTATTTAATAATTATCTCAAAACCTTAAAAATCTCATTTAAACTACCTTAACTATGCAATGGCACAAAGTTCAACCAAATTCAGGGTGTATAGTTGATAGTGGTAGACATGAACGGCCTTCTATCTGTCATTTCTTTATTCGAAGATAAAACAGTACTCAAATTATTATGATATCATCAGTACAACACATCAGCAGTGACTGTCAGTAACCGAGGAAGATTTTATGTTGTTAACCTGAATAAAGTTACTGTCTGAGAATCATGAAAAACACAGCATTATCTCTCCCAATATGACCAATCACATAGCAACGATAGTCGGAACGTGTGTGCGTGTGTGTGTTTGTGTGTGTTTGTGCGCGTGTGTGCGCGTGTGTGCGCGTGTGACACCTCAGGCCTTCTTCAAGCCTCTTCCCATCAGACAGGCGAAGATGGTCATCACCATCTTGGGGTTGACCTCCACCAGATCCTCAGGCAGGGCGTAGACCTTCGCCCCAATCTTTCTAGCCATGGAAATAGCATACCTGCAGAAGGAAGCAGTCATGTTTAGGATCACCATAGTAACCGACATGATATGTGGCATGTGATTATTTCACTTATCTACCTGAGATTTGACACTTTATTTTAATAGCGCTGATTTGACAGTTAAATCATGAATCTGATATTTATTAAATGATTCTTTGGCTTAAAAATAGTAGCAGTACCAGTAGCAGTAGTAATAGTAGCAGTAGCAATAGTTGCAGTAGTAGCAGCAACAGTAGTAGCAGTAACAGTAGTAGTAATGGCAGTAGTAGTAGCAGTAATAGCAGTAGGAGGAGCAGTAGTAGCAATAGTAGAAGTAACAGTAGTAGTAGAAGTAGCAGTAGTATTAGTAGTAATAGTAGCAGTAGCAGCTATAGTAGTAGCAGTAGTCATAGTAGTAGCAGTAACAGTAGTAATAGCAGTTGTAGTAGTAGTAGTAGTAGCAGTAGTAGTAGTAGCAGCAGCAGCAGCAGTAGTAGTAGTAGCAGGAGTAGTAGTAGAAGTAGTAGTGGTAGTAGTAGTCAGGTTGCGGTTTGTCAAAAAAAAACAGAGGGGGGAGGTATCGTTTTTTTAAAATCATGATAAAATAAGCAATCAACAGGGCTAATTCTTTTTTAGGTCAATGGGACGAGGTTATGAGCCTTAATTCTGAAAAATTTAACATTTACATTTGATACAAAATTAAAAAGACATGAAACATTTAATTTTCTGTGCCAGCACCATGCAGAAGATGACGATGATGAAGATGGTCTAATCAGGTTTCAGGACCAGTAAGGGCCGATCACTGAAACATGGCAAGAGGAATCAGGCTAATGCTAATGGTCTGTAAAATATAACATTAACAACCCCTACATTAATATTTCACACCATGTTAAAATAACTCAGTAAATATCAGACTACGTGAATAGTGTGATCTGATGTCAGACTTTATGTGGCTGTTCCTCTTTCCTGTTCCATCTGCAGCATTTTGTCCTTTTATCCAAATCTCTGAAAACTTCTGAGCAGGAAACGAATGTCTGATCAGCGACCAAAAGGTTTTTTAGTGTTGACACATTGATTCTGTTGTGTTCATCAGTTGTGTTTTTCAGTAGAGATGTAAAAACCAGATGGGGTGACAACCCCCCCTCCCCCAGCCCCTAGCCAATCATACCCTGGTAGTTGTAATATAAGTAGTAGTAGTTGTTATAATATAAGTAGTAGTAGTAGTAATGGTAGTAATGGTCATAGTAGCAGTAGTATGTTCTGTGCTTTAGGAGGTTCAGCACTTACTCAACATGTAAACCCTCGTTCTAAGGCTGTTTCCCGTATGAGTTTCAGATACAGAAGAAAAACTTACTTGGCATTGTCCAGTTTGTCCTCATCTGACAGACTTCCTGTTTTTACCAGATCAAAGTTCACGCTCAGTGGCTTAATGGCCTCAATCACATCCAGAACAGGAATACTAGTACTGATCGACTTGTCCTGAAGGGAGAGTCACACACGTCACACACACACACACACATCAACGCATCTGCACCGAAAAGCAAACAGCTGACCCTCCTCATCCAGGAAGGTCATAACGCCGCCGGTTGCGTGTAGATTGCTGTCAGACACGCAAATCTGGAGAACGAAAGATTTCAAAGTCCAGAGACATCCAGTCAAGACAAAACCTTCAATAAGATCTCAGCTGTAATTGGTGTTTGTGGACAATAGAGTATTTGCACATAAAAATCTATACAGTCATAATATAGGACAAACTGTCCCAATAATAACGAATTGTTATTATGTCTCCACTGAAACTTTTCCAGTTTAGTTTTACAATTTGCTGCTATTAAATATTATATATGCTAAATATGGCTTTATACTAATAAGTACACTTTATACCAGTGCAGCTTGACAAGATGCTCCGAGACATTGTAATGTTTCTCTTGTCACTAATGTTATTCTTTATTATTATGAATTCATTTGGAATAACTAGTTTACTCTCAGCAATATATACGTTAAATTACACTACAGTAGTACCTTGAGCTACAAGCTGCTTGACATATGGGTTTTTTGAGATACAAGCTGTCAATCAGTCCATGAACCCATGCTCTCAGTTGACGGATGGATACAGCATCAGCTAAGACCGGATCTCATTCTTGTTGGTAGAGTATAGTAAAGACGTAGCTCATATGTGTTCTTGACTTTTGAATTTCTTTTCATATTTTATCATTGCTTGAGTAATTCAGATGGAGGCAACTGATTCGCTGTGGTGACCCCTGAAAGGAACAGCCGAAAGAAAAAAATCATTGCTTAAGTAACTTATACATTATTAATTATACACAGATAAACTATGCATGTCTATTAGTTGTTAAAAATGTGTTTTGGGGGCTTTTTTCCCAATGCTGGAACAGATTAAATTGATTTTAGTTATTTTAAATGGACAAAATTTGTTTAAGTTACGAGCAGATTGTCTTACGAGCTCAGTCACGGAATGAATTCAACTTGTATCTCAAGGTACTACTGTTTTTTTAATTTAAATTTGAGTACTCTAGTGTAGACGGTTTTGAAAAATTTGCATCCTAAAAGAAAGTTATACAAGTTGGGGAAATTCAGTAGTTCGTCATTCTGATAGCTGTTGGCTCTTCGTCCCTCACTCTGGGTGGATTGCTGTGCTCACTGGGATGCAGGTTGACTGGCTGAGTTACATCACATGAATCGATCAGACTCACCTTAAAGCTTTTAATGGAACTCTTTCCAGCCTCAGTCAAAGTTTTGTTGACCCATGAAACTATCAAATCCTCTCCTGCGACTTCTCCGTGTCCCAGGTCCTCAAGAACTTTTAAAGTATACCTGTGTACATATTACATGACCAGATTAGATGACTATGAACAACAACATCAATTGTTGTACAGAAAACATGACCAACAGTTGGTTATTTCAAGACATGACAGAAAACCCTGCTGGTAATATTGTGGATGACTAGAAGCCTCTGTTTATCCATATTTAACATTTAAATATCTTAAAGAGGACTCATTCTTATTGATTCCCTTTCTTGGCGATTCATGGTCTCACTCCTTCCACTGTGTGACAGTCACTGTGAAAGCTTTGTCTTTTCGGGCTGTAAAGCAACTGAAACACTAAGTCTGGAGGCTAAAGAGGTGTTCAATTATGGCGACAACTCAGAATAAATGAAGGGTTAACTCTGTAGGAGGAAGTCACCTTCTCATCAGTTGCCACACCAATGCCAGAGTTAAAGTTTCGTTTCCAGTGTTCAGGTCCGTTCCCGCAATTCCAACCAGGGAAAAACCTACTTGATGCCCCAACTCCACAGCATAGTTACAGTTTTCAATCTGACACACACAAACACACAAAACACACATTATCTGCACAGTGGAAAAGAGGCACAAGGTAGAGAGTGTATGTGTATAATTCTTTGTGTACCAACAGCTATATTTACCTTTTTCATATTACCTCCAGCTCCTTTGAATGGAGGACGGTTAACTCTACAATCCCAGTCCACCGGCACATTGGTTTTGTCATAAAGCTGTAGGATCACCAAGGCGTCCATCAGATCACTGCATTTGGAAACGCAACACATATTGAAACTCCAGTGTGGCAACAAACAGTAGTGCTGATAATGACAGCGAGGGCAGCACCAACCTGTACATGTGGTGAACATAAGGATTGACGCCCAGAGAGTTCATCCAGTTCCTGAACGTCTTCTCCTCTCTGGTCTCACCTGGACAGAAGGAGCGACTGCTAAACTTTACAGACAGGAGAGTCCATTTCATACCAGTACACAACCGGGGGGTTCTTACCCTTCACAGTGTACTCTTGGTCCTCTGGTTTGGTGAGAGCCGGGTATTTGTTGAACAGTGTGGCCACAAACGCCAAGTTGAGCTTTGCATGTCCACCCACGACATCAGCCGCCGTTACAAACTGTCTGCAGCCGAGGCGGTCAGCCTGTTTGAGCATAAGCTCCGCTCGCTTGTTGACATCCTTCTCCTGGACACACAGAAGCATTTAGGATTTCATGTGGAACAGATGAGAATTCCCTGTATTCCCCTACCCAAGGACCGAACAAAGCAAACAAAAGTCAAATGTTGGGGAGATGTTACAAGGATCCTAAAAATCCTAAAACAAATCCAAATTTCAATGATACATGCATTATTAGAACTGCTGGTCTTTGTGGTTGGTTCTAATTGATTCACTCTCTTGGGACTGGCCTTGGCGTGGCGAGAGGGCTTGTGCGTTCCAGTGACCCTGGAGAGCGATACTGTCGGGAGCTTGCTCCTGGTAGGGTCACCCGTGGCGGGCCGGTCTCCAGGGTAGGTTCCAGACAAACAAAGACCCTAGCGTGTTCGCACGCTGTGAGGTGGCAGCCCCACCAGCCGACTATCCTGCGGAGGGCTGACAACCCATCCAGGAGAAAACCTTTGTTACGAAACTGACCATAAAAAGAAGCCGGACTGACCAACACAATAACGGACCCCAGCCTGACCCCGACCAACGAATACAGATCAACCTTTGACGTAGGACCCGTGTCGCCACATGGAACGTCCAGACACTCCTCCACCCCGGAGCTGCCACTCTGCTGTCCCGAGAGCTCAGCTACTATAACATCCGCCTGGCAAGACTCTGAAGTACGATGGCAAGGCAATGGCGAAACAACAGTAGGCGACCACTGCTACATCTAGAGTGGCCCTGAGAGACGGACGACCCTTTATGGCGTGGCACTTGCCTTCCCAAAGGCCCTCCGTAAGTGCCTCATCAGCTGGACTCCTCTGAGCGACAGACTGTTGTCGTTTTACTTTCTCCACCAACACAGCAAGATGACAGTCATTGTTGCCTATGCTCCCAACGATGTTGATGATGAGGATGTGAAGGATGCCTTCTTTGACCAATTCCATCAGGCTGTTGGCCAAGCCCCACCACATGACATCACCATTATTCTCACTGATGCCAATGCCACTCTCTCGAACAGTGATCGGTCTACAGGCTCACTTGTCGGCACAACTTTTGCTGACAGGCTCAAAAACGACTACAGTCACCGCCTTCTCCTTCTCTGCCACCACAACAACCTCTGCATCGCTGACACCTGGTTTCCCCGGAAACGAATCCATTACTGGACATGGTACAGCCCAGATGGCAGCACCAGGAAAGCGTTGGACCACATCCTCATCTTTCGACGCTGGAAGTTATTTGTCACCATCTGCCATGTGTACAGAGGAGCAGAGCTTGGCAACACTGACCACCGCCTACTGGTGGCCCAGCTTTAGTTAAAGCTGCGAGCCAACCAGCACACCAAGACTCAACCTTGCCTGGACTCCTCCCTACTCAGTGATCAAAACATTGCCACTGAGTTCAGTTAGTACATCCGCCGCACCTTCGATGCCCTGACCACTGACAAAGTGACGGACTGGCAGACCCTCAAGGATAGTGTCATCCAGTCAGCTCATAATGCCCTTGGATGCTCTCGATCCTCCGCCAAAAAGCCTTGGATATCGGAGAGGACACTCCACATCTTCGATCGGCGGCGCCAAGCCAAGCTCCAAGGTGTCCTGACCGAATACCGGTGACTGAACCACCAGCGCAACGTGGCCATAGCGGAGGACAGAGAGAAGTTCTGGCAAGCACAAGCTGAACACATCGAGTCTGCGGCCAATATCAACAACATGAGCCATGTCTTCACTCTGCTGCGCTAAGCTCGCAATGGCCCACGCATCAAGACAGCCCTGGTTAAAGACTCTGATGGCAACGTCGTAGCAACACAACCAGACTGCCTCGCACGCTGGAAAGAGCACTTCAGCCTCCTTTTGCAGCACAGTTCCACCCGACCTGATCATTGCGGCTGCAAACACCACAGTCCCTAGCAACACCTGCAGTACAGATCCCATCACACCCGAGGAAGTCAGAACTGCTCTGAAAAAACTCAACAACAGGACAGCCCCTGGCATCTGCGCAGTAACGGCTGAGATGCTAAAATCTGGTGGTGACAGTCTTGTTGAGTGGCTCACCCACACCTTCAACCATGTGTTGGAGACAGAGAGACTTCCCAGTGACTGGCCCAGAGGAGTCATCCTACCCTTCTGGAAACCCATCTCCAGTGGCATTCGCCAGGGCTGTGTGGCTGTCCTGACCTTTTTAACTGTATAATTGACCATCTGATGTCCAGGGTCCCTGGGGTGTCCCTTGGAAACTACCACCTGACTGACCTGGAGTATGCCGACGACCCATCCTACTCAGCACATCCTACAGCCTGCTAAGAGACGCCCTGGTCGTATACAGAGGAGAGGCAGAGAAGCTTGGTCTTCGAGTGAGCTGGACCAAAACCAAATTCATGCATGTTGTTGACTGACCGGAACCACCTCCCCTGCAGCTGGGTGATGACACTGTGGAGCCTGTCAAGACCTTTATGTATTTGGGGTCCATAGTGACGGACAATGGGGACCTTAAACCAGAGATTCTCTGAAGAAGAGCTCTGGCAGCATCAGCTCTGCAGTCTCTTTGGAAGCCACTCTGGCGGCACCAGACCATCTCCCGCAGCTCAGAATTTACAACTCTGCCGTCCTCTCCATCCTGCTCTATGGCTCAGAAACTTGGCCCTTAAATAAGACCCTGGCTGCCAGTATACATGTAGATGGTTTTGATTGCAGGGCCTCAGAACCATCAGGTAGCCAACAAAGTGCTTAGAGCCCGCACGTGCCAGCCCAGAGCTTCTTGCCAGGCAGCGCAACATCGTATTCACTGGTTTGGTCATGTCCTCCTTCTTCTCATTCTCCAGTTTGACCCTAAGACCACAGGCTGGAAACAACCTCGAGGCAAGCCCCGCACCCGATGGCTTGACGTCATTGTGGACGACCTCCGACAACGGGGAGTCACTGTGGAGGATGCAGACAAGCTGGCACATGACCGCCAGCGTTGGAAAAAACTGACTCATCTGGTTGGCTCAACGCACAGGGACGGTACACCCCCCCATCACAAGAGCCCTACTGACTGACCTCATTGATTGAACCTACAACCAAATTAAACGGTTTGTTTTTCTGGCACATGACCCCTTAGAGTTTTGAACTGATTCTTGAGTTGGAATCAGTTTAAAACTGAAGGGGTCATGTGCTCCTACAGTTCTTCAGGTTTCACCAAAATCTATCAGGTGGTTTATTTGTGATTACCGTCTTAGCAGACACCAACTAGAGTTAACAAGTAGGAGACTTTACATTCTTCAGCCCAGGAGTCAAGTGTTCAGGTTTATTTCTATAACTCACATGAAGCCCAGTCATGTCTATGTCGACCCGGGGATCTTCCTCTTTGCTGCCGTCCGGGGCGATCTCATCCAGAAGGTGGAAGTACGCCTTGGAGTCCTGCACAGAAACAAATAAAGAACGATGGGACAAAGATCCAAACCAAGCGCTAGATCAATCAATCAATCAACCTTTATATAGCACTTAATCACATCATCAGACATTTCAAAGCGTTTTAACAGAGAAACCCAACAGAACCCTACAGGGCAAGCATAAGTGGCGGAAGAAACTTTGGGCAGGACTCAGACTCTGGAGGCGGTCATCTGCCTTGACCGGTTTGGTGGGAAAAGAAATATACTGGGGATAGAGACAGGGCAAGGAAAAGACAGAGATACAGGGAGAGAGTGGCAGATAGGCCAGATAGAATTTGCAGTCTAAATTGTGCTGTAAATGCTGAAGTGAGGGCGGGATTTCCAGGCCTTTGGATTTCCCGTCTTCCGTACTTGTTCCCCACCTGTCAAGATGCATACTCCTGTGAACTGATGTGGCTGTGAACTGATGTGGCTGCCATCATGATCTGCCTTTAATGGGTGAGTCAAATCATGATGTCAAGTATCACAATGCCTTTTACATAAATAACAGATAGGGAAATCAGGTTTGCAGCAAGAGTACAAGGAAGTCCACGGTCGAATAAAAGTCAATTCAATAGTATAGGAATGGCCTTTACAGGCCAGAGCAGCTGGATGTCCACAGTGACCAAAAGGGAAAAGTCAGGGGCTACCTATCAAGAACAGAGTTACTGCTCTGGTTTGGTAAACTGGTTTGTGTTTAAACCCACTCTGCTTTTAGTGCTGGCGTGTGACGGCATTAGAGAAGGTGTGTGGTTAGAACAGACGACTGGTTCCACCTTCCTGAAGTTTTGACACTGCATTCAGGACTTTTTGAGTCATCTTTGTCCTGTGCACTTCAACCTAGGTCTGTCTACTAATATTGAAAAAATAAAATAAACCCATCTTTGAACTCATCTTGTGAAGTCATCAAGACTCTTGTGATCCCTTCAGTGGCAAATATGCACTTTTCTTCAACAGTGGACGCCATGGTTATGACTTCAAATCTAGTAAAATCACGGAGATGAATTTCATCACAACAAATATCTGAGCAAAAAATCTAGCCTGACTGTGTTAAGATCATTTTGTCCTGGATTTCTCATAAATGCAGCTCAAAAGTTGATTCTGTGTTCGAATATCTTTCCGTTTGAACCTTATCTTAAATTGACTCTATATAAGTGCCTGTGATAGATATGCCACAGGGGGTAGGGAAATAGTGTTTAGTTCCGGGAGGGGCTGTAACAAAATCACAGCTGAATAGAAGCCCGCAGATTCTTCAGGTCACCCTTGTTGGCCTTCTTCATTCTTTCTTCATTCCCTCCGTATAACCTGATCTGTAGCAGTTTGCTGCCATCGTCCCAGCTACTATCTCTTTGCTGCTTCCGTCGCTTTAACAAACTAGCAGACGGTTCAGTCACTTGCAACAAAAATACAGAAAAAACATTTGGGGCATTCTTTTAGTGTAAATTAAACTGTAGTACTGACAGATTCCATTTAAACTTATGTTTAAGAAGAGTGTCAAGTTTTTACATTGTTTTAACAGTCTAAGAACAGCATTTCTCAGCATGGAATTTCTACAAATTTCATCATCATCTAAAGTGGTTTTTAAATGAGCGGTTTAGACGTCATCGATATTTGCTTACCTGAATATCACCAGAGAAGTTCGATATTGACATGCCAACTTTCTTTAAATGGAAGTTGACCCAGCGCAGCAGCAGCTCCTCAGGACTGAGTTTCATCAGCTCCTCCAGAGTCTCTCCTTCCTCCAGCAAAGCTGCAATGGCTGCAGACAGAAACACAAGCGTGACTCGTATTTGTTGGCCCACAATTATTGGCAAATGAAACAGCTTGTGCTTGTGTTGACACTCTGGTTTTACAACCCAGATTCTACAAACAGGTGGGACGCTGTGTACATCTAGCACAACATGGTAATGACATTTCCAAATGAACGTTGTGTATCTGAGGATGTTTGTGTGTAAATACCTTCATTGCGACTCAGCTCTATATCAGCAAACAGTCCAATTTTAATAATCTGCCAGAGGAGTCCCAGCACCAGGTGAGGTTTTCCATCCTTCAGGTCTTGAGCACCAATATTGACAACTTGGCAACCAATGGCTGAGGCTGAATTCAGAGCCAAGTTCAGATTCTCCTGTTGGGGGAAGAAAGAGTATTTAGTGTTAAGAGGAAACTGATTTTAAAACTATCTGAATTATGATAGAATCCAGCATTGAGAACCAGATTCATACACTGCACTGTTAAAGAACAACCACTGATTAGTTTCCACATGAAGGTAGAATCACGATCAAACAAAAGCAAGAACTCTGACTGAAAAGTCTTTTGGTCTTTTTCCAACTTCGGTCCACGTGACATAATTTCTTACCTGACATTCACAGATAGTTAACAAAACCAACCTACACCAACTCTACTAACCTGAGTGGTGAAAGCCGTGAGTTTCTTTTTATTGATTGTTCTCTCATCAATGGTGTCAGGAACAGAGAGGTTGATGATTTTACTGAAAACACACCGACATTCATCAGAAGACGACAGATAAGTGCATTAAATTAAAGACATGAGTGGTGAGTATCCTGGAGAATGGGATTCGAATGTCATGTTCATGTTTACCAAAGCAAGATGCCATCTGACATAGCTTTAAACAGAGCTCCAGTGTTGGGGTCGATGGGTAGGAGATGTTTACAGTCCAAATCCTTCTCCAGAGAAGAGTTGATGTAGTTGGCGAAGGCAAAGCGCTCCTGCTCTGAAATACAGTGAGAGAAGCGGCTCACAGACCCTCAATCGATCAGACAGGGCGGCCAATGCTCACATGTCCTCCAGCTTCCCTCTGATTGGACGGATGAGTCTTCACTGACCAGAGATTGAGTGTTGGGTTCCTTCACTGGAGCTCTCACTGGTTCCGCCGATGGCGACAATGCCTTCCTTCTTGTTGAGAGCTTTCTTGAAACCCTGAGCCAAGGTGTCGTCCTTCATTTCCTGAAAAATCTGAACGTGGACAGGAGAGCCAATGGTGAAGTTCAGCTTTGATCGCATGCTTTACTCCAGTCTGTCATTTCATTAGTCTTATTTACCCACTTAATCAATTATTTGGTCACCTGCATCATTAAGGTTAGTTAACGTGTTGGTTACCTTGTTAGCTGGTCGGTTATTTACCTTGTTAATTGTTAATTAGTTAGTTAGTTTTAGAACTCATTTTAAGGTTTAACTTACTTTTGCAGCACCTCAATATTTACCAAATCTGCTTTAAATCCAATTTAACTGTGTGAGTCAGTCAGCTGCTGCCCTCTGCCCCAGGTTAAAAAAAATACAGGCAGTAAAGACCCCCCACACACACACCAGATTCTAGAAACATATTTTTATCCTCCAAGGCTTTTTGCTGATTTGCTGATGGTGATAGGGAAGCATTGTTTGCTTGTTTGCAAGTTTTGTATGCTTTCGCCTTTTATTTTTTTGACAGCGCTATGTTTTATGTCTGCACCTCATACATTAATTTTCTTGAAGGTGATTGAAATGGTCTTGTTAATTAGTGTTACCTACAGCCGTGAACTCTTCCATGCTGATCTTGCTGTCTTTGTTTTTGTCCAACTTTTGTAGGAGCTCTCGAAGCTGGTATCCTGCGATTGGCATGCTCACCTCTTTGAAAAGTTTACCGAGTTCACCAGCACAGATGTAGCCGTTACCGTCCACATCTGAGGGAAGAACGATAGCTACAATTAGACATCGCTTCACCACTCGAAAAAGTGCAGGGCTACAGATATGTGGAGCAAAATACTTGAATGGATATGATTGAGAACTTTCTTTCATTGTTGCTTCACAGATTTTCATTTTAAACCTGTTAAAACTGTGGACTGGGAAGCATGTGGTCCAAACAGAAAACAAATCAGAACCTCAACCACTAGTTAACATCTGTCTTGTTTGAATGGTAAATACGAAAGAAAAAGATATTTAATAGCAAACTAGTTCTGATTAACTTCATGAATTTGTTTGAAAAAATCCCTCAAAAAACAACTGAGCACTAAAAAAACAACTCAGGTAAACATGAAGGTAAACATGAATGAATGAGTGAAAGATAACATGTTTGTTTTACTCACCCACTTTCTGGAAGCCCTCCATGATCTCCTCCATCTCCGCAGTGCTGACCTTTGTCGACATCTTGACTCCTTTATTAAAAAAGAGTCCCATTTGAATACTGATCATCTATCATCAAATCGTCTACAGTGCTTCAAGACAAACATATAAAACCTCAAAATTACTATAACCTAGAACTATAACCTCCATCCTTTCATGCCAAACAGCAGCTATTGTATGCATGAGAGGAAATGATGAGATCACTAAAGAGCACAGCGCAAGTGACGTTAAATCTTTAAAGAATATTATTCATCTTTTCAAGAGTTTAAAATTATTTACGTGACCTTCATGTGTCACATTCCTCCTGTGGCTGCAGTTGGTTTTGATCTACCTGTGAAACATTTTGATGCCCTGGTGAAGTGACCTTTTAATAAAATCAAATGTGCTTTTGGTTCAGTCTATCTATATTTTTGCAGTGCAAATCCAGGAACAATAAATAAAATAAAACCCCATCAGATCTCAAACTGCTGAGGAGATTCAGGTATGAAGACTTTTCCAATGGAATCATCATCTGATTCCATTCAGTTCAATGGGCTGCAGTGCAATTCTAAAGTCAATTACTGATGCATCTGGATGGATTAAATGTGTTCGCTGTGTTACTAATTGATATTCTTCAACCAACCATTGATATTCTTCAACTTCAACCATGTTGTATTTGTTATGACCAGCCTCAATGTTCAGCCAATAAACTGAATGCTAATGTTAGCATGTGATGCATCCGCCGTCAACCTGCTGTGAGGACATGCAAACTGTTTCACAACATAATTGTTTTAAATGTCTAATTATTTACTTTCAGCATCAAAAATATTTCAACAGACTCAGGACACATCTATGAAGATTTTGGCCCCCACCACTAACAAATTGTACACTAGTAAGCGTTATTACATGCCTAGACATACAGCCCCATTAACAAGAGTCCCAGAACGTAGCCTGTCTGACTCTAGAGCATTCTGCTGCAAAGCCAAACCCTGATAGCTGAGATAAGACGGCACGCCGACCTGACGTACCAGCCAACAGGAAACAGAGCTGCTCGGAAACAAACAAGATTTTCTGACCTAAAACTCCCAAAGCCTTGAAGACGATGAGAACAGATGTCCTCCCACCATACAGTCTTACAGCAGAACCTTATTTCTCCGTTTAGAGATTTAATTGGAGAGGAATTCCAGATTTACAGATTGTTTTCTTTTGACTTTGAATAGACTAACAAACTGCATCAATTGTTGCTTTCCACTTTCTGCAAGTCTGTATATTTGTAAATCTTCTGTAAATCAGATAAACTTTTCACAGCACAGCTCAGTGCATGACGATCAGTGCTGCTGTTTGAGGCCTGTAGAACCTTTTCCGTACCTCTGCCACTATCACGCTACAGCACTGGTCAAATAAACAAATAGGAAGCACATACAAACACAGCGGTTACATGGTCAGCCAGCGCAGGCCTACCGGTGGCTTCCTCAACAACTGTCATCCAAAAAACAAAACAACCACAGTCGTGTTTTCAGAGGCCATTGGAAGATTGAATACAGAATTCATCAATCACCGCGATTCTTCTAGATTGGACACAAATCACACAATAAATACTCCATAACGTGCAACGTGTGAAACACATCAGTGTGGTGTTTCTTCAAATATCAACCACCAAACCAAACTGTTCCTGCTGCTGTTGGACCACAGAACAGATTCTACAAGCTGATGTTGGACCACAGAACAGATTCTAGAAGCTGATGTTGGACCACAGAACAGATTCTACAAGCTGATGTTGGACCACAGAACAGATTCTACAAGCTGATGTTGGACCACAGAACAGATTCTACAAGCTGATGCTGGATCATGGAACAGATTCTAGAAGCTGCCAGCAGATGTCCCACCACTGACAGAACTGACCCCCTTCAAAACCTGGGGGTTAGTCTGTACTGGGTCAGATGGAAAGCAGACGTCAGCTTTTAAAACCTGATGTCTAGTCATTGGCCTGATCGGACATCCTGACAACGCCAATCACAAGTCACGTGACTGGTTAACTTCTGGTTGAACCATAGAATGATGATGCAGATTACGTCATCATCCATCAGGACTATTCACAGAGCAACAGACTCTCCATACATGAGGAACCAAACTCCCCCGTCCGGTTCTGGTCCACATTGTCTGAGTTTAAAACCCCTAGCACGAGACTTCTGACGTCACATTAGAGATAACGTGAACCCAGAAACTTTAAGATAACACACTGACAGCTGATCTTTAACAAGTCATTTGTCCAGGTGACTAATATTAATGAGACATTTTACTGCCGTGTCCAAACTGTGCTGTCTTCCGTGTCAGAGGTGTGTGGAACATTCTGAAAATCCTTCTGCTCATTTACAGCACCTTGTAGTCACATCTCCAGTCACACTGACGCAGACACATTTCACATATTAGCGTGATGTACCGCAGCGGACCCCCCCGGGAGGAAACGCCCTGAGCCGCAACTTCCTCCTACCTGAGCTCCGCAGGTCCGTCCAGTCGTCCCGCTCGGAGTGACAGCGCCCCTGTCGCTGCCGCTCAGGGCCGTTTTGTTCGGCTGACACCGCCCCTCCGCGGGGCCAAGCCTCCTGCAGCCCCCGCCCCGCAGGAGCGTGGGTGAGATGGTGGCGTGGGAGTGGAGGGGAACGTGTGTGTGTGTGTGTGTGTGTGTGTGTGTGTGTGTGTGTGTGTGTGTGTGTGTGTGTGTGTGTGTGTGTGTGTGTGTGTGTGTGTGTGTGTGTGTGTGTGTGTGTGTGTGTATGTGTGTGTGTGTGTGTGTGTGTGTGTGTGTGTGTGTGTGTGTGTGTGTGTGTGTGTGTGTGTGTGTGTTGTGTGTGTGTGTGTGTGTGTGTGTGTGTGTGTGTGTGTGTGTGTGTGTGTGTGTGTGTGTGTGTGTCTACAGAGAGCACTCAGCTCCATCAGGACCACAGTTAGGATGCTTTCTGACTAATGAGCCTGTGTGTTTATGTTTGTGTTTATGTTTGTGTTTATGTTTGATTCCTGTCCAGACTGGCTGTAAGTCCCCATGAGATAAGTGAATGTTCGAGTTTGAACAATCATTTTCACCTGGACAAATGGACAAAACATGATTTTACTTCATCAGAAATAAAAGGAAAATACACTGTAACGTTCTTTGCTTTTCTTACAAGGAAGTTAACTTTGACCGCAAACCACTGGTATTCTGCTAATGAATTCTGACTGGTCAGTTAAAGATTTAGAACTGCAGCAGAGCATCCGGTCTGATGTCACCTGGAGTCTTGAAATGCACTGAAATCAACTCTAATGAATACCTGGAGGGTTTCGATTAGAGTTGCAGTAGGGTTAAGGTAAGGTTTGGGTTACGGTTAGAGAAAGTGTTAGTGTTAGAGTTGGGGTTAAGGTTAGGTTCAGGGTTAGGGGTTAGTTTTATGATTAGGTTTAGGGTTATGGGTTTGGTTTAGGAATAGGGTTAGGGTTAAGCCTGGGGACCTTTGTTTTTAACAGCCAAACTTCGCTAATGCCATAGCAGAGATAATACATGGACGACTGATGTCATGCGTGATGTCATGTGTGATGTCATGCGTGTGGGGGGTGACATCACAGATGCTTGAATAAAGGTGATTCCCAACGACAAGAGGCAAACAATCTAGTGAGCCTTTATAAGCTACTTCTACCCATTGTACCCATTATCAAACATCACACAAAACATAAGGAATATTGACAAAATCATTTTTACATTTTGAGATATCAGCTCAAAATTACAAAATGAGAAATACCTCATATTCTAGATCTGGTCGTCTAGAATGTTTGAAACTGTAGAGGTCATGAAGACCTATCATGGGATAGGAAATTACATTTCTATTTAACTGACTCTTGCTTTTATTTGCAATTACATCATTACATAACTGGGAAGCTAAGCTGCAGTGATGTGTTTGTTTAGTCTAGTTTACGTTGTTCTTTTTAAGCGAGACTCATTTCTACTCCAAACGCGAACGTTCACTCCCTGTATCCAGAGAATGAACGCTGGAAGCACATTTGCTGACAAAGACATTTACTCCACTTTTTTGATTTGATGTCTGCACAGCCAGTTGAGATACAAAATGAAATCCTCTGCATAGACATGTTGTCTAACATGTTGTCTAATATGTTAGACCACAGTCCTTGGGGGTGGCATGGCTCAGTGGTAGAGCTGGCTTCATATGATCACAGGATCAGCAGTTCGATATCCGCTCCTGCCCAGCCAACTTTGAAGTGTGAGCTGATGGTGGGGGGTGTCAGCTCACCTCCCAGTGAATGCCGGGTGAATATGGTGTGATTGTAAAGATAATTTCCTCTTGGGGGATTAATAAAGCGAGTTTAAGTTTACAGGGATCAGATGAAGAGTTCGGTCCACATAGACTGAAGAAGAATTTGACACCAGGCAGCTTTATGATGGAATCCTGGCCCAGTCAGCAGCGGGTTTTTCACTGCTAATGTGCTTAGTGTCAGCGCTTTACTGCTCTTACCAGTCTCTACATGCAGGAATTCTTCTTCACATGCCTTCTCTCCCTCCCTCACCTCTCGTATATCAGCGTCTGAGGCGATGTGCTGAATCTTGTCAGTGATTTTCAGAAGTCCTTGACTTTTCTGTTTATCACCCGTCTCTGTGGGTTTGTGTTTGCAACTGTGAAGTCAGTGTCCTGCACACACAACCATCTCATTGTTTCAACTTTCAGGAATCCACAGGTAAGGTAGAAAAATCGACACATATTATAAAGTACATAAGTAATAATTCAGGATATGACTAATATTTCAGTATGATTTGTTTTAAAAGTGTATTTTAATTTAAAGAAAATGTGCTTTACATAGTTGTTGCATTTAGTGTCTGCATCTGCTCTATCAGTTTCAGTTGAAATGCCACACATTTCTTGTTAAAATAGCCCGAGTGTGTTTTCAAGGTTTCGTTTCCACTAATGAAATCCTTCTCCTGCCAAGCTGTAGGTTCCCTTTAGCTAATTATTAGAGGAGTAAAGGCGGGGCAGAGCGCTTTCCCACAAAGATTTTTGATGAAGAAACAGAAACAAAATAATAAATAGGTGTTGAAAGCAGCTAAATGTTTAATAGTTTGCATGACATCTTTTTTTGTTCCTGTACAGAAATAAAATAATCCCACAAAGACAGAGGTAATAAATTTATCATTGAATAGATGTCGTTCACACATGAACACCAGTTACAGGTCACAGATAGACTCATATAACTGCATGTGGTGTTTTGCAGTTGCATTGTTCGGTATTTTTCAGGGCAGCACATTAGAAGACATTAATTTGTTAATCTTTGATTCAATGGATCAAGAAATGACAGAAATAAATAAACAGGAAATCCTCAATTTTGTAAAATCTAATATCAGATTTAGTCACATACAGCAAAACAATTGATGATTATCAAAGGTGTTTGATATGAAATCCTATAAGTCATCTTCTTCTCTAAGTCCTGAACATTGATGGTGGGTTAGAAAAGTTAGAAAAGTAAAAGTGTCACATCAGCCTTTCTAAGGCGGTTGTGTGAGTTCAGAATGGATTCATGTCAGTGGACAACAATAAAATCACACCTTTTCAGGTCTCTACATATGGTCCTCCCAAACCCGACCAACTCCTAGAATCTGGTAAACAAACGCATCCTGCATCAATAGATATTTGGAGTTTAGGAATTCATGGCTTGGACCGAATCAAAACGATTGGATTTTGCTAGAATGGCCATTCATGACGTAATTTACGTCACAAATAGCCATTCTAGCGATTGGACTCTGTCATCATGTAATAGAGAGTAATTAAGTTCAGGAGTGAGACCCTTTTAACTTTAACTACTATAATCTATTTTGAGACACTTGTAGTCAGCATAGCAGGTGGACCAGTTTATTGTTTTTTTTTGTTTTTAAAAAAAATATAATTCCAGTTGTAACATTTCTGAAGTAATATGTGTTAAAGTGCTTCAAGTTCAAATTGCAAAACAACACACACACACGTGATTTAGTGACCGTTAGCTGCATCACAGCCCAGACGAAATGACTCCGGTTCCTGGTAGGAGGAAGCGGAAGAACTTGGATCATGTCTGCCGGTGCTTCACCTGTGGTCGGTTGGACGTAAACAGACGGGACAACTATCGATCAGGGGAACCGTTCAGTCCAGGCTTTGTCTGCTCTACATGTTGCTGGAGACTCGGGCTCCTGTTCTCAGTGTACACACCATTAGTGGACCTGCAACTTTGCATTTCTCTAATGAACTGAAGATGGTGGAATCATTTAAAACATGAGAACAACAGAAAATGACCTCACAACATTATAAAGCACAACAACCTAAGATCCCATTTTGATTTAGAAATACCTCTTTTAGAACATACAAATGTAAAAGTTTAACTAATAAGCAAAATGGATTTTGTTATTGGTCCTTTGAAAAATAAGATCCATCCAGTTAACATTTTGTATACTTCACACCAAGAAATGTGACTGGTACCACATCTCTGTTGCTCATCTTCTGGATGACTGTTCAGTTCAGGCTGGCAGTGGACGCACCTTTTCACCAGAACTCCATGATTCACTGGCTGTGGAGATTTAATAATTCAGGACTAAACACGATTTGATGTGGACTGATGTGACACTCAAGACTTTGTACGTGTAGATGCATGTAGATCGTGTACACTGCATCACTCCTACAGCACAGATAAAATTCGATTTGATAAAAGGAGGTATTTCATTCATTTTTTTCACTGAAGACTTTAATTTTGAAAAGTTTAGCACACTCCTGACATACATGTGAGGAGAATGATGTAGAATGTGTTTGTTTTGAGGAGGGTTCAGCTTTTTAAAAAACTCATCATAAACTCATTAATGTAAATGCTGATCCAGAAGCGTGAGTGCTATGTAACTACCACTTTATGTTTTCATATTTCAGTCCTGGTGGTGCAGCAAGTCGTTCTCTGGCTTCCTGTCACCTCAAGACATGCATCTGAGCTGACTTGTTCAGTTCAGAATTCACTGTAGTTTTTTCTGTGTGTAAGTGGTTGTTTGTCTTTCGTGTGTTCCCACGATGCACTGGGGACATGTCTGCAGCTGAAGGTGAGACGATTACGGTCGTCTCATCTAGAAGAAAATGTTTCACTCCCTTATAGGGCATTCATTGAAATACTTTGAAAATAGTCGTCTCATGTTCAGCCACTCATGGGCCACAGGTATACTGGAGGATATACCAGCTAACTATGGGCGAGAAGCAAGGTACACCCCAGAGCAGACACCAGCTCATGGGGGCGGGGGGTGGCGCACACAAAAGACAGCTAGTTAGTTAGTTAGTTAGTTATGGCACTTGCAGGTGCTCCCGTGTGGCGGCTATGCCTTGCCAGGTCCGGCTCTATCTCTCAGAATCACAATCAGAAAATAGTTTATTGCCAGGTACAGTGACGTTTACCACACGAGGAACTTGACGCAGTGTCAGTGCATTACAAGGTGGAAGAGAAGCAATAAGGAATAAAAAAAAAAGATTTACAATTTACATTAAGTTGAGGTATATGGCTGGTGTATACAGGGGAAAAAAGTCCAAAGAGTAAACTGTCGTTGCAAAGTGGTGAGGAGCGGATGGTTACGGGGGGGGGGGGCATTGTTCATGAGGCAGACTGCAGTGGGGAAGAAGCTATTTTTGTGGACCGAAGCCTCTCTCTGTCTTTGGCAACTTTTCTGGCTTGGTGTAGGGGCATCTTGATAGACATGAATGAGGAGAATACCTGTAAGCCACCACTTATGAGCTTGCAGAACAGAAACAACTTTGTGATGCATTTGCTTTTCACTTCAAACTACCCCCCCACCACACACACACAGTCACAGGTAACGTGTCCCATTACCCCACTCTCACACAGACCATCCTGAACTACATGACAGCAGTTCTCCATATATCATCACCTAAACCTCTTCACACCTGAAAGGTTTATTCAAATTTACTAGATTTAGATTAGATTTCCTGATCTAATATTTTATTTATAAGCAGTTACTCAGTGAGAATGAAGTATAATGCAAAAACGTTACCCATTTTGGAATACATGATTAATCTAGATGCAAATGAACACATTATCATATTATGGTCATGAACTATGTGTATGTTTTTACCTGCTGTTTTCATGCAGTTTATTTTCTTCTATTGTTCTGTACTTTCCTGTAAAGAAGGTAAGATTTGTCACCAAGTGATAAAGGCAGCAGGATTAGGCTTGAATAGAACCAGAACCAGAATACGTACCTCCATTGTTTCAAGGGATGCCTGAGCAAATCAGGAATCTGATCTGGAATGTGAAATCTGGAATCTGAGAGGAATGTGCTGCCAAACCACTTTGGGAGTTCCTGACCTGACTGTTGTTGGTTTGTTAATGTGTGATAAATACCTTAACCATAATGTTACTCAACTATTGATGACTTGAAGAGTAGCATCTCATTCTGTCTAAATGATTTTAATCGTCATCTGTCAAGAGTGGCAAGACAAAAGGCGTGATATTCACTGGGGCTGCAGTGGCTCCAGACACTGGAAGCCTGCAGCATGGAGATCGACAGATGGATTTCATCAAATATCAGGAACCCTAGAAAATGTCACTCCAACTGGGAGGAAACCGAAACTTGGGAATCACTGGACATTCATAACGGACAATGATCCCTGATTTCAGAAAACCTTGGTCATCCTAGATAGTCAGTCCTCTGACTGAATCAATGTGATTTGAAGGACATTGGCTGAAGAATACGTACTGTATGTTTGCAGCAGGTATGTTTGCAGAAACTGTAGAACTCTGTAGAACCAGCATTTGGTGTTATAATTGGGAAAACCCTTTAAATATGTGCTGAACCAAAAGATTAAAACCATTCTTGTGTAGTTTATTATTCATTTTGATTTATATGTAATGGGGTTGAAGGGCTGATTATTCGTGACTCTGTGCAGGACGAACACCTCCACCTGGTTCTCACTCCCATAGTCAGAAAAACCTGTTTGCTCTTGTGTGTCTGTGGTTGTGTTGAGTAAGTTTCCTGTATCAGGAAGTGTGAGTGGCTCTAGGCAGGTCCTCTGGAGAACAATACACTCAGACCCCTGACCACACCCTACTCAGAGCAACCCCCATTCACCATAGCTCACATTCCCTTATATGGTCATGCCTACAGCTCGACTGACGATTGGTTAAACAAAAACATTTTTTTGGTAGAAACACACACCTGTACAGGCTTGCACACACACCTGTTGTTATTCTCAACACACAGACACCAACACAACCAATGAAATGCTTCCACATCGGGAACCTTTTCCTATAAACACTCAGCTTTCCTTCAGGTCCTGTGTGGAAACACACAGTGCATTCACACCTATGTGTGTGTGTGTGTGTGTGTCACTTCTACCAGCATTCCACACACATTTACAGTCTGAAGGAAGTAGCCAATCAGTAAGCTGCTGGTGTGAAGCTGTGAGTTCTGGAACATCCCCTGAAGATGGAGGAACGGCGCCCCCTAGCTGTCAAACACAAAACCATGTGGTTGGAAATGCTATTTTATTTGTGCACCATGCATTTTCATTACACATAAAATACAAACAGTCACTCTACAGTAGTAAGTGGAGGAACATCATTGTGTCTCCTTCTCAGGGGCTCTCGGCTGACTCCAGTTCAGCTAATTCAGATCTGTGTGGGACAGAAAGATGTTTTCGGAAAGGTAAAAACAGGATACCTGACACACAACATCATCTTCTTCCAGAACATTAAAATATGTAGCTTTAACTAAAAACTACACACCCTCCTCTCATTTATGCTTCTATCTAAACTCAGTTCAACTGCCGGCGAGGAAAGCGTCACATTCTAACAGAGGCCTCTAAAAGTCTTCATTCTTTCAGAATTCAATCGGATTTGTGTCATTTACAGAAACATTTCACCCAAAAACAGAAAATGTCAGAAAACTAAAGAGTAGGTGGTCGATCTGTTAGGTAAACCAGCGATGCTACATCCAGGGAGCAAGTCAACACTGAGGTGTGGAGAGACTCTTGAGTTCTCCTTAATCTGGTCTCTCTGCACAGGAACATACATTTGAGTGCAAGTAAAGTCCTTCCAAATCCACTTAAGGGTTTCTGAGGGTTTCGATTACACGCCTCACTCTCTCTTTCTTCATGAGAATGCTGAAATCTTCTTTGGCTGTGAAGCTCCAGAAATGTTCAGGACTGAGAAGCTTCAGGTAATTTTGCTTTGACTGGTGAAAAGATTATATCTATGATTTTTGGGTGAACAGTTTCGGTTAAGACTCAAGACTTCATCCAACTGATGACACTGATGACTGCCCTTGGAACTTATACCATCTCCACAATTGTGTTGTTTCACCTCTATAAACATCCTTAGATGGATGTTTTCATGTCACATGACTGTTATGGACACATGGACTTCACAAAATACTCAAGAAATTAAACTTGATTTACATACGTCTTTTCCTCAGAGGCTGGACAAACATTTAAGTGAGCATAATTTGGTTGTCTCATTTCACCCATTATGCATAACTGTCCGAGATGAAAACACAATTGTTTTTGCCTGACTCGAACCCTCTCCTCCTCACCTTTGCTCATCAGTGAGCTTAAACTCGGCGAGTGTGAACTTGGCCAGTCTGGGTGTTGCAGACAGACCGAAGGTGGATGAGAGCTGAACCAGCTCCATGGCTCTATCAGGCGACCCACTGCTGCGACACACCGTCAGGAACTCCTCTATGAGGTCTTCTCTGGAGCACAAACACAACAGGGAACAGAGGGTCTCAAGGCAGGTGATGAACGGACTCACCTGCTTCCACTCGTCACATGCTGTGTCAAAACCTGTTGAATGTTTGACAGGTTGGGAGCGACCTGTAATCACCCCTAGGAATGTAAGGTCTGTAATGTGTTTTCACTCTAAAACCAACCAGTATCTTCTTTGTTATGTTGGAGGTTTGGGCAAAGACTCACCGAGGAACTCTGTTTTTGGATTTGAAGAGCTGCAGCATGTCCCTGCAGAGGGGAACAAAGCAGTCAGATTGATTTCATGATCATAATCGTTCTCCAGCAAACCGACACAGACACACGTCGGCCTCCCTTACCAGGCCTGTTGGGTCATGTTGGCTCGTAGCAACAGCAAGATGAAGTTTGACAGAGCGGAGTTGCTCCACTGGAAATCCACTCCGTGTACATTTTGATCTATCATCCTCTTCACATCCAAAGCACACTCGCCAAAAGACTTCTGAACCTAAAAACAAACAGGAATCTTCATGAGAACAGCTGGACCAACTGTTGCCAGCTTCACAGAGGAAGAACGATGACAGCTGCGACTCTTCCTCACCTCCAGACTGTGTTTCTCTCGGGTCATCAGGGAGAGCAGCTCCTCGATGATGGTGTCCTTGAGCTCGTACTTCAGGGAGCAGATATCTGGAGGACAGACACACACCTCAGGCTGAGCTGTCCAGAGAACATCAACCAACTGTTCCTCTCTCAACACAACACAAACCTCACAAATAAATTTGAACAAATAAAATGAAATATAACAGAAATCTCTCATCACATGGCAATCAGTAAAACAATCTGAGACTGAATAAATGCTCAGAAGACACAAAAACAAAGTACGTGTCCACAAGCACACAAATACGAGACACACACATACTGTGCACACAGAAATACTGGACACACACACACATACACACAGGCAGCCAAACTGAATGAAGTCAGGTTCATTAAGTATTTGTGTTAATGACACCTTTAGATTCTTCCTTTTAATACAAAATAATCTCTTGGATTACACGTTATTGTCTGCAGGTGTAACAATGTAGCTACAAGAGGACACAAGCCAGTGTCTTATTGTGCCGGTCCCAAGACCGGATAAATACGGAGGGTTGCGTTAGGAAGGGCATCCGGCGTAAAACTTTTGCCAAATCAAACATGCGAATCAAACTTATGACTTCCATACAGGATCGGTCGAGGCCTGGGTTAACAACAACCACCATCGGCGCTGTTGACCTACAGGGCGCCGGTGGAAATTGGACTACTGTTCGTCGAAGAAAGAGAGGAGGAAAGTGTAATCGTAGGAAGAGAGAGAAGAGGAACGCCAAGAATAAAGGACTGAGAGTAGGGACGTTGAATGTTGGAACTATGATAGGAAAAGGTAGAGAGTTGGTTGACATGATGCAGAGAAGGAAGGTAGACATACTGTGTGTCCAGGAGACCAGGTGGAAAGGTAGCAACGATAGAAGTTTAAGAGCAGGGTTCAAGTTGTTCTATCATGGTGTAGATAGGAAGAGAAATGGAGTAGGACTTATCTTAAAGGAGGAGTTTGTTAGTAATGTCCTGGAGGTAAAAAGAGTGTCAGATAGAGTGATGAGTCTGAAGCTAGAAATGGAAGGTGTGATGTTCAACGTTGTTAGTGGGTATGCTCCACAGGTAGGATGTGAGCTGGAGGAGAAGGAGAAATTCTGGCTGGACTTTGATGAAGTGATGCAGAGCATACCGAGAAGTGAGAGTTGTCATTGGAGCAGACTTCAGTGGACATGTCGGTGCAGGAAACAGGTGATGAGGAGGTGATGGGAAGTTTTGGTATCCAGGAGAGGAACGCAGAAGGACAGATGGTGATTGACTTTGCAAAAAGGATGGAAATGGCTGTAGTGAATACTTTCTTCCAGAAGAGGCAGGAACATAGGGTGACCTATTAAAGTGGTGGTAGGAGCACACAGGTAGACTACATCTTGTGTATACGGTGTAATCTGAAGGAGACCAGTGACTGCAAAGTAGTGGTAGGCGAGAGTGTAGCCAAACAGCATAGGATAGTGGTCTGTAGGATGACTCTGGTGGTGAGGAAGATGAAGAGGGCAAAGGCAGAGGAGAGGACGAAATGGTGGAAGCTGAAAAAGGAAGAGTATTGCATGACTTTTAGGAAGGAGTTAAGACAGGCTCCCGGTGGTCAAGAGGTACTTCCAGATGACTGGACAACTACAGCTAATGTGATCAGGGAGACAGGTAGGAGAGTACTTGGTGTGTCATCTGGAAGGAAAGGAGATAAGGAGACTTGGTGGTGGAATGAGGAGGTACAGGAGTGTATACAGAGAAAGAGGTTAGCTAAGAAGAAGTGGGAGACTGAGAGGACTGAGGCGAGTAAACAGGAGTACAGGGAGATGCAGCGTAAGGTGAAGGTAGAGGTAGCAAAGGCCAAACAAGGGGCTCATGATGACTTGTATGCTAGGTTGGACAGTAAGGAGGGAGAGACTGATCTATACCGGTTGGCAAGACAGAGAGATAGAGATGGGAAGGACGTGCAGCAGGTTAGGGTGATTAAGGATAGGGATGGAAGTCTATTGACAGGTGCCAGTAGTGTGATGGGAAGATGGAAAGAGTACTTTGAAGAGTTGATGAACGTGGAAAATGAGAGAGAACAAAGACTAGAAGAGGTGACTGTGGTGGACCAGGAAGTAGCAAAGATTAGTCAGGATGAAGTGAGGAGGGCACCGAAGAGGATGAAGAGTGGAAAGGCAGTCGGTCCTGATGATATACCTGTAGAGGTTTGGAAGTGTCTAGGAGAGGTGGCAGTAGAGTTTCTGCCTGGGTTGTTCAACAGGATCTTAGATAGTGAGAAGATGCCTGAGGAATGGAGAAGAAATGTGCTGGTGCCTATTTTTAAGAACAAGGGAGATGTGCAGAGTTGTGGCAACTACAGAGGAATAAAGCTGATGAGCCATACAATGAAGTTATGGGAAAGAGTAGTGGAAGCTAGACTAAGGGCAGAAGTGAACATTTGTGATCAGCAGTATGGTTTCATGCCAAAAAAAAAGTACTACAGATACAGTATTTGCTTTGACGATGTTGATAGAGAAGTACAGAGAAGACCAAACGGAGCTGTGTTTTGTGTTTTTGCAGATCTGGAGAAAGCTGATGACAGGGTGCCCAGAGAGGAACTGTGGTATTGTATGAGGAAGTCTGGAGTGGCAGACAAGTATATTAGAACGGTGCAGGACATGTATGAGGACTGTAAGACAGTGGTGAGGTGTGCTGTAGGTGTGACAGAGTTCAAGGTGGAGGTGGGACTACATCAGGGATCAGCTCTGAGCCCCTTCTTGTTTGCCATGGTGATGGACAGGCTGACAGATGAGGTTAGACAGGAATCTTCATGGACTATGATGTTTGCAGATGACATTGTGATCTGTAGTGAGAGCAGGGAACAGTTGGAGGAGAAGCTAGAGAGGTGGAGGTTTGTCCTGGAAAGGAGAGGAATGAAGGTTAGCCACAATCAGTATTGTTACAGGGAGAAGAGTTCAAGAAGGTGGAGGACTTAGGGTACTTAGGGTCAACAGTCCAGAGCAATGGAGAGTGTGGAGAAGAGGTGAAGAAGCGTGTACAGGCATGATGGAACGGGTGGAGAAAATTGTCAGGTGTGATGTGTGACAGAAGAGTTTCAGCTAAAATGAAGGGAAAGATGTACAAAACTGTGGTGAGACCAGCGATGTCGTTTGGCCTAGAGACAGTATCACTGAAGAAAAAACAGGAGACAGAGCTGGAGGTAGCAGAGATGAAGATGCTGAGGTTCCGGAAGGATAGGATCAGGAATGAGTACATCAGAGGGACAGCACATGTTAGAGGTTTTGGAGATAAAGTCAGAGAGGCCAGACTGAGATGGTTAGGACATGTCCAGAGGAGAGATGGTGAATACATTGGTAGAAGGATGCTGACTTTTGAACTGCCAGGCAGGAGGCCTAAGGGAAGACCAAAGAGGAGTTTTATGGATGTAGTGAAAGAGGACATGAAGGTAGTTGGTGTGAGAGAAGAGGATGCAGAAGACAGGGTTAGATGGAGGCAATTGATTCGCTGTGGCAACCCCTGAAGCGAAAAGCCGAAAGGAAAAGAAGACGATTGTCTGTAGGTGTAACAACACAGTTTAGTGTAACAGTGTGTGTGTGTCAGTGTGTGGAACAGTGTGTGGCAGACCTTTCCAGATGCTGGGCAGCAGATCCAGGCGTCCTTCCGTCTCCAGAGCTCTCAGCAGGTACACGATCTCAGCGTGTGTTGGGTAGTAGAGCTGGAACACAGGCTGACCGTTAGCCTACAGGCTAACAGTACCCCCTTAAACGCGTTCATGAAGACTAGACACATCTAGACCTTTAAAAGCCACCATCATTGACTGTCTCTATGGCGACCAGCTTGACAATGAGACTTTGCAGGGGCTTTTTGCTGGTAGTTTGACTTCACATAGACGTCATCTAATTGTTACACGACTCAGAGACCACCTTAGATCTTCTCTGATCCTCCTGGAGATGATTTTTGGCTGATCCTTTGCCATTTTGGTTAGTCTTGAATCAATTGGAAGTACTGTAATTGTTTTTCTTCCTCACCTTTCTGGATTTGGCTGCCAATTTAAGCGTTTGATATCATTTTAGTTGAACACCTATCATTTTCGTTATAGGCATTCCCCTCTTTTATTAACTTCTCGATTAAAGAACGATCTTTTTCTGAAAAATGCCTTAAATGACCCATTTTACTCAAGGACAAATGCACAGGCATCATCTGGAGCACCAGTTGCCTTGATCCTTAACTAAGGGCCACTCGTTTAACACCTATTTTTTTGACATAATTAATGACATTACTAATTGAATTCAGCACTGCTATTTTTAGACAGTGCTATTATTATTATGAACTGTACATATAAGTGTATACAGGCCCCTGTAACACGCACGCACGCACACACACACACACACACACGGGGCCTGTAAGCGTGCAGTGGAAGGTAGAGTGACGGGCAGCTCCTTCCTGGTCACCCCAAATGAGCAATTTGTAAAAAGGGACTGCGCCTTGCTCAAGGGCACCTCGGCGTTGCTCGGGTGGTGAGCTGACGCCTCCTACTGTCAGCTCACACTCCGGGTGACAGGGCGAGCGGGACTTGAGCTGCTGATCTTGTGATCATTGGACGACCTGCTCTGCTGCAGTGCCACTGCCATCCCCTACCCCCGCCACGCCTCCGGTAGGTATGTATGTACACTGTACCACCTTTTTTTAATAGGACAAAAGATTGACAAAAAAATAATGCGAGTATATTTTTAAATACGTAGTAGAATCTTCTTTTCCTTTCGGCTTTTCCCTTCAGGGGTCGCCACAGCGAATCAATTGCCTCCATCTAGCCCTGTCCTTTGAATCCTCTTCTCTCACACCAACTACCTTCATGTCTTCCCTCATTACATCAATAAACCTCCTCTTTGGTCTTCCTCTAGGTCTCCTGCCTGGCAGTTCAAAACTCAGCATCCTTCTACCAATATATTCACTATCTCTCCTCTGGACATGTCCAAACCATCTCAGTCTGGCCTCTCTGACTTTATCTCCAAAACCTCTAACATGTGCTGTCCCTCTGATGTACTCATTCCTGATCCTATCCATCCTGGTCACTCCCAGAGAGAACCTCAGCATCTTCATCTCTGCTACCTCCAGCTCTGTCTCCTGTCTTTTCCTCAGTGACACTGTTTCTAGACCAAATAACATCGCTGGTCTCACCACAGTTTGTATACCTTTCCTTTCATTTTAGCTAAAACTCTTCTATCACACCTGACACTTTTCTCCACCCGTACCATCCTGCCTGTACACGCTTCTTTACCTCTTTTCCACACTCTCCATTGCTCTGGACTGTTGAGCCTAAGTACTTAAAATCCTCCACCTTCTTGATCTCTTCTCCCTGTAACCTCACTCTTCCACTTGGGTCCCTCTCATTCACACACATGTACTCTGTCTTACTACGGCTAACCTTCATTCCTCTCCTTTCCAGGACAAACCTCCACCTCTCTAGCTTCTCCTCCACCTGTTCCCTGCTCTCCCTACAGATCACAATGTCATCTGCAAACATCATAGTCCATGGAGATTCCTGTCTAACCTCGTCTGTCAGCCTGTCCATCACCATAGCGAACAAGAAGGGGCTCAGAGCTGATCCCTGATGCAGTCCCACCTCCACCTTGAACTCCTCTGTCACACCTACAGCACATCTCACCACTGTCTTACAGTCCTCATACATGTCCTGCACTGCTCTAACATACTTCTCTGCCACTCCAGACTTCCTCATACAATACCACAGTTCCTCTCTGGGCACCCTGTCATCAGCTTTCTCCAGATCTACAAAAACACATGGCAGCTCCTTCTGGCCTTCTCTGTACTTCTCTATCAACATCCTCAAAGCAAATACTGAATCTGTAGTACTCTTTTTTGGCATGAAACCATACTGTTGCTCACAAATGTTCACTTCTGCCCTTAGTCTAGCTTCCACTACTCTTTCCCATAACTTCATTGTATGGCTCATCAGCTTTATTCCTCTGTAGTTGTCACAACTCTGCACATCTCCCTTGTTCTTAAAAATGGGCACCAGCACACTTCTCCTCCATTCCTCAGGCATCTTCTCACTATCTAAGATCCTGTTGAACAACCCAGTCAGAAACTCTAGTGCCACCTCTCCTAGACACTTCCAAACCTCTACAGGTATATCATCAGGACCGGTATATCATCCTCACTTCATCCTGACTAATCTTTGCTACATCCTGGTCCACAACAGTCACCTCTTCTAGTCTTTGTTCTCTCCTCCCATCTCTATCTCTCTGTCTTGCCAACCGGTATAGATCAGTCTCTCCCTCCTTACTGTCCAACCTAGCATACAAGTCATCATAAGCTTCTTGTTTGGCCTTTGCTACCTCTACCTACACCTTACGCTGCCTCTCCATGTACTCCTGTCTACTCTCCTCAGTCCTCTCAGTATCCCACTTCTTCTTGGCTAACCTCTTTCTCTGTATACACTCCTGTACCTCCTGATTCCACCACCAAGTCTCCTTATCTACTTTCCTTCCAGATGACACACCAAGTACTCTCCTACCTGTCTCCCTGATCACATTAGCTGTAGCGATACGTAGTAGAATAAAGAATAAATGCCTAGTACAATAAAGTTTACTTTATGCTTTCTGTGCGATCATAGGTCCGACAGAAAGAGCCAGTAGCTTCAGACAGGAATGTGTTTCTGAGCTTATGAAAGATTCAACACTGACAGGGAAAGTCAACGCAGGACCACATTTACTATACTTTTGCTAAAAATGTTCACATGATGTTAAACTGTAACAAAGTGAACATGTGGTAGCAGAGTAACGGCAATGTAGCAGCAGCTTTATCACAGGTCTTCACAAGAGATGTTATCAGGTGACATTTCATAGGACGCTGATCTTCAGATGTTTTTCTGCAATCAGAAGGAAAAGGCTTTGACTTATGACCAGAGGAGAGGGATGGAGCCAAACATGTACTGACCGAGGGGTAGTGTTGCCTGAACCACGTCAACACCACGTCAATGTGCTCCATCATGCACTGCAGCCTGAAGAAGAAGCCGCTGCAGAGGAGATAGGACATGTTCAGCAGGAGGAAACCTCCCAGGCCTGGATTACAGGAAACACCGGGGACACGCTTCAGTTTTTACTCACTAGTAAACATTCTGCATGTAATGATGTCCCAGCAGCCTCCAGTTCTCCCCGAATTCCACCAGACTCTGGACCTTATAAGCCAGTTCCAGATCTTTTTGAGCACAACACTGTTGGGACGCAAACAGAGGAGAAAGTGGGTTGGATGGCGAACACATGCAGTCCAGTTCCAAAGCACCAGTGACTGGAAACGGACCAGATCAGAGGAAAAACAGTTTAAATCAAATGACATGAATCAAGTAAAATAGAGATTTCAAAGCAGACGTATGTAATGACAGACAGCTGATGAAATGGCATTTTCAGAAGATGGTGAACAGGATGGTCGGTAGATGTACCAGAGTGTTGTCAGCTTCATTCGGGTCACTGATCTGGACTCAGCTGATCCTATGCACCGTTTGACTACAAGTTTAAGTAAAGAGCAGATGACAACAGACTTACCAGTTTCATTGCATTCATGAAAAAATAAACTGAAAAAGAAACAAAGAGAATAAAAAGTTAGCGTGACAAACCCCCCCAATTTTTTATTTTATTTTTGCAAACACTTTAATCACATTCAAACATTTTATAATTTTACATTAGATGAAGCACTAAAGTGCTTCAGAAGAAGATTTTGTGCAAAAAAAACCTCCAATCACATTAAAACATTTTACAATTCTTCATTAGATGAAACTTCAAAAACACTAAACACTCAAAAACACTAAACACCAATAAACAAAAGGAAATACAACATAAAAATTAGTGCATTATAACAGGAAGTTTGCAAAAGTGGAGGTAGTAGGTCATCAACTTAAGTGAATAGGACATTTTTGTAACACCAGATGTTCCTAAAGTTATTCAGGTCTTTTGTCAATTAATAGAAACCAAATTCTAGTTTTAAGCGACATCTGATGTTACAGCAAAAAACAGTAGCTGCTTCTTGAACAGTATTGTTTTCAATTCTCCTCTTCCTGATCACATAAATTGCGAGTTTTGCATCTCCAGATATAAATTTTAAAAGCTGCCACTTTCTCTGATTCGATCTATTGTACCCAGCACCGTAGATGAATTTCCTGATATTAAAATTTTCACTGAACAAATTAAAAACATTCGTTAGAAGAGTGAAGAGCACTGCAGGTCTCCCACACTCACTAAAAGCATGAAAGACTGTTTCACGAAGGGGACAGAAGGGACACTGGCTGGACACCAAAATTGATTTTCTTCCTTTGTTTCACATAACTTTTCCCTTATCTGATGGGGGTCAGTTTGTAACAGTAAAACTGATGATCGCAGGGATGCCCAGATGTAAACATTGATTGTCATCCAGAGAGCCACACATAACCAAATAATTCTTTCCAGGATCTTAACAGAAAAAAGTCATGAAATAAATAATAACACAATTAATGAAATAAATGACACTATTTATGACATAGATAATAACCTGGGTGTTTTTCTGGTACTGTTCAGGGGGCTGTGCAAATGTTGAAGGACACACATCCAGCCCGCGAGCCGCAGTTTGGGGAACACTGTTCTTGAGCGTGTTGTTCGTTCTTCCTCACTCTTTATTTACTATCTTGCGCTTTACTTCTTTGTTCTTCGGTTTAATTCCAACCACAAAACAACCTTCAATGGTGCAGATCACCGCTTAACAGACGAGAAGTCTGAAAATATGGAGCCGATTAAAGTCAATGTAAGTAATGTAGCTTCACCTTAATGGACATAATGTAGTCATCAGTATGACATGCAGTATATAGACCACGCTTCCTTTCATGCAGCACTAACAGACTACATCCTCTGCTTTGTTATGATGATCACAATTTTCTATGTATATTACGTCAGTCTCAAACTAGAACCAAAGCAGTCACAGACTGCAACATCTCGTGACACCCCTGAATTCAAAATTTTATCCTGACCTACTTTCATAGGTCACGGTAAGTCAAAGCATAGGTAGATCAAAGCACTAGCTTTGATCTACCTCACACTTTGATCTTAATAATCACAGTGGCCTTCTCCCTCGTTTTTCTATCCTACCCGGTTCCTGAGTGTACCTCTTATTTTCCTTTCGGCCTTTCCCTTCAGAGGTCTCCACAGCGAATCAGTTGCCTCCACCTAACCCTGTCTTCTACATCCTCTTCTTTCACACCAACTACCTTCATGTCCTCTTTCACTACATCCATAAACCTCCTCTTTGGTCTTCCTCTAGGCCTCCTGCCTGGCAGTTCAAAAGTCAGCATCCTTCTACCAATGTATTCACCATCTCTCCTCTGGACATGTCCTAACCATCTCAGTCTGGCCTCTCTGACTTTATCTCCAGAACCTCTAACATGTGCTGTCCCTCTGATGTACTCATTCCTGATCCTATCCTTCCGGAACCTCAGCATCTTCATCTCTGCTACCTCCAGCTCTGTCTCCTGTTTTTTCTTCAGTGATACTGTCTCTAGGCCAAAGGACATCGCTGGTCTCACCACAGTTTTGTACATCTTTCCTTTCATTTTAGCTGAAACTCTTCTGTCACACATCACACCTGACACTTTTCTCCACCCGTTCCATCATGCCTGTACACGCTTCTTCACCTCTTCTCCACACTCTCCGTTGCTCTGGACTGTTGACCCTAAGTACCCTAAGTCCTCCACCTTCTTGAACTCTTCTCCCTGTAACAATACTGATTGTGGCTAATCTTCATTCCTCTCCTTTCCAGGACAAACCTCCACCTCTCTAGCTTCTCCTCCAACTGTTCCCTGCTCTCACTGCAGATCACAATGTCATCTGCAAACATCATAGTCCATGGAGATTCCAGTCTAACCTCGACTGTCAGCCTGTCCATCACCATAGCGAACAAGAAGGGGCTCAGAGCTGATCCCTGATGCAGTCCCACCTCCACCTTGAACTCCTCTGTCACACCTACACACCTCACCACTGTCTTACAGTCCTCATACATGTCCTGCACCGCTCTAACATACTTCTCTGCCACTCCAGACTTCCTCATACAATACCACAGTTCCTCTCTGGACACCCTGTCATCAGCTTTCTCCAGATCTACAAAAACACAATGCAGGTCCCTCTGGCCTTCTCTGTACTTCTCTATCAACATCCTCAAAGCAAATACTGCATCTGTAGTACTCTTTTTTGGCATGAAACCATACTGCTGATCACAAATGTTCACTTCTGCCCTTAGTCTAGCTTCCACTACTCTTTCCCATAACTTCATTGTATGGCTCATCAGCTTTATTCCTCTGTAGTTGCCACAACTCTGCACATCTCCCTTGTTCTTAAAAATGGGCACCTGAATGTGCAAAAGTTGAAATTTGACTGTGACTTACTTTTCTCATGGTAAAAGTTATCATCTCATTTTCATCTCCTTTGCCACCTCAGTAATGTGCTTCTTGTTTAATCTTTCTATCTGCAACGGTTGCGAAAATATTTGATAGACAAACGAACGGACGTATGAACGAACAATCTAACGGACGAACACAGGAACACTGACAATCACAATACATCACCGCTTTGAAGCGGGATGTAATGAAATAAAACTGAACATTCAGACTCATCAGTGATCAACTCGTTCATCAATCCATCATACCATCATCAGGGTCCTGGCAGGTGAAGCTCTTTCCTGCCAGCTCTGACATTATTTCCTCCAGGAAGTCTGTGATGCTCGGCTCGCCAGAGACTGGAGACAAAACAATCCGTCACTAAAGCCACCATCATCTGGCACCAGATGTTCAAAGGATACAACAACACATGATTACCCTCTTTTGTAAAGATTGACAGGATGTGGCTGTAAGACGCCAGGCTGGGAGCTGCACACAAACATACACACACACAACAAAATCCCATCAGACCAAACAGATCCCACCACTGTAGCGTGTGTGTAAAAGTGTGCTAGTAGCCACCTATTCCCAAAGCCTTCATCTCTGCCATCGTCTTCAGGGACAGCAATCTGTTGTATGGTGGACAATGCTTAAGAGAACGGAGGACGTTGTTGAAAGTCTGCAGGTTGGGCTGAATGTTCTGTTGATTCATCTCCTTCAACAATTTCTGCAGACAATAATGGCATAAATAAAGCAACAATGTCATTCTTACTGATATGGTAGGAGTTTTTTTTACAAAAGCTCTGTGACACGTAGTGAAAGAGTCAAACTATCGTACTATGATGGCTTCGCTTTTCTCCTGGGAGGTGGGATTCACATGAGGAGCTGCAGAGATGAGAGCGTTGAAGATGTGGATGTCAGCTGGAAACGGAAAGCAGAAGGATTAGGGTTGAACTATTACTCGTGTTAAAGTCTGTAGTTTAGGTAATCTGCACATGGAAATGAGTTATATCCAGTGTAGAATATGTAGAGCTTGATCAGGTGAACCTTCAATTACAACATGATATAATCTAGTGAGTCGTGGGAAGAGCAAATAACATGGAATTGTTGAAGAAAGTTGTTGACCCTAAGTCTGCAGGCTGGAAACGATCTCGAGACAAGCCCTGGACCCCATGGCCCGACGTCATTACGGGCGACCTCCAACAACAGGGAGTCGCTATGGAGGATGCAGAGCAGCTGGCACAAGACCGCCAGCGTTGGTAAAAAATGACTCATCTGGTTGGCTCAACACACAGGGACGGGATACCCCCCCCCCATCGCAAGAACTCTACTGACTGACTGACTGTGCTGCATCACTGTTAGCAATTAGTGTAGCCAGCGGGGGTTTGGTGATGATGTCAGCTGCAGATCGGACGAACCCTTCTCACCATTGTATAATAGGATCAGTAGGATTCTTATTTATCGTTTTGTTTTTTACGGTCATTAATTATTGTGTGCAAACTGGCCAATCAGTGGAGGATTGTGTTGTGTTGTTGAAGAAAGAGAGAACATGAGGGCTGACTGTGATGACACTACATGACAGGAAAAATCTGTTAGGACACCACTGAAACTGACTGACTCCTACAGTCCACCTGCACACTCATTTTTATTCTTATTATAACCAGACATTTAAAGAATAGACTAAAAACTGTAAATATGTTTAGGATATTACAAAAATAATGGTCTTTTTACTTTTGTTTACTATAAGCCAGTTTGTATACAGAGTGCTTTTAAAAACCATGCAGTTTAATACAGTATCTGATGTTCAAGTATCGAAAGTACTCAAAGTTCCAGATGATCCAATTGGATCCTCAATCCAATGCAGCACTCATGTTTTTGTAAACATGTTGCAGTATCTGCAGTTCAAGCATCAAAAGTATTCAATACTTGAATACTTGGGAGTATGCCCATCCAGTTTCCATGTGTTTTGTGGACTTGGAGAAGGCATACGAACAGGTCCCCAGAGATATACTGTTGGAGATGCTACGGGAGTATGGGGTGAGGAGAGGCCTCCTCAATCCCTGCACGCCCAAAGTGAGAGTTGTGTTGGAGTTTTTCAAAGTGCCTGTTGGCCTTCGCCAGGGCTGCGATCCCCCAGTCAGAGCTGGTGGATGTGGCCAGGGAAAGAGAAGTTTGGGGTTCCCTGTTGAAGCTTCTGCCCCTGCGACCAGACTACAAATGAACGGATGAAGATGGATGAATGAATAGTTTCTAAACATTTCATTCTTTCCACATGCTCTAGTGACAACCTAAACAATAACTTGTGAGCGACTCACGTTTCAGTCTGTGGTTCAGCATGTCTGTGTAAAAGCTGAAGGCCTTTGCAGGGGCGTTGTGCTGGACAGAGACAAACAAATACAGGGTCCTAATCTGGATGCATTCATATCACCATAATCACAATGTCACATCATGTAATATAATGCAGATAATTTCATGCACAGACAACGATAGACATCATGTTCATACCATCACCATGCCTCTGATCAGGGCGGAGTAAGAACGCGTGTCTCTCTCTGGCAGCAGGTTGAAAATTCTCTCTGAGTTTTTGTTTTTTGTCCAACTGGAATTGAGGGGCTTTTTTGAAAGGAGGGTGTCCCATCTCGATTTCTGTGACTCCTTGCCTCTCTCCATCTGAAAACACAGAAACAACCAGAGGGAAACATACAAACACACTGAGTGGTATGGACGTGTGAAAACCCTCTTGTTTTGCCTCAGACCACTCACCGACAAGTACTCTAACTTTGGTTGTCCTTCCTGGACAGGGTCTCTGTCACAGTAAAGGCAGATGAGGTCCAGCAAGTCATGGGTCGTTTCCATGGAGACTGCTGTACCTGGGAGGATTTCATTGAGGACACACCGTTGATGTGGGAGGATTGAAACAACCTCCCTGGAACGGAGGTGTGTGTGTGTGTGTGTGTGTGTGTGTGTGTGTGTGTGTGTGTGTGTGTGTGTGTGTGTGTGCTCACCAGCTTGCAGGAGCTGATCATAGAGGTCAACAGCAGCTTGAACTTTCCTCAAGTGGATTCGCTCCTTCAGAGCCTCCTCGCTCACCTCCTCCAAGCGTAGTGACACATTCTCTGGCATCAGACACTATACACACACACACACGCACACACCCACCCACCTTGTTTTACTACAATCGACATGTGTCCCCCATCATTACACGAGGATCTTGGCCGCCCCCTCTTCTTACTGGTATGTGAGGCTCAGAAAAGTCTTTGGTGAAGAACATGGGATTGCTGTTGATGAAGTATTTTGCTGCAGCGCTACCCGAGTTCAGAGAGAGAGAGAATATTACCTACAGACACACACACACACACACACACACACACACACACACACACACGTTAAAAACTATCTCGACCACATGCAGGTGACTGTCTATTAACTAGTCTGGTTGACTTCAGATTACAATGAGGTATAAATAGAACTGTCCGTTCTGTCTACAGACTGCCGTCTGATTGAGGACATTGGATATCCACACTGACCCGGAGGGGTGGGGGGGTATTATTGTCATCACAAGGAAGCAATGACATTACAGCGGCATAACCTGTACACATTACATTGTGTTCTCTGTATAATCTATAAATACATGTTCTCCACATGAGTAAAAAATATAAAATCAGTTTCCTAAATCAACTGCAGGTAGGAACACTTCAGGTGTGATATCTTCTCAGTGAACAGATTTAAAAATGTAGTATTTGTTTTTGTCACAGAAAATTTTAATACAATCATATTTATTTCACTTTGATTTTGCCAAAGACCTTCCACATATCCTTTATTATTGGACAATCTCTAATTTTACTGCAGTTCTTGGGACTATGGTTTAAATATGCTGTGTCATATTTACGTGTAGAAGTTCTATAGTTAGTTGCATTGGATGCATCGCCGCTGTGTCATGAACCAACGTGCGCTTGTCATGTTATAAATAAACTGGACACTGAGAGTGCACTAAAAGCTACAGTAAATATCCAAATTTAGGTTCATCACGTCTCAGTCAGTACCGCTTTATGTAGGTCACTACATTTTATATGTCCGTAATGTGGTTTTGATAATTCAAAACATATTTGGTGAAAAAACAAAAATTAAAATTAAAAAACATTTGGTTGCGTGGAAATAAAGTAGAAAAATCTGCAAAGGACAAAACCCTTTCTCATATTTCACCGTCACCGGAGTGAAAAAGAAATTAGAAAGGCACTTGTCCTGTAATTTCTAAATAACGGATTGTGGTTTTCATCATTTTGTTTACAGTGTACAGTATACAGGGTAAAAGAACAAACAAAAAAAACATTAGAACTTTTCTTTCGTTTTGGGTAAAATAATAAACAAAACTTAGATTATTTTGATAATAATAATTCTTAAGACACAAAATAAAGCCCAAACAAAAATATTTGAATAATAGCACAGGTTGGACATACAGACTCAGTGAAGGTCCTGGGACTGAGGTAGAGGTCATCCTGGAACTTGTGAGGAAGGGCAGTAAAGTCCTGGGGAAAGAGAAAAAGGGGTAAAACACAGAGACAAATGCAGGGATGGACAGGAAACATCCACAGAAGCACCAGGGCGATGTGAAGGAGCTCTCACCCTGCCGACCGTGGAGGCCAGAGCCTCCAGCACGGCCTCTTTGCTCCTGTACAACAGGAAGTGACAAATAATCAATCATCTGTAAGCAAACTTAACACAGCTGTCTGCAGCGCTGTTCAAATTCATTTACTCTTATTTTGCCTGTTTATGATACTTTCTGACTAAAAGGTCACAGACTTATAGGTACTTCATGCGAGAGTTTGGACACATACCATGTTTTCTTCCTGGGT
The DNA here is from genome assembly GCF_040054535.1 of Antennarius striatus. Classification (NCBI taxonomy): domain Eukaryota; kingdom Metazoa; phylum Chordata; class Actinopteri; order Lophiiformes; family Antennariidae; genus Antennarius; species Antennarius striatus. Next base: position 20,675,243 of record NC_090785.1, on the reverse strand, counting down.
ATGAAAATAGTCTCTGAAGTTTCTGCAAAAACAGTGAGAAAGTATTGTGATTACGTCTACATTAATATCATTAATGTGAATCACAATTGATGACAGCTGATGTCATTTACTTGTAGAGGGTGAAAAATACAGAAACACAGCCTTTCCTACATTGAGTGATTTAACTGTGTGCTGCACAAATCTAGAAAATTTAATGAACCAATAACATTTATCTAATAACATGAATACCAAGTTAAGCTGTGTCTGTAAAATGAGAGATCTGGATGATCACCAGTGGTTTCTGCTTCAGGGCTCATGTTTGTCACAGTCTGACAGGCGTGTTTCTATCACGCTTGTCAATATTCTTCTTCATATTACCTTGATGTTCTGGTTCAGTTTGCTGCTGCAGAGCTGCGGACCGGCAGAAGCTCCTGGAAAAGAAAGGTTTGACTTCATTCTGTGTTCTGTTTCTGGTTCTTTTCACATATAAAACACCTCACCCACCTGGAGACCAACGACTCATACGCCAGAATGCTGTTCATCGACTTCAGCTCAGCATTCAACACAATCATCCCCCAGCAGCTCATTCATAAAGTGGACCAGCTCGGACTCAACACCTCCATACGCAACTGGCTGCTGGACTTCCTGACAGGGAGACCGCAGGCAGACCGAGTCAGCAGAAACACCTCCAGCACCATCACGCTGAACACTGGGACACCCCAAGGATGTGACCTCAGCCCCCTCCTCTTCACTCTGCTGACCCACGACTGCACACCAACTCTCAGCTCCAACTTCTTCATAAAGTTTGCAGACGACACGACTGTGGTGGGTCTCATCAACAACAACGATGAGACAGCCTACAGAAATTAAGTGGGCCGCCTGACTGTGTGGTGCAAGGACAACAATCTCCATCTGAATGTGGAGAAGACGAAGGAGATTGTTGTGGACTTCAGGAGTACACGCACCCAGCATGCTCCACTAACCATCGACAGTGCTGCAGTGGAAAGGGTCAGCAGCATCAAGTTCCTGGGCGTGCACATCTCCAAGGACCTGTCCTGTGGCCGCAACACCGCATCACTGGCCAAAAAAGCCCAACAACGCCTCTACTTCCTCCACAAACTGAGGAGAGCAAGAGCCCCACACCCATCATGCTCACCTTCTACAGAGGCACCATTGAGAGCATCCTGACCAGCTGCATCACCGTGTGGTATGGCGCCTGCACCGTATTCTGCTGCAGCGCATCGTGAGAGCAGCTGAAAAGATCACTGGTGTCTCTCTCCCTTCCCTCACAGACATTTATAACACCCGCCTCACCCGCAAAGCCATCAGCATTGCAGGTGATCCCACCCACCCCTCTCACAGCCTTTTCAGCCTGCTGCCATCAGGTAGGAGACTGCAGAGTCTGCGGGCCAAACCATCAGGCTCAAGGCCAGTTTCTTTCACCAGGCGGTCAGGAGGCTCAACTCCCTCCCTGCTCTGCCCCCTGCCACAACCCTGAACTCTACCCTCCCCCACCCTGCCCTGTCCTCCCCCAGCACCTGACTACCTCTCTGTCTCTCTCTCCCCCCATCAACTCAGGGACTGCGCACATTTCAATTTCCCCTTAAGGCAGGGGTATTCCACTAAAAGTCACGGAGGTCCGGTTATAAAAATTTCCTCTTAGTAAAGGGTCTGAACTGACGTCCAGTTTGTGTCTTATAGCCGGCCCCTATGTCCACATTATCATTTATGATCACTTTTCAATGCAGGATATGTTAAGTGAGTGCACAGCTAGCTCTTTTACCTCACCATGAATAAAAGTTGACCCAGACAAATAAGTTTCAAACCCTTGTTAGATTGAAGAACACACAAACCTCAGAATTAAAAAATAAAGTGCAAAAAGAGCTGAATAATCCTTTTTTTCATAAATTAAAGACGTCCCGGCCCAAAGAACTGAAGGCCTATATTTCAAGTCAAAAAACATTAACATTTTCAGAAAGCATGAATAAAAACTGGCTCTTTCAGGGGGAAAATGCAAACAGAACTTTCTTTGTGAGAGAAAGGGGCATGTGGCCTGCCAGTAATTTACTAGGGCACAAGGTTACTTGTGCAAATGGTGTGCACTTAGCTCACCTTGACTGTTTTGGAAAGCTCCCACTGTTTGCTACAGCCCACTTCTCTTTTCCCACCATGACAAGGTGGTGGAAAAGAAGGGGTGGTGGTCTCTGTCATCTGTGGTGAAAAAGACCACCTGCTTCAGATCTATGTCCCTCTTTGTCAGCATCTTATGTGTGTGTTAGTGGTGGTACACCCAGCAAAGAGCTCCTTGTCCTTGTGAAGGAACCTGACAAACACAAAAGCTGGATATTACCAGTAACATCTGTAGACTCATCAATGGCCACAGATATGCATGGTGCTCTCTGAATAGCTGCATAAACCTGTTAATATTTCTGATTTTCTGGTTGCTGTTGAAGTTCACATCGGGATTTGTTTGATTTTTCCACACATCTCATCTTCCTGTTTTCCCTCAATGTCTCAACAACAGCTTTTAAACACTTATTCACAACTGTCCCATCACTAAAAGATGTTTTATGTTGCCCCAAAATCCACCATGCCTTTATTGAACATTTGTTTGAATTTTGCTCCGTTATTTTGCCCTCAGCTCGGACTTCAGGGGATAACTCAAAAGCTCTGTGCTTTGTTTCGTAGTGACGCTTCACATTACCGTTTTTAATTAGTGCTACATGTTCAGACAATATGAGGCACGATGGTTTTGAACTGCCTGACGGAAGAATAAACATAAATTTCGTCCAATCATTGTTAACCAGCGGTTTTCCTCATCAAGCTCCCTTCGTTTGGAGCTGTGCTGTCCTTACCGTCTCCCTTCCTCTGTGCTCCTGTAGCGGTAAACTCACAGCGGTAGCGAGCTGTCTCACTTCCAGGTGCGCTGACAGAGCAGGGTAAAGATACAATCTGATTGGCTGAACTGAGTGGCGCTATTATCGTATTAACTGGGGGAGCAGCGCCCGTCGTCTGCAGCCTCGACCGTCAGAAAAAAATCTTCTTCTTTTCCTTTCGGCTTTTCCCTTCAGGGGTCGCCACAGCGAATCAATTGCCTCCATCTAGCCCTGTCCTTTGAATCCTCTTCTCTCACACCAACTACCTTCATGTCTTCCCTCATTACATCAATAAACCTCCTCTTTGGTCTTCCTCTAGGTCTCCTGCCTGGCAGTTCAAAACTCAGCATCCTTCTACCAATATATTCACTCTCTCTCCTCTGGACATGTCCAAACCATCTCAGTCTGGCCTCTCTGACTTTATCTCCAAAACCTCTAACATGTGCTGTCCCTCTGATGTACTCATTCCGGATCCTATCCTTCCTGGTCACTCCCAGAGAGAACCTCAGCATCTTCATCTCTGCTACCTCTAGCTCTGTCTCCTGTCTTTTCCTCAGTGACACTGTTTCTAGACCAAATAACATCGCTGGTCTCACCACAGTTTTGTATACCTTTCCTTTCATTTTAGCTGAAACTCTTCTATCACACCTGACACTTTTCTCCACCAGTTCCATCCTGCCTAGACATGCTTCTTCACCTCTTTTCCACACTCTCCGTTGCTCTGGACTGTACTTAAAAGTACTTAAAATCCTCCACCTTCTTGATCTCTTCTCCCTGTAACCTCACTCTTCCACTTGGGTCCCTCTCATTCACACACATGTACTCTGTCTTACTACGGCTAACCTTCATTCCTCTCCTTTCCAGGACAAACCTCCACCTCTCTAGCTTCTCCTCCACCTGTTCCCTGCTCTCACTACAGATCACAATGTCATCTGCAAACATCATAGTCCATGGAGATTCCTGTCTAACCTCGTCTGTCAGCCTGTCCATCACCATAGCGAACAAGAAGGGGCTTAGAGCTGATCCCTGATGCAGTCCCACCTCCACCTTGAACTCCTCTGTCACACCTACAGCACACCTCACCACTGTCTTACAGTCCTCATACATGTCCTGCACCGCTCTAACATACTTCTCTGCCACTCCAGACTTCCTCATACAATACCACAGTTCCTCTCTGGGCACCCTGTCATAAGCTTTCTCCAGATCTACAAAAACACAATGCAGCTCCCTCTGGCCTTCTCTGTACTTCTCTATCAACATCCTCAAAGCAAATACTGCATCTGTAGTACTCTTTTTTGGCATGAAACCATACTGCTGCTCACAAATGTTCACTTCTGCCCTTAGTCTAGCTTCCACTACTCTCTCCCATAACTTCATTGTATAGCTCATCAGCTTTATTCCTCTGTAGTTGCCACAACTCTGCACATCTCCCTTGTTCTTAAAAATGGGCACCAGCACACTTCTCCATTCCTCAGGCATCTTCTCACTATCTAAGATCCTGTTGAAACCCAGGCAGAAACTGTACTGCGACCTCTCCTAGACACTTCCAAAACTCTACAGGTATATCATCAGGACCGACTGCCTTTCCACTCTTCATCCTCTTCAATGCCCTCCTCACTTCATCCTGACTAATCTTTGCTACTTCCTGGTCCACCACAGTCACCTCTTCTAGTCTTTGTTCTCTCTCATTTTCCACGTTCATCAACTCTTCAAAGTACTCTTTCCATCTTCCCATCACACTACTGGCACCTGTCAATAGACTTCCATCCCTATCCTTAATCACCCTAACCTGCTACACGTCCTTCCCATCTCTGTCTCTCTGTCTTGCCAACCAGTATAGATCAGTCTCTCCCTCCTTACTGTCTAACCTAGTGTCCGCATCCCTAATTGAACCCTGTCCATATTCTACAATAAGCTTCTTGTTTGGCCTTTCCTACCTCTACCTTCACCTTACGCTGCATCTCCCTGTACTCCTGTCTACTCTCCTCAGTCCTCTCAGTGTCCCACTTCTTCTTAGCTAACCTCTTTCTCTGTATACACTCCTGTACCTCCTCATTCCATCACCAAGTCTCCTGATCTACCTTCCTTCCAGATGACACACCAAGTACTCTCCTACCTGTCTCCCTGATCACATTAGCTGTAGTTGTCCAGCCATCTGGAAGCACCTCCTGACCACCCAGAGCCTGTCTTAACTCCTTCCTAAACTCCTTCCTAAAAGTCATGCAGAAAAAAATGCGCCAAGAAAATCTACTGTCGTGAAGTTATCATGGAGTGGTCACGGGTCCCTCTCCATCAAATGGTCCGCCATTTGGTGACCCCTGTTAAGGGACTGAAGAGTGTATGGAGATGTTTACCGTCCTTTGTGTTTCGTGGGTCTGAGAGGACTGCAATTTCATACGTGCTGTATGTCGTGTATTTATGGTAAATTTGACAGTAAAGTCGACTTTGACATATCGTGTCAGTGCATAGACATCACGAAATGTAATATCTGGATCTTTTGGAGAGAATGAGACCAAAACGACAACATTACAGAAGCCGTGTGAGGTCAACATCAGCGAAGGAGGCAGGAGGAATATGGAGGATGGCTGTCAGACAGTCACAATATCAAAACAGTTTGTCAGCATTTGTTGGTGGAACAAGCAGCGGCGATATGAAAACACGACCTCATGTCAAATGATGTTCACTGCAGCGGACGGTTTCATCAGCAACCAAAGCTTTACGACAAAAAAAAGGACCAGGATCGAAAACCTGCCTTAAACACAGCTGCAAATGTTCTCTTACCTCTTCCCCAAAAACAGCTTCACGTTATTGACCAAAAACCGGCAATTTCTCTGGATGGTATGTCCTCCGTGCAACCCGAACGCCGCCATGTTGGTGCGACCCGAAGGCTTCTGGGAGGACCGTACCATGTGAGCCAACATGGGGGACAGAGAAGATTAACGTTTGTAAATTTAATAAATATCGCTTAGTATAAATAAATAAATAAATAAATAAATAAATAAATAAATAAATAAATAAATAAATAAATAAATAAATAAATAAATAAAAAAAATAACGCCATATTTAAATATAGTTAAATGTAAAAGATCCATTACTATGAACAATCAGCATGAAGACAGACTTGTCGTCGTTCCTGTTCCCCCCTGCTAGTTTGAGTTCGGTCTGACGACCCCCCCAACGCTTGACCCGGAAGTAGCTTGACTTCACATTTTTCACGTGTGCACCATGAGCAGACACCCGTAAACACTGAGAGTTTGTATGATCCTCAAGAATGTTGCTTGGAAAACAAGTCCCATGGCGGCGCTTGGAGGGCATGTCGTTCGGCATTTACTCGGCGGAAGAGTTACGGTGAGAGCATCGTGGTTTGGATTCACTAGTGGCCCACGTCTGAAAACAACAAGCACTCCGTTGTCAGGACTGCACCTTAAGTTTTAGCTCACTCACATAACCACATGTTTTAACTGGAAGTTGTGTTGATATTAATATATATTTTAGTAAGACATGACTACGCTTGCAGCAACCGATAATGTTAAACTCATAGCCTGCTCCTGTTATACCCACAATGTGATATAATATGTTATAATATGGGTTATAACCGTATAGAATGGTAGACATTTGTGAACATCTGATTTTTTGTAGAACCCTGTAGAGATGCCTCTGAGCAGGTGAAATACTGGATACGCTGTTGTGATTAAGTTGTAATAATGCATCTGTCTCATCCCCTGTACAGGAAGCTGAGCGTCAAGGCCATCACCAACCCCATGTTTCTGGATGCTGTTGGGAACGTAGCCCCGAACAGCCTGTATGATCTGGCCCTGGGGCCAGCAGACAATAAAGAAGTAACTACTGTATTCACCGTCTACACACAGTACAGTAAAGATGTATCTGAATTGTGTTATAAATGAGAATAGACTTGACAACAAGTTGGGCTTTTGTTGTTTATGGATGTCTGTGTGCACAGTGAAGGATTTCAGCTCAAGCCAGAATATTTTTAATCCACTTGATTTATACTGTGGGGGCATTGGGATTCAGCATGCCTGTCATGGCAGTATGACTCAACGTGACTTTGTTTTTCACTGTTTTTTTTCAGGTGTGTTCAACTTGCTGTCAGGACTTTAATAACTGTCCCGGACACATGGGACATGTGGAGCTGCCCCTGCCAGTCTACAACCCCCTTTTCTTTGACGTACGCCTGCCCACAAACGCACCACAGGCCAAACATGTAGTCACTCTCATTTACACTGGGTTTGAGTCCAAGATGGAGACACGTGCGGCATAGATAGATAGATAGATAGATAGATAGATAGATAGATAGATAGATAGATTGATTGATTGATTGATTGATTGGTTGGTCTTCATTCAAACATTTCAAAGAAAGTTTACAACACTTTGTAAACTTAAAATCCATCCGCTTCCAGGATCATTTTTCTCCAGTACGTTTTTTCTTATCCTTCTCCTCTTCATTCTCACTAGAAACTCTTCCTCTTGTTACGTGGTTCCTGTCTGGTGTGCCACATGTTAACGTGTCCTCGAGCTGCCATTCACCTGCTGCTAAACCAGCTCAGATTACTGGACCTGGGGGCCATTCAAGAGGTTTACCAAATACAATGCATTCTTAACCAGGTGGGTGTACACGTTCACTTTAAATTACATATACCACTAACGGCACGTTGGCGCAGTGGTGAGCTCTGTCGCCTCACAACACAGCGGGTCCGGGTTCAAGTCACGCTCTCTGCGGAGTTCGCATGCTCTCCCCGTGTCTGCGTGGGTTCTCTCCGGGTTCTCCAGCTTCCTCCCACATCCAAAAGCATGCGCTTCACGTTGATTGGCCTGTCCCAAATTGCCCTTAGGAGTGAGTGTGTGTGTGCGTGTTTATATGTCTTTGTGTGTGGCTCTGCGGTGCACTGGCGTCGTGCCCGGAGTGTCCCCCGCCTCACGCCCTATGCCAGCTGGGCTAGGCTCCAGCTCCCTGTGACCGCCATGGCGGATACAGTGGCAGTACATGAAAATCAATGAATGAACTGTACCAAGAGGCACACATATACATAGAAGCAAATGAAATGGCGATGTGTTCGTAAGTCCGATCATCTGTCCGCCCGTTTATCCACCAAATATCTTTGCAACCTTTGCAAATAGAAAGATGAAACTAAAATCACATTACTTGGGCGGCAAAGGGGATGAAAATGAGATGATGACCTTGACCTTGAGAAAAACGAGGTCAAATTTCAACTTTTGTACACTCAGGAACTGGATAAGATAGAAAGATGAGGGAGAAAGCCAGTGTGAATAAGACCATAGATCAAAGCTAGTGCTTTGATCTGTGAAAGCAGGTCAGAGCACTAGCTTTGATCTTTGACCTATGCAAGTACGTCGGTAAAATTTTGAATTCAGGGATGTTGCGGTCTCTGACTGAATTTGGTTCTTGTTGGGTCTTGTTTCCATTCAAATATAGATTGAAAGTCCCTCTGATGCTCAGATATGGTTTCCAGAGATGGAAGAAGTTCTCTTGTTTGCTTTTAACAGAACCTTAATCTTTCCAAGCCAGTACAATTTACCAGGTCTTTGGAATGTGGCTCTGTGTTCTGAATGAATGTGAATGTGTATTGTAGCACATGGAGGTGAATCCCAGAGCCAGTGGAGATGAGATAGAGGAGCTGCTTAAGGTGTATACAGACACGGTAATCAGGGGGAACGCTGACCGTTCAGAGGACCTCAGACCAGTGAGTATTATAGTGATAAAATGTGGTTAGTAGAATAATAACACATCCAGGCTCATTCAAACAGAAGAATCCGTTTAATGATTTATCATGCAGAAAGTATGCTGTAATGTACTTCATTCAGTACTGATGGGGCATTGAGGCCTATGTGTCTTTGTGTTCTTTTTTTTCCAGATAAAACACCTTGTTGAAAAGAAGAACAGTCTGATCACTGACTTCTGGAAGATCCACATGAAAAGCAGGAAGTGCCCTTACTGCAGGTATGAGGGAACCAGCCTGACTGCATGCTTGTTTCTGATAAGATTCACTTATTCAACAAAATAGTTTTGTCTTTTGTATATATGAGAATTACATGAAAACTTTGATGCTTGACTCAAACGTTTCAGTGTATAAAAAAATACTAACCTCCAGTTGACAACAACTTAAAGACAACTTAAATAACAGATGTCTTTTGTCCAGCTTCATTCCTGATCCTAACCTTTAATTTACATGCATCGTGTGTGTGTGTGTGTGTGTGTGTGTGTGTGTGTGTGTGTGTGTGTGTGTGTGTGTGTGTGTGTGTGTGTGTGTGTGTGTGTGTGTGTGTGTGTGTGTGTGTGTGTGTGTGTGTGTAGGGCTGGCAAGTTTACAGTACGCCGTGAACACAACAGCAAGCTGATTGTCACAATGCCAGCAGGAGCAAAGACTGACACTGATGGTGAGTCCTCTGAGGAGATGTGATGAGGTTGTTGGTGCTGAACTGAGGAGCTGTTAACCTCCTGCCCACTGTCAGCAATGATCATCTCGTTGTTAGTCAAATGTTCGAACAGTGTTCTGTAACTGAGCGCTAACAGTGCACATTCTTGACAATCCCTGCTCATGCATATTAATGTTAAGTTACTAAAGTTAGTCGGTTTTTGTTTTTGTCTACTTCTAGAGGAGCTGATGGCTGCGAAGAGAGTCTACATGACCGCCAGTACAGCGAAAGAGCACAGCGTCCAGCTGTGGGCGAGAGAAGGTTTACCACGGAGCGCAGCCATCACAACCCCTTTCACATTTCACCACAAACACATCGTTTTACGCATATAATAGATCCTGAAAATAATCCTAGTTTCCGTCTTTGCTTCAAGCTTTCTTCTTAAAGCACTTGTTTTCTGGTATGGAGGGCGGGGCAGCGTCAGCGAAGGGTTTCTACCCAGACCTCTTCTTCCTGGAGCTGCTGGTTGTGCCGCCTTGCAGGTAGAGTTTGAGGACACACACCAACGATTTTCTGTGTTGCACAACATTGGTTGTGTGACGCCATAAATGTTACATATAAATGTTACAGTGTTTCTGAGCTGTGAGGGGTTCAATCAGTTCTGTGTATGAACACAAGTGGATCTGCTGATGTTTAGGGTTACGTGACTCCTGCTTTCTACGGCCAAACATCTTTCCAGTTGAATTCCGAATCCAGGATAGTCTTGTCTCCACAGCATGGATACCTTCCCCTATCCTTGGTGGTATTTTGCATTAATATTAATCTGCTGAGAGGATGAATGGGTAAAGGTTGTTGAGGAACACCATATGGTTTCATGACAGACTGATCTGACTTGTGAGTGAAACAAGAAAGGGGAACCTGGAAGATTGAATGAAGTACTAGTATCCTGGAAGGACCGTAGGACGGTGTCATGGTATGAGTCTTTAAGGTAATGGAGACCATTATTGCTTCGGTGTGATGAAGGGATGGGTCTTCCTCCGATCATCAGGTCTTTGTTGGTTAACAGAGGGGAAGGTGTACGCCGATTACTGGATATTTTACATTCCTTTCCTACCAAGCGCCACGTTCAAATCAAATTTGAGATTAAGGAACTAAAGTATAAAATGATTTGCTTGTCAGAGTACATTAGAAAGTAGGACATCTGTTAAACTATGTGATCAAACCATTTTTTTCGTCCAACTTGTGCCGCGGTACTGGGGTGTCAGGATCACACCTTGTAACAACAGGGAGGATCACAAATGATCACAAATACTTAAAATTAGGTGCAGCTAACCCGCCATTCCCTCCACTCCTCTCTGTCAATCTGGGATATTTTGTGGGTCAGATAAAGTGGGAAACGTCAGAGTTGAATTTCTCCCAGTCATTTGTGGGAGTGGAATCATTGAGCTAATGAAAGTTTTAGGTAATACAGTACACTCATTTTAACAAAAGTGATCAGGCCTGAAGAGAGGCAACTAGGATGTGCCCCACCTATCCCAATCATTCTAGAGTCAAGCATTTCCAGAAAGGTATGAGTTGTAATGCAACGAAGGGAAACATTTTATACCCAGAAATAGAAGGGATATGAGCAGGGAAGGTTCTCACAGAACCATTAAGAGGCAAAAGAGCAAATTTGGAATCCTGTGTGAGATCCAAACTCTTCAAATATTGATAATAAATTGGAAATGACTTGAGTTAAATTTTCCATAAAGAGTAAGACATTGTCTAATTAAAGAGTTACTTTAAAACTGGGTTCATGGAGGTAGTCTGATGCATCATTTATGTCAGGTGTTTGATCTAGTGACTGGGAACGGAGCTAAAAACCACTTCCGGTCAGAGCACTGGGGTTAGAGTTCAAAACTAGAGTCAAACGGACAAGCCCTATCAATTCGGGTCGAGACCACACGAAGGACCACTGCAGCCTATCAGATTCCTTCTTCCGGTGGGCAGATTTATGTTGTGTGATAATACAAATAAAACAGCTGGCGTTGGCAGAGGTTGTATCACAGTTACTCCTCTTCCTATCAGGTATCGTCCAATCAATCGCCTTGGTGACCAGATGTTTACAAACGGTCAGACGGTCAACATGCAGGCCGTCATGAAGGACTGTGGAATCATCAGGAAACTCCTGGCTCTCATTGCAGGGGAAAAAATTGCTGATGAAGAAGAGGTCAGGTCAAATTTCTGTGTGTGCCAGAGCTCTCGCACACATCTGTGTGTAATGAAGTGGAATGAGGCTTTAACAGCGTTCTTTTTATCCCATATACGTCAACAATCTTCTCAGGCTGTGGAACAGACAGACCAGACTTTCCTGTTAGGGATCCCCGGAGAGACATTATCAGATAAACTCTACAACATCTGGATCCGACTGCAGACCCACGTCAACGTCGTGTTTGACAGCGACATGGACAAAATGATGACAGAGAAATACCCAGGGATCAGACAGGTATCACAGATCCTGAAACACCCACTTAGTTTTTGTTGGCTTTGTTTTCCTAAAGATCTGCCCTCTCCTGCCAGATCTTGGAGAAGAAGGAGGGGTTGTTCCGTAAGCATATGATGGGAAAACGAGTGGACTATGCTGCGCGATCTGTCATTTGTCCAGACATGTACATAGGAACCCATGAGATCGGAGTACCGATGGTGCGTCTGACTTTCTTAAGGCTTTATCTCCCAGTCTAATTGATGAATAAGGAATGTAAATAACAATAATAATAAAAAAGCTGAGAGTTAGTCCAGAATTCAGTCCCTCCATCTCTTGTGAAGGTGTTTGCCACCAAGCTCACGTACCCACAGCCGGTCACTCCGTGGAACGTGAAGGAGCTTCGTCAGGCCGTCCTCAACGGGCCAAACGTCCACCCCGGTGCGTCCATGGTAATCAACGAGGACGGCAAGAAAACCATCCTATCACCTGTCGACCTCGCCCAGAGAGAAGCTGTTGCCAAGCAACTGCTGACACCCTGTCCCGAGCCACACAAAATTCCAGTGAAGATAGTAAGTCAGACGCTTGGATTGTAAGTTTTTTTTTTTAGTGCTTTCAGGCGATTAAAAAAATAAATCTAATTACAGGATTGTAATTAATCTAATTAATCGCATTTTAATCTCATACCTGCTAAGGCCCCCAAATAAAGAATTTGAATTCTAGGACATTACAAAATTGTAATGCATGACTAATCAATAGAATGCACTGAGAAGAGAAGATTTGAAATCCACATTTTTATTGGTTAAGTGTGCTTTATAAATGAAATTCAAAAGAAAAAAGGCCAAGCACATCAGCAAACCAACTAGGCCAGGTGCATTTCTCAAAAACGCAATACGAATAGTTAAATAAAATTCAGAAATAAAATAAGGCTGAGTTTCAAATAGGCACATAAGCAGACTCTCAATCAAAATGAATACTAAAGCTGACTCAATACAGCAATTCAAAATGAATAGTATAACATGCCTCTAGATAAGGCAACTAAATAGCAAAATGCCAAAAGGCTTTTCCGCAGCTAACGTTACAGGAACTGACAACAGACAAGTCTGTGTCCTTGACATGTTTTGTATTTAAATGATACGATAGGCTGGAGCTGCTTCGGTGATATGAAAATTCTCTTACAAAATTTACAAATAATAATAATAATTGGATTAGATTTATATAGCGCTTTTCTGGACACTCAAAGACACTTTACATCGGATCCATTATTCATTCACTCCTCATTCATACTTGGTGGTGGTAACTACGTGTGTAGCCACAGCTGCCCTGGGGCAGACTGACGGAGGCGTCTACAGCGCAGAATAACTGCGTTTTTGTTTATAGCCCCGTCTTTGTTCTTTTATGAATAAACTTTCCGCCCAAATGTCCGAGTGGGCTTGCCTCGCTCTCCTGTGTCGCGTCCATCTCTGTTGTCAGTCACCCTGCTTGTGACTAGTGGCGCAGGTACTGAAGTGACATAACACTGCAGCCGACGGGTCACCCAATGGGCCAAATTTGCCACTCGAGATTAATTGCGTTAATTTTTATAGCGCGTTAATTTGCAGCGTAATTAATTAACCTAATTATCGCGTTAATGTGACAGCCCTATTTTTTTCTGGATTGTTTCTTTGTGGAGCTGACTTCCGCTGTCCGTCCAGGTGAACCGTCACATAAAGAACGGAGATGTTTTGCTGCTGAACAGGCAGCCGACGCTGCACAGACCCTCCATCCAGGCCCACTGCGCTCGGATCCTACCAGGAGAGAAGGTGCCGTCTGATTGGTTGAGGCTCATTCATCTAACTGTGATGTTTTAGCGCCAAGAACTCTGACAGATGACTGATCACCATCGCCCCCTCTTTGATGCTGCAGGTACTGCGCCTCCACTATGCAAACTGCAAAGCGTACAATGCTGACTTCGATGGAGATGAGATGAACGCACACTTTCCTCAGAGCGAGCTGGCCAGAGCGGAGGCCTACACACTAGTCAGAACCGACCAGCAGTACCTAGTTCCAAAGGTAGGCCATCGCCGCCAGCAGCTGTACGGTCCCGAACAATCAGGCGTTACAAAGTGTGACTGTCAGACGGAGCATATTTAGTTTAGACTGAACCCTAAACTAGAACATTTCTGGACCTTTTGCACTAAAACAGGATTATGATCTGTTTTAAAATGAGAACCTGGTGTATAAGATGACAAGAGTTATCGCTGCCCCAAACAAAAATTACTAAATGTGTTTTCAGCAAATTCAGGAACACCTCAAACACGTGAGGCTGCTGCCTTTTGGTATTTAATGTGTGTGTTGTCTAGAATGAGATTTAAGCGTCCAGAAAAACACCAGTGGAGTTAAAAATCAAGTGACAAGTCCTTGAGCCTGAGAGAAGCAGAGGTTTTCACTGGACAGGAAACCGTAGCGTAAAGGTGACTAAATGTCAGAGGAATATCCTGAATTACAAATGATCAGTTTGTAATTCAGCATCCCAATTAATTGAAATTCACTTCTGAATCTGATCAATAATCTTTGTTTATTCTTACGCTTGTCCAATGACACTTGCATTCATTTTTGAGTGCCCATAAAACAAAGACTATCTTCTTCTTTTCCTTTCGGCTTTGCCCTTCAGTGGTCGCCACAGCGAATCAGTTGCCTCCATCTAACCCTGTCTTTTGCATCCTCTTCTCTCACACCAACTACCTTCATGTCCTCTTTCACTACATCCATAAACCTCTTTGGTCTTCCTCTAGGCCTCCTGCCTCAAAACTCAGCATCCTTCTACCAATATATTCACTATCTCTCCTCTGGACATGTCCAAACCATCTCAGTCTGGCCTCTCTGACTTTATCTCCAACACTTCTGACATGTGCTGTCCTTCTGATGTACTCATTCCTGATCCTATCCATCCTGGTCACTCCCAAAGAGAACCTCAGCATCTTCATCTCTGCTACCTCCAGCTCTGTCTCCTGTCTTTTCCTCAGTGACACTGTCTCTAGACCAAACAACATCGCTGGTCTCACCACAGTTTTGTACACCCTTCCTTTCATTTTAGCTGAAACTCTTCTATCACACATCACACCTGACACTTTCCTCCATCCGTTCCATCCTGCCTGGACACGCTTCTTCACCTCTTTTCCACACTCTCCATTTGTCTGGACAGTTGACCCTAAGTACTTAAAATCCTCCACCTTCTTGATCTCTTCTCCCTGTAACCTCACTCTTCCACTTGGGTCCCTCTCATTCACACACATGTACTCTGTCTTACTGCGGCTAACCTTCATTCCTCTCCTTTCCAGGACAAACCTCCACCTCTCTAGCTTCTCCTCCACCTTTTCCCTGCTCTCACTGCAGATCACAATGTCATCTGCAAACATCATAGTCCATGGAGATTCCTGTCTAACCTCGTCTGTCAGCCTGTCCATCACCATAGCAACAAGGAGGGGCTCAGAGCTGATCCCTGATGCAGTCCCACCTCCACCTTGAACTCCTCTGTCACACCTACAGCACACCTCACCACTGTCTTACAGTCCTCACACATGTCCTGCACTGCTCTAACATACTTCTCTGCCACTCCAGACTTCCTCATACAATACCACAGTTCCTCTCTGGGCACCCTGTCATAAGCTTTCTCCAGATCTACAAAAACACAATGCAGCTCCCTCTGGCCTTCTCTGTACTTCTCTATCAACGCAAATACTGCATCTGTAGTACTCACAAATGCTCACTTCTGCCCTTAATCTAGCTTCCACTACTTTTTCCCATAACTTCATTGTATGGCTCATCAGCTTTATTCCTCTGTAGTTGCCACAACTCTGCACATCTCCCTTGTTCTTAAAAATGGGCACCAGCACACTTCTGCTCCATTCCTCAGGCATCTTCTCACTATCTAAGATCCTGTTGAACAACCCAGGCAGAAACTGTACTGCGACCTCTCCTAGACACTTCCAAAACTCTACAGGTATATCATCAGGACTGAGTGAATTTCCACTCTCCATCCTCTTCAGTGCCCTCCTCACTTCATCCTGACTAATCTTTGCTACATCCTGGTCCACAACAGTCACCTCTTCTAGTCTTTGTTCTCTCTCATTTTCCACGTTCATCAACTCTTCAAAGTACTCTTTCCATCTTCCCATCACACTACTGGCCCCTGTCAATACATATCCATCCCTATCCTTAATCACCCTAACCTGCTGTACATCCTTCCCATCTCTGTCTTTGTGTCTTGCCATCCTGTATAGATCAGTCTCTCCCTCCTTACTGTCAAACCTAGCACACAAGTCATCATAAGCCCCTTGTTTGGCCTTTGCTACCTCTACCTTCACCTTACGCTGCATCTCCCTGTACTCCTGTTTACTCTCCTCAGTCCTCTCAGTGTCCCACTTCTTCTTAGCTAACCTCTCTCTCTGTATACACTCGTGTACTCCTCATTCCACCACCAAGTCTCCTTATCTATTTTCACTCCAGATGACACACCAAGTACTCTCGTACCTGTCTCCCAAATCACTTTAGATGTAGTTGCCCATTTTGAAAAAGAGTCTAACTATATAACTGGATTTTACCAGCCCAACACATCAAATTAAACATGAATGTGAGCACAATGTTTTCATTTCTCTGCAGGACGGTAAACCGTTAGCAGGTCTGATCCAGGACCACATGGTGTCAGGCACCAGGATGACAATACGAGACTGTTTCTTCACCAGAACCCAGTACAATGAGTTGGTGTACAGAGGACTGACGGATAAACAAGGCCGGATCAAGTTGCTGCCGCCGGCCATCGTCAAACCTCAGCGACTGTGGACGGGGAAGCAGGTGGTTCAGCGTTTAGTGCAGAGAGAAAATCAAAAGCTGAACAAACACGTCATGCCTCCTGGCACTCAGCAGTGTGTTCTGAACCCAGTGTTTTTTGTAGGTGGTGTCAACGCTGTTGCTGAATGTGATCCCGCCAAAGGCCGTGCCTCTCAACCTGGCTGGAACGTCAAAGATCCCCAGCAAAGCGTGGATCCAAGTCCCACCGCGAGCTGCTCCGGGTTACAAACCAGACAGCATGTGTGACTCACAGGTATACACACACACACATACACACACACACACATGTCCAGGTCAAATCCTTGTGTCAACACTGATGCAGGGGTTTCGGGGATTTGGGCCTTTGTTCTTCTGTAGTAAATAATAATTTACACGTCACATGCAACGTTGGAATGAAGTTGTCTGGAGCACGGTGAGGAGGTTCGGTGATGTTGTTCCAGTGTAGATCAGGATTTGAGCTTTGACCTGATGTTTTTTAAAGGATCTACTCATCTTCCTCTCCTTCAGGTGGTGATTCGTGGGGGAGAGCTGTTGATGGGGGTTCTAGACAAAGCTCATTACGGCTCGTCAGCATACGGTCTGGTCCACTGCTGCTATGAGCTGTATGGGGGGGACACCAGTGGGAAGGTGCTCACCTGTCTTGCGCGGCTCTTCACTGCCTACCTGCAGCTTTACAGAGGCTTCACTCTGGGTAAAAACCAACATTCATCCTCACCCCACGCCACACAGATGGCATCACGAATGTCAGTCTGTCAGATCTGTGTGGAAGTACTGAAGAGGGTTTTGTGTCCAGGTGTGGAAGACATCCTGGTGAGACCGGCTGCCAACAGACAGAGGAAAAAAATCATTCAAAAGTCCCTTAAGATCGGCACAAAAGTGAGTTCAAAGCTCTGACGTGTTTGTGTTGCACACACTGACGGTGTGGGACGCTCGTGTCTGATCCACCAGCAGAGACTGGCCTTATTCAAACGGAATATATTGTGAGACATTCCACATTTAACGATGGCAACCGTGTCAAATTCAAGGCGTCCTGCTCCGTGGACGTTCCCTGGCCAAAGTGGTTGCCACAGTGAAGGTGCAGCTTATGGGCCCCGCGGGGCTCCAATTCGACCCCTGGGGATAAACGTGTGCTGCACACAGATCTAGTGAAGAATATGAACACAACCAGGGTAGAGGACTAAATAATGGAGTCTCTGAAAATATCAGTTAAAGGAGCTTTCAGTTAAAACAAATGGTCGAAGTGGGTGATGGTGTCATTTCTTTCCTTGCCGTCTTCAAGACTCTCCAGGCAGCCTTCAACCTGCCGCCCAATGTGGGTCAAGCTGACGCTCGGAGCCGCTGGCAGGACGCTCACCTCAACCCTGACCAGAGGGACTTCAGCACCGCCGATCATAAGTTCAAGGAAGTGGCCAACCATGTGAACAATGACATCAATAGGGTAACCGTCATTATACACAGCAGCACATCTGGAGCTTCAGCTGACTCAGCAGATACACAAAGTCAGCCTGGTTTCTCTGAGGAGGCACATTCACCTCTTCTGTTTCATTCTGACATGTTTGAAGGGTTTTCAGGGCTCATGGGTAGTTGTTTTATTTGTTTTCTAAAGTTGTGTTTCGTGTGAGTGCTTGTCTTCCGTCAGCAGTCCTTAGTGATTCGTGATGAAATCTTGTCTCGTGTCGGTAGGTGTGCATGCCGGTCGGACTTCACACCTCATTTCCTGACAACAACCTCCAGCTGATGGTCCAGTCAGGAGCCAAAGGGTCTACTGTAAACACCATGCAGGTACCCCCCCCCCCCCAGCCTCTACTGTATAGATTTTGTAACCGACATTCATGTTCACATTTTTTTATTTAACCTCCTGACGTCTGGGCATGTTTCCAGATTTCATGTCTGCTGGGTCAGATAGAGTTGGAGGGCCGCAGGCCTCCGCTGATGCCTTCTGGAAAATCTTTACCATGCTTCCAGCCATACGACCCTTCCCCTGGTGCCGGGGGCTTCGTTTCAGGAAGGTTCCTGACAGGCATCAGGCCACAGGTACACAAAGAGAGCTCTGATGTCAGCTGCTATGATGTCATCACCTCACAGATGTTTGCGAAGCATCTCGTTCACGATGTGTTCCTCTGTGTATTCTTGTTGTGTTCAGGAGTTTTTTTTCCACTGTATGGCTGGCAGAGAGGGGCTGGTCGATACAGCGGTGAAGACGTCTAGATCCGGATACCTGCAGAGGTGCACTGGGTTTTTACTGAAAGCCGTTGCTCACATCTTGTAGGCCTTGCTTCTCATATCATTGGTTTTACATGTGTTTTCCTGGGAACAAGTTTGTGTCTGGTTGTGTGTGAGGGTAAAATGTTAATAGGTGACACAGACATGACACAGCAGAAGCTTTGTTGTGAACGATGTGTTAAATGATGTCACATGAGTTGAGCCAGCAGGAACCACAATGTCATTCAAACCTGAGACCTAAGGAGGAAAATATTTAGCTATCAATTTCAAAGAAACAACCCATGCCAAGAAGCATCACACTCCATTCCTCTTCCTCTGCAGGTGTGTTATAAAGCATCTGGAGGGTCTAGTGGTGCAGTACGATCTGACGGTGAGGGACAGCGATGGATCCGTGATCCAGTTCCTGTACGGGGAAGACGGCCTTGATATCCCCAAGACACAGTTTCTACAGCCCAGACAGTTCCCCTTCATCGAGGAAAACTATGAGGTGAAAGCATCTCCCGATGCCCTCAGCCTGTCTGTGCTGCTAACGGCATTAAAACAGTCTGTAAGGTTCTGCTGCTAAGATCATCAGCGCCAGATTGACTTTAGAAGCCAATTGAAACCAGAGCGAGAGCGAGTTCACCTGGTGACCGTTTGAAAACACAACTGGTTACTACTGATGAAGGTTTGTCCTCAGCTGCTGAGGATGTGAAGGTGAATCGTAAAATCCCTCAAGACCGCCTGATGATACGTAGCAGAACATTTACTTTCCTAAAACTGCCAAGAAAATGAACCCAAACGGTCAGAAACAGACGTTTTCCCTTTCCTGACAGGTTATCAGAAGATCCCAGGGTCTAAACAAGGTTCTGGTCCAGTTGGACCCTCAGACGGCTGTTCAGCACTTCACAGCCATCCAGCGCTGGAAAGACAAGAGACAGCTGGCGTCTCCACGGAGAGGTAGAAAACCTGTTGACATCACAGTTCCCACAACACTTGAAAAAATAACCGAACACCTAGTGGTTAGTTTTCAAGTGCTCATGGGTAGTCTCTCTGAAGACTAACCGTGAGCACTTGAAAGACTACCCATGCTATATTCCGTCAGCTTCACAACAGGAGCTTCCAAAATGAAGAATCAGTCTTTAAATCTCACTTTAACATCACCCAGAGAGGATTGTTTCTTCAGAAACGTGGAGGAACTAATAGTGTGTGCAGTTTTCTTTATGTCATGTGACGTTTATGTCCTGTGATGTTTGGCTTTAGGAGCGTTCCTGCTGTTTTCCCAGAAAAAGCTGGCCAAACTGAAGCAGACTGAACAAACAGATAAGCCGGATGTAAACGGCAGAAAGGCTGCTGTACTACAGGTAGTTAAACACATTCAGAGACTAAGTGCAGGGGTGGATGACCTCTAACCCCGGCTGACCTGTGTGTAATCGCATGCCTTTCCCTTAGGTTATTGAGCAGTGGCGTGCTATGGACGAATCCAGCAGGTCAAAGTATAGCAGGAGGTCGTCCCGCTGCCCCGAGCCCTCGCTCAGCTTATTCAGGCCAGATGTCTGCTTCGGATCGGTGTCCGAAAACTTTCACAGCATCACGGAAAAATACCTGCAGAGCAGAAAGGGAGGAAAAGAAGATGAGCTGGACGTCCACAGGTAGCGATGATGTCAGCCATTCAGACTAGAACAAGCTCTTAGTTCAAAGAGAAGCAGCAACAACGGCTGCTTCATCACTTCAGATGAGGTGTCAGGTTTAAAGGAAAACAAATTTTGGTTGATGTTGATGGCTTGATGAATCTTGACAATTTTTCAAAAGAGGAAAAGTGAAAAATAATACGGTGACGCATTTTAATCTGAATCTGAAGATAGGATCACGTTGGAGGCATGTCACACAAATATCTGGTGTGTTCTTTCCTCAGTAATGCTGAAATAGATTATTTATTAAGCATCACATGCTTTAGTAAATGTTTAATGCATGTGGTTAAAGACAGCCTGTTACGATAATGGTGACTTCATGTTTGATATTCATCTTTTGTGATATTATATATGTTATATGTTTCTAGTCCTTTCTGTAGTTGTATCTTTCTACCAGTTCAACCAGCGTCATGTTTCTCCGTCTCCCCGCGTGTCCTCAGCCTCCGTCAGCTGCTGCACTACAAGTGGCAGCGTTCGCTGTGTGATCCAGGGGAGGCCGTGGGCCTGCTGGCGGCCCAGTCCATCGGCGAGCCCTCCACCCAGATGACCCTCAACACCTTCCACTTCGCTGGCAGGGGAGAGATGAACGTCACCTTAGGAATACCCCGGTATATCAGTATACAGACGGGGCTGTACCATGTGACCTGTAACTCATACCGCCCTTACTTCAGACTTTAATTGTAAAGCTTTTATTTTACCCAAATGTGTCCAAAGGGCTGACAGGACATTCTAGACCTCTATACTAACTACTGACTGGGTGTCTTATCCCCACGCTGCTTTTAATGACAGAACATGTTTAGGGTTGAGAACAAATAGAAACCACTTTTGGCGTTGTGTTAGGGGCTGCTTGTTATTTATAAGGGGGGATGTGATAATCTACGTCAACTCTCGCAGCTCACTGACCCTAAATTTCTCTGTGTCCCACAGCCTGAGGGAGATCCTGATGGTGGCCAGCTCAAACATTAAAACCCCCATGATGAGTGTTCCAGTACTCAACACCAAGAGAGCCCTGAAGAAAGCCCAGACGCTCCGTAAGAAACTCACCAGAGTCTGTCTGGCTGAGGTGAGGGTTCCATCCTACGTCTGATGATGAGTCATGAATTCATGATCAGAACAGAGATGTGTAATTATACTGTATCAACATTTCGTCTGGATCAGCAGCAACAGCCTGAAAATGTAGCTTCAGTGTTTACATGTTTCCTTACTATTCACTGCATTGAGATGGGATCCATCCTTGGTTGCTTGGCCGGTTATTTCTTCAGTAATCCAGTAAACCCTGCTGGCAGAGGACACGTCACAAAACGCCCTGTATGTTTGAAATCAAATGTTTTTGTTTTTAGTTTATGAACCGGTAGGATGTCAGTTCTGACCTAGTCTTGAACTTTTGTTGTTGATATTGTGATCATATCAAAGCGACCACAACGATGACGAGTTTTCCAGCTTTGGTTTTACTAAATATATTCAAGCTGTGATGGACGGCGAATGCAGAAATAGCTGAGTCATGGTCCCAGCCATATTTTTGAAACTGAATTTGTTTCTAGGTTTAGCTCCTAACTCAGTGTAACAGAATAGTGTCCTGACTGCCTGGCGGTCCAGTTCTAAAGGTGGTCAGAATGGGGGAGTTTGTACCGAAGAGTGTTTATATAAGGATCCAATGGTTCGGTTATAATTATAATCTAGGTGTCGTTCTATTCTAAGTTATTAATAATGTGTGAGAAGTCACATTAAATGGAAAAGAAAATGAAAGAAGCTCAGTGGGACGATTGCACTTTAAACACTTTAAATGGATCATCTTCTTGATTGATCTTTGACAGAGTGATTTTTAATGGCTGTTGAGTTAACTGATGTTTGACTGGATGAAACCTTTCTCACATGGTGTGTGTGTGTGTGTGTGTGTGTGTGTGTGTGTGTGTGTGTGTGTGTGTGTGTGTGTGTGTGTGTGTGTGTGAACAGGTGCTGCAGAAGGTGGATGTCGTGGAGACTTTGCGGATTGGAAAAGAAAGGCTGCGCTCATTCAAAGCCACCTTCCACTTCCTGCCTGCCGAGCGTTACCGTGATGATAAGCTGTTGTCACCACAGCAGATCCTTTACTACATGGAAACAAGGTGTGTGTGCATATGTCTGTGTGTGTATGTGTGTATGTGCAATAATTCAAAAGAAATAACCAGACCTTTCCATTATTTGGCGTCTGTTTTATATCTCAACCCCCTTGTTTGTCAGGTTTTTCTTTCTCCTCCTCGACGCCATCAAGAAGCGCAGCACCAAGCTGGCGTCCATTCTCGTGGAAACAAGGAAGGCCAGCCGCAGAGATAAGGACGATGACGGTGATGGAATGACTGGCACAGCAGGGGTCTGCATCAGTTTAGCTCATCGTTCGTTTAGCTTACCCTGTGCTTGAACATTGAAATCTGATGTGTCCCTTTCCTGTTGCCGTCCCTCAGATCGATGATGGGGGTGAAGAGGAGCAAGAGATCATCGATGATGAGGGGAACGAAGGAGATGCCGACGCTTCAGACAACAAACGAAAAAGCAAACAAGAGGAGGAGGTATAAAAAGGATGAAATACTTCATATTAAATACAAATACAACACAAAGTTGTTCAAATGGGATCAGTACATGGAAGGTTGACATCTAACATGTAACTATGACAACTAACCACATAAGCAAACAACATTTTTTTTAGGCGGCTAACAATTGTGTGCAGTCTAGAGCAAAAATTACTCAATGATGCTATAATAAAAATTAGCCACAAGGAAATATCGTCAGACATATTAAAACCTTTAAATCTGACTGTTCAGTGATTCCACATGCTCATAGCTGGAGTTCTTTGAATACATCGACAGTTTAACAAAAAACGCTCAAAATAAAGCGAGTCTGAAAGGATTAATGGCTGCTTCTGCAGGTGGACTATGAGAGTGATGAGGAGGATGCAGATAATGACGTCGAGGAAAAAGAAATTCAGGGAGAGGAGGCAGAGGAGGAGGAGAGTAACGGATTTGATGCAGAGGAGTCGGAGAAGGAAAGCACAGAAGTGAGAACGCCAAAGAAATTGTCTCGAGCAGCGGCGGAGAGACCGGGGAGTTTGGATCAGATGAGGGTGAACGCTGTCCTTCAGTCCAGCCCGGTGATAGAGGGGTACCGTTACGACGTCAGACAGGAACTCTGGTGTGAGGTGAGATTGTACAAAGCTTTGTCAGAAAGAAAGAGTGTGAGGGTTACTTAGCTAAGCCTCTCTTTTGGTATCTTCATCCACAAATTATGCCGTTCATTAAAAACCAATTAAACAGCCCATAGCTTCTAGACGTCTTCTCATTGGCTCACTGATCCCTTCATTTCCTTCACAGATCAACTTGGTCTTGCCGGTAAGCAAGGTGCACTTTGACTTGACTTCGGTCTTGTCAAGACTGGCTCAGAATGCTGTCATCATGGAGACCAAAGGTCTGACACGCTGCCTGCTGAGCGAAACCACAACGAAGAGCGGCAAGAAAGAGACAGTCCTCAACACAGAAGGCATCAACATGCATGAAATGTTCAGGCACAATGATGTGAGTAAGGGTTGTTGATTCTACAGCAACAGATTGTGGCTTTGGTTTTGAACATGAGGTTGAATTGTCTTTAATAAAAGGGAAGGACCGATTTTGTTGCTTTTTGAACTGCACATAATGATGTGTTCTTTGAGAACTTTAACTTGAACATTTACTGACACGCTGCACATCATTTTGATCCTTTTGTCTTTGGGAGCTTTTTATGTTTGTGTTTTTTCCGTTATCTTTCCGTTTACCTACATGATGTTTGCCACTACAAAATGTTGAGTGAATAAATCATTTCAGCTGCTCGTACTCACAATCTTATCCTCTTGGTCATTGCATGGAGCTCATGACCAAAGGTCTGACTCTGGAAGTACAGAGACTGGACCAAAAGGACAAAAGGCAAATGTGGACTGGTCTGGCCTATGAGGGTATAGATCTGGTCCCGTATTCCACCACCAGGGTCAAAATCACATTTTAGCACCCGGATCTGGGGATCAACTCACTGGACTCTCCTTTCCAGCACCCTGGAATAGATTTCTCAGGGAGGCTGAGCTATGTGATTCTTAAACAGGGGACCCCCCCACCCCTGGGGGTCGTGTCGCTCCAGAGCTGTTTAACAGCTGCAGTGACCTCAGTCCCAGTGAGGTGGACAATGGGTTGCTTCTGTCATGATCTCACCAAACCTTTCACTGGATGTTTTATAACGTTTGATCGCTGCTGATGCCATTTTCAACATGCATGACAGCCATGTTGAAAATTGAACCTGCTGTTGGCTGATTTAAAATGCCACACTTGGCAATCGTCCTCCAAACACGATCACCTTCTGTCAAATATGTTGTAGTTACTCTGCCTTTAAAGATAACAGTGCGTATCAAGACATCAGAAGAACAGATCCATTAATTCTATTTCACTTAGTGAGCATTATATTTACTCAAATCTCATATCAATCAGTGTAGTACATTCTATGTGTAAATGATTTTTCATTTGGATTACAATATTATTTTAACACTAAAAGTGCTTGACCTCAGAATCTTGAAGTTTATTGTCAGGATTCATCATTCAAAAAATATTCTTTTGTATCGGGATATTGAATATCTTGATGTTCAGTGACAATCTCACTGCTGGCATTGCATTTTAATCCCCAGATCCTGGACATCAGCAGGCTGTACAGCAACGAGGTGCACGCCATGGCTAACACCTACGGAATCGAAGTAGCTCTAAAAGTCATAGAGAAAGAGATCAAAGACGTCTTTGCTGTTTATGGTACATACACATACACACACACCCCCGCACACATGCGCACGCACACACACACACAAACACTTGGCACTCATTGAGACTCCACACAGCTTCAGTTGTTGCTCATCTCTGTGTGTCTCTAGGTATCCAGGTGGACCCCAGACACCTGTCACTGGTAGCAGACTACATGTGTTTTGAAGGTACCTACAAGCCACTAAACCGACACACCATCCAGTCCAACCCCTCCCCTCTGCAGCAGATGACCTTCGAGACCAGCTACAAGTTTCTCAAACAGGCTACTATGCTGGGTGAGCATCTCTTCTTCTTTTCCTTTGGGTTTTTCCCTTCAGGGGTCGCCACAGCGAATCAGTTGTCTCCATCTAACCCTGTCTTCTGCATCCTCTTCTCTAACAATTTTTATTTTTTTATCTCCTTGTAATTCAGCTGTGACATACTTTTTCTCCTAACCACTGTATCCATCAAATGGTCGTAGCAAAGCTTCAGGGAGGTTGTTATATTTTCCCCTCAAAGCTGACAGCCACTCCGTCTTGTTTTGTGGTTTTGTTCAAAGCTCTTCCTGTCTTTCTCAGGGTCACATGACCAGCTGGTGTCCCCCTCAGCATGCCTGGTGGTGGGGAAGGTGGTGAAAGGTGGAACAGGACTGTTTGATCTGAAACAGCCTCTGCAGTAGGAGCGATGCTGTATCAGTCATGTGGGCCCAATGGGACACGTCACATGATCACAGCACTGGAGCGGATCCTCTGTCGGAGCTCCATCCCTTTTGAGACCAGGAACAAACAAACATCGTGCCTAAAACATCATACTAGCATAATGTAAACTTCCAGACTGCCTTCAGGATATGATTGATTGAAAAGAAACAGTTGTATGTTTCATAATGATGAATGGTGTCTACTTCAAATAAAATACTCATTAAAAAAAATACTTTTCCAAAAAACAAGCTACGTATTGTTTATTCGAGTAAAATGTGTTGTATCCATCAAGAAATTGTTCTTAGAGACGTTTCCAACCAGCTGACCAGAATGAGACAATGAAACCCTGCGAGTCGACTGTAAACAGTGTCTATAGTGTCACTGGTTATTTGCAGGATGTGGGGCTTAGCTGGTAAGAACCAAAGGTTCTTGGTTCATGTCCCACTTCCTCCTGTGGGCATGCTGATGTGTTTTGAGAAAACCTCTACCTGCGTACCATGATGCCCTGTTCCTCAAGGACGTTTGGTTTTTCACATATGGATTTGTCACAACAAAGCTTCTGATCAGGCAGAATAAAAGGCTGGAACCGAAAACGTGGCTGTGTCTCGGTTTAGTTGATGTCATGTCATATGGTGAGACATTATCGGTTAATGTCGTGTCACACGGTCAGACATTACAGTATTTTCCGCATTATAAGGCACACTGGACTATAAAGGCACACCTTCAATGAATGGCCTATTTTAAAACGGTTTTCACATATAAGGCGCACTGGATTATAAAGTGCACTGTTTGTTTTTGGGGAAAAAAGGCTTTTACATGCGCCTTATTATTATTATTTCATTTTAATTTAATTTTATACTGTTATATATATATTATTTATTTATTTTTTATACTGTTTTATATTTTAATTCAATTTTATACTGTTTAGATTTTATTTTATACTGTTTATATTTTAATACTGTAATATTTTTAAATTTTATACTGTTTATATTTTAGTTATAGTTTAGTATATAAGTCCTGTTAGTGCTGCATGTGTCTGTCTGTTAGTGTAATGTATGTCTTGTGGTATGTCCTGTGATGTCAGTGTTTCTTTTTCTCCTGGTGTTTATCCAGTATTATTTGTTATGTAATGCCTGAGCAGTGGTTATATACAATTTCCTCCGGGATTAATAAAGTACCTACCTACCTACCTACCTACCTACCTACCTACCTACCTACCTACCTATCTATCTATCTATCTTATAGTGCGGTAAATATAGTAGTTAATGTTAATATCAGTTAATGTGTCATATGGTCACACATTAGTTTATCACATCTATTATTGAAAGATTGCCCCTGGAATAACGGATTTAGGGAACAATGACGTCACTGACCCGAGGTGTAACTGAACACACATTTCAGAGTGCAAAAAAATTTCTGTCCAATGAAAAAAATGTTTTTTTGTCAGAACTCCTCCGTTTCTGTCTGCTTCCGTCCCCTCAGCCTCCAGCCGTGTCTCCTGAGCCGCTCCCGGACAGACCGTCCCGCTCCAGGCTCTTATTACGAAGGAGCGGAAATGCGGCGCGAACCTCTGTTGCTGCTCAGCGGGTCACTTCGGGGGCGCGGGAGGCGGCGGGGGGCTGCGTGAACGACGGACTGCGGGGTCTGAGTGCTCTCTTTGTACAGTACTAGAGATGTTCGTCATGGCCGGACCGAGGAGCCTATGGAGACGCAAGTAACCCCGCCAGACACAGGAGACAGAACGCGGCTGTCGACGTGACGACCCTCCCGGTCCGTGATGTTTTCAGCTAACGGTTGTCAGCAGACTAGCTTCAGCTGACCCCGCAGCTGCGTTCAGTGAAGCCGCTGGAAGAAGTGGAACTGGCGGAACCGAACCGAGAAGCGAGGCGGTACTTTTCTGATATTCACGGGCCATTCGACCTAAAGCCAAACCTAACGGACCTCTGTTTGTTCAGCCGAAGCGGAACCGGAGTACCGCGGTTTGGTAAGCAGGTGCCGAACAGCTCGCTGATGGGGCTGCCCGTTATGAAGCGGGTCGTGTTACAGACGAGGGGGTGTTAGAATCGAACACCCCCCAGAATCAGAGAGACGCTGTTAGTCGTTATGATTGTCTCAAGAAGAGGAACAGGCTGCTTGCGTGTAAATACATCTACGTATAATAATGACAAGAACAATATAATAACATAATAATAACAATAATAGTTATAACAATCAATCATAATATTAATAATAACAATCACAACAAAAGTAATAATCATAATTATCGTAATAAAAATAATGTTCTTTCATTCATTTTCTACTGCTTGTTCCGCTTATTGCGGCGTAACAAAAGTAACAATACAATAACAATAAGCATAATGATCATAATTATAACAATATGACATCTTAAATGACCTAACATCATGAACCGACTCATTATATACATAACCCGTCCGTGTTTTTACACTTTATAAATGAATACACATGTACTTTGGGTTAAATTTGTACAGTATTAAATATTCATGTTTTTCTTATGCCACTGTTCCTACAGGTTTGTCAATGATGGATTTAAATATTTTCTGCCGTTGCGGGTCACTGGGAGAAGTGTGCATGGCAGCAGCTGAGAATGAAGGATAAAAACATCGTTCACACAGGTCAGACTTCTGCATCATCTCATCGAAGTACCTCCTCGTTTTCATTATGTTTGACATTTCGCAGTCTGACTGTTCAGTTGTTCTATTGCCAATGTAATGCTCTCTCCACATACATAAATGTGCCCTCATCTATATCAGCATTCAGCAGCCTTGGTTGCAATGGGTGACCCCTGTCCTCCAGATAAAAGCCGTCAAAGTCTCCTATGATGTATAGTGGATATATTAGATCAAAGGAAGGGGACTAGTCAGTTATTACAACCCTTTACACTACTGACTTCATTACAGTCTGTTGCCCAGGTAAGACCATAAATCAGAAGCCGTCCGAGAACACTTTGCCTTCACATTCAAAATGTAGTCTGCTAACTAAGAACTAAGAAATTAAATGGTGTAAGTGGTTGTGAAAGAAGAAACCCCGGATTTATAGACTAAAACCTCCTCCTGACTAGTCTAGCTCCAGAGATAGATAGATAGATAGATAGATAGATAGATAGATAGATAGATAGATAGATAGATAGATAGATAGATAGATAGATAGATAGATAGATAGATAGATAGATAGATAGATAGATAGATAGATAGATAGATAGATAGATAGATAGATAGATAGATAGATAGATAGATAGATAGATAGATAGATAGATAGATAGATAGATAGATAGATAGATAGATAGATAGATAGATAGATAGATACTTTATTAATCCCGGAGGAAATTGTCTGTTACTGTGGTAAGAAACCCAGAGGTTCAGTTACCCCCCTTTGTGAAACCAGAAATCCTGGTTTTCCCTCATTTCTGGGTTTACATACCCAGGGTTTAACTAATCCTGCTTCGTGAAACGTACCCTTGGTACTGGCCCCAAAGAGGGGATCTGACCACATGCTCACACTGCACTAATGTGGTCTTGTCCTCTTTGTTTACACCAGTAATCAATGCATTACAGTAATTATACAATTTCCTCCGGGATTAATAAAGTATCTATCTATCTATCTATCTATCTATCTATCTATCTATCTATCTATCTATCTATCTATCTATCTATCTATCTATCTATCTATCTATTATGTCAGCTTGAATAAAATGCATGAATCTGTTTTTCAGCATTGCTTTCATTTCTAATCAATCATTGTTGTTACTAATAGTATCTGTTTGGTCCAGGACTCAGAGCAAGAGAGCTTCACTTGTCAGTGAAACCACGTTGGTTCCCAGACTCCAGTGTGAAGAACAACATGAGCGTTCAGAAACGCCGTGGAGCAAAGAGGTGACGTTCACATTACACCTATCCATGTGAAACTCCAGCTGACCTAAAGCTCCTGAAGGAGAACAGCGGCATGAATTCAAGTCACAGCCAGTTTAGAGCCATTGCTTCATCAGCACAGAGGCCATTTATATCTAGTTATGCAAAAGTATTTTATAAAGGTCATTTCCACAAGATCACTCAATCAAACGTTATCTTTCAAGTCTGTCCCACACAATGACCGGTGTTCAGTACTCAAAAGCACGACAGTGAAGCAGGCGGGTCAAGTCTCAAAACAGGTTTAATTGGACAGGCAGGGTTCTGGTACCAGGGAATCAATCCAAATAGACGAATCAGACAGACGGCAAGTAAACAGGCAGAGTCCAATCATCAGGCGTGTCATACACTAAAGGCAATCCAATAAACCAGGCACACAAATCCGAGGACGGGTAGACAGCAGGCAGGGTCTGGGGAAACAGGCAGAGTCAAACACACAATCAGAATAGGCAGGAGATAAACACTGGAAGGTAGGGACGAACACTAACAATCGGGCAAAGAACAGAAGGCTGAGCTGGCATTTGAAAGGTGGAGGCAGATTGGGGAGTGGCTGCAGCCTGCAGGTGTGTGTAGAGAAAGCAGGTGACTGGAATGAGCTGGCTGCAAATGAGGCAGGATCTGGAATGACACAATAAGTTATTGAATATGAAAACAAAACAGAAACTATTAGACAGGAGGTTTGACAGATCAGTGATCCATAAAATGTATTTCTAACCAGTTCTCCTTTGTTTTTGGATGAAGTTCTCAAGACGACGATTCAAACAGTGTTTTTCTCTTAATGCTTGATTCTCATTGTTACCCTCAGGATGACTGTTTCCGTGTCACTTTGCCTTGTGAAATAAATTAGAATTGTTTCTGTGATGGTTTAGTAAGAAGTGAGACCACTTTTCTCCATATGACAACAACAAACAATGGTAAGAGAACATCAAAAGATGACTGCAAGTGAATGAGTGATATGAATGATAAGGATTGTGATTTGTGGTGTACTGAGGAGAACGCTGCTGCAGAGGCTTCCCGAAATTTGCACTGCAGTAGAAATGCTTGGTAACAGTTGCTCCTTCTTGCTTGGTCTTTGCAAGCTACAAAAATCTTTTCTGGCAGTTTGAGCTTCCTACTAAAATGATTCTATGTAATTACGTGATGAGGACAGACATTTTCCCCGAGGGGGCCAAGTGTTTTTTTATCATCGCAGTCTGAAGACTTAAGTGAGAATATATTCTTCAGGCTGTTAATTTCCATTGGGCAGAATCGAGTTCTGGACGACTTGGAATCCAGCATTTTCTCTTGGTGTCAGTTAACAGACACGGTTTGGAGATGTGTGTGTTTTTGGAGCACTGCATGCACAATCTTTTCTACAGCATAGTATTAATCGCTCTGTGTGGTCTGAAGTGTATTTGACTGTTTACACAAAACCACTTCAATGTGCTCTTAACCTTCACCTCTGTGAGATTTAATCTTATATGACATTGTGTTTAATAATTGTTCTCGTGAGTTACCTTTATTGAAAGCAGAGGAGACCACTAAGAGTCCGGCCTCCTCCATCCTGGTTACAATACATCAAGTTATGAAGCTGAAGTCATCGAAAACACAGTAAAGTAGAAAGCTCTTCACTTGACTCCAGGGGTTTAAAATAGCCCTGAACCACCGCTCTGGGATCGACAGCAATGATAATGACACATGTTGGAAGTTGAATTATTTGTTTGTTCTGTTCTCATTTAAATCAACAAAAGGTCATCCATTACGGCGCAGTTTTTCTTTATCTCCCACGGTTTTGGGTGGACCCATCAGCCAGTTAGTGGGTGAACATCTAGAGTGGGTTCAGGCTGTGGGTTTTTACTGTTGATCTAACCTTTTGTGATGTGATGGCATCCTCCATGGCAGATGCAGCAACATGCCACACATGGGTTTGGGAGAGCTGTTTCCTGCCAATAAGTCCTTCCTATGTAATGGGCTTAACAATAGTCTCTGAGCCTTTGCAGTCTTGAAAAAGTGGTGGGGTGTGGCCTTAACGTCAGACAGAGATATAATGTCATGTGAGCCAGTCCATTTCAGACAGATGGGGTGTGTGTTTTTTTTCTGCTGCAGTAGATGTTTAAGTTCAAATATAATTCCGTTCTGCCAGGCCAAACATCCTACATGTCTGTTTTGTTTGAGCATCTACATTTTTCCAAGTTTTGTGGAAATCTGTTCACTAGTCTTTTTGTCTTTCTGCTAACAAATGAACCCAACAGACTGGGTGAAAACATCCATGTTACTCTGATCTTGTTATCATTTCCTATCACCAGCCAGCTCTTGGGCTGATATAAAGTATTTTTTTCATTAACATTCGTTTGTCCCTCCTCCTGTCTTTTGATCTTGTGTGTGTCTCCAGGTGTGTGTTGCTGCTGTGTGGGGCTATAGGGCTGCTGGGCTTGGTGGGTGTATACCTGTCTCTGACTGAGAGGGAAACCAGAGAGCCCAGAGACTGGCACGTCAGCGCTGCTCATAAAAAGGTAGGACTAAACAAATCTGTACTGCTAACAAGCTCACACCAGTGAAGAGAGATGTCGTCTCTAGAGAAGAATTATCAATAAAAGAAATAACATCTGGGATGTCAGTAGACATATTTTATGGATTTTTTTTTCTATTCTTGTGTCATGACGCCACTGTTTAGCTCAAGAGTCATGATATCATCGCTGGATGCTGTCCTAACAAATTGGAAACGTGATAAAAATTATCTTTGCTCCCTCTGGGTTGCCAAGGCGATATGCTTGTGGAGTTGGGGCTGTTGTCTGCCTCTTTTTGTATTTTTGGTGGCGTCCTTTGGTTGTCTTTGGATCTCGTAGAAGTCTCCAGCTCCCCAGAGCTACAGGTGGAGGAACACCTCTCCAGATCTGTCTGTTCATCCGTTCATGCATCCATCCTGAGCTTCTGGTTAGACTAAGTCTTGATAGCAGCCCTTGGGATGATGCAACTATCAAATACCTTAAGCGGTTACATATTCATTCTATCTGTCATGAATTACACAACCCTCCATGTTGAAAGGAGAAAAGCCACTCAGACACAGAGAGAACATACAAACGCCAAAGGAATCAAACACAACCTCCTTGCATAACCTTCATACATATGTTATTTAGCTGCAGTACATTGTGTCTCACAGTGAATCATAGAAGTTTCTGCAGGACTTTTCTCCAGTTGTCATGTGATCTGTTTTCCTTGCAGCAGGTACACCAGCATGTGTACAGAGTTCTGGAGGGACAGTGTAATCCCAGCAAAACAAGGCAGAGCCTGTTAACTCAACTTCCTCCTGCCAGTCACATGACCCAGCCCTTTCTGTGGAAAGATGTTCCATTGTCTGAGGATCTCTTCCTTTATGCTCCGCCTTTTGGCTTCAGGGGTCTGCAGGATGAAGTAGAGGAGCTACTCAAGAAGGTGAATGTTCTCACATTTTTATCGTTTTGTTTTCAATGCAGTAATAAAATAATATTTGTTAAATGTTTGTAGAGCAGCTACAGTCCTTCAATGGCACCTTGTATATTTATTGACATAAGGTGGAAGCACAGTGTTGAAGGCTTTTAGTTTAAGATTTTGCTCTGAGTACCTCCCAAATGACTGAGCTGCTGGTCTCTGTCTCTCGGGGTGAGCCCAGAAACTAATTTCAGCTTTTTGGGGTTATCACCCAAAGCTCATGAGCACAGGTCAGGTTAGGAACATAGACCAACCGACGATGCTCCCTTTGCTCCTTCACACAAACACTCACACTCTAGTGGAGCAACCACTGGGAGGACCTTGGAGTCCAACAACCTACCCAGAGACATTTTGGCTGAACATGAAACCTTCAGCTGACAAGCAGACTACTGCTTCAGCTCGGAGTCACAGCCACGCCCTGCTGCTTGGGTGCTGCAGTTCTACGACCCTGTCCAGCTCTCCTTGTATACAGGCCAGTGTCCGGTGTCTCCCCCACGCTCTTCAGACTGTAGGAAGACACAGCAGACCTTCTTTGTTTGTGTGATCCTGGATGAGCTGGACTTCCTGAGGAGCCTGGGCTGCAGATGCTGCTGGACTCCATCTCTAATGACAAGGATACTAGTCATTGTTATTATCACCTTCTATCACTTTTATTTACGTCAAAGTGGCTGAAACTGTTTTAAAATCACTTGCGCTTCGTAAATGGACACATTCATGAACCTGAACTCCAGCTGAGTTGTTCTTATGCTTTAACTTTTGTCACCTGTGTACAAAGATTTCTGTTTCTCCTGCTGTGATCTTTCCTGTCAAGCTGCCAGCCCCTGGTTCTGTTCCGCCGCTGGGAGTCGCTTCAGATAAATGCCAGCGTTGTGTGGTCGTTGGAAACGGAGGCGTCCTCAAGGGTCTGGAGCTGGGCCCTCTGATCGACCGCTTTGACACCATTATCAGGTCAGATACACACCTATAAAGACACTAAGGAGCATTACAGTCACGTGACCTCTTGACTGTCTCCCTCAGGTTAAACAGTGGCCCTCTGGGAGAGTTCAGTGTGGACGTTGGAAATCGGACCAGCATTCGGATGAGTTACCCAGAGGGCACAGCACTCCACTGGGTGGACACCGACCCACAAACCCTGTTTGTAGCGGTGGTGTATAAAGGTGTGGATATCAGCTGGACCTCTGCTATGATCAACAAGCTCTCTGTGGTGAGGAGTGTGAAAACTTGATGGAGAAGTCCTGCAAAGGAAAACAGATGTCTTTTGTCCAGCTTCATTCCTGATCCTGCACCTCAATGAAGGTACAAGACAACCCTGGAGAGACCCTAGAGATGACCTTGGAGATGACCCTGGGGCAGGGGGCATTGTGAAAAAAACCAGCTGTGAGAATAGCAAGCATTCAAGCAAAGCACACGAGAAACATCTGCAGCTCCACTGACCAGTCTCTAGGACACACACACACACACACACACACACAAGAGATGCGTGTAAATTAAAGGTTAGGATCAGAAATGAAGCTGGATAAAAGTTTTAATGCAGTGAATGTGAGTAAACACATTAATATAGAATATTTTAAAGTACTTTATAGCAGCAGTCCCCAACCTTTTTAGCTCCACGGACCAGTTTCATCTAAGACAATATTTTCACGGACTGGCCTTCATTTGCTCGATAATCGTTACGGATGCCAGGACAGCTGTAGTCTAATAATAAATCATCCGCAGTGGTTTTATGTAAAATGCAGACATCAACAGACAATAAAGAAACTTTTTTTCATAAATTGATATATCTGTAAACGAAATAATTGGAAGAAATAATTATATTAAAAACTCGATTTTAAGTGACTGCACTGATGAGGTTTATTTTGAAATACAGAGACTTAAAATCAGTGCATTCAACGTAGGAGAAATATTGATCATTACCAAGAAAAGGGTGAACAAGTCAATCAAATAATAATAATTACAATAATTAGAATTAGTTGTTGGGGACCGCTGATCTAGGGGTAACGGGAGACAATGACACCTGAAGTGTGTTTAAACGCCCTGTCTACTCCGCAGTTTGGTTTTCTTTATGGTCACTGCAGAAAATCCCGCTTCACAAAGACGGGAGATTAGAAATGGAGGCAGGGTTTTCTATACTTTTT
The DNA here is from genome assembly GCF_040054535.1 of Antennarius striatus. Taxonomy (NCBI): domain Eukaryota; kingdom Metazoa; phylum Chordata; class Actinopteri; order Lophiiformes; family Antennariidae; genus Antennarius; species Antennarius striatus. The sequence continues at coordinate 20,639,827 of NC_090785.1, read as the reverse complement.
GGGCAATCTCAGGATTATCTGCCTTGACTTTAATCCAGAACACTGGTGTGGTTGTGGGTGCTTAATTTAGGGGTAATGACTGATAACCTGTCACGTGGCCGAGACCTGTCAAGCAGGACAGACACATCCATCTGTTTGTGCGTCATTCCACACAGAGGTCACTTTTCAAAATAAAACATCTTCCAGAATCTGAGATAAATAAAAAGGACCGGTAGCGGTCCGCGGCCCGGGGTTTGGGGACTACTGCTTTATAGGAACTGAAAATTTTGAATGGATGGTTAAAAACCTGCAAAGGAAATTAACGTTTGTGCAAAAAGTTAGATGTAGTTAGATCCTGAGAATCAAGATGTTCAGACGAAAGCGGTCCAGGGTTCAAGATCACTGTTGGGACATGTGTCTGCTTTGTGTTTCAGTCTCTGTGGGACTGGCTATTCTTCTGGCAGAAGGTTCCAGATCAAATCCCTCTTGAGCCTCACAAGTTCAGACTTCTAAACCCTCACGTGATCAGAGAGACTGCACTAAATTTACTGAAATACCATCCACCCAAAAAGCGCCTGTGGGGCTGGGAGCAGGTAAAAGAAAACCCTTACGATCTAGTCATCACTCAGACGTCAGATTGTGTCAATAATACTGTATTCTGTCATTGTTTCTTGCCTGCAGACGATCCCCACCATCGGAGTCTCTGCTCTGGATTTAGCCAGTCTGCTGTGTGACGAGGTCAGCCTGGTGGGTTTCGGCTACAACCTCTCCCAGAAGGGGGCACCGCTGCACTACTATGACCACCAGCCTATGAGTGCCATGCTACACAAGACGACTCACAACGTGAACAAAGAGACTGAGCTCTTAAAAGCCCTGGTCTTAGAGGGGGCCATCACCGATCTCACAGGTGGGGTTCACTGCTCTTTCTGCTCCGGCTGACCCGCAGATATTACAGCATTGCTCCTTTGTATTCTTCCTTTAATTCACATAGAATTCTTTTAATTTCCTGTAGAAGGGGGAGGGAGGGGAGCAATATGAAGACCAAAAAACTTTTAAACAAATAAAAGAAGATGATTGTTGATCAAAAACTTGACCTTAAGACTGAAAAGACTGGTTCATGAAATGCTGAGCTTTGATTATAATCTCTACCAGAACTGCAGACAGTTTTTGTCCAATCAACACTGAGCCTAAAGACAACCTGTTGATGTGGACTACCTGTTCTGATGACACAACATTTGAGAACCCCAGAAGTCCAAAGATTCCAACTGAAGCCCGCTACTGAGCACCTGTTGTTGCAAACAAACAAATACACTCTCCCTGGAAAGTTTCGTCTTCATCATTTAGTAGATTTGCACGTGCTAGGAAGGAGCAGGTACTCTCTGTCGCCCTGATGACGGAGAGTACCTGCTGGGGGTACTCTCCTTTGTTCAGCAGAACAAAGGATCAGCTTGTATGCATGTTGGAGACACTGTTTTTATATCAATGGACCAATGAAGTAATGGACTGTTATGAAGTGAATATTTAAAGTTACGGAAAAATGTGGAATTTGTTTTCTTTCTTGATGATTTGCATGAAGTATATTTATCTTCATCTGTTAAAATGTCGTCAAGGATGTTTGTGAAGCAGGCTTCAACTCCTTACTGTGTATGAAAGCATGTTTTAAAGAGGATGGAAGGACTCATGCCTGATGTACTGTCCATTATCAGCAAATAATTAATGATGCAAAGACCAGAAGCCAACACGGCGCAGCCTCTGCAGAGTCCATTCTGATTATGGACACTTGCCAATACTATCCTACAGCGGGAACTATTTATTTGTATATCTGCATTGTGAATTTAAGTATAGTTTTTCACAAACCATTAATGTTTCCCTGGTAATCCCTGAGGACTTGACTAACACTTGCAATAATTAACATTATTCTTTTATGGTCTTGTTTAATGGAAAGAGTAGGATTGCATAGGAGGAATCTGAAACATAAACCTGAAATATAAATTAATATATCTGTCATCTAAAAGGTGATGTTATAATAGAAAGATTATAAATCAACAGAATATGACACAATAACAGAACTATGTGGCCTTCTCTCTTTCTCTGTCCAAACATCGATATCAACATGCTCCCCAGTGGGTTCCGTTGTGTGTCTGCAACCTTCACTTCATGTTTACAGAGACACGACATGAGATGTGATGATTTGTGTGATAACCTACATGATGTCTGTTAGGTCACATGACCACTGGCAGCTGTTACACCCACGTCTTTCAGACAAAGCACTCCAGGCCAAATTTGATGATGTCATGTATTCGTGATGCTGAGGTGTTCATTGATTCAGAATAGTGAACAAGAACTAATCGGCTGGTGTTCATTATTAATGAATGGACACCCTGAAGCCAATCAGAATAGACCGTTCACTAAAACCACTGTATGATGTGATACACTGCAATGTTAATTTGCACGTCTGACTATTTCACTGAACATTAGCAACAGAACACTTGAACAATGACTGTTTGATTTGGTGGTTTGAGTGGGTTGACAGAGTATAAACATGTATTTATGAATTATATATTTTAAGTCATGTTGAATTTGTGTCATTTTGATAATTGACATTTCCACTGTACACAGATTGTGTGATTATTTTTTGAATGCTTGTGCATTAGAAATGTTTCTCTATATTCTTCCAGCTAACAAAAGAAGAGAAAGACATTTCTCCAGCTGGCTTCAAATGCTGTTCCCTCACCAAAAAGAAAGTTTAAAAATGCTTTCCATTATTGCTTTATAAAGAGTTTTAACAAAACGTTTTGTAGGTAGTTTTGTTTTTTGTTTTCTGCAAGAAATACTATTGATTCCGACTTATTTGGTCTTCGAGGGAAAAGAATGCTTGATTTATTATGCTGATTCTTGATTTACACAACTTGTTGTTCAAGGAATCTGAAAGGTCATCTTGACTCTCTCTGGCCACAAAAATACCTTTAAAAACTTTTATGAAGTAACGAGACACAGTTTTGTTTTTAAATATGGCTTTAGATTTTTATCAGTTTTAAATTAATGTACAGGTTTTGGATTGTATTATTGAGTACGTGTGTGTGCAACAGAAACGGCGGTATGGCACTGTGAAAAAATTTGTTTATTTAGATGTAAATGATCACTTATTAACCATTATTACAATTTAACATTGATTTAACATTAACATGAGTGGATTTATAGATTACATATTTTGTCAACAGTTAAGGCAGAAGGATTTTAATTCATCTAATCACATCACTTCCCACAGTGACCTCAGAGCTGCTGAAGGTCAGGAAGGCTTCAGAGGAACAAGGTTCTCCTGCTGTTCCTTTGTCACACAACAAACATCACGCCTGCGTTTTCTCTGGACTGTGGCAGGAATGCGCCTCAAGACATTCATGTGCATGTAAAGAGATGTCTGGTATGTCCTGAGGTCGTGTCACACCAACTGTACACACCCTTTAAAATTAAAAGTAAACATATCTTCATACAGTTAAATTAGTGGAAGACACACTCAGGACTGTAGCTACATTTTAGTTTACGACAAAAAATTTCCAATAACGTATTTCCGTCGATTAAACGTTCGATTAAACGCGTATTAAGCAGAAACTTCCTCAAGAGCTCTTATTTTGAAGATCCGATGCGGAATTACTTTGTTGTTTTAGATGTCCCCGACAAGGAGCGAGAAGCCGGGAGTTTCTGCTGCTCAGAGGTGAGACGAGCTCCAACGGAGGGACGCTGCGGGCGTTTGATAAGCGTAGAACGAATAATTCTCTCTCGGCCGGCTTGTTGTTAGCACCTTAACCTCCAAACCAGCGCGCTAACTTAGTTCCGTGGAAGTGACGGGACTTTTAGGAGCTCCGCTCATCGGCCCCTTAAAGGTATTGAGATTTCTCAGTGACGCGTTCCTTATGACGTGTTATGACGGGTCAGAACGGACTTTCTGACTCCACACTGGGAAGTGAAGCACGTGAGCTTGAAGTCTAACGCGGGGGGGGGGGGGGGGGGGTTCACGTCTAGTCTACCATGAACCACAGTCGTGTGTCCAGGGGGGGGACTTGTACAGAACTGTCTGGGTCCGTTCATCTGGTTTTGAGGTGAAAGGTGAACCGTCTGTGATTGGCTCAGCATGATGACCCACCCTGTTTTTATTGGTTCCTTGGTATGCATCCGCCCCTGCCCCCTATTCCTGCTGTCCCGTTGTTTGGGGGTGGGGTGTGTGTATGGGGGGGAGTCAGGCTTCCTGAGGTGGGTGGGATAGATTAAAAGGGTCACGTGCTTCAGAGCAGGTCGTTGGGCTCACGTCACACATGCGTAGAATCACACCTGTTGAGTTAAACAGAGCAACTCGAGTCGAGCATACACACAGGTGTGTGTGTGTGTGTGCGTGTGTGTGTGTGTGTGTGTGTGTGTGCGTGTGCACGTGTGCAGCCGTGGCCAGAGTTTTTGAGAATGACACAATTATTGGTTTTCATGAGTTTTTATGTTTTTATATCTTTTTGTCCAGTGCTATTATAACATACTGAAATATAATTACAAGCACCTTATAAAGATCAATGGCTTTTATTGACAATTACTTTATGCAAACAGTCAGTGTTTGCACTTTTGACTCTTCTTTTATAAGGCCTCAGCTATTTGCCCCGGCATATTGTCAGTTAACTCCTGGGCCACATCCTGACTGATGGCAGCCCAGTGCTGCATAATTAATTATTTGAGTTTGTCAGAATTTGTGGGTTTTAGTTTGTCCATCCACCTCTTGAGAATTGACCAAAAGTTATTAATGGGATTAAGGTCTGTTAGTCTGTCCGTGATATTTTTCCTGGAAAGAATTGGCTTCTTTGCTGCCCTTCTTGATACGAGGCCATCCTCCAAACGTCTTCGCCCACTGTGCGTGCGGACACACTCACACTTACCTGCTGCAGTTCCTGAGCAGGTTCTGCCCTGGTGGTGCCCCAATGTCTCAGCTGAATCAACTTAAGGAAATGGTCCTGGTGTTTGCTGGACCTTATTTGGCACCCCGAAACCTTCTTCACAACAATAGAATGTCTTGCTTTCAAATTCATGATGATCCAATAAATGGTTGATTTTGGCGCAATCTTACTAGAAGCAATATCCTTGCTTGTAAAACCCTTTTTGAACACAGCATGTGTTTCCTTGCAGGTAACCATAGTTACTCCAGAAGAAGAACAATGATTTCAAGCATCACCTTACTTGTAAAGTTTCCAGTCCGTTGTTGTAACTCAGTCAGCGTGACTGAGTGATCTCAGTCATCAACACTCTGACTTGTGTTTATGGCGTAATCAATGACATGATGTCAGTGGTCATTCTGTGGCATGACTGAAATGGAGTGGAAATGTTTGTCATTTTCGTGGTGAAGAAAGACTTTGCATGTATTTGCAATTCATCTGATCACTCTTCATAACATTGTGGAGTACATGCAAATTGCCATCATAAAAAAACGAGGCAGTAGACTTTGTAAAAATTAATATTTGTGGCATTCTCAAAACTTTTGGCCACGGCGGTTTAAGTGTATGCGTGTTTGTATGAGAAGCTAGTATTAATAACTAATAACTCATTTGTTACATCATAATTAAGACATTTTACATCTGCATCTGACTGACAAATACTTTAGTAATAATAATATTAAGTTTATTTATTTGTACTATGTTTTAATTCAAAGGACTGTGCATCATATTAGTAAGAAGTGCACAATAATAACATACACAATAATAAAAACTAGTACAGCAGCAGATATCAGTGGACAGACAAATCAGAGATGTCCACAACGGTGAACATATGGGTCCTAAGTTGTGCTTTAAGTACCTCACCTGAACTGGCCTTTTTGCCCTAACCTCCACACGGAGTCAATGGAGAGCAGCCAACACAGGAGTATTATGTTAGTGTGTTTACCCGCACCAGACAAAACACAAGTTGCAATGTTTTGCACCATTTGGAAACCTCAAAGTCTTCTCTTTGGCAAACCTGACAGAAGGACATTGCAGTAATCTATTTGCGTTTCAATGAATTCATGAATAGGTTCTATCAACCCCTGTGACCCTCGGAAGTGGAAAAGCAGTTCAGAAAATGAACCAACCAACCAACCAACCAAAGAGGAACTCATCATCGTTAAATAAAAAATTAAATGAAATCTTGATATTCCTGACATGAAAAAAGGCCACTCTGGTCACTGCTTTTATATGTATATGTAACTCAAAAGAAAAAAGCACTCCAAGATTCACAATTCTATCGCAACAATGAATTACACAATCATCTAGAGACAATCTAAACAGTTTGTAAAGGTGCATTAGTTTTGCAAAACAATAACCATCATTTCTGTTAACTGAGTTAAGTAAAAGGACATTTTTACACAACTATCAACTTTTGCGAGACAGGCCTCAGATGTTGAGTTTGTCTGAGCAAAAGGCACATAAAACTGTAAGTCATCTGCATAACAATGACATTAGATCCCAAATCTGACCCAATGGTGCCATGTAAATTCATGATAACAAAGGGCCAAGCACAGACCCCTGTGGTACCCCATACCCAACAGCATGTGGCTCAGAGACTGTACTGTTATAGAAGGAATGCTGAGAACTCGCTGACAACATTTCCAACAAAGCAGCACCTGACTTGAGACACGAAAATAATTTTCAAGGCTGTCCAGTAATAAGCAGCGATCCACTGTGCTGAAATCTGGACTCTGATAGAGTAAGACCAGCACTTACCCTGATCAAAGTCTACAGTAAATAGTTTTCCACCTTGGTGAGAGCTGCTTCAGTTGAATGATTAACCTGGAATGTAGACTGAAATCGATCAAGGAGGTCATCCAAGGTCAAGTGTTTTATCAGCTATATTGACCTAAAGGCTTCTGACAAAAAAGTAAGATTTTAGACTGGTCTATAACTTATAAAGGAATCAGCATCCGAGCAAGGCTTCTTCCATAAGGGTTCAAGTATGCAATTACAGCGTTTTTCCTCAGTAGGAACAATACCTATCTTCCATTTTTTGTGTTTGAATTAGTTGATCATTAATTACCTATTTTTATTACTTAATATGACAGACGTGAGTTCAACGAAATGTGGCATCAGCATAACTTTTGCCATTGAATCAGGCTGAAAGATTTGTCACTGTGACTTCTTATCACTCAGTGTTAAGTGTCTTTGGTGTCTGAGGGTGGTTTCTACTGATTCGTGGTTAGGGGTTAGTTAGGGGTTAGAACTGAAGAAGTCAGTCAGAAGACTTCTTCAGAACTGAAGAAGTCTCTTGGATGAGAGACGAAACGTCTTCAAGAACTTTTTTAACATCCAGTGGATCGACTCTACAGCTTTTGGATAACCATACTGCCACAAGCAGCCAATCAGAGCCTCACGTGGAGCCTGCCTGACCTTTGATTGGTTGACCGGCTGAGGCAACACATTACCTTGTAAAAGAAAGTGTGTGAGCATTCAGTGTTAGCAGTTTGTCAGAGTGCGACGGTTGCCGTAACAGCAGCAGGGTTGTTGTCATTGGACACTTAGCTGGAAAGGAAAACCTCAGATTCACCTGGTGCAGCTCTACAGGTGAGAGGAAGGCGTTCGGTAGGAATATGAAAGTTGTCTGTTGGAGAGGACTTGAAGGGTAGTTCTACTGTTTTAAAAAGCTTTTATGACTTTTTGTTATGGAGGTGGTTTCTTGGTTGTTGGGGTTTTGCATGTGTGTGTTAGCGTGTTGCCATATATATCTTCACCTGTAAACATGTTTGGGTTAGGGTTAGGGAGACAGAGAGAAAACAAATGTAAATTCTCTGTTATATGTCTGAGAACACACATTTAGTGTTGCATCAAAACTAAAACCTTTATTCACATCACGTTACTAAAGAGATTTTATTTTCAGAAATACTGGCTAATACACTGTAGTAACCACTCTCGTGAGCCATGGAGGCAGTCTGAATAGATACAGTAAAGTAGCACCTGCGCAACATTAAATCTTTCACTGTCATTCCTTTAGACTGTTTTTATAGAATGTTAACACCTCTTTCCTACTCATTATTTTACACTCATTCCCGTTAAGTAGGTGGCTGCTGAAGGCCTCATAGGTGATGTATGTTGGTCCCTGTACTGTTCATGTACGGTTTCCTTCTGTGCTGCTGATAATATGTTAGATGATTGTCTAATTTTCAATTTCCATGCAAAAGGCTGTCTTTCATTGATTCTTGCAGTGGTTAAATGCTGATAAATGATGATAGAAATTCTTAATACAAAAATGTAACCCAGTACGCAGAAAACAATGTATTTTATAATGTAAACTGAGAAACTGTTTGAGATGTTAGGTTGGGTAAGGTGAGTCCTCCATGTTACACATTCTTCATTGTATTCTGTCAATAACTGATCTAATCTTCCAAGATGTAATCATTGATCAGCACAGTCTTGTCATGCAGCAATCAGTGTCATCCCTCATGGGTTTCTGGGGGGGGGGGGTTTGGGCCTCAGGTTATGTATGGTCTCAAGGGCCCCATGGAGGTGGCCCTGTGTGTGACTTGTCCTGAAACTCTGATTCTATCTTTACGTCTCCTTGAATATGTTTGTTCCAAAACAGAAAACCTCTCCTCTTCTTTATTTAGCACACACAATGGGAACCTGACGCACCTGTTAAACTTGTACCATCACACAGCACATTCGGATCAAATATCCGCTCAATCTTATCTAATTATACTGTAACGTCAACCGCATCTGAATGGCTGAACCTGCTTTTCTACAGTGCTAGCAATGGATTCAGTGGACTACTGCAAGCAACTGAAAAAACAAACAATCGGAACTACCGAGACTATAAGTCTTCACCTTTCACACCTGAGTTCAACTTATCATTAGAGGTCACATAAGCTGTTGTCTCCTATTGAGACTCATTGTCTTGGTGGTTTTGGTCCGTTGTTTTCTGGACTCTAGCAGTCAGTCAGAACTGAAGAAAATTTTCAGAGGAGAGGAGAAAATCTTCAGCCAATCAAACAAGTCCAATTGACTATTGCTGCTTGTCTTGGTTTACCTAAAATAAAACAACAAACTACTGATGTGTTGACGTTTGTGTTCCCTTGGATACGCTGTGAGTTCTCGTGACTTAGTACAGTATATGTCTTGACTGTTCATCCAGTACTTCCAGCAGGTCCAGATTCAATTCTGCCAAAACCTCAGTTTGGTAGAACATACCAGCAAACTAGTGTCAGCCCCCTCATCCTCAGCTGTATCTTGTGTTTTTTGTTTATTGTCACATTTTAGACTACAGTTAAGGATAGATAGAGGGGAAGACCCCCTTCCAGGGGAGCATGGTGAGGGATCAAATACATTGTCATCTCATTTTAAATGGTGATATGAGTGATTACAAATGAAAAATGTTTCTGCAAGGCAAGAAAATCATAGTTTGTCATACATTTGTGGACTACTAAGATTGTATTCATCAGACGCAGGCATGCAACAGTCACTGAAGGCTAACACTCAAACCTGAAGGTGTTGGTCTTGCATGCTACTCGACAGCAGAGCCAAATGCCTCTCCTTCACATAGCTGTCATTTTGTACGTGTCCAGGCTTGTAGCAGTTTCAGTAGTTTGTCAGTGACAAGCTAGTGTACTGGTGCTGTTGTTGATGTGACAGCAAGGGATGAACTTCTCTATTTCACACACAACGTGTTTTACAAGCGTCAGCTCTCTTGATCAGAAGGATCCTCTTAAAATGGAATAATTGTGTAAGTTATTTATGACATGGCAAACACGGCAAAATAGACTGAAAAGTTATTTGTCTTACATATTGCTAACATGGGCGGCACAGTGGCGTAGTGGGTAGCGCTGTTGCCACACAGCAAAATGGTTCCCAGTTTCAGTTCCACTCTGTGTGGAGTTTGCCTGTTTTCCCCATGTCTGTGTGGGTTCTCTCCGGGTTCTCCGGCTTCTTCCCACCTCCAAAAACATGCACTTCAAGCAAATTGGCCAGTTTCAAATTGACTGTAGGTGTAAGTGTGTGTGTTCGTGTTTGTCTGTCTACATGTACCTCCCCGCTGCACTGGCGTCGCACTTGGAGTGTCCCCTGCCTCATGCCCACAGTTGGCTGGGACAGGCTCCAGCAACCCCGCGACCCGCAACAGCGGGACAAGCGTATGTAGAAAATGAATGAATGAATGAAAAAGTTTGGGAGATAGATGTGAGAGGTAGAAGAGGAGAGAAATGGAGAGGGAAAAGGGGAGGTAGACCTGTGCAATGAACACATCAGTGTGTCATTATTATAACTACTGTACTGCAGTAACTACACTGGCAATAATTTCAAAAAAAAAAAAGTGTTAACCTGAGAGCTTGTTACTGCTACAACATTGGCCATTGTGCAACTCTGAGAATTAATAAAAATAACATCAAACACAATTTAGGACATTAATTTGACAAGCTGGTGCCCATTTTGTAGTTTATGGTCAAAGCACAGTTTTGACCTATTTATTTTTTAGACATTCTGATCTTTTGTGCTCTCGCGGCCCACATAAAATGATGAGGTGGGCCACATTTGCCCCTCGGGGCCTTGAGTTTGACACATTTGATCTAGAGAATCGAAACACCCCAACAAAGACCAGACGCCAGTGAAGTGGAAACCAGTTTCAAATTATACAGCAATGATGAGGGAAAGAGAGAAGGAGAGAGAACGTTTACTAAACATTTCATACCAAGTAGTCGTGATCTCAGTTTTAAGTGATTAAAGTGATATTTGATATTTTCGGTAAGGCCTGCAGCCCTAGCCTTTTCAGTATGTTTGGATGGACGGTGTTTGTGTGATGTGATTACATGTAGATTATGTCCTTTGTCTTTACCACCGCGGTGCACTGGCGTCGTGCCCGGAGTGTCCCCCCCCCGCCTCACGCCCTATGCCGCCGAGATAGGCTCCGGCTTCCAGTGACCCGCTGCGGCAGATGTAGCGGTGGTAATCTGAAGATGACTGACTGACTGTGTCTTTAACACATGTACAGCATGCATTAACCGTGTTTGTGTGAATAGCTCTAAATCATGGCATTAAGTTAAGGCTCTGGTCACGCTTGAACACTCAGGACTCAGGTGTTCAATAATCATTACAAAAACATGAAACGGTAGGGATGTGATTTGTTGGTGGTTGAGGTAACAAACCTCCTAAAGTTATAGAAGAAAAAGACTTGCAGAGTAAATGATGAGCTTCCTTCTCTCTTCCTGTTTAGGGTCCTCCTGGCCAGAATCCCACCACACACACCTTCCTACAACAAACACACCAGCTTTCCTCACCAGCAGCACCATGTTCAACCACGAGTTCTTTCAGAAGCTGACACTACCAGATCTAAATGATGTCAGTCAGTACATCAGCAGCGTCTCCACCCCTCTATTGTTCAGCATTGGAGCAGTGACCGCTGCAACCACCTACTACCTGGCAACGCGACCCAAAGCCATCCCGTTCATCTACGATCTCCAAATGCAGTCAGTGGAGGTGTCGGTGAGTTTAAGGTTCACGTATGTCTGTAGTGTCTTTGGGTCTGTGCTCACCATGTTCAGCTAAGCATCGTGGGTGATCCAATCACAAGAAGACAGTCCAGTTATGGCTCAGACAATCACTGAATGTGGTCTCAGTGGTCAGACATCAGAGGCTCCTCGGATGAACTTGCAGATCTCCAGCATTGATGTTACTTTTATTCCAACGATGTAAATGTTAAAAAAATACAGAGAAGAAGCAGAAGCTCGTTAGTTCCCACAACTATGTCTTAAAAAAATAAAATTTAAATATATAAAATCACACACACATACACACACGCACGCACACATGCACGCACGCACGCACGCAGAGGTATGTGAACATACCCCAATATTCAGGTTTTGAATGTCCTTCATTTCAACTGGATCTTGAAAATTATTATTATTTTTATCATATGTTTAAAAATAAAATAAATTTACAAGTTACAGTTTCAGTTTTTATGTCAGTTTTGATAATGGTCCATAAGGTAAAGGGCTGATAGGTCAAAGGTCAGGATCTTGTGATAACACCCTGGCGGGCAGCAGTGACTTGCTCTAGACAAATGTCAGAACCTCTTTTTGAGGCATTTTTCATCAAACCCTTCATCCAACCCTTCATTCAAACCTTCATTCAACACTTCATCCAACCAAACTACCAGTAGAATCCGTGTCTGCTCTCATCAGGAGCGTTTCTTTCTCCTGTCAGGGTGTTGTGTCGGCTCGCCGATCAGTGCTACTGGATGGAGATGACCAATTGACACACACCTATGAGGACGCCAGGACAATGTACGAGTTCTTCCTCAGAGGGCTCAGGGTCTCCAGTGAGTCACAGACACAGCACAGTGATGTCATAATTATGTTTTAATGTTTCATCTTTGGACTGAATGTGGTTACATCCTGCTTGAAAGCGGTGATGTATTGTAATTGTCAGTGTTTGTGTGTTCGTCCGTTCGTTCGTTCGCCCGTTAGTATGTCCACCAAATATCTTTGCAACCGTTGCAGATAGAAAGATGAAACAAAAAGCACATTACTCAGGCAGCAAAGGGGATGAAAATGAGATGATGACTGACCTTGAGAAAACTACACTGTTAAAAAAAAATAAAGAGAACACTAAAGTAAAATGTAGATCTGAATGAATTAAATATTTTTATTAAATACTTTGTTCTTTCCATAGTTGAATGTGCTGACAACAAAATCACACAAAAATTATCAATGAAAATCAAATGTGTCAACCGATGGAGGCCTGTATTTGGAGTTATGGCATACTGACTTGAGCCCCTTGCTCCTCTAGGGTGCATAGGCCGTTGACAAATGCTCTCCATTTCACTCGGTTTGTAGCTGGTCTTTCGAGGTCTCCCCAGTTGAGCCCACCGTCTGCCATTTCTGCTTTAATGCTCCTTCTCCAACTGTTCTTGGGGTGACCTTATTTCCGTCCTTTTCCCTTGGTTCCATTTCAGAGCTTGTCGGGCAATGTTTGCTGCGGGTTCCTGAGGGTATGGCCAATTCAACTCCACTTTCTCTTCTGAATTTGTATGCCAATAGGATCCTGGTTTGCTCTTTTCTACAGGTCCACATTGGTTACTTTGTCTTCCCACCAGATGTGAAGGATTCGTCTTAGGCAGGTGTTGATAAAAGTTTGCAGCCTTTGTGTTGTGAGTTTAGTTGTCCTCCATGTCTCTGATCCATACAGCATCACCTGTTTTACATTGGAGTTAAAGTTGCACAATCTGGTGTTGATGGAGGTGTTCTTTGAGCTCCAGATCTTCTGAGCATGTAAAACACCACTCTAGCCTTGTTAATTCTGCTTCTTATGTCAGCATGGGTATCTGCGGTTGTGTCCACCACACTGCCTAGTAAAAGCTTCTACCTCTTCTAGGGCAGTGTTGTTAATACAGATACGGTGGTTGGCGTGGATCTTGATAACCTGTGACTTTGCTGTATTGAGAGTGAGACCAAGTTTTATTGCAGACTTTGCAAGCCTGTCTGTCTTTTCTTGCATCTGTTCTTGTGTATGTGAAAGGAGAGCTACAATATGTCACCCGCAAACTCAAGATCACATAGCTGTTCCCACAATGTCCACTGAATTCCATTTCTCTTCCCCTCTGTTGTTTCCCTCATGACCCAGTCAATTGCCAGGATGAACAGAAGAAGTGGTTTAAGCTGTCATAAAAGATGGCCTTGACTTGACTTTCCATTCAGTTAGAGCCTTTCTAGCATCCTTTGTCATCATGAGGGCCACTTCCTCTCTATGAATCGCTCCCTCTTCTTTATATCCAGAATAGATAACGGACTGCCCACTCCCAACTGTGTCCATCTTGTTTTTGCCAGGCCCAAGACAGAGTGCTTGTAGCGCTCCATTTCTTTTGCGACTGTTGCGGCCTTGCCAGCCAGGAACATGGTTCTGATGTTCCATGTCCCTATAGGATTGGATTTTCTTGGCGTAAGAAGGTGTGTCGGCTGAGATGCGTCATAGTCCCTTCTGCTGGCGCACCTTCTTCTACCAGGTGTGTGATTCGGGTTTTGTTTGTCATCGTTTCTGTGACTACCTCTTTTTTACAGGATGGTAAAGTTACCCCCACGCCCAACCCCCAACCTGGGGGACCAGGGACTGATTCGTCTCCCTCCTCACCCTTGACCTGTCCAGTTTGGTTGAACCTGTCGGGGGCATAAACCCCCTCCAGCATAGTATCGGGTTCACTGGAGTATGCAAGCCCCTCCACCACGACAAGGTTACAGTCCAGGAGGGGGGATTTGGAGTTATACTCAAAATTAAAGTGGAAAAACACACTACAGGCTGATCCAACTATGATCTAATGTCCTTTAAACAACTCAAAATTAGGCTCAGTAGTGTGTGTGTGGGACCTCCCTACAAGGCATGCTCCTGATGAGGTGGCAGATGTTCTCCTGAGGGATCTCCTCCCAGACCTGGACTAAAGCGTCTGCAAACTCCTGGACAGTCTGTGGTGCAACTTGGCATTGGTGGATGGAGTGAGACACGATGTCCTAGATGTGCTCAATTGGATTCAGGTCTGGGGAACCGGCAGGCCAGTCCATAACACCATTACTGACCCACTGCCAAACCGGTCATGCTAGAGGATGTTGCAGGCAGCAGAACGTTCTCCACGGTGTCTCCAGACTGTCACATGCTCAGTGTGAACCTGCTTTCAACTGTGAAGAGGACAGGGCGCTAGTGGTGAATTTTCCAATCTTGGTGTTCTCTGGCAAATGCCAAACAGGTTTGTCCTGGAAAGGAGAGGAATGAAGGTTAGACGCAGTAAGACAGAGTACATGTGTGTGAATGAGAGGGACCCAAGTGGAAGAGTGAGGTTACAGGGAGAAGAGATCAAGAAAGTGGAGGATTTTAAGAACAATGGAGAGTGTGGAAAAGAGGTGAAGAAGCGTGTACAGGCAGGATGGAATGGATGGAGAAAAGTGTCAGGTATGATGTGTGACAGAAGAGTTTCAGCCAAAATGAAAGGAAAGGTCTACAATACTGTGGTGAGACCAGCGATGTTGTTTGGTCTAGAGGAAAAGACAGGAGACAGATCTGTAGGTAGCAGAGATAAAGATGCTGAGGTTCTCTTTGGGAGTGACCAGGATGGATAGGATCAGGAATGAGTACATCAGAGGGAGAGCACATGTTAGACGTTTTGGAGACTGAGGTTTTGGAGGCCAGACTGAGATGGTTTGGACATGTCCAGAGGAGAGAGTGAATACATTGGTTTAAAGATTCTGAGTTTTGAACTGCCAGACAGGAGGCCTAGAGGAAGACCAAAGAGGAGGTTTATGGATGTAGTGAAAGAGGACATGAAGGTAGTTGGTGTGAGAGAAGAGGATGTGGAAGACAGGGGTAGATGGAGGCAACTGATTTGCTGTGGCGACCCCTGAAAGGAAAAGCCGAAAGGAAAAGAAGTACACTCAGGCACCAGATAAGGTAGAAAGACAAGGGAGAAGGCCAGTGTGAATAAGACCTCTAAGGTCAGTGACAGTACGTCAGAGAACCAGCTTTGATCTTTGACCTATGCAAGTAGGTCAGGGTAAAAATTTTAATTCAGCGGTGTCGCGGGATGTTGCAGTCTCTAACTGCATTGGTTCTTGTTGACTTTGAGCCTGAATGTTATGAACTCTGTCGTCCTCGGTGTGTGAGCTGACAACCGTCTCTCTGCACTGTTGACACTATGGTTTGTTACCAAAACAGGTCTCATATGTCAGAGAGAACAGCGGTGATGAGGTGTTTAAGCACACTAGAGTAGCACTGAAAACTGTCTCCCCCCCAGGTAATGGTCCTTTTCTGGGCTCCAGAAAACCAAAGCAGCCCTATGAATGGATGTCCTACGAGGAGGTGAGTGCTGTCATCAAGATGTTCTCCTTCTCACTGGAAGGAAATGTTGGTGATATTAAATTATTTACATTTATTTTGTAATAATATTATTTAAATTACAAACACATGAAACTGTAGATTGATGCTCACCTCATTCATCTTCATCGTCCGTCTCACATTTACATTTCCTCATTATACCTGCTGCAACTTTCAGTCATTCACAATATGTTACTAAAGTTGTTAGCTGCAAGCATGCTTGTCTAACTTCTTACTTAGTGGACAGAGCAGAGGATATTATTGACCTATCGTTGTTCTATTCAATCCGAGGAAATGGATTACAGCTTTTATTTACAAATGTGGCTCAGTGGTAGAGCGCGCTGTAGAGCGGGTTGTCCAATGTTCAGAGATCGGCGGTTCGATTCCCGCTCCCGCCCAAAAAAACACCCGGAGGTGAGCTGACAGTGGGAGGTGTCAGCTCACGTCCGGAGCACTGCCGAGCGCCCTTGAGCGAGGTGCTGTCCCCCTTATAAGTTGCTCATTTGGGGCGCACCACAAAGCAGCAGCCCGCCACTCTACCTCCTCTGCACACGTGCAGGCCCCCTGTGTGAGTTTGTTTGTTCAGGGCCTGTACACATTAACATATGCATGTGATTTGATTGGACTAACTAGAGTGTGCTCTTAATTTCTCTTAGGGGATTACTAAAGTATATTAAATTAAATTAAATGTCTGCTTACTTTTGGCTGAATGTACAAGTCAAAAGAAACCATTAGAAAGGTCCTCGCCCGAGACGAGGTGGAACAGGACAGGCCTGACATGTTTCGAAAACCAAAGACCGACACTCGTTCTGATCTTACCACTCAGCACACAAACCTTTTGACTTGACCTGTTTGAAATCACGCAGAAAGACAAACATCCACCAGCTCTGAGCTCATCACCCACATTTTTATTCAAGATAATCAAATGACCTTTGTTTTACAAAATCAGTGTTCATGAGAACCTACCATCATTCCAATTGTTCAAGTCAGCCTGTCGGTGAATTAGAGATCATCACAGTGATCGTCAGCTGCCAGGTGCCTGAAAACGTTTGCTGAGTGTAATTTAAAAATAAAGCCACTGAAAGCAAATGGATTATTTAGACTAGTAGCACACCCAAACCACTAACCAACCCACCGAACCTACAGCCTTACATTAAAGTCAAAACGTCAACAGGAAACAGACCACAAATAAAATAATGTAACAAGTAGTGCAAATAATAAATTAGTGATAACAACCTGGCATGTTGTGATGATACACAGGCTTGTCTGGCGCTCCAGAGAAAGACACAACCCAACACTACTAACGAGACTCGAGTTTACTAGTTTAGAGGTTAGATAATCAGCATCTTAGAAAAAGCTGAAAATAGTTATCAAATGTTTTTTCTATCAACTCATCCGATTAGCTAATTGAATCTTGACGTTTTCATAGTTT
The DNA here is from genome assembly GCF_040054535.1 of Antennarius striatus. Classification (NCBI taxonomy): domain Eukaryota; kingdom Metazoa; phylum Chordata; class Actinopteri; order Lophiiformes; family Antennariidae; genus Antennarius; species Antennarius striatus. The sequence continues at coordinate 20,622,583 of NC_090785.1, read as the reverse complement.
CTCTGTGAAGTAAACAGTAGCTGTTTAGCTAATAATAAATCCTCCAGCAGCGCCTGAGGTCATGCAATGTGTTGTTTGTTTGTTTACATCAGTGAAACAGCTATAAAAGCAAGACTTTTATTTGTGTGTGTGTGTGTGTGTGTGTGTGTGTGTGTGTGTGTGTGTGTGTGTGTGTGTGTGTGTGTGTGTGTGTGCATGCGCACGTGTGTGTATGTTAGGTGAAGGAGCGAGCAGAGAATTTGGGTTCAGCATTTCTTCACAAAGGACACTCCAGAACTTCCGATTCCCACATTGGCATCTTCTCCCAGAACCGACCTGAGGTACCGACGTGCGTCTTCACCCACACAGCTCCTCACCAAGACGTCCATTTAAACCGCACTCCTTTGAACAATAACTCAAGATCTGAACGATCCCAAAGAACTGACAAAGACCGTAAATCGTGTATAACTGCAGATGTGTGAGAACAACAGGACGGATGTGATTTGACGTCTTATGGACATAAAGTAGCATTATTTTGGACAAGAAGTCAGTAGAAATATCAAGCGTGAGGATCAGTGATGCTTCAGTGAGACGGACACACACACACACAAACCAGTTCTCTATATTTGGTTTATTGTTTCAGATCCAAACATAAGGAAAACAACAAAAACTGATTTTATTAAGATCATTGAGGCTGTTGTGGAGATCCTGTATCTATTGAAGTTAAATGAATCATGGGTATGCATCGCTTTTGGGTCAGACATAGAAAGAATCATCACACAGAAGGCGACGAAAGTTTGATCAAACCAAGCTGTGATCAGAATCAGGCTGACCTCATTTCAGGACAGTTCCTGGTATCAACACAACTTGAACTTAAATAACTTGTACACATTCTTGTCTCATTAGGACAAGTGAGGACACAGACACATGATATCACATGATAGGTTTGACACTATCTGGTGACTGTGTGTACCTTGGAAGTGGTCCAGAGAAATACCGGTCTTTGCTGTTTCATCTAGATAGTATTGAACTTGCACTGCAGTGCTGTTCTGAGTCGCTCCTCTCAGAAAGGACCATTAGTTGCCTTGTTTTGTTGGTGGTGCAGCTTTCTACCATATGGCTATAAAGCTGCTGCGAACTCAACTCATTGAACACAAAACCAGCCGCTTCATGAAGACCAGGCACTGCAGTCACCGGGTTCAAGATGGTATAACTGTCCACATTTCCACATTGCTCGGCTCGGAAAAACAAAAAAATCATAAGTTATTTTAGGATTTTCTTGCATTCATGCATAAATAAGATGATATCAAGCAAAAAAATTATAAACTAATTGAACGTTTCCCTTTTGGACCAACAGTTAAGGATTTTACACTTTTTGCATCCGTGGCCCTCAGCAGAACCCCTGACATTATGGCTCCACTCAGCAAAGTTAGAGACCTGTTGGGTTTGCAACGCTAACAGAGTCGACATGAAACATTCGTTTTTCAAGCTGCCGGGTGATTTTTTACCTGATATAATATACCCAACAAGAAGTACTTGTCATCAAAATATGTCAAAATATGACTACACATGAATATTAGTGTTTGTTTGTTTTTTTAAATTTTCAACTGACATGTCTAACATAATGAAAGAAAAGTGTCATGGGGGGATGATAAAAAAATGTTCCAAAATTACTGGAAAATTAGGAATTCACAAATAAAAAACATCCTAAAAAAAGAAAAACACAATTACACTGGAAACACCCACACCTTCAAAGACATCAAAGTCAGTGCTGAAACTACCCAGAAACCCACAACACTCATACAAACGCAACATATTAAAAATCGTGAAAATAATTTGCTCGGGCGAAAATCCCCCAGCGATGGTGTTCTAGGGGTAAGTCTCATTAAGTCCTGGTTCACGGCAGACGCTTGTTCAATAAAGGTGTTAACCTATTCAAACATGTGTAATGTCATGACAGTCCGCGTCCTCATGTTCCCGGAGCTTCAGTTGATCTGATTCAGTGCTTCATGCTTTGACTGTTGTGTGTGCAGTGGAACGTGACTGAACTGGCCTGCTACACGTATTCTCTGGTGGCTGTCCCTCTGTACGATACGCTGGGACTGCAGGCCATCCAGTACATTGTGGACAAAGGTAACACACTGCAGCAGCTTGAACACACACACACAGACACACACACACACACACACACACACACACACACACACACTCCTCAGGGTGGAGTTGGTGACCAGCTACAGCCACATTGTCTGCGTTTGCACTCCATTCCTTCAGCTTCCATCAAGACGGTCGTCTGTGATGTTGACGACAAAGTCACCTTGCTGCTGGACTGCATCAAGGACAAGAAGCACACTCTGAAAACCATTGTTGTCATGGAGACCCCTGATGCAGGCCTGGTCAGCAGAGGTCAAGAGGCTGGGATCCACATCCTCAGTCTGCAGGAGATGGAGGTCGGCACCACCGTTTGGTTCCTTGTCTCTTTCTGATTATTCCATTTTTTCTTGTTTCATTCTTCTGTTTTTAGGAATAGAACATTTTTATTTATTGAATCCCTGCCACAAACTGAGAATGGAGATCATCCTATATGAACTTTCAAAATGTCAACATACTTTTTTTAAATTCTACACATAACGTTGTGTTATGTCTTGTCCTCAGGCAATCGGGAAGGCCCACCATCACCAACCAATGGTGAGCAGCTTGCTACCAGTGACAACGTGTCCATGATTAAAATGACAATACTGTTGTGTTGAAAATGTGGATTTGAGTGTTTGTTTATTGTCACACCCGTCCCTCCAGCCTCCACAACCTGGGGACATGGCTATTATCTGCTTCACCAGTGGGACTACAGGTGATTGAATAATTAGTGATATAAAGGGTGAATAACGCATTTCATTTAAACGTGTGTGGGTTGTGCTTTCAGGAAACCCAAAGGGAGCCATGCTGACTCATGGGAATATTGTGTGCAACTGCTCAGCCTTCATCAAATTAACAAAGGTGAGCTGCAGTTAAGAAACTCTGGATTGAATGGGGAGGATTCCTTCTTTAACTCCGTCCTCTCTACCTCACTATCACCTCGTTCTTCTCCCCTCTTCATTTCCCTATTTCTTCTACACCTCTTCTTTCTTCTTTTTCCTCTTTTCTCACTTGTGTTGTTAACTCAGAAGCCGAAGTGTGAGTGTCAAATGAAAAGTCAAACCCCCAGCCCTTTCTTCAGGAAAGTGTTCATATCCTGTCTGGACAGATAGATATTTAGTTAGTTAGTTACCTACTTACTTGCTCACTTAATTTATCCTGAAGGAAATTCCATACAACCAAACAACAGTATTTGGAAGTAAATATTTCATTTCATTTATCCGTCCATCCATCCATCTTCCACCGCTTATCCGGAATCGGGTCGCGGGGGCAGCAGCTTCAACAGGGAGCCCCAAACTTCCCTTTCCCCGGCCACATCCACCAGCTCTGACTGGGGGATCCCAAGGCGTTCCCAGGCCAGTGTTGAGATATAATCCCTCCCCCTGGTCCTGGGTCTGCCCCGAGGTCTCTTCCCAGCTGGACGTGCCAGAAATACCTCCCTATGTGCGGATGCCCGGAGGCATCCGCACCAGATGCCCAAACCACCTCAACTGACTCCTTTCCACATGAAGGAGCAGCGGCTCTACTCTGAGCCCCTCGCGAACAGCAGTGTTTGTCACCTTATCTCTAAGGGAGACACCAGCTATCCGCATGAGAAAGCCCATTTCAGCCGCTTTATCCGCGATCTCGTTCTTTCGGTCATGACCCATCGCTCATGACCATAGGTGAGGGTAGGAACGAAGATTGAACGGTAGATGGAGAGCTTTGCCTCTCGGCTTAGCTCCCTCTTTGTGACAACAGTGCGGTAAAGCGACTGCAATACCGCTCCTGCTGCCCAATTCAATTTCCTCCGGGATTAATAAAGTATCTATCTATCTATCTATCTATCTATCTATCTATCTATCTATCTATCTATCTATCTATCTATCTATCTATCTATCTATCTATCTATCTATCTATCTATCTATCTATCTATCTATCTATCTATCTATCTATCTATCTATCTATCTAATTCTCCGTCCAATCTCACGCTCCATTGTTCCCTCACTTGTGAACAGGACCCCAAGATACTTAAACTCCTTCACTTGTGGAAGGACCTCATTCCCCACTTGGAGAAGGCATTCCACCGGTTTCCTGCTGAGGACCATGGCCTCAGATTTGGAGGTGCTAATCCTCATCCCCGCCGCTTCACACTCGGCTGCAAAACGGACCAGTGAGCGCTGCAGGTCACAGGCTGATGACGCAAACAGGACCACGTCATCTGCAAAAAGCAGTGATGCAATCCTCAGGGCACCAAACTGTAAAGCCTCCTCACCACGACTACGCCTCGATATCCTGTCCATGAAAATCACAAACAGAATTGGTGATAAAGCGCAGCCCTGGCGAAGGCCAACAGCTACTCGGAACAAGTTCGACTTACTGCCGAGAACCCGAACGCAGCTCTCACTTTGGGCGTACAGGGATTGGATGGCCCTGAGGAGAGGCCCCCTCACCCCATACTCCCGCAGTACTTTCCACAGTATATCCCTGGGGACACGATCATATGCCTTCTCCAAGTCCACAAAACACATGTAGACTGGATGGGCATACTCCCAAGCCCCCTCTAGGATCCCTGTGAGAGTAAAAAGCTGGTCCGTTGTTCCACGACCAGGACGGAACCCACATTGTTCCTCCTCAATCTGAGGCTCGACAATCGGCCAGACCCTCCTTTCCAGCACCTTGGAGTAAACTTTCCCCGGGAGGCTGAGGAGTGTGATGCCCCTGTAATTGGCACACACCCTCTGGTCCCCCTTTTTAAAAAGAGGAACCACCACCCCAGTCTGCCACTCTTTCGGCACTGTCCCAGACTTCCACGCAATGTTAAAGAGGCGTGTCATCCACGACAGTCCCTCAACACCCAGAGCCTTCAGCATTTCCGGGCGAATCTAATCAACATCCGGGGCTTTGCCACCGTGCAGTTGTTTAACTACCTCGGTGACTTCACCCTGAGAGATTGACTCTGATCCCCCATCATCCTCCAGCTCTGCCCCTGCAACAGAGGACGGGTCAGTTGGGGTTGGATTCAGGAGTTCCTCAAAGTGTTCCTTCCACCGACCAACAACCTCCTCAGTCGAGGTCAACAGTGTCCCATCTTTGCTGTATACAGCTTGGATGGTTCCCCGTTTCCCCCTCCTGAGGTGTCGGACAGTCCTCCAGAACAACTTTGGTGCCGTCCGATAGTCCTTCTCCATGGCCTCTCTGAACTCCTCCCGCACCCTCTGTTTTGCCTCCATCACAGCCGAGGCTGCAGTCCTTTTGGCCCGTCGGTACCCTGCAACTGCTTCAGGAGTCCCCAGGGACAACATGCCCCTGAAGGCCTCCTTCTTCAGTCGGACGGCTTCCCTGACCACCGGGGTCCACCACGGTGTTCGAGGGTTACCGCCCCTTGAGGCACCCAAGACCTTGAGACCACAGCTCTCAGCTGCAGCTTCAGCAATGGAAGTTTTGAACATCGACCATTCAGGTTCAATGCCCCAAGCCTCCACAGGGATGCACGAGAAGCTCCTTCGGAGGTGTGAATTGAAGGCCTCATGGACAGAGTCCTCCTCCAGACGTTCCCAGTTCACCCGCACTACTCGTTTGGGCTTACCAGGTCTATCCAAAGGTTTCCTCCGCCAACGGACCCAACTCACCACCAGGTGGTGATCAGTTGACAGCTCTGCCCCTCTCTTCACCCGAGTGTCCAAAACACACGGTCGAAGATCAGATGATACGATCACAAGATCAATCATTGACCTCCGACCCAGGGTGCTCTGGTACCAGGTACAATTATGAGCATCCTTGTTCGTGTTCGAACATGGTGTTAGTTATGAACAATCCGTGACTAGCACAGAAGTCCAACAACATAACACCGCTCGGGTTTAGATCAGGGAGGCCATTCCTCCCAATCACGCCCCTCCAAGTGTCTCCATCATTGCCGACGTGTGCGTTGAAGTCCCCCAGGAGAACAATGGAGTCCCCTGCAGGGATCCCTTCAAGGACCCCATTTAGGGACCCCAAGAAGGCCGAATACTCTGAACTGATATTTGGTGCATATGCACAAACAACAGTCAGAGTTTCCCCCCCCCACAGCCTTAAGGCGTAGGGAAGCGACACTCTCATCCACCGGGGTAAACTCCAACACAGCGGCGCTCAGCCGGGGGCTTGTGAGTATCCCCACACCCGCCCTGCGCCTCACGCCTGACGCAACTCCAGAGTAGAACAAGGTCCAACCCCTATCCAGGAGTTTGGATCCAGAACCGGGGCTATGCGTGGAGGTAAGCCCTACCAGATCCAACTGGTAACGCTCCACCTCCAACACAAGTTCCGGCTCCTTCCCCGCCAGTGAGGTGACATTCCACATCCCCAAAGCCAACTTCTGCCGCCCGGGTCTGGTCCGTCGTGACCCCCTGTCGTCACTGCCACCCATATGGCAGCGCACCCGACCCCATCGGTCTGCCCTGCGGGTGGTGGGTCCACAGGGTTGGGAAGAATCCACGTTGCCTTTTTGGGCTGAGCCCGGCCGGGCCATGTGGCAGACCCGGCCACCAGGCGCTCGCTGACGGGCCCTCCGTCCAGGCCTGGCTCCAGGCGTGGGCCCCGGGCTTCCTCCGGGCAGGGTCACATTTTTCCCTTTTCCGTTTTTCATGGGATCCTCTGAACCATTCTTTGTCTGGCCCTTCACCTGAGACCTGTTTGCCTTGGGTGACCCTACCAGGAGTACAAGACTCCCGACAACATAGCTCCCAGGATCCTTAGGGCACACAAACCTCTCCACCACGATAAGGTGATGGTTCCTTGGAGAGGTTCATTTAATTTAATTTAATTTAATTTCATCTTCCGAGCCACTTTATCTGCCGTAGCGGGGCAAACACTGGGCGTGAGGCCAGTGCGCCGTGGAGCCACACAAAGACATAACCATGCACGCTCACACTCACACACTACGAGCAATTTGGAAAGACCAATTAACCTGAAGCGCATGGTTTTGGTGGTGGGAGGAAGCCGGAGAACCCGGAGAGAACCCACGCAGACACGGGGAAAACATGCAAACTCGAATGCGAAACCATCTTCCTGTGCGGCGACAGCTCTATCCACTGCAAGACTGTTCCAGTATAATTAAATTAAAATAAAATTGATTCAATTTAATTTAATTGCACAGCACGGTGGTTCCAGGTTCGAGTCCCTCTCTGTGCTGAGTTTGCATGTTCTCCCTGTGTCCGCATGGGTTCTCTCCGGGTTCCCCGACTTCCTTGTGTCAACTCAACAGATGGCGCCCCCTTCTGGGGAAAAAGAACAGAGGGAACTCCGTAGACATCGCTGCTGTCTGGTGTTTGTTTGGGGAGGCAACTTCAAATAATGTAATTGTTAATTATTTAACTGCAATGTATTAATATTTTTTGGATGTCTTGACTTTTGTGCAGTAAATCACACGGGATGTTTGCTGATATTGAGTGGTTATGGCCCCCACCTAGAAAGATGCCCACCAGTTTCCTCTGTTCTTAAGGTCACTGCCATTGCTGTAATTTAAGCATAGCTATCATGACTTCACTGTGAGAAACTAGAATAATATTTAATGCACGAAGAAGCAGAACACAGAGATGCAGAGAGATCGATGCTGCAGTAATGAAATGAGATGAACCTCATCTTTCTTACCTCAGACCCACCCCCCAGAAGATGCCGTGCTGTGTTACCTGCTTTTGGCCACATGTTGGGTGGCCAAAGGCAGCGTTCACGCTGGGTGTATTCTCTTCTGTCTGCCTGGGTCATTTCCATCCATGTTCTGGTGCTGATGCTCATCATGTATGTGTGGATGTGTTTTAGGTTCGCTGTCCACTGGGTGTCAGCGACGTCCATATTTCCTTCCTGCCCTTGGCCCATATGTTCGAGAGAGTTGTTCAGGTACCGTATGTTACCCCAGTGACAGCCTGATTTGTGTCAGATTTTACCGCCGTCACACACCCACACATGTCAAAAATGATGTTACCACCCACCTTTGAGGATCCCAGTCATCAGTCCGTGGGACACCCAGGTTACCAGTAAACTGTAAGCCCTGTTGTCAAAGTTAAAATAGACGACGGTACTGGTTTCATGTCATTTTGACTTGATCCATGAGTTGAGTTTCTCTGCATGTTAGTAAAAATTGGATTGAAGTCTTGGGTTGCAGGAGAAAAAACTGGAAAGAACTTTGAACTGATGAACTGTGGGACTTACACATTTGTGGAAATTTGATTTGTCCTTCAATTAAAAAATAGACTCCCAAATGAAATTCCCACGTACTTTTGCTAAAATGCCAGGTTGGACCAGGCTAGGACCCCTGACAAAATGTACACGTGACCATCACTGGCCCTCTCTGGGAACTAAGTTGTCAATCTTTATGATAATTTCCTATTGTGAGCCAGAGAGGGAAGTGTTGCATGCTGTAACTATGAATGATAATAAACTGCCAGGAAACACTGCTTCTTCCTATTCACAGGGAGTGATGGTTGTCCAGGGAGCCAGGATCGGCTTTTTCCAAGGGGATATTCGTTTACTGTCAGATGATTTGAAGATGCTGAAACCCACAATGTTTCCTGTGGTTCCTCGACTCCTGAACAGAATGTATGACAAGGTTGGTGGGCAGGGCGAGTGTTTGTTCAGGCCTCAGGTGGCATTTCCTCTTTGAATTCTGAGAATGATGTAGATGAGTCACTGGAGAGCTGCTGGATATTAATAACACATGAAAGGAGCATAAATGATAGTGATGAAGACACTCGTTGTTCTGTGTTCCGCCACAGATCTACGGTCAGGCCAACAGCCCCCTGAAGCGCTGGCTGCTGGAGTTTGCCTACAAGAGGAAGGAGGCAGAACTAATAAAAGGCATCGTGAGAAGAGACAGTATCTGGGATTACCTCATCTTCAGAAAGATCCAGGTATTGAACTATCCACATCTCCATTCAATGGACAAACTTCAGTTCCACACATGCTTTGCTGGGGTGGGGTCCAGACACGTCTAAAGAGGCTTGTTTTTAGATATATTTGAAACTGCAGGGGTTATTCACAATGTTGAAACAGGATATACCGGTAGACACTGTTGCCCCTTCCTGGGTGGTGCTTGAGCCAGTTCTGAGCTGGTTCAAAACAGTAACTTTCTAAGAACCAGTTTGGTCTTCTAGTAGTCAGACACATCATTGTGTCACTGTGAACGTATGGACACGTGTCAAGTCATGAATAAGTACTGTGGTTCTAAAAGATGAATTCTTCTTGTGTTTTGGGTTGGACCTAAACTGTGGACTAATGTCATGTGCTTTTCCCTGCAGGCCAGCCTCGGAGGTTGTGTTCGCATCCTGCTGACTGGAGCTGCTCCAGTCTCTCCCACGGTTCTCAGGTTCTTGAGAGTCGCCCTCAGCTGTGAGGTAACATCCCACTCAGGCTGAGCGTGGCTCTGGTTTCCCAAGTTGCTTTGTTTCTGTTGCTCTCCTGTAAGTGGAGTCATGTCATGTTCTACAGCTGATAATCAGTCTTTGCTCTAGAAGATGTCACCCTGTGTTGGTTGTCGTCATAAACATGAACGTTTCTCTGCTGTCTTAGTGCTATGAAGGTTATGGACAAACAGAGTGCACTGCTGGAGTCACAATGACCACACCTGGGGACTGGACAGCAGGTGATCCATGAACAGGTTGTTTCTGTTTCTATGTCTGTTCCACAAGAGCTACATTGCCTTCATGTCCACAGGTCACGTTGGAGCTCCTTTGCCCTGTAACATGGTCAAAATGGTGGACGTCCCTGAGATGAACTATCTGGCTGTAAACGGAGAAGGAGAGGTGAAACCCACAAACAAGAAGGACAGTCTGGTTTTTTTACATTTCTTCATAGTCATGGGAATCAGAACAGTGTGTCTTGTGTCTTTGTGTTTGTAGGTGTGTGCAAAAGGTCATAATGTGTTCAAGGGCTACCTGAAGGACCCGGAGAATACCGCAAACGCACTTGATGCAGATGGATGGGTTCACACTGGAGATGTTGGAAAATGGCTTCCAGTGAGTTCTTTGACTTCATGTCAGCTTAACACTTGTTATTGTTATTAACTGCAAGGTCTTAACCTTCAACTCAAGTATGTGAAGTGTGTGTTTATGCGTGTTGACAGAATGGCACACTGAAGATCATAGACAGGAAGAAGCACATCTTTAAGCTGGCACAGGGGGAGTACATTGCTCCAGAGAAGATCGAGAACATTTACACCAGCAGCGAGGCAGTGGCTCAGATATTTGTGCATGGAGACAGTCTGCAGGTGAGTGGAGGGAAGACATTGTGTGTGTCTGAACTGATTTCCTGTTCAGCTGTCGTCAGGCAGATCATCAGGCCTCCAGCCCCTCAGACCACTAGTGCTTGTCTCCAGGCCTGTGTGGTAGCAGTGGTGGTTCCTGACCCCGACGTCCTGTCTGACTGGGCAAAGAGGACCCTGGGATTGGATGGCAGCTACCAGGAGCTGTGTGGAAGAGAGGTAATGTCTGAGTTACTAGTAATAATGCCACCACCAACACCCCAAGAATGATAATAGGGATATTGTGTGGAGCCTCACAGCAAGAAGGTTTGCTCGTTCAATCCCCTTCTGTGTGAAGGTTGTGTGTTCTCCTGTGTCTGTGTGGGATCTCTAGTGGTTCTCCACCTCCACAAACATGCAGCTGAGGTGAACTGATCAGTTGTAATTGGTCCATGGATGTGAGTGCGTGTTTGTTTGACTTTTTCTGTGGCCCTGTGATGAGCTGGCGTCTCCTCCAGGGTGTACCCCACCTCTCACCAGTAGTCAGCTGATCCATGTTTCGAATAAACAAGTGAAACAAGTGAGTGATTACGATCGTTTTGTCCTCAGATGATGGATGGATGGATGGATAGATGGATGGATGGACGGATGCATGGATGGATGGATGGATGGATGGTAACTTTTATTGATGAAGCACTGTCCAGATCAGATTTTACGAAGTGCTTCACAGTAAACCATTCATTCATTCATTCATTCATTCATTCATTCATTCATTCATTCATTCATTCATTCATTCATTCTTTCTTTCTTTCTTTCTTTCTTTCTTTCTTTCTTTCTTGACCGGCCGCTGGAGTTAGAGGAACTCCACACTGCCCTGCAGAACATGCAGGGACGACGTTCTCCGGGTATCGATGGTCTAACGGTTGAGTTCTATACAGCCTTCTGGGACATTCTAGCATGTGATATGCTGGAAGTGTTCACCGAAAGTCTATCCTCAGGCTCTTTGCCACTGTCCTGCCGGAGGGCGGTCGTTGCCCTCCTGCCTAAAAAAGGCAATCTGCAGGACATCAAGAATTGGCGCCCTGTGTCACTGCTCTGCACCGATTTCAAGATTCTGTCCAAGGCTTTGGCTACCAGGCTGAGGGAAGCTATGGAGCAGGTCATCCACCGGGATCAAACCTACTGTGTGCCCGGCAGGTCCATGGCAGACAATGTCTACCTAATTCTTGATGTTTTGGAGGTTTCCAGATCATAGGGTATAAACGCTGGTCTCATTTCGTTAGATCAGGAAAAGGCATTTGACCGTGTTGAGCACAGCTTCCTCTGGACAACCATGGAGAGGTTTGGGTTCAGCACCGAGTTCATTGCCAAGATCAAGGTGTTGTACAGTGACGTTGAGATTATTTTGAAGTTTAACGGCAGTTTGTGTGCCCCCTTCGGGGTGCATCGGGGCATCCGGCAGGGTTGTGCCCTGTCTGGGATGCTCTATGCGCTCTCTCTGGAGCCCCTCCTCTGTAAAATTCGCAAAAGCATCGATGGTTTGATTTTACCTGGTGTTAGAGAGAACATTCTTTTATCTGCCTATGCTGATGATGTTGTTGTTCTTATAAAAAACCAAAGGGATAGTAATGTTCTGGTGGGTTTGACAAACTCATTCAATGTTTTAACTGCTGCAAAAGTAAACTGGAACAAAAGTGAAGCCCTTGCTGTTGGCGAGTGGCATGGCAACCTCCCAGTTCTTCCTCAAAACTTGTGTTGGAAGACTGATGGTCTCAAATATCTCCGTGTGTACCTGGGAGATGAGACAACAACCAGGAAGACTGGGAGGGCGTCATTGACAAAATAGAAGGGAAACTTAAAAAATGGAAATGGTTGCTCCCCAGAATGTCGTACAGAGGTCGAGTTTTAGTGATAAAAAATCTGGTAGCCTCGCAGCTGTGGCACCGCTTGGCCTGTATGGACCCTCCATCAGGGTTTCTAGCCCAAATCCAGACCAAACTTGTTAACTTTTTCTGGGATGGGCTGCATTGGGTGCCTCAAGGAGTGTTGTTTTTATCAAGAGAGGAGGGGGGACAGGGCCTCATCCACCAGGCTAGTAGAACAGCCACATTCAGATTACAGTTCATCCAGCGGTTTCTGACCGGACCAGCGGATCTGACGTGGAGAGAGGTGGCCAGCTGCATATTCAGACGAGTGAGCCACTTGGACCTGGATGCTGCACTGTTTTTAATGGACTCTAAGCTTCTAAAGTTAAATGGTTTGCCTCCGTTTTATCATGGTGTTTTTAAGTCGTGGGCCCTTTTTAAAAGCAGCCCAGGAAAAAACTCTGATTCTTTGTTCTGGTTACTGAGGGAACCACTAGTGCATGGAGCCAGGCTGGATGTCTGCAGTGGAGCCACACCTGGTCTGTCTACAGCGCTTTGCAGAACCAGGACCGTGACCCTCCAGCAACTGGTAGACAACGCTGGGCCTGCGCTGGCGGATGCCCAGGCTGTGAGCTCCCTGCTGAACATCCAGTCCACCAGGGTGGCTCAGAGGGTGCTACAACTGTGGAGGCAAAGACTTTCCGGGAAGGAGAGAAGCCTCCTCCTAGACTATAGTACAGGGACTGTACCAGACAGCAAAGATCCTTTCCCAGAGGTCCACATCAGTCCCCTGTTTGGAGAACTGGAGGGTCCTCTCCTCGGAGATGAATGACAGATCAGCCTGCACACGGCCAACAAAAAAATACTGTACAATGTGTAAAAGTGATCAACAAGAAAAACCTGTGTAACAGAGCACCTACTACCTGGGCCAACAGGATGACGGGAAATGGACCTGACCTGCAGTGGAGACTTCTGTACAAACCTCCCCTCAAGAAAAAAACAGCCGACCTCCAGTGAAGGATTTTGCATGGTGCTGTCGGTTCCAATGCTTTTGTCTCTGTTTTCGCCCCTGCGGTGTCCAGCCAGTGTCCCTTCTGTCCCCTTCGTGAAACAGTCTTTCATGCTTTCAGTGAGTGTAGGAGACCTGCAGTGCTCTTCACTCTTCTAACGAATGTTTTTAACTTGTTCAATTGAAAACTTTAGTATCAGGAAATTCATCTACGGTGCTGGGTACAATAGATCGAATCAGAGGAAGTGGCAGCTTTTAAATTTTATTTCTGGGGAGGCAAAACTTGCAATTTATGTGACCAGGAAGAGGAAAATTGAAAACAATACCGTTGAAGAAGCAGCTACTGTTTTTTGCTGTAACATCAGATGTCGCTTAAAACTAAAATTTGGTTTCTATAAATTGACAAAAGACCTGAATAACTTTAGGAACATCTGGTGTTACAAAAATGTCCTATGCACTTTAGTTGATGACCACCTCACTTTTGCAAACTTCCTGTTATAATGCACTAATTTTTATATTGTATTTCCCTTTGTTTCTTGGTGTTTAATGTTTTTGAGTGTTTAGTGTTTTTGAAATTTCATCTAATGAAAAATTGTAAAATGTTCTAAATGTTCTAAATGTTAAATGTGATTGGAGTTTTTTTGGAAAAGATCTTCTGAGGCACTTAAATGCTTTCATCTAATGTAAAACTGCAAAATGTTTGAATGAGATTAAAGTGTTTTTGCAAAAATCAAAAGAAAGAAAGAAAGTTTACCAGTTTACTTTTGCAGCAGTTAAAAGATTGAATGAGTTTGTCAAACCCACCAGAACATCAACATCCCTCTGGTTTTTGATAAGAACAACAACATCATCAGCATAGGCAGATAAAAGAATGTCCTCTCTAACACCAGGTAAAATCAAACCATCGATGCTTTTGCGAATTTTACAGAGGAGGGGCTCCAGAGAGAGTGCATAGAGCATCCCAGACAGGGCACAACCCTGCCGGATGCCCTGATGCACCCGGAATGGGGCACACAAACTGCCGTTAAACTTCAGAATACTCTCAACGTCACTGTACAACACCTTGATCTTGGCAATGAACTCGGTGCTGAACCCAAACCTCTCCATAGTTGTCCAGAGGAAGCTGTGCTCAACACGGTCAAATGCCTTTTCCTGATCTAATGAAATGAGACCAGTGTTTATACCCAATGATCTGGAAACCTCCAAAACATCACGAATTAGATAGACATTGTCTGCCATGGACCTGCCGGGCACACAGTAGGTTTGATCCCGGTGGATGACCTGCTCCATAGCTTCCCTCAGCCTGGTAGCCAAAGCTTTGGACAGAATCTTGTAATCGGTGCAGAGCAGTGACACAGGGCGCCAGTTCTTGATGTCCTGCAGATTGCCTTTTTTAGGCAGGAGGGCAACGACCGCCCTCCGGCAGGACAGTGGCAAAGAGCCTGAGGATAGACTTTCGGTGAAAACTTCCAGCATATCACATGCTAGAATCTCCCAGAAGGCTGTATAGAACTCAACCATTAGACCATCGATACCCGGAGAACGTCGTCCCTGCATGTTCTGCAGGGCAGTGTGGAGTTCCTCTAACTCCAGCGGCCGGTCAAGTTGTGAATTTGTCTCCGTGGAGACCTGAGGTAGCTCTGCACAGAACTCCTCTAACAGTGGCTGGTTTTCCCGGTATTCACTGTCATACAAAGATGAATAAAAACTCACAGCTCGCCTTCTGATCTGTCCAGGCTCTGTCAGCTCCTGTCCTGTGTCAGACAGCAGGGAGTGGATCACGTTGGTCTGTCCATGCTTTTTTTCCAGGCCGAAGAAGAAGCTAGAGGGAGCATCCATCTCGGTGATGTTTTGTACCCTGGATCGGACTAGGGCACCCTGTACTTTAGTATCCAACAGGTCGGCTAAAGCCATTCTTTTGGACTTGAGGATTTCAGTACACCTCTGATTTCCTGTGGAAGCGCTTGTCTCCAACTCCACAATTTCAGCCTCTAGGTGTTTCATAGACCGGCAGGTGTCTCGTGTGACGTTCAGAGTATACTGTTGGCACAGGACTTTTATCACTGTTTTGCCATAGTCCCACCACTGGCTAAGAGAGGTAAAATCAGCTTTTCTAAGTCTAAAAGTGCTCCAAAAATAACTGAAGATCTCTCTAAAGCCTCTGTCCAAAGCTAAAGTTGAATTAAAATGCCAGTATGCACTCCTAGGTAAAATATTTCCCATCACAACATGACATGAAACCAGAGAATGATCAGTATAAGCAGCTGGCATTATATTACAGTCTTTGAAAGCATTGAAATGGTGTTTAAAACAGTAAAAGCGATCCAGCCTGGCTAAAGACACCCTGCCTTCTGTCAGGTGGGACCAAGTGTACTGTCGGCAGTCTGGATGCATCCTCCTCCACACATCCACTAGGCCATGAGAAGAGACCAGCCGTTTTAGAGTGTGTTGGGATGCTGGGTAAGGCTCCGCGTGGTTACGGTCTAACATCCCATCCTCAGTACAGTTAAAATCCCCACCCAAAATTAAAAAGTCTTCCGAACCACAGCTATCTAGCTTAGCTTGTATTATTTCTAGAAAGCCCTTCCTTTCTGCACCGTTTGTTGGAGCATAAATATTTACAAAAACCAGGGTGCGGTGTTCAAAATGTGCCTTTACTAAAAGACACCTCCCCTTTACGACATGCTCGATTTCGAGATGTTGGGTTAAAAGTTCTAGAGAACAGGAAGCCCACTCCACCACTCAGCGTGGTGTTGTGGTCCAGGATCACCTGTCCCTCCCACTCCTTCCTCCAGTCCACCGCATTGTTCTCATCACTGTGTGTTTCTTGTAAAAACAGAACATCAATAGTTTTCCTCCTTGCTGTGTCAAAAATTAGTGCTCTTTTCCTTTCTTCTCTGGCTCCATTTACGTTTAATGTCCCCACTCTAAAATAATCCATGATAGGGGAAAAAGTTAAAAGTACCTTAAAGTAACTACACACAGACAGCCCTATCAAACCTCAGTTGTTTACGGACTTTGCTCATTTTCTTTTTGAGTCGGTATATCTCTTGGTCACTGAGTTCTGATGTTGCTCTGTTTTGAATAACTTGTTTTGCCGAATTATAAAAATTTTATTTATCAGGAAAAAACGGTTCCAGGTTCAGACCTTTCATGCCTTCAGTTTGTTGTAAAAACAATTTAAACATTTTTTCAGGGTAAAAATCGTGGTTTTGACTGGCAGTGACTGGAGTATGAGATAGGTCACTGCAGTCAGACATACATTCATCACTGTCACTACTGTCTGGAACACTCGGTGTGCTCTCTAGTCGACCAGCTTTACGTCCGTCAGGGACAGTTAAAACATTCTTCCGCTTACCGCGGCGCCTGGCAGAAGCAGGAATCCATTCAGACCCCATCTCTCCACCTGCTCTCTCAGCCACCCTGCCACCGTCCTCACTTGCCCCACCTTCACTCAGCCCCCTCACGATATTACTGGTTATCACTGCTCCTACCTGCATCTGACTCTCAGTCTCGCCCCTCGGAGCATCCCTCTGATCCGCATCCCCGACGCTTTGCAAAAATCTTTCTTTCTTTCTTTCTTTCATTCATTCATCTTCATACCGCTTATGTAAAACACAGACCACAGTGAGGATAAGATAATTATTTCAAGTAAGTAAAAGCAGCTAAAAGAGATAATAAAATCATAAATTAAATCATAAAAGGCTCTGGTAAAAGAATGTTTTCAGATCACTTGGTCTCCATGTCTAGACTGGCACAGGAGGGAGGGAACATATAACCAGTACAATCCTGAAGCATGTAACAAGACAATTGAGTAAATCCAGACATTACAAAGTAAAGTCAGTCATGTGATATTGTCTCTGCATTAAAATTAAATTAAAATTGTTTGTGTAGTTATAATATTTCTATATATTTTTGCACAGGCTATGCACGAGGCCTGTTAAATTCCACCAGGGAAACTGCAGGTGGTTCAAATCACCTTTTAGTTTCCTGGGACCTAGAGAAGAGGAACTTCTTGTGTTAGAGTTCATGTAAAGAAAAGTTTTTGACATCCAGGCATTAATGTCATGGGGGCAGTCATTTAGAGCAGCGGTCCCCAACCTTGTTTGCATCACGGACCGGCTTCGTCTAAGACAATATTTTCACAAACCGGCCTTCATTTGCTCGATAATCGTTAATGACGACAGGACAGCTGTAGTCTAATAATAAATCATCCACTATGGTTTTATGTAAAATGCAGACATCAACAGACAATAAACAACCTTTTTTCATAAATTTATTATCAACATTTCTGCAAACGAAATAATTTAAGAAATAATTATATTAAAAACTCCATTGAAGTCACTGCACTGATGTGTTTTATTTTGAAATATAGCGATTTACAATCAGTGCATTCAACGTAGGAGAAATACTGATCATTCCCAATAAAAGGGTGAACAAGTCAATCAAATAATAATAATAATTACAATAATGAGAATTAGTGGTTGGGGACCGCTGATTCAGGGGTAATGACAGAAAATGGATGGATGGGGACAATGAAGTGTGAAGTGTGTTCTGGACGTCCGGTCTACTCCGTAGTTTGGTTTTCTTTACGGTCACTGCAGAAAATCCCGCTCCACAAAGACAGGAGGTTGGAAATGGAAGCAGGGTTTTCGATACTTTTTGGGCAATCTCAGGATAATCTGCCTTGACTTTAATCCAGAACACTGGCGCAGTTGTGGGCGCTTAATTTAGGGATAGCGGCTGGTAACCTGGCACGTGATCAAGACCTTTCAAGCGGGACAGAGACATGTTTTTTTCTTTCTGTGCGGCTCAGTACCAAGTGACCCACGGACCGGTACCAGTCCGTGGCCCGGGGGTAGGGGACCACTGATTTAGAGTACAGCCAGGGTACCAGGGTCCGTGCTTCTTACGGAGATAGCGCTGAATGTTGTGAGAATACAGCATCAGCCTTGAAATGAAGTGTGAACAGTAGAAACCATTGTGTGTTATTGTCAATAAGTGTTTAGACTACCTACATTTGCATCATTATTTATGGGTTTGAAAAGGGCTTACAGTAGAACTTCAAGATACAGGCTGCCTGACATATGAGTTTTTTGAGATACAAGCCGTTGCTCTGTCTATATTTTTTTTCGACATTCAAGCAAAATCCGAGATACAGGCTGCGCTTCAGGACAGCACCGCAAGTTAGTGGATGGACACAATATCAGCCGAGACCGCATCTCGCTCTCATTCATGGTGTCAAGATGTAGCTTGTGTGTGCTTGTGACTTCTGTATTTCTTTTCATACTTTATCATTGTTTATGTAGCATATAATTAATTATGCACAGGCAAAGTATGCATGCCTATCGGTTGATAATGTTTTTTTCATAATGTAGAGGTTTTGGAACATTTTTTGCAAGACTAGATCAAATTAAAATGATTTTAGTGATTTTAAATGGGGAAATGTTTAACTGACAAGCTCAGTCATGGAACGGATTAAGCGCGTATCTTGAGGCGCTAGTGTCTGTGGAAAGGGTGGAGTAGTTACAATTCATGTGAGTTCATCTTCTACTCCATCACACTTTTATATTAAAGTCAATCAATGTCTGCACATCATAAGTATAACAGTTGCTTTGTCACCAATGATGGACGGGTGGAGGTTTGTGTTTCACAGGAATAGAAATGAACATACTGTATGTGACTACAAAGTGGTGTGAGGATGGTCTTTACACCAACGGCTTGTTCCATAAAATGGGTTTATTGAGTAAGCCAGGCTTTTTCATTTAGTCTAATGTTTAGGACATTCATGCCCATGAAGGACGTTTAAAACAATTTTGTTATGCACTAAAGACACAATAGTCATATCTTGAACATGTGGTGCAAAAATGGCTCTATTTTTAAAATCAGTTATCGTAGTAAAAGCTAACCTATTCTGGGGCTTTCTAACTGTCCAGTTCAGTTTTAATTGTTGCTGAACCAGAATTCATGAAACACTGACCCTTTAAAGGTGCGATGCGATGTAGGGTGCGGTTGCAGGGTGCCATGGACCCTTTCCAGTTCGCCTATCAGGCCAAGGTTGGGGTTGACGACACTGTCCTCCACCGTGTGCTCTCCTACTTGGACTGTGCCGTCAAGATGCTCTTCTTTGACTTTTTGAGCACCTTCAACACCATCCAGCCCCGGCTCCTGCAGGATAAACTGACCTCCATGGCTGTGGACCCCTAAATCGTGAGCTGGATTACAGACTACCTAACGGACAGACCCCAGTACGTCCGTATGGGGGACTGTTTGTCTTGTATGGTGACCAGCAGCACGGGGGCGCCACAGGGGACCATGCTCTCCCCCATTCTGTTCACCCTCTACAAATTGGACTTCAAGTGCAACTCGGATACATGCCACATACAGAAGTACTCCGATGACACTGCGATAGTGGCATGTATCTGGCAGGGTGATGAGGGGGAGTACAGGGCATTGGTGGCTGACTTGGTGGAGTGGTGCCAACAGAACCAGCTCCAGCTCAACGCCTCCAAGATGAAGGAGATGGTGCTTGATTTCCGGCGGGCACCCCCCTCTCCACAGCCAGTGATCATCGAGGGTAGTGAGGTGGAGGTGGAAGGAAACTATAAGTACCTGGGACTGCATGCAGCTAGACAGCAGACTGGACTGGTCACTCAACTCGGACTGTGTGTACAAGAAGGGGCAGAGCAGAATGTACTTCTTGAGGAGGCTGGCCTCCTTCAACATCTGTCCTGAGCTCCTTCTCATGTTCTATCAGTCCGTAGTCTCCAGTGTGCTGTCATACGCTATTGTGTGTTGGGGTGGCGGGGCCAGGAATAGAGACATGAATAGTCTTAACAGACTCATCTGTAGAGCGGGCTCAGTGGTCAGGCTGAGCCTGGACTCTGTGGAGATGCGTCTGGAGAGGAGGAACATGTCTAAAGTCAGGGCTATCATGAACAACACCAGCCACGCCCTCCACACCACCTTCTCCCAGCAGAGGAGCACCTTCAGCGGCAGACTGCTGTCACAGAGAGCACCGCCACAGAGAGGCTGAGGTCCTCCTTTGTGCCCCGTGCCATCAGGGGGTACAATGACTCTCTCAGGAGGAGCGGGGGGGGGGGTCAGCATGCAGTTGAATGGAGGGGAGGAGATGGGATGTCAGCCTGTGCTGCAGTGTAGTGGGGTCAAGGTGTTGTGATGTTGCGATATTGATATTGACATGCCTTACAATGTAAGAAGGTTGTACCTTAAACACCATTTTGGCCCGGCTATTTTTAATTTCATTTTTTATTGTTATTTATGTTATTTTATTTAATTTTATACTGTTTATATTTTAGTTTTCTAGTTTTAGTGTAGTATATGTCCTGTTAGTGTAGTGTATGTCTTGTGGTATGTCCTGTGGTGTCAGTGTTTCTTTTTCTCCTGGTGTGTATCCAGTTTTTATTCATTATGAGCAGTGAATATGTGCAATTTCCTCCGGGATTAATAAAGTGAGTGAGTGAGTGAGTGAGTGAGTGAGTGAGTGAGTGAGTGAGTGAGTGAGTGAGTGAGTGAGTGAGTGAGTGAGTGAGTGAGTGACTGTCTGTCTGTCTGTCTGTCTGTCTGTCTGTCTGTCTGTCTGTCTGTCTGTCTGTCTGTCTGTCTGTCTGTCTGTCTGTCTGTCTGTCTGTCTGTCTGTCTGTCACTTGAATATTAAACCAATGGAGCAAATAGTACCTTATAAAATTTAAATCACTTATCATTCAGACTCTGTACACATCATTCACTGGTGGCGTCATTCTTTCTGATGTCTGTTTTGTCTCTCCTTGCACAGGAAGTGAAGGAAGCCATTTTAGAGGACATGCAGAAACTAGGCAAGGAAAGAGGCCTCAAGTCCTTTGAGCAGGTACAACATCTGGCCACAGGTCATCTAAGGTTTTAAGCAGCTTCATTCATTCTAACACAACCTGTTCTTTAGGTGAAGGCCATCTGCATCCAAACTGAACCATTCTCAGTCCAGAATGGCCTCCTCACGCCAACGCTGAAGTCCAAGAGAAATGAAATGCGACTACACTTCAGCGCTCAGATAGCTGAGCTGTATGCTGCGATCATCAAAGTGTAGGAGGAGCGGTGGAAGAAAAAATTGTAGACGGACACAAGAACTCTACCAAATCCAGATAGATAAAGGGACAAGGCAGGGGGGGAGGACAAGCTAAAGTACACATGTGGCACTAACAGGAAATTGGTCAGCCTTCTGTTCATTACCTCATGTACAGTAACATCTGAAACAATGGGAACACAAAGTATGCAGCTTTTAATAGAACTTGATGCGTAGCCGGCGGCACTGTGGCACAGTGGGTAGCGCTGTTGCCGCACAGCAAAGCGGTTCTGACTTTGAGTTTGCATGTTTCCCCCGTGTCTGTGTGGGGTCTCTCCTGGTTCTCCGGCTTCCTCCCACCTCCAAAAACATACAATTCAGGTTAATTGGCTGTTCCAAATTACTCGTAGTGTGTGAGTGTGAGCGTGCATGGTTGTCTGTCTTTGTGTGTAGCTTTGCAATGCACTTGCATCGCGCCTGGAGTTTGCCCTGCCTTATGTCCCTAGTCAGCTGGGATAGGCTCCGTCTCCCTGTGACCCCCTACAGCGGATAAAGCAGTGATTAGAATAAAAAGAAGGACGTAGCTTTAAAATATACAACGAACGAACTTTAGAACCTGTGGCACAGAATACCTTTGAGGATATAGAGACAAGGATATGCTTAGAGTTTATGTTCTGTTATGAAGTTTGGTCCATGCTATGTACAGTAAAGTGATCACGTTTTTTTCCCAATAAACTGCTATATGATGTCAGTTTCAGGAATTTCAGGTAAATATCAAAGTGCAGCTCTGTAGTATCAGAAAAAGATGTTAGTGCTGGAAAACACACACCAAGTCATGTAACTTTGTGGATTTGTGGATTTTCAGATGACTGCTAATAAACAAATGGATGCGTTTTCCTGAGCTATGTGCAGGTTGAGTGTGTGATGTGTCACTGGAAATGAATAGTCTGTTAGAGTGCAAACTATTCATTCATTCATTTATTCATTCATTTTCCTGACCACTTCCTCAGCGCGGGTAACTGTAGCCTATCCCAGCAAACTCTGGGCGCTATGCCAGTGCACCGCGGAGCGTCACAGAGACAGACAACCATGCACGCTCACACGCTCATACTGGCAATTTGGAACGGCCAATTACCCTGAAGTGCATGTTTTTGGAGGTGTGAGGAAGCCGGAGAGAACCCATGCAGACACGTGGACAACATGCAAACTCCGTACAGAGCGGGACAGAACCCGGACCCTGCGACAGCGTTACTCACTGCGCCCCGGTGCCGCCCTGCAAACTATTCAGGTAGGATTTTTATTTTATGTTGTATAAAGTTGAAATCAGTGCATAATAAATTGAATCAGTGAGAAATGATTTAACTTTGATGAAGTTAAATAAAAGGAACCAGCGAAATCACATTAGACTACAATAATAAGCCTTTCCAGATAGCCTTTTCACTCCGCCCCGGAACCGCCCTGGTTCCTCCACCGGCAGATCCACGATCCGGAAAGGAGTCCACTTGCACGACGCGAAGGACCCGCAGGCACAAGGACTGCGGACCCAAGCCTGACAGGGCGCGGAGCCAATCCGGATCCGTTCGGATCCGGACAGGTCAGCTGTCTGGAACCGTTCGTGAAGCGGCTCATCCGGCGCCGCACCGGTCCAGAACCCGTCGTGAAGTGGCTCATCTGGCCCAGATCTTTTATTCAAAATGGCTCATTGGGCCTTAACTAGCAATAGAAAGTCCGAAATCTACCTGACCAACATCAACGTTATTCTGAAAAAGCTTGAATACTTCCCTTACCCAGTCTGCCTTTATTAATAGGAATAAATCATTCAATACATTCAAGACTTGAAAGGATAGTAGACTATATCCTTTCACCCACACTATGAGTTTCTGGTTAAAATGTCCTGTATACCAGCATAATAGCTTTGTTTCAGCTGAGCGCTATCAATTATCAGTGAGACTCATCAGAAAAGAGGTCAAAACATACTGTAACATACCGTAAATGGAAAAATGTAGCCGCAAGAGGACACAAGCCAGTGTCTTATTGTGCCGGTCCCAAGCCCCAGAGGGTTGCGTCAGGAAGGGCATCCGGCAAAGATGCAAATCTTTGACTTCCATAGACGTCACTATGACTTCCATATGACTTCCATACCGGATTGGTCGAGGCCCGGGTTAACAACGACCGCCATCGGCACTGTTGACCTACAGGGCGCCGGTGGAAATTGGATTACTTTTGGTCGAAGAAGGAGAGGAGGAAAGTGCGTTCGCACGAAGAAAGAGAAGAGGAGCGCCAAGAGTATAGGACTGAGAGTAGGGACGTTGAATGTTAGAACTATGACAGGAAAAGGTAGAGACTCGGTTGAATGATGCAGAGGAGGAAGGTAGACATACTGTGTGTCCAGGAGACCAGGTGGAAAGGTAGCAAGGCTAGAAGTTTAGGAGCAGGGTTCAAGTTGTTCTATCATGGTGTAGATAGGAAGAGAAATGGAGTAGGAGTTATCTTGAAGGAGGAGTTTGTTAGGAATGTCCTGGAGGTAAAAAGAGTGTCAGATAGAGTGATGAGTCTGAAGCTAGAAATCGAAGGTGTGATGTTAAACGTTGTTAGTGGGTATGCTCCACAGGTAGGATGTGAGCTGGAGGAGAAGGAGAAATTCTGGTTGGACTTTGATGAAGTGATGCAGAGCATGCCTAGAAGTGAGAGAGATGCCATTTGTGCAGACTTCAATGGACATGTTGGTGCAGGTAACAGAGGTGATGAGGAAGTGATGGGCAGGTTTGGTATCCAGGAGAGGAACGCAGAAGGACAGATGGTAGTTGACTTTGCAAAAAGGATGGAAATGACTGTAGTGAATACTTTCTTCCAGAAGAGGCAGG
Organism: Antennarius striatus; assembly: GCF_040054535.1. NCBI lineage: Eukaryota > Metazoa > Chordata > Actinopteri > Lophiiformes > Antennariidae > Antennarius > Antennarius striatus. The sequence goes on along the minus strand of NC_090785.1, from coordinate 20,598,480 downwards.
AACATAGGGCGACCTATAAGAGTGGTGGTAGGAGCACACAGGTAGACTACATCTTGTGTAGACGGTGTAACCTGAAGGAGATCAGTGACTGCAAAGTAGTGGTAGGCGAGAGTGTAGCCAAACAGCATAGGATGATGGTGTGCAGGATGACTCTGGTGATGAGGAAGATGAAGAGGGCAAAGGCAGAGCAGAAGACGAAATGGTGGAAGCTGAAAAAGGAAGAGTGTTGCATGACTTTTAGGAAGGAGTTAAGACAGGCTCTGGGTGGCAAGGAGGTGCTTCCAGATGACTGGAAAACTACAGCTAATGTGATCAGGGAGACAGGTAGGAGAGTACTTGATGTGTCATCTGGAAGGAAGGTAGATAAGGAGACTTGGTGGTGGAATGAGGAGGTACAGGAGTGTATACAGAGAAAGAGGTTAGCTTAGAGGAATTGGGACACTGAGAGGACTGATGAGAGTAGACAGGGGTACAGGGAGATGCAGTGTAAGGTGAAGGTAGAGGTAGCAAAGGCCAAACAAGAAGCTTATGATGACTTGTATGCTAGGTTGGACAGTAAGGAGGGAGAGACTGATCTATACCGGTTGGCAGGACAGAGAGATAGAGATAGGAAGGATGTGCAGCAGGTTAGGGTGATTAAGGATAGGGACGGAAGTCTATTGACAGGTGCCAGTAGTGTGATGGGAAGATGGAAAGAGTACTTTGAAGAGTTGATGAATGTGGAAAATGAGAGAGAACAAAGACTAGAAGAGATGACTGTTGTGGACCAGGATGTAGCAAAGATTAGTCAGGATGAAGTGAGGAAGGCATTGAAGAGGATGAAGTGTGGAAAGGCTGTCGGTCCTGATGATGTACCTGTAGAGGTTTGGAAGTGTCTAGGAGAGGTGGCAGTAGAGTTTCTGACTGGATTCTTCAACACGATGTTAGATAGTGAGAAGATGCCTTAGGAATGGAGGAGAAGTGTGCTGGTGCCCATTTTTAAGAACAAGGGAGATGTGCAGAGTTGTGGCAACTACAGAGGAATAAAGCTGATGAACCATACAATGAAGTTATGGGAAAGAGTAGTGGAAGCTAGACTAAGGGCAGAAGTGAACATTTGTGAGCAGCAGTATGGTTTCATGCCAAAAAAAGAGTACTACAGATGCAGTATTTGCTTTGAGGATGTTGATAGAGAAGTACAGAGAAGGCCAGAGGGAGCTGCATTGTGTTTTTGTAGATCTGGAGAAAGCTTATGACAGGGTGCCCAGAGAGGAACTGTGGTATTGTATGAAGAAGTCTGGAGTAGCAGAGAAGTATGTTAGAGTGGTGCAGGACATGTATGAGGACTGTAAGACAGTGGTGAGGTGTGCTGTAGGTGTGACAGGAGTTCATGATGGAGGTGGGACGGCATCAGGGATCAGCTCTGAGCCCCATCTTGTTCGCTATGGTGATGGACAGGCTGACAGATGAGGTTAGACAGGAATCTCCATGGACTATGATGTTTGCAGATGACATTGTGATCTGCAGTGAGAGCAGGGAACAGGTGGAGGAGAAGCTAGAGAGGTGGAGGTTTGTCCTGGAAAGGAGAGGAATGTAGGTTAGCCGCAGTAAGACAGAGTACAGGTGTGTGGATGAGAGGGACCCAAGTGGAAGAGTGAGGTTACAGGGAGAAGAGATCAAGACGTCGGAGGATTTTAAGTACTTAGGGTCAACAGTCCAGAGCAATGGAGAGTGTGGAAAAGAGGTGAAGAAGCATGTACAGGCAGGATGGAACGGGTGGAGAAAAGTGTCAGGTGGTCGCAATTTCGAGCCCTGGCCCCAGCACAGCCATGTCTTTTTCACAGCATCTGAAATCAAACAAACAAATTTTCACACAAAGTTCCATGAACTCAGACACCATTTGTAAAGTTTTAAAAAGATGTGTACAACCATCGGCTTTTTAAGTGACATTTTTTTGCCTGACATCAGGTGTCCCTATTTGCATTGTTGAGAAAACTCATTAAGCTGCCGAGGAAAGACTGCAATACACTGGGAACTCAGAATAAAGTTCAGGAACACTGAATAACCAAATTGTAAGGCTTGTTTAAGTTCATGAACAGGCCACAGATATTGATAATGTGCAGAAACAAAGATCTTCCCCCAAGACTAAAAACTTTATCTATCTATCTATCTATCTATCTATCTATCTATCTATCTATCTATCTATCTATCTATCTATCTATCTATCTATCTATCTATCTATCTATCTATCTATCTATCTATCTATCTACCTACCTACCTACCTACCTACCTACCTACCTACCTACCTACCTACCTACCTACCCACCCACCCAACTCTGGTGGCTCAAGAGGGACATTTTTCTACCGGTCACATTCTACCCCAGGGTTTTTTTTAAATTGGCGGCCTGACAATTTGTCAAGACCAGGGTCGAAAAGGGGCTGGAGAGGAAGTGCTACTGCCAAGCATTTGGATAGATGCAGCCCCATTCACCGTAGTTTCTACTAACACTGGAAAATGATGGGGGTTAGAGTGTTTGCCAGCAGTCTCACGCGTGGACCTTCTTACTCCCTCAGGACAGGGGGCTGGAGGGGAGTTGGTGCCTGTGGGGACCTCCGGGGGGACTGCTGCAGGTACCGCAGAGTGTAACATTGGGTCCACTTCAGATGACCAACAGAAGAAGACCAACTGAAAGCCCGTAAAGAACTGGTTGAAAGCAGATGGGCCGAGGTTAATACCTCCCCCTAGTCACGCCTTTAGAGTAAATAAAGATATGTGATCCATTTCCTAGTTTGTAATTGAAGTTTTTTCCTGTACCCAGAATATTCTGTAACAACACATCGGAGGACTTTTTCATCGTCTCTAGAGCTCTCATCATGCTGAGATAAGTATTTGTTGGAATTGTCTGTTGAACCTGTCTGTTTGTCAATATCATCAATGATATTATTGGACTCATACTCAACTTGTGAATGATATTATTGTACTGCTACTCAACCTATACATGATTTGAAAAATAAAGATCTTGTACTTTATACACTGTCTCCTGTCCACAGAACAGAGTTACAGGCGGTGCTGGATGTGTTCCTCCTCTTCTGTGACCAGTATAGGTGAAGCAGGCTGCTGACATCCATTGCAAGTTAGTGCCTTTTAGTGCTAATTGCATTATGTGAGGAATCATATCATACTATCATATGTGTGGAATGTTCATTTACAATGAATTCATCTTCTAGATTCATCAAATGTTCTTGTCTCAAAAACCTACCTTAGTTCTTTGTGGTCTAAACTAAACAGCGGGAACTGTTCTGATTCCTGCATTTTCCTGATAAAAGGTTTTTGATTCTGAAACTGATACAATACTTGTCATGACGAGCAGGGCATGGACCCAAATGCAGGACATGGGTGGAGAAGCTTTTGTCCATGGTCCATCCATCCATCTTCCACCCCTTATCCGTAGTTGGGTCGCTTGGGCAGCAGCTTCAACAGGAAGCCCCAAACTTCCCTTTCCCCAGCCACATCCACCAGCTCTGACTGGGGGATCCTAAGGCTTTCCCAGGCCAGTGTTGAGATATAATCCCTCCACCTGGTCCTGGGTCTGCCCCGAGGTCTCCTCCCAGCTGGACATGCCAGAAACACCTCCCTAGGGAGGCGTCCCGGAGGCATCCGTACCAGATGCCCAAACCACCTCAACTGACTCCTTTCCATGCGAAGGAGCAGCGACTCTACTCTGAGCCCCTCGCAAATAGCAGTGTTTCTCACCTTATCTCTAAGGGACGACACCAGCTATCCGCCTGAGAAAGCCCATTTTAGCCGCTTGTATCCGCGATCTCGTTCTTTCGGTCATGACCCATCGTTCATGACCATAGGTGAAGGTAGGAACGAAGATTGATGGAGAGCTTTGCCTCTCGGCTTAGCTTCCTCTTTGTGGCAACAGTACGGTAAAGCGACTGCAATACCGCTCCTGCTGCCCATAGGACCACATCATCTGCAAAAAGCAGCGATGCAATCCTCAGGCCACCAAACTGTAAAACCTCCTCACCACGACTACGCCTCAATATCCTGTCCATGAAAATCACAAACACAATTGGTGACGTAGCGCAGCCCTGGCGAAGTCCAATAGCTACTTGGAACAAGTTCGACTTACTGCCGAGAACCCAAACGCAGCTCTCACTTTGGGCGTACAGAGATTGGATGGCCCTGAGGAGAGGCCCCCTCACCCCATACTCCCGCAGTACTTCCCACAGTATATCCCTGGGTACTCGATCATACGCCTTCTACAAGTCTACAAAACACATGTAGACTGGATGGGCATACTCCCAAGCCCCCTCTAGGATCCCTGTGAGAGTAAAAAGCTCGTCCGTTGTTCCACGACCAGGACGGAACCCACATTGTTCCTCCTCAATCTGAGGCCCGACAATCGGCCAGACCCTCCTTTCCAGCACCTTGGAGTAAACTTTCCCAGGGAGGCTGAGGAGTGTGATGCCCCTGTAGTTGGCACACACCCTCTGGTCCCCCTTTTTAAAAAGAGGAACCACCACCCCAGTCTGCCACTCTTTCGGCACTGTCCCAGACTTCCACGCAATCTTAAAGAGGCGTGTCATCCACGACAGCCCCTCAACACCCAGAGCCTTCAGCATTTCCGGGCGAATCTCATCAACACCTGGGGCTTTGCCACCATGAACTTGTTTAACTACCTCGGTGACTTCGAGAGAGATTGACTCTGATCCCCCATCATCCTCCAGCTCTGCCTCTGCAACAGAGGACGGGTCAGTTGGGGTAGTTGGATTCAGGAGTTCCTCAAAGTGTTCCTTCCACCGACCGACAACCTCCTCAGTCGAAGTCAACAGTGTCCCATCTTTGCTGTATACAGCTTGGATGGTTCCCCGTTTCCCCCTCCTGAGGTGTCGGACAGTCCTCCAGAACAACTTTGGTCCCGTGCAATAGTCTTTCTCCATGGCCTCTACGAACTCCTCTCACACCCTCTGTTTTGCCTCCATCACAGCCGAGGCTGCAGTCCTTTTGGCCTGTCGGTACCCTGCAACTGCTTCAGGAGTCCCCAGGGACAACATGCCCCTGAAGGCCTCCTTCTTCAGTCGGACGCCTTCCCTGACCACCGGGGTCCACCACGGTGTTTGAGGGTTACTGCCCCTTGAGGCAACCAAGACCTTGAGACCACAGCTCTCAGCTGCAGCTTCAGCAATGGAAGTTTTGAACATTGACCATTCAGGTTCAATGCCCCCAGCCTCCACAGGGATGCACGAGAAGCTCCTTCGGAGATGTGAATTGAAGGCCTCACGGACAGAGTCCTCCTCCAGACGTTTCCAGTTCACCCGCACTACTCGTTTGGGCGTACCAGGTCTATCCAAAGGTTTCCTCCGCCAACGGACCCAACTCAAGTGGTGATCAGTTGACAGCTCTGCCCCTCTCTTCACCCGAGTGTCCAAAACACACGATCGAAGGTCAGATGATACGATCACAAGATCAATCATTGACCTCCGACCCAGGGTGCTCTGGTACCAGGTACACTTATGAGCATCCTTGTGTTCGAACATGGTGTTAGTTATAAACAATCCATAACTAGCACAGAAGTCCAACAACATAACACCGCTCGGGTTCAGATCAGGGAGGCCATTCCTCCCAATAACGCCCCTCCAAGTGTCTCCATCATTGCCGACGTGTGCATTGAAGTCCCCCACGAGAACAATGGAGTCCCCTGCAGGGATCGCTTCAAGGACCCCATTTAGGGACCCCAAGAAGGCCGAATACTCTGAACTGATATTTGGTGCATAGGTACAAATAACAGTCAGAGTTCCCCCCCCCCACAGCCTTAAGGCGTAGGGAAGCGACCCTCTCATCCACCGGGGTAAACCCCAACACAGCGGCGCTCAGCCAGGGGATTGTGAGTATCCCCACACCCGCCCTGCGCCTCACGCCTGACGCAACTCCGGAGTAAAACAAGGTCCAACCCCTATCCAGGAGTTTGGATCCACAACCGAGGCTATGCGTGGAGGTAAGCCCCACCAGATCCAACTGGTAACGCTCCACCTCCAACACAAGCTCAGGCTCCTTCCCCCCCAGTGAGGTGACATTCCACGTCCCCAAAGCCAACTTCGGCTGCCCGGGTCTGGTCCGTCGTGGCCCCCTGTCGTCACTGCCACCCATATGGCAGCGCACCTGACCCCATCGGTCTGCCCTGCGGGTGGTGGGTCCACAGGGATGGGAAGAATCCACGTTGCCTTTTCGGGCTGAGCCCGGCCGGGCCCCGTGGCAGACCCACCCCCAGGCGCTCGCTGACGGGCCCTCCGTCCAGGCCTGGCTCCAGATGTGGGCCCCAGGCTTCCTCCGGGCAGGGTCGCATTTTTCCCTTTCCGATTTATCATGGGATCTTCTGAACCATTCTTTGTCTGGCCCTTCACCTGAGACCTGTTTGCCTTGGGTGACCCTACCAGGAGTACAAGACTCCCGACAACATAGCTCCCAGGGTCCTTAGGGCACACAAATCTCTCCACCACGATAAGGTGATGGTTCCTTTTGTCCATTGTTTAATCAGAAATTCCAAAACTCCAGATACAGGCAAAAATCGAGACAGAAAAACGCAGGCAGAAACGAGACAGAACTACAATTCGGAACTACAAAACAAACCGGCAAAGAACACAGGCTGAACCTGGCTTAAAAAGTCTTATGTTAATCACCCTGATCAAGTCCAGGTGTGGAGCCCAACAACAGGTGTGGAGCCCAGCAACAGGTGTGGAGTCAAGACTCCACCCACAAGTTTGGCCTCTCCTCCTGCCACACACCAGCACAGCACCACCGAACTGTGACAGATACCAGTGACTCCAGACTTCAGGGGCAGAACTGTGTGTTCAATGGGTCACGGAGTTCAACGGATCATGCTACTGACATGCTGATGCCAACCTGCTGTCTAGTGATCAGTGTATGAATTTATAGAAGACATAGCAACTGACAGCAAGCTACTGTTGATGTCTGCTGACGTCCGTAGCCTCTAGTCTGTGTAACAGATCAGCCTGTTTAAGTCATGTCAGTCACACAACAAAGAGCTACATCCTGTGTTTTAAAATCATTTTGGGGTGGTTCCATCCTTTAAACTAGTGTCTGTTTTTCAGAGACACTGTGGAATCTGAAGCAGTCAAACTGGTTGTTGACTGCTTTTCTTTCAATGTGAGGCAACAACTCTTGGAGAAGGTCAGACTGTCTGAATCCTCTTTCATCATCTGTAGTTTCTAAGATAGTTTCAGTTGGCATGTCCCAGAATAGTTTGATGCGTTTCCACCAACTCATACTGAACATTCACCCAACTTAATGAGAGCATAAAGCAGCAAGTCTCTGATCGGATCCACCATCACAGAATCTCCAGTGTTGAAGCTTTTACTCTCTGAAGCAGTTCTGTATCAGTTTGAAAGGTGACGTCCTTCAGGACCAACAATGTGTACAATAGGGGTTTGATGAACTTCTATGGAGAAATAAATCCTGTTTCCCCTGAAGATGGCTACAACTCAGACAGTGGTCCAGTCAGAGGTGTTTAATTTGTGTTTTGTCTTTCAGATCAATTCTTACAAGGAGTTCAAGCATCTCAAAAGAGAAAATGCCAAGGTAACTCTGGCAACCATGTTTAATCCACACCGGTGGGGTTGCTCCAAAGTTGGAAATGTTTGGTCCTTGAAATTTCTCCACAACAATAGAGGACCTGTGATGTGGATGTAGTCCTGTACATAATTTCTTATGAACCCTGTTGTTGTCTGTGTATGTGCCAGGTCTTCTCCTTGATACGTAAAAACACAGAGAGAGTGTTTGAAGCCAAATATGAGGTGAGACCAAGTCTTTAGTCTTCATTTAATCCTTGTCTATCTATAAACTAAAAAAATAACCATATTTAAAGACTGCTATAATTGAATAAAGGTTGTTTGCTCAGGGTGGAGCGGCAGGCCAGCTCGCTCCAGAAGGAGAACGATGAACTGGAACCCAGGTTAGCTGATCTGGGATGAGGCCAGGCTTTCCTTTGTGACATCAGAGAGCTCAACAGACGATTCGTGGATGTCCAGCACAAGCAAGAAAAATAAAATAATAAAAATTAAAAATGAACTTACATCAATAAAATAAACTTCAATTTGATATTTATATTTTATTTACACAAGCCACACGGAGCTGCAGCTACATGTACAAAAAGCTTATTGTAAGATAACAAACACAACAAGGATCCTAAATCCCACACAGTAGATTTGTATGGAGTGGTGATGCGTTTCTTAAATGATGGTGATTTGTTTCCTTCTGCTCTTCAGTACGGGGCGACCAGTTTACCGGCTCTGCTACTGGAGGCGAAGCAGATTCAGTCATCAGAGCAGCAACTGAGAGGAATCAACAACCACAAAGAGGAAATCCTGAAGAACAGGACACTGATATCATGACTTGTGACACACACACACACACACACACACACACACACACACACGCATACTGTCGACTCTCAAGACAACAGTGTTTTAAGATGTAAAAATGGAAAATAAATTTAAATTCTATGTCGTTGTCTGAATTTTATTGAGTATTCTGTGTTCACAGAGGAGGGTCTTCCACCATGATTAACTGCTTGGACAAGTGCTGCATTTGGACCCAATTTTTAGACAAAGCATCTCAAGAACAAAAAAAGGTCCAATGAGGATGAAAATATCACCAATACATTTAGCGGTAAAGACATTAAAAATATTTTGAGATGTAATGATTGTCAGCTTATTAGAATAAATCTTATTGCACATTTCTATGCATTTTATGAGCAGTCTATTCACAGCATATGTAATTTAAATATTGCCTTTGCAGGATTATAAACATGTTACAAATAACGCTATTTTTAATATTTTATGAGGGCAGAAATTCTGAACACTTCATAAACCGAAGAACGCAAAGTTCACTATTTGAAAGGTTTTATAGGTTCTATTTAGTCAAATGGATTTGCATTTAATACTGTTTATATTGTAATTTTATACTGTTTATATTTTAATTTAGTATATGTACTGTTAATGCTACATGTGTCTGTTAATGTAGTGTATGTCTTGTGGTATGTCCTTTGTTTTTTTTTCCTGGTGTTTGGCTGAGCAGTGGATATGTGCAATTTCCTCCGGGATTATTAAAGTATCTATCTATCTATATTTGTTGAATGACTACAAACAAGTTAGAAACAGAAATAAAAATGAGCTGTTTTTACAAAAGATGTGCAGCACTGGCACAAGCTTTTATGCGTTGATGACTGAAAGAAATATCAATTAGTTCAGCATCAATAAACGTCTCTGCTCTATATGGATGGATCCTTAAGGAGAAAGATAAAGGGAGGGAGGTAGAAATAAGAGCTTTTAGTTCCAATTTGAAAGTTTGGTTGTGTTGGCGGCACGGTGGCACAGTGGGTAGCGCTGTCGCCGCATAACAAGATGGCTCCCCATTCGAGTCCCGGTCTGTGCGGAATTTGCATGTTCTTCCTGTGTTTTCGTGTGTGGCAAGGCAAGCGGTGTGAAGCAGTTGCTGACAACACCACCTAGGGACTTTCACCTCAGGATATAAACAAGATTTACAAATAACTAGGCTTCAATTTGGACCAAGGCACACAGTTCAAGAAATTCCACAGAACCAGAGTGTGATTTCCAATTATAAAAATACTTTTTATTAACCAATTATGAGCAACAGACTAAATTAATACTAACGAACATGGTGGTAAGGGGTGTTATGAGGAATTACCAAAAAAAGGGACAGGGCTGGGGCTTACCACGACAGCGGTAACAAAAAGGGGAGAGATCCAAAAACTACACTGCACCAGTGACACAGCAAACCAAAAAAAAAAAAAACGTGAATAAAGAACCACCACCAGGGGAACCGCTGCTGCTCTATGCCCTCAGCACCTGTCAAAGAAAAAGAACACAATTAGAAACACAAAATCAAGGCAACCCTCACACACTATAACCAAATGTCAGTGGCCCCAAATTAAACTGTTCTAACACACAAATTATCAAAAAGTGGAGAAAAAAAGATTACTAAACAATAAATCAATTATAACCCACAAAACTTATCAATAATAATTCAACGAAAGAAATAACAAATGACTAAACTCAAGGAATTGAGAGTCTGCCCCTCCAATTAAAACCACTCTCCAGAGATGATGGCTCAGCGTCTATGAGAGGGTCGGGACGCCCTCTCTTGGCTCACGTTGAGAACTTTTGTGAATGCCGCATTGTACGGCTTTTGACCACCGTTAATGGAGCCTAGTCCAATATGGGCCGAATCAGCGCCGAATTACGGTGATTAAAGTCTCCAGACGAGCCAAACCCCAGACGAAGGAGAAAGAAGAACGATGGCCCAAAACAGCAGCGAGGCTCACAGCGGCAATGACGTCCGCGCACGGAGGGCAGGATCGAGGTGTCGCACGCGGCAGGAGGACGCCCGCTGCACCAGACTACACCAGCGATGGCCTCAGGAAGCGCACCGCGCGCACACCGGCCCAAGGGAGACCGCCCAGCTCCCGGTAACACCACACTTTGTTCTGAAACCCAATCGGCTGACCGCGAGACGCTGCCACGTACGGCTGTCGGCTCCGTAAAGGAGGGAGAGGAAGCGGAAAAGACGGAGAAGGGTCCGACCAGGTCTACTTATAGGTGGCCACTCGCTGATTGTCTGCCACACTGCCCCTCACGGTGGGGAGTGTAGAGCTATCCTACCACATGTGGATTCCCTCCGGTTTCCTCTCACCTCCAAAAACATACGCTTTAAGTTAATTGGCAGTTCCAAATTGCCCGTAGTGTGTGAGTGTGCATGGTTGTCTGGCTCTATGTGGCTCTGCGTTGCACTGGCGTCGCGCCTGGAGTGTCCCTCGCCTCACACTCTATGCCAGCTGGGATAGACTCAAGCTCCCCGCGACCTACTACAGCGGATAAAGCGGTTCGGAGGATGATGAATGGATACTGTATGGTTGTGACGCAGCCCGTAACGTCATCCAGGTTAAAGTGTTCCTCCCGCCCACACAGGCAGCAGTGCTGCTGATTGGCTAAGGCTGTCAGGACTCGGACACTTCCTTGTTAGTGCTAGTTTTCAGCACCAAGACGTAGCGTCTGTGACACAGTTTTACAGAACAGGTACGTTTATGTCAGAGTTACTATTATTTATTTCAGAGTTACTATTGTTTATTTCAGAGTTATCATTGTGAACTGTCCATTCTGACGGTGAGCGACTATTGAGTTAGGTAACATGTTACTGACACACTAACGCCAGTTCGCGAGTCTTGTGGTTTTGAAAATGAACTTACCTCAAAGAAACAACTTCCTCTGACCCACATTATAGTTTAGCTGTTGTACAATGGGTCCGCCGTCTTTACACAGAATTTCGTCTAAATTCGAGTTGCTGTCCTACTTCTCTGTCATGACTTTCAGTTTTGTTTTAGTTATGTATGGTATGTATCTATTATGGGTTATTGAATCGATAAGCGAGTTAAAGATTACATTAAACTACACAGGAGATGAGTGACTTGTATTCACACATTTGGTGTTCATCAATAGTCACTGATCAATCACTGCTCCAACCCAAAACTGTAGAATGACTGATGGAATGAGTGGAAATAGGTTTGGATTAAACTGGTGTGAATGGAAGAAATGAAACACAGTGTGTTCTCCCATGTGGTCAGATCTGAAGATGGCTGAGCAGCGCGATGATCCTGAAGTTCAGGGTGGTGATGACACACCGGATGCTCTGAAAATCTTTACAAGACGGTAATTACTCTCCAAACCAAGGACTCATCTAATTACCAGAACATGTTTTGTCTCAAAATTTTGAACATTTCTATCTGCTTGTGTTGTATCAATGCATCTTGAGATGCTCCAAAAGTCACTTGGTATGTGATTCGTTAAACAACACGGCACAAACTGTGGTTAAACAAGCCTCTGCAGATCAGAGAATAGCGAGCAATCATTACACTTGTCGGAACATGAACGCGATGAGAACAAGTTCCTCCAGTCTCAAATCAAAGTGTGTGTGTGTGTGTGTGTGTGTGTGTGTGTGTGTGTGTGTGTGTGTGTGTGTGTGTGTGTGTGTTTACGTGTGTCTTCAGGCAGAAGGACAAGGACACAAAAACTGCTGATGACATGGACACCAGCAGCAGTAGGAAAGCAGAATTCGACGCCTACAGTTACAAGATGAACTACCCCAGCATCGGAACCTGTGTGATTATCAACAATAAGAACTTCCACCGCAGCACACGTAAACACACTCCTTCAGCCATTCAGTAGTGCAAAAACTCCTCCCTCCAGGCAGAACCTGTACAGGTCTGTTCAGCAGGCTGGACACATAGTCATAGTCAACTTCATCGTTAAATGTACCTTATATGCATGATATACAGCACAGATGAAATTACAGTCCTCTCAGACCCACAGGCAGTAAATGCCAACCCGTCCGAGAGTTTAGTGGAAAGGAGTTCAATAGTTACTTTGTGATTTGGGAGAATCTTCCTGAACCTTGTTTACATGTTAATGGGATGTCTCCTGGAACGTGCTCCATCCATCTGCTTTGTTTAGTGGAAATCTATCTGCTATATTTTTGTATTATCCTGCAGAAAAACAAATTAACAGACGGGGGCAACAGTGTCCATGGTGGAGGTAGCAAGTCACACAAATCTGATTGTATTTCATGACATGAATGTTTCATAATCATGTAGATGTCTCACTATTCTTATGCATGTCGATGCATCCATTTGTGTTAATAGAAATAGGTATGATTTAAATGTCCACAAGCCATATGGACGTGTTTCAGCTGTGAACGAGACTGGCTGCAGTCTAATGTTAAAACTATTGTCTCTCTTTACGGAATAAAACTTGTTTCCCAAGTAAATCAAAACAGACCCGTTATTGAGTGCTAAGCTTGTCATTGACATTGAAGGTTTCTTCACTGTGTTCCTCTAGAAATGAGTCCTCGCAGCGGGACAGACGTGGATGCAGCCAAAGCCATGAAGACATTCTCCAGTTTGGGTTATAAAATCAGATTTGCCAACGATCAGACCAAAGCACAAATGACTCAACTGCTGTCCACTGGTAAAAGAAACTACAGTTTTTCATACATTCAGAGTTATCAGTGTGACTGTTCACGGTCAGAGTAATGCTTTCAGTCAATTTCAGAGCTAATAATCAATTATTGTGTGGATTTTGCTGTGTTTATATAGACCACATTGACACAGGACCCTCGTTGGTAAACTTAACAGTTAACATGGAAAAGGATTTTCTGTGGCAAAAACCCCAAAAAGTGGGGACATTTTGAAAACCGTCGATAAATTCAGAATTCAATGATTTTCAAAGGAAATATAATTGAATATAGAATAAAGACAAGTTTGATCAATATTCAGACCGATGAACTTTATTGTTGAGCATTTAAAATTGAATTCTGTCACGTTCTTTCTTTCAAACGACTTCAGTGGTTCCACAGGTGTAGACTGCAGCTAGGCCGCTTCAGCAGCCTGACTGTCCTACTCCGAAGCTCCGCTGCTGCTCATGTTGGAGATTTTATGTCCGTAGATGCAGCATGGAATGTTTTCATGAATGATTCTTTGATAAAGTGCTTTTGAGTCCATTTAGTGAAATGATTCATGGAATTATTTGGCTTTTAAATAGAGTACTGCCCGAGGGGTTGAAGGTCACAGTCATTCAGTGTTTGTTTTCATCTATGTCTCTTGCGTGCAGAAATGTCCCCAGTTAAGTTGATGTCTCTGAATCGTTAATGATTTTACGGTTTGTATTTGGAGATGTCCTCAAATTCCTTCCAATCGTGCATTTACAAATTAAATTACACTGTGACAAATTCAATGTGGAATGTTGTCGAGAAAAAACATGACACTAAAATGTAGTTCAAAGTAAACACATGAATTTATTCCAAATCGGAGACATAAAATGTGTCAATCAACAGGTGATCCCATCTCCTCGTGGTTAGGTGCAATTTTGTCCTCTCATGGATGATGACTGCTGTGATAGTCACCTATGACTGAGCATGCTCCCATACCCAGAATGGGTATGGGATGGGTATGAAGCAAAGAGTAATGGAACCGTCTGTAAGCTGGTTTACAGAGAAGTTCCTTCAGCACAACCGGAGCTCAGACTCAGTTCTATCTGGTAAAGCACAGCTCCCAATGGCTCGCAGTAATCAGCCAATCAGAACGTATTCTGTTTCTGGATGATTCCTTAAATTGACCCAATCGCCAGACATCTTCTGTGTTCTTCAGGGTTGAACCTGAGCTGGTAAATCGGATAGGAAGTCAGAGTAGAATGACCTTGAGTATTGTTGGTGGCTAAACTCGATTCCCTGAAATCAGAGAGGACTAAAGTTTCAACACTTTTCATTGATTCAGAATAAATTACAGTTTTTTCTGCACTATAAGGCACACCTAAAAGCCTAAAATTTTCTCATAAACCCGTAGTGCGCCTTATAATCCGGTGCGTCTTATATATGGATTAATATTCATATTAATATTGGTTAAAAACATGGTCACTGAAAAAAAGCCGGCAGTCTGGCGGCCAGTCATGCCGCACTCCGCCACCAGAGGTGCACCCTCACAAGGCACTCGGGCCTACGCCCCCTAACAACTGTAATCAAGGGAGGTCACCGAAGTCCCGGCTCTGACTGAGCTGCTCTCAGACGGTAGAGCAGACTGTTGGAGCACCGGTAATTACGTAGCAAAACATGAGGAACTTTCAACAGTTCTATTAATAAAGTTTGACTGACTGATCTCAGTATTTCCTAACCATTTGGCATCGGAAATAACCCACTTTAAACTCAATATTGGTCTTAAAAATGCCATTGCGCTGTCATCTGGAATCTAGTGACGGTCCATTCTATTAGTCTGTGGAAACACACATTTAGAAACTGACATAAAGGTGAATTAAAGACCCTCAAAACTGAACTTCCAGCCCTTTCTGAAATTCCAAGAGCAGAGTCACTGCTAGACAAAGGTGCCAACGGGCGTGCTGCATTGATTTACAAATGTAGTTGATAGCTCTGGGCGGGCGGCGGAGGGGCGCATTCAGGCTTGTGTATTCTGTCTGCAGCAACGTGCTGTGATATTCACGGTGGTGAGACACCGACGTTAAAGTCAGTTCTAGGAGTAAAACAGCGTCAAATTTGCCAGTAAATTAGAAGCCTGACATTAAAAACTAGTTAAAAAATTGTTTAGGACACACGAAATAGCTGTACCTCACCTCCGACTGGACTACCGATCAATCGAAACAATATTTAATTAATAAACGAAGACGAACATCGGAGCTTAAATATCTGCTTCGAACTTCAGATCAGGAAATAATCCGCTCTCTTCGCACTGACTGCACTCGTAATGAATTTAACCAGTTTTTAATGTCAGGTTTTTTTGTACTTCTTTCCAAGATGGCAAAGTGATGAAGTGATCAGGTTTCCATGATGAGGCTCAGAATGGCTCATTGATATAACAATAGGGGCCATTCAAAGGTAGTCAGGAAGTCATGAATTAAATCATGACTGTCTGAGCAGCATGGCTCTATGTAGTGGACGGATTGCGCAACTACAGCCGCTGCATTTAAACAAATAAATTTTATTTATTTTTATTTCGTGCGCCTTATATATGAAATATATTATAAAACAAATTATCGAGGGTGCGCCTTATAGTGCGGAAATACTGTAAATGCCAAAACACTCAGGCGACTAAGACTCAACTAATAAACCAGCTGACTTTTACACCATGTAAAAGAAAAGTATGATAATGTGGCATGTAGGAGGAATCCTGTATTCTCATGCACACCATTATTGCAAGACCTTCTTCTTTTCCTTTCGGCTTTTCCCTTCAGGGGTCGCCACAGCGAATCAATTTCCTCCATCTAGCCCTGTCCTTTGAATCCTCTTCTCTCACACCAACTACCTTCATGTCCTCTTTCACTACATCCATAAACCTCCTCTTTGGTCTTCCTCTAGGCCTCCTGCCTGGCAGTTCAAAACTCAACATCCGTCTACCAATATGTTCACTATCTCTCCTCTGGACATGTCCAAACCATCTCAGTCTGGCCTCTCTCACTTTATCTCCAAAACTTCTAACATGTGCTGTCCCTCTGATGTACTCATTCCTGATCCTATCCATCCTGGTCACTCCCAGAGAGAACCTCAGCATCTTCATCTCTGCTACCTCCAGCTCTGTCTCCTGTCTTTTCCTCAGTGACACTGTCTCTAGACCAAACAACATTGCTGGTCTCACCACAGTTTTGTACACCTTTCCTTTCATTTTAGCTGAAACTCTTCTATCACACATCACACCTGACACTTTCCTCCACCCGTTCCATCCTGCCTGGACACGCTTCTTCACCTCTTTTCCACATTCTCCGTTGCTCTGGACTGTACTTAAAAGTACTTAAAATCCTCCACCTTCTTGATCTCTTCTCCCTGTAACCTCACTCTTCCACTTGGGTCCCTCTCATTCACACACATGTACTCTGTCTTACTGCGGCTAACCTTCATTCCTCTCCTTTCCAGGATAAACCTCCACCTCTCTAGCTTCTCCTCCACCTGTTCCCTGCTCTCACTGCAGATCACAATGTCATCTGCAAACATCATAGTCCATGGAGATTCCTGTCTAACCTCGTCTGTCAGCCTGTCCATCACCATAGCGAACAAGAAGGGGCTCAGAACTGATCCCTGATGCAGTCCCACCTCCACCTTGAACTCCTCTGTCACTCCTACAGCACACCTCACCACTGTCTTACAGTCCTCATACATGTCCTGCACCGCTCTAACATACTTCTCTGCCACTCCAGACTTCCTCATTCAATACCACAGTTCCTCTCTGGGCACCCTGTCGTAAGCTTTCTCCAGATCTACAAAAACACAATGCAGCTCCCTCTGGCCTTCTCTATTCTTCTCTATCAACATCCTCAACGCAAATACTGCATCTGTAGTACTCTTTTTTGGCATGAAACCATACTGACCTTATCCCTGTTAATAATATGTGGTGCATGATTGAGACTTCAAGTCTGCTGAGGAACTCATGTCTTATATCTGTCTTATATTTTATGAAGTCTTATATATAGTCTTATGTCAGCTAAGGATAGAAAAGAATTTCATTGTTTGGACTCCAGCAGTTATTAAAAGCGTATTTCTCTGTCCCAAAATGTCTGTGACTAAATAGGTTCATGTTCCTACCGAGTGTGTTTGAGGAAAAGGCCTTCAGGTTGAAGCTTCAATCCCTTTTAAGATGCCTTTACTTTGTGAGAATTGAACGTGGTACCTGCTGACGGATAAGGATGTATTGATTTTTCACCTGTAACGTCAGTCCTTCTGCTGTCCGCTGGTTTTTAGTATCTCAGGAGGACCACCGTGACAGTGCATCGTTTGCCTGTGTGCTGCTGAGTCATGGAGATGAGGGGGTGATCTATGGAACTGATGGTCCTGAGAAGTTTGAGAACCTGACTAAATTCTTTAAAGGAGATCGCTGCATGAGTCTGGTGGGCAAACCCAAACTCTTCTTCATACAGGTCAGTGACATCATGTGCTCTCATCTGAGTTTTCATCACCAGCCTGTTGCTCACTACCCTGAGGATGAAGAGGGGGACACAGCAGCGCATCAAGAGTTCTATTCTACACTAAGAACCCCCGTTTCACTTAACACATTTATGTTTATTTATGAATAGATGGAGTAGAATAAGATTTACAGTTAAGCGATGAAAAAATTATAGTTAATAATTCAGTTTAGTATCAGTGGGATACTGGGTAGACCCGCTGTTTGAGTGTTTCATAACTTTAGATCTTTTTTTTCTTCTGAGTAAAAAATAATTATTTTACTGCCTAGAAGAGATTCTCTGTATGTTGTTGTATAAAAGTAAAGAACAAACAAACATGTAAAGGCAAATAGTGCAAACTCGGAAAGAAAAAACTGGATGCATATCAGGAAATGTGTACAGTAAATAATAAAACCAGGAATGTGTAAATTATTAACTAACGGTAAGGTTTTATGCTTTTACTGTCTTTTTACCACATGCTAAGGTTTAAATAACACAAGTTTTATTCAAGAGGTGGTGCAGTGGGTGGCACTGTCGCCTCACAGCAAGGCAATTCCGGGTTCACATTCCCCTCTGTGCAGAGTTTGCATGTTCTCCCTCTGTCTGCGTGGGTTCACTCAGGATTCTCCGGCTTCCTCCCACCTCCAAAACATGCGCTTCAGGTTAATTGGCTGGTCCCAAATTGACCATAGGTATGAGTGTGTGCGCATGTGGTTGTCTGCATCTCTGTGCGGCTCCGCGGTGCACTGGTGTCACTCCCGGAGTTTCCCCCGCCTCACGCTGTAAGCCAGCTGGATAGGCTCCAACTCCCCGTGACCCACAACAGCAGATAAAGCAGTAGTAGAAAATGGATGGATGGAAGTTTTATTCAAGTGAAAAAGTCAAAATGGGCTGTTGTCACAGAGATGCCACCATGTATGGTGCTTGGTTTAAAGTCCACGGTAAAGAGAGTGGAATGTCCACTCAGGACATCCCACTCTCTGTTGCTGGTTACATGCTGTCCTCTGTGCACACACAGTGAATCATGTGACACTAAGGGGGTTTGGACCTTCCTCCATTGAACTGTGTGTGTGTGGTGGGCTTGGATCCGGTCCTCTGTTACCTCTGATCATTAATTGATAGGCTGAAGGTTTTTGGGGTTCTACCTCACAGAGATTACCAGCATCAGGAGCTGTCTCAGCCACTGAACACCATTATTATTAATTGTTATATCATCAATGATTGACTTCATTATTCATTTATTATGTGTACAGTTCCGAAGGTCACACAGGCAGCGGTAAAGGAGCTGTCCATGTGGTGTGACTCTCTGAATCAGACGGAATAAATGTGTCCAGATGATTCCTGATCCGATGTGAAGCAGCTTCTCTAATAAGAACAACACACCATTTAAAAAATCTGAATAAACACTCTAATGCTAACGACTTTAGACCACATCTTTGTTCTTCATGGGTCCATGATGGTGTTGCCTCACTGTGAAGGTCCTGAACAAAGGTTGGACTCTCGCAGCGACTCTCCTGTCCCCTCCAGGCGTGCCGCGGTACAGCACTGGATGATGGCGTAAGCATCGAGACTGACAGCGTGAGCGAGCAGACATCAGAGAGAATTCCTGTGGAGGCAGATTTCCTCTATGCTTATTCCACCGCTCCAGGTAACTCCTCCCACGGAGAAACTAATGAATAGTCATTAAATGTCATGAGTGCCCGCCAGTAAATGTGAACTGGGTTATGTTCTGGTTCTGCTTTATGACATAACAGTTAACTGTCCTGCAGGCTACTACTCGTGGAGAAACACAGCCAACGGTTCCTGGTTCATGCAGTCCGTGTGTGAGATGTTGGAAAATTACAAAGGAAAGCTTGAACTCATGCAGATCATGACCAGAGTCAACCGCAAGGTGGCGCTACACTTTGAGTCTCAGTCCAACCTCAGTGGATTTGGAGGCAAGAGGCAGATCCCCTGTATCGTCTCCATGTTAACCAAAGACTTCTACTTCCCTGTCTAGAGAAGACTGTTTTAAATACCTGTGAGGAGCTGAATCAAAGCACCGTGTGGGTATTTCACGTCCAAAGTGTCTGATTTTTGCTCTCCAGATACCAAGATGTTGCATTGCCTATGGGAAACAGGACGATGCTAGATTTAGTGTGACTGGAGAAGTTGTCCATGTTTGGGGAAAGGGAACAGATCAGGGAGGCTCGTGCTCAGCTTTCTTGGATGTCTTCTGTTAAAGAAAACCATAAACCTCTTTAAAAATAGTTTCTTGATCAGTGTTGAGGGTGTTCGGATGCGTCAGAGATGTGTTTGTTGGGGTTGTTTCAGAGATTACATGCTGACGGAGGCAGCTACGCTGGGTTAGGGTGTTCCTACACTGTTAGCTGGCTGAACAACTGGCCCCGTCCCTGAATGCACAAGTTTTCTTTATGTGGTTGTAAGTGCACCAGCACATCAATAACAGCTACATATACAGGGGTATTTGTGAAGGTGAATGCTAAACAATGTGTCATTCATTGCTGAAAATAAAAATAAAGAAATAGTTTGTTGACATTGTTGTCCTTTCAATTTCCTGATCATGTTTGACTCGTTGACAAATCTGTGGCATTAGGTTTGTGTCCAAATGAGATTTCTATTTTTAGCTCAAAGTTTATTCAGCATCATTATCAGAACGCTGTATTGGTTCCCTAGGGGAAATTGCTTTTTGTTACAGCTGCTCTGTTTCAGAATTTAAGGACAAAGTCAGAATAAGAATAGAGAATATACAGTAGAATCAAGAAAAAAGAGCAAAGGCAAGAATAGATAAATAAAAGGATGAATAGAATAATGTGTAAACATATGTACAGATATCCAGATTTACTCTCCGCTTCACTCCTCTATCATCACTACACGTCAAGGTGATGAGGAGGTTTGATGTCCACAGGCAGGAAATATTTCCTCTGGCATTCAGTATCTTTAGGAAGCTTCATCCTACTACCGTTCTGTACAGTGTTTGTGGGAGGGCTTATTAAAAGAAACTACAGTACCAATTTCCATTTGTTTACTTTTAATACAAGTGATTTGACCCTCTTGAAATGAAAAACACTAAATTCTTGTTCTTCACGAGATGTGTAGTATGTTATTTAAGTGAGGGTCCTGCTTTGGCCTCGGTGAGGTCCAGTTGTGGCCTGACTGAGGGTCCTGTTCTGGGAGAAATGATACATACTGTATACACTTTTCAGACATAACATGTTGTTTACATTAAAACATTCACATTTTGCACAATGATCTGTGTTGTTGCTTGTGATACAGTGTAAATGCATGTAACTTTTTGTCTATAAAGTAACTACTCCTTTTTTTATTAGCATTTCTACGACCCATAAATTATCTAGTAGTAACAGCATTCAATGATTAATATCCATAAATTTAAAAAAAAATCTTAATAAATGTCATTAGAATATGCACAAATCTGACTTAAATTTTATGTTATTTTTCAAGTGGTGTTGAGGGGCTGTCATGGATGACACGCCTCTTTAACACTGTGTGGAAGTCTGGGACAGTGCCGAAAGAGTGGCAGACTGGGGTGGTGGTTCCTCTTTTTAAAAAGGGGGACCAGAGGGTGTGTGCCAACTACATGGGCATCACACTCCTCAGCCTCCCGGGGAAAGTTTACTCCAAAGTGCTGGAAAGGAGGGTCCGGCCGATTGTCGAGTCTCGGATTGAGGAGGAACAATGTGGGTTCCGTCCTGGTCGTGGAACAACGGACCAGCTTTTTACTCTCACAGGGATCCTAGAGGGGGCTTGGGAGTATGCCCATCCAGTCTACATGTGTTTTGTAGACTTGGAGAAGGCATATGATCGTGTCCCCAGGGATATACTGTGGGAAGAATTGCGGGAGTATGGGGTGAGGGGGCCTCAGGGCCATCCAATCCCTGTACGCCCAAAGTGAGAGCTGCGTTCGGGTTCTCGGCAGTAAGTCGAACTTGTTCCGAGTAGCTGTTGGCCTTCGCCAGGGCTGCGCTATATCACCAATTGTGTTTGTGATTTTCATGGACAGGATATCGAGGCGTAGTCGTGGTGAGGAGGGTTTACAGTTTGGTGCCCTGAGGATTGCATCACTGCTTTTTGCAGATGATGTGGTCCTGTTTGAGTCATCAGCCTGTGACCTGCAGCGCTCACTGGTCCGGTTTGCAGCCGAGTGTGAAGCGGCGGGGACGAGGATTAGCACCTCCAAATCTGAGGCCATGGTCCTCAGCAGGAAACCGGTGGACTGCCTTCTCCAAGTGGGGGATGAGGTCCTTCCACAAGTGAAGGAGTTTAAGTATCTTGGGGTCCTGTTCACGAGTGAGGGAACAATGGAGCATGAGATTGGACGGAGAATTGGGGCAGCAGGAGCGCTATTGCAGTCGCTTTACCGCACTGTTGTCACAAAGAGGGAGCTAAGCCGAGAGGCAAAGCTCTCCATCTACCGTTCAATCTTCGTTCCTACCCTCACCTATGGTCATGAGCGATGGGTCATGACCGAAAGAACGAGATCGCGGATACAAGCGGCTGAAATGGGCTTCCTCAGGCGGATAGCTGGTGTCTCCCTTACAGATAAGGTGAGAAACACTGCTGTTCGCGAGGGGCTCAGAGTAGAGTCACTGCTCCTTCGCGTGGAAAGGAGTCAGTTGAGGTGGTTTGGGCATCTGGTGCAGATTCCTCCGGGGCGCCTCCCTAGGGAGGTGTTTCTGGCACGTCCAGCTGGGAGGAGACCTCGGGGCAGACCCAGGACCAGGTGGAGGGATTATATCTCAACACTGGCCTGGGAACGCCTTGGGATCCCCCAGTCAGAGCTAGTGGATGTGGCCGGGGAAAGGGAAGTTTGGGGCTCCCTGTTGAAGCTGCTGCCCCCACGACCCGACTACGGATAAGCGGTGGAAGATGGATGGATGGATGTACACTTCGTCCAGGTTAATGGTTTTGTCTGTTTCATGCTTTGAACTTTCTGAAAAGGAAAAAATCTCACTCAGTTTTACAGCTTGTTCTTCTATTTGCATGTACTCAAACAGCCATTCCATCTTAAAGAACCATATTTCTTTTCTAATTTGGCTTGGTGAGTGGACGTGTCGCTGACCGTTTGTCTCCAGTCGTTAACGAATTAACCTGCACGGTGCGTATAGCAGGGCGCACAGGCAGGACCAAAGCGCAAGTGAACCTTATAGTATTATTGGCTGGACACATGTCACTCACTGAGTTACAATGCAAAATGGTCCAGAAAACAATAGTATTGGTCTAATTAATTAGCTAAGATTAGATCTAATATTGGATATTACTGTATTTAATGTCTGTGTAGGTTCTCAGTTATCCGGGTCATGATTATTCAAAGCTCTCTAAATCAATTCACTGGACTTTAGGAAAGAAACAGTATTTAATACTGTGACACCCCCAGTGCCGTGTAATGTGGGCAAGGATGACAACCAAGGACTTCTTTTGGCGAGGTTAATTTAAGTGTCCAGCCTTAACAAGCAACAATCCAGAACTCCTCTCAACACCCGCTCAGCACTCACTTTATACACCCCCAACCCCAAGTCTTGCAAACTCATACACAACTCACACACGCGCAGAACAACTCAGGGCAGCAACACACAACAGTAACAAGACATGGAATATCACAATACGTTTATCGAATTTTATTTAATGCGCAGCATAGAATTTCTTGTGCGCTGAGACAGTGCGAGCAGTGCGCAATTGCGCAGGCGCGCAGTTTAGAGGGAACACTGGGAGGGACTCATTGCCCAGGATGGCCCTTAGCTTGGACAATCTCCTCCTCGCACTTAATCACATCTGAAGATATTTCAAAGCGCTTAACAGATAGAAAGCCAACAATGCCCTCCAGAGCAAGCATAAGCGACGGCGGCAGGAAAAAACTCCGTCATTGAGAAAGAAACTCCGGGCAGGACCCAGGCTCTGGAGGGCAGTCATCCGCCTTGACGTGTTGGTTGGGAAAAATACACTGGGGATAGAGAAAGGTCAAGGAAAAGAGAGAGTGGCAGATAGGCCAGATTGAGTTTTATTAAATGATCTACGTAAATCAATAGACAGTAACTGTTTCCTGACTGGCGGTTTTGTCTCAATCATGTTGTTTTCAGTCAATAGGAAAATAGCAGCACAATGGAGACGATTTTAATCCACCCCACTCCCAAGAAATGCAACTTTCTTGGTAGAGGTAAGGCTGGATATATCTGTACTTTCACATCACTGTCTGTCCTTAGTTTTCCACCTCAGCCAGTCGCCTATTGATCAAGGAATCTTCATATTTCTTCTGTTGCTTAGGACAACGTCGAGGCTGTAGAAAGGCACTGCCACCGAATTCCAACAGTTTGGGGAGATTTTTTTTTAATAATAAGCGGCATCAATAAGGGCTCAGTGGTAAAGCGGGTGGTAGAGCGGGTCGTCCTATGATTTCAAGATCGGCAGTTCGATTCCCACTCCCACCCAAAAAAATACCCGGAGCTGAGCTGACAGTGGGAAGTGTCAGCTCACCTCTGGAGCACTGCGGAGGCGCCCTTGAGCAAGGTGCCGTCCCCTTTACAAATTGCTCATTTAAAGCACACCAACATGGAGCTGCCTGCCACTCTACCTCCCTTGCATGCCTACAGGCCCCCTTGTGTATGTGTGTATGTGCTACAGGGGACTGTACACACTTATACAGTATATATGAATGCATTTGAATCATCAGCTAAAGTGTGCATTCTTAATTTCCCTTCAGGGATCAAAAAAAGTATATTAAATTAAAAAATTAAATTAAATCATGTGACCCTTTGATCACCAAAGGAAAGAACTTAATTCAACCTCAAATATACCAAATGAACCACAGAAGTGTTGTCGCACAGATAAGGGGGTTCTGCACCTTCATTTCTGCACATGTGCATACTTTGAACAAGAAATGCGTTGAACCCCCTCTCCCCCCTTTACTGTGATAATCAGTATCAGAATTCCCTCCAGAATCAGTTGCAGCGGTGCGTGTGTGTGTGAGAGAGTGAGAGTGAGACAACTATAACAAACTGTATGCACAGACGGATGCAACAACCCAGTGTGACCGTTGAAAACTTCCTCCTGACTTGTTTTCCGTTTGGAGGCAGTGAGAAACGATCGTTTCAGACATCCTGCTTTCTGTTCCTTTATTCTCCAAGACTGTTTTCTCTTTGGTGGAAACGAAAAGGGCTGTGTGTGCGCAGCCTGAAAAGAATAGATTTTATCATCATCTGGGAACTAATCAAAAATGCACATAGCCTGCAGTCGAATGAGTCCATGCTTCTCATGCATCAATGTGTTTGTTCCAAAAGTGGACGCTAAAATGATTCGATGTGTAGCCGCTGAGATACACTGGGAACGCAGAATAGAGTTCAGGAACACTAAATAACCAAATTGTAAGACCTGTTTAAGTTCATGAACAGGCCACAGATATTGAAAATTTGCACAAGAGACGGTCCAATAATGGGCAGGGACAAAGATTTTCCCCAAGACTAAAAACTTTATTGAAAGAGTAAGACGACGAACACCAATAGCCCTATCAGGTCTCAGATTACCTGCATGAGCACTGCAGGACGGCCGGGGTGGCTGTAATCAGGGAGCCAATCGAGGCCAGAGCACTCACCAAGCTCCGTGCCTGACACACAACACACAAAAAGACAAGGGATAAAAGTGAAGGCTGTGCAAAACCACTACACACAAACTAAAGGGAGTGTGGAGCTGAAGTGAGGGACCCCGACCACTGATGGCTCCACCGTCTGAACAGTTTCACCTGCAGCACTCAGGCAAGGGAAAGAACAATTAAAAACACGTTAAAAGTTAGCGGGACTGCCACCACAGTCCAATATGTTGTCTTGGGGGAAAACATAAGCCTAGAATAAATACAAGAGTATAAAAGGGCACAACAGCCCAACCGATAAAGTCGAACAAAATAAAACAAAAACCAACAATGAAACAAACTATGAAAACAAAACAGCAGTGGCAGTCTGTCTCCCCTGGAACAATCCTCTCCAGGACTCCACCTGCGTGAGCATGAGGAAGGCCACTTAACAAAACGTAACATGTGAAAAAGAAATCTAAGAAGATATACAAAGCACATAAAGATCAAAACAGAAGACAACTTACAGCGGCATGTGTAGCAGTCAACTCCTAGCCAGAAAGGAAGCATGGTAACACCTTATACCAATTCCTGGCTGATTGGTAGGAGGAGCTGACTGCTACCCAGCTCTGGTGGCTCAGGAGGGACATTTTTCTACCGGTCACAGATACAAAATGAGTAAATTAAAATTATTAGGTGTAACCTGTTTACAGCAATATACTGCAGATCCACATGGCTGTAGTCACACATTGGCCATATCAAAATTCACCGTAGTAAGTTAATTTTTTTGTAATCATGCAACAATTTTGGATGAATAGATTTTTAGCTTCTTGATTTAATCGAATTAGTAATAAATATTATTGAACTGGTCACTTTTACTGGTTTAGTGAAGAGAAACAAGGGAGAATGAGGGTGTGTAACCCGCATGACCTCCTCTCGCATTTTGCTTAATTTTTCTAATATCTTTTTAATTTTGCAAATAATTTTGTGTGTGTCACAGCTTGTGGCATGAATTTTTGAAATATATTTTGTTTATAGTGGAATATTTTGAAATCCAGCGTCTTTTCAACTCTATGCATTTTGCATCCTCTCAGCATTCTTTCATTCGTTTTCAATATCCGCATGTTCCGCTGTTGCGAGTCTGGGAGGCTTGAGCCTATACCAGCCGACTGGGGGCGTGAGGCAGGGGAAACTCACAACGTCAATGCACCACGGAGCCACATGTAGACAATCAAACACAGATGCACACACTCACACCTAGGGACAAATTGACACCGGCCAATTAACCTGAAGCAAACGTTTTTGGAGTTGGGAGGAAGCTGGAGAACCCGGAGAGAATCCACGCTGACACGAGGAGAACATGCAAACTCCGCACAGAGCGGAACACGAACTGCAAACCACCTTGCTGTGTGGCAACCGTGCTACCCACTGCGCCCCCCTCTGAACAATTTTGTGGTAAAAATGGATACACATACTAAAACTACTCTAAAATCATCAAACATTAATATTTTTCACCAACTAGATGGTCTACTCCAAACCGAACGTTAAATCAATTTCAGAATTTTAACCATTGAAATGAACAGGTTGTGTTTTGGGTTTTTTTTACAAAGAGTCAGAGTTTACATTTCCCGGACATTGTCCCTCGCTTGTATCCAGCTGGGACAGGCTCCAGCAGACCCATGAACCGCAAGGAGGGTAAGCATCTGTAGATGAGAGGATTTCAGTTGTCTAATTTTCAAGCGGATGGATAGACGGATGGATGGACGGAGGGATGGATGGACCTGTAGAAATCTTTAAATCTAGACTCAAGACATGTATGTTCTTTGTGTAATATACATTTGATGTATATCAAATGTATATTACACAGGTTGACTACATCTTGTGTAGACGGCGTAATCTGAATGAGATCAGTGACTGTAAAGTAGTGGTAGGCGAGACTGTGGCCAAACAGCATAGGATGGTGGTGTGTAGGATGACTCTGGTGGTGAGGAAGATGAAGAGGACAAAGGCAGAGCAGAGGACAAAATGGTGGAAGCTGAAAAGGGAAGAGTGTTGCATGACTTTTAGGAAGGAGTTAAGACAGGCTCTGGGTGGTCAAGAGGGGCTGCCAGATGACTGGACAACTTCAGCTAATGTGATTAGGGAGACAGGTTGGAGAATACTTGGTGTGTCATCTGGAAGGAAAGTAGATAAGGAGACTTGGTGGTGGAATGAGGAGGTACAGGAGTGTTTACAGAGAAATAGTTTAACTAAGAAGAGTGGGACACAGAGGACTGACGAGAGTAGACAGAAGTAAAGGGAGATGCAGCGTAAGGTGAAGGTAGAGGTAGCAAAGGCCAAACAAGGGGCTTATGATGACTTGTATGCTAGGTTGGACAGTAAGGAGGGAGAGACTGATCTGTACAGGATGGCAAGACAGAGAGACAGAGATGGGAAGGACGTGCAACAGGTTAGGGCAGGGGTCGGCAACCATAAAGGTTCAAAGAGCCAAATTGAACCAAAAAAACTAAAATCAAACCTGTCGGGAGCCGCAAAAAATTATACGCTTTATATGAAGACAACACAAGCTCTAAGTGTCTATATTAGCTACATTAGCCTACTATCAAATTGATTAACTAGTCATAGTTAATGCATTATGAGATTCATTATTTTCCATGCATGCATTATTTTCCATGTTTACATACCTGCACAACAGCCTGTCTGTTCACTAGCGATCACATCACATGACTCCTCACGTTTAATTGATAATGCAGGAGTTGAATTAATGTCCTAGATTTGCTGATTTGTGATGTTGCGTCTTCTTTCCTTCACTGTCTTTGCAGAGAGAAGCAGGTCTAACTTTCTGTGTTGTTTTGTTTTCATTATTTTAATGAGTCCTCCGTGTAATCACCACCTATTAGAGGTATAATCGGGGGGACTGTGTGTGTGTTGGAACCCCCTTATCCACAGTGGTAACTCCGGTCAGAGAGCAGGCACCACACAGGGAACAGCTGATTTCTGGCATTTAATCAGTAACTTGCAGCATGATAGACCATAATTTCATGAACAACTCTATTTTGTAGTTCACCGGCGCTTCTCTGGTCCCGATTTCACCCACCAGAAAAACCTGCCCCACAGACAGGCCATACATACATACATAATATTACACATAATAAGGCCGAACAAACCCAAACAGGAACACACTTTTCTGGATTAATGATAATAACTACAGTATTCACATCGCTATTATTAACAGTCAATTAGCAGCCAGCATGGCTGGAGCGATTCACGTGACCAGACCAGACCAGCCTCACTAGCATAGCTAGCACGATTAGCGTGGCTAACACTACCAGCCTCACTAGCACAGCTAGCACGATTAGCGTGGCTAACATGACTAGCCTCACTAGCAGAGCTAGCACGATTAGTGTGGCTAACACGACCAGCCTCACTAGCATAGCTAACAAGATTAGGGAGGCTAACACGAGCAGCCTCACCAGCACAGCTAGCACGATTAGCGTGGCTAACATGACCAGCCTCACTAGCACAGCTAGCACGATTAGCGTGGCTAACACGACCAACCTCACTAGCACAGCTAGCACGATTAGCTTGGCTAACACGACCAGCCTCACTAGCACAGCTAGCACGATTAGGGAGGCTAACACGAGCAGCCTCACCAGCACAGCTAGCACGATTAGTGTGGCTAGCGCAATTAGCACGGCTAACACGATTAGCGTGACTTTCAATTCCCGTCTAATCTGTATGAATATATGTATGCTGAATGGCCGCAGCGCTGCTTCCTTTATTAAATAGAATGTGGAATCCTCGTAACTCTCTCTCAACCTGACGCTGTCTGGCAGCCCTCCAGGACAGAGTGGTAGAGCTGACGGCAAGTAGTAGACAGGCCAGAGATACCGGGAGTCTCACCCGATTGGTCAGAATTCATGTCACATCACACACCACCCGCCCACTGTGCTGCCAACCAATCACCACTGCTTTCTAAAGCCAGGGCAACAACTGCCTAGGACCACACAGTGTATCTGAGCTGTACTAAAAGGAGCCTGACTAAATTTTTAAACAACACGATAACTCTAATTATGTAATAAAGCGTAGGAAATTTACAACAATTGTTTTTTTTTTTAAAGATTTTTAGCTATAAGTAGAATATCTATTTTTTTCCGTTAAGTATTATTTTTTTATTTTGTGATTAATGTCCAGGGAGCCGCAAGGGAGGCACTAAAGAGCCGCATGCGGCTCCGGAGCTGCAGGTTGCAGACCCCTGGGTTAGGGCGATTAAGGATAGGGATGGATATCTATTGACAGGTGCCAGTAGTGTGATGGGAAGATGGAAAGAGTACTTTGAAGAGTTGATGAACGAGGAAAATAAGAGGTAAAAAAAAGACTAGAAGAGGTGACTGTTGTGGACCAGGAAGTAACAAAGATTAGTCAGGAGGAGGGTATTGAAGAGGATGAAGAGTGGAAAGACAGTTGCTCCTGATGATATACCTGTAGAGGTTTGGAAGTGCCTAGGGGAGGTGGCAATAGAGTTTCTGACTGGATTCTTCAACACGATGTTAGATAGTGAGAAGAATCCTGAGGAATGGAGGAGAAGTGTGCTGGTGTCCATTTTTAAGAACAAGGGAGACGCGCAGAGTTGTGGCAACTACAGAGGAATAAAGCTGATGAACCATACAATGAAGTTATTGGAAAGAGTAGTTGAAACTAGACTAAGGGCAGAAGTGAGCATTTGTGAGCAGCAGTATGTACAGATGCACTATTTGTTTTGAGGATGTTGATAGAGAAATACAGAGAAGGCCAGACGGAGCTGCATTGTGTTTCTGTAGATCTGGAGAAAGCTTATGACAGGGTGCCCAGAGAGGAACTGTGGTATTGTATGAGGAAGTCTGGAGTGGAAGAGAAGTATGTCAGAGCGGTGCAGGACATGTATGAGGACTGTAAGTCAGTGGTGAGGTGTGCTGTATGTGTGACAGAGGAGTTCAAGGTGGAGGAGGGATGCATCAGGGATCAGCTCTGAGCCCCTTCTTGTTTGCTATGTTGATGGACAGGCTGACAGACGAGGTTAGATAGGAATCTCCATGGGCTATGATGTTTGCAGATGACATTGTGATCTGCAGTGAGAAACATGTACAGGCAGGATGGTACGGGGGGAGGAAAGTGTCAGGTGTGAATGTGTGATAGAAGAGTTTCAGCTAAAATGAAAGGAAAGGTGTACAAAACTGTAGTGAGACCAGCGATGTTGTTTGGTCTAGAGACAGTGCCACTGAGGAAAAGACAGGAGACAGAGCTGGAGGTAGCAGAGATGAAGATGCTGAGGTTCTCTCTGGGAGTGACCAGGAAGGATAGGATCAGGAATGAGTACATCAGAGGGACAGCACATGTTAGAGGTTTTGGAGATAAAGTCAGTGAGGCCAGACTGAGATGGTTTGGACATGTCCAGAGGAGAGATAGTGAATATATTGGTAGAAGGATGCTGAGTTTTGAACTGCCAGGCAGGAGGCCTAGAGGAAGACCAAAGAGGAGGTTTGTGGATGTTATGAAAGAGGACATGAAGGTAGTTGGTGTGAGAGAAGAGGATGCAGAAGACAGGGTTAGATGGAGGCAATTGATTTGCTGTGGCGACCCCTGAAGGGAACAGCCGAAAGAAAAAGAAGAAGATTAGTTGTATTAGTAGTAGTTTTAATAGTATTGGTAGTATTAATAGCGGTATTAGCAGTATTGGTAGTATTAGTAGTATTAATGATATAGTAATAGTAGTAATAGTTGGTGTGAGACAAGAGGATGCCGAAGACAGGGTTAGATGGAGGCAATTGATTCGCTGTGGCGACCCCTGAAGGGAAAAGCCGAATGGAAAAGAAGAAGAAGTAACATACATTTGATTTTGAGATGGGGGGGGGGGCTGTGTCAGTGTTTAGGTTCAGCCTAGTCCTGCCGATGAGCCGTAGGATTTATGTTTTAGGCCCCTGCCTCTCAGTAATCTTCTGCCATTTTGGTCCTTGTAGTAGCACTCTCGCCCTTGCTCTCTCTAATTCTTTCTCCCTCTCCCTCCCTCTCGTGTTCTCTCACTCAGGCCTTTGTGTGGTGGATCATCGGCAATCGGTGACCTCTGTCTGCTTCTCAGCTGGTACTATCTCAAGCTACTAGGGGAGTCTGGTTCCATTTCATTTGGTTTCAGCTATGGTTTGGGTTTTGGCAGGGGTAATCATACACTTTATTTATTTATTTTTTATGAACAATAACCTTTTCGTCTGTCCTCAGTGTGGTGGATCATTGGCAATTGGACCTCTGTCTGCTTCATCGGCTGGTGGTATCTCACTCTTCTGGTTTCTGTCATATATTTATTATTTTTATTATTATTGTTGTGTTGTTAATCTGTACATGTGGTATATATTGCTTTGTGTGTCCGCTCCTGGAAGAGGGGTCCCTCCTCTGTAGTCTTCCTGAGGTTACTCCCATCCATTCTTTCACTGTTAAAAGACTTTTTGGGGGGAGTTGTCCCTTATCTGATGTGAGGGTCGTACTGTTCGTAATACACAAGGGTCAGAGGGATGTCGTCTACAGTATGTACAGATTGTCAAGCATTTTCTGTGAATTTGGGCTATACAAAAATAAATAAACTTGAAAACTGGAAACATGAATAGATGGCTGGACGGACAGATTAATTGATGATTTAATTTTATTTGTATGTTTATCTAGTTCCAAATCTTTCCTCTAGGTGGCTAAAAATATCCCATTGACTTCCATTAAAATCCCATTTTTTAACCTCCCTGCCGTTCCAGAAAAATTGTGTTCATTCATTTTTAAGGACAGGAGTGATATTTATTTTTGACCTCCAAGACTCTAGTTCCCAACATTCTATTTATCTAATAGAAAAAAAAGCTTTAGTGGTAAAAAAAAAAAATCATGAATAGTTCGCACATTTAAACTGATATTCAAAAAGTGAAAAATTATAATCATTATTTTACGTTTAATATTTTTGGCAAGTTTTAACTTGTTCACGTGATTTAGGAAAAAAACAGAAAAATATTGATGTATTCTGATTTTATGTGTTGGTGTACATTTTTCGCACAAATGTGTTCGATGGGCGGTAAATCAGAGGTTAATATGACAGACGCTGAAGCATCCTGGTTTCGTTTCCTCCATAACGCAAACAGAGGTTGTATGGGGTGAGCAGAGAGGAGCAGGTAGCCTCGAGGAAGTGAAAATGAAATCCACCCCAAAGATCGTCTATGAACACGAGGATAACCACTCAAGGTTTTTCACGTCGCTAGTGTATTCAGTGCTGTGTGCCAGCGGTCCGCAACCTTTTTTCATCTATTACAGTGGTTTTAACCTTGTTGGAGGTACCGAACCCTGCCGGTTTCATATGCTCACTCACCGAACCCTTCTTTAGTTTTTGTTTTTTTAATTTAAGACATAAGTACAGGTATATGTTTTACTGGTGTATTTAATGAATTGTGCATTCATGTCACCTTTTTCAAAGAACAGAACCAAGACAGTGCATGAACTCACATGAAATTACCTACCTGCAAATTAGTGTGACTTCAGCTGTTACTTTTGAGAGCATGGCTTCATGCGTGGCTTCACCTTTGCAAGTGCTACTCTTATGTCATTTTCACAGCAAAGTCTGTTTCTTTTGTTTTCCATGCAGCTTAAGGAAGTGTTCCTTTATTTTTGGCAGTGCGAGACTAGAGTTGCTCAACTTGACATTGCAATTGTGCAGAACGCTGACTCCCATCACGTTTCGTTATACAGTACATGTAAATTCACGTTGCACATATTCGTCCGACCACTTTCTTTATTTGCTCAACATAGTTACTATGAATTAAAATATTAAGAAAGCAATCAGATGACGAGCCATCATGACAGGCATAAATTGACTACTGAGTGCGCAAAATCCCCTGTAGCTCAGGTAGGCTAATCGATGTAGCGTGATCACCAGATCAGCCAGTGATGTAAAATGCAGACATCAACAGACAATAAACACCTTTCTTTAATAAATTGATAATAAATTTATTTTTTAATAAATCAACATCTCTGAAAACAAAATAATTGTAATAAATTATTATATTAAAAATTCGATTGAAGTGACAGCACTGATGAGGTTTATTTTGAAATATAGCAACTTACAATCAGTGCATTCAACTTAGGACAAATACTGGTCATTCCCAATAAAGGGGTGAACAAGTCAATCAAATAATAAAAATTACAATAATGAGAATTAGGCCCCGTCCACATGATGACGGATTTTTTTGAAAACGCAACATTTTGAAAACGCATCGAAAACGATTTGCGTCCACACGACAGCGTTTTCAAAAAAATCTCCGTCCACACGTAAAAGCATCAGTGCGTTTTCGAAGACGGCTATAAGCATGCCAAACCATGTGGTGGCAGTATTGAGTCAAATTTTATCCACAACACACGGGCCCATAAATATGACGTCACAGAGGTTTTCATCGCAGGCAAGATGTCAGCGTTTTTAAAAAGTTGCGGATACACCGTCCACACAACAACGCAGACCCAGCATTTTAAAAAAAATCCACCTCGGCCAGCGTTTTCAAAAAGTTGCATTTCGATCCGGATATCTGCGTTGTTGTGTGGACGGAAGGCGTAAACGCAAGAAAAAAGTTGCGTTTTCAAAAAGTTCCGGCATCGTGTGGCCTTAGTGGTTCGGCACCGCTGATCTAGGGGTAACGGGAGACGATGACACCTGAAGTGTGTTTAAACACCCTGTCTACTCTGCAGTTTTTGTTTTCTTTACGGTCACTGCAGAAAATCCCGCTTCACAAAGACAGGAGATTTGAAATGGAGGCAGGGTTTTGTATACTTTTTGGGCAATCTCAGGATTATCTGCCTTGACTTTAATCCAGAACACTAGCGCGATTGTGGGTGCTTAATTTAAGGGTAGCGGCTGGTAACATGTCATGTGACCGAGACCTGTCACGCGGGACAGACGCATGTATTCGTCTGTGTGTCATTCCACACAGACGTCACTTATCAAAATAAAGCATCTTTCAGCCTCCGAAATAAATAAAACGGAAGTAATGTAAATTATTTTTTATTTCTGTGCGGCCTGGTACCAAATGACCCACGGACCGGTACCAGTCCGTGGCCCAGGGGTTGGGGACTACTGCATAATGCAAAACAGACGCCGCTGTTCTCAAAAATGAAGGGGAAGAAATTATTGATATAGAATTAGCATAAAGTTGTTGTATCGGACAGAATATTGTGTTTGTGACAGCGTTCATTGATTGTTTTGTTTTTGAATTGGATAATGCAAAAACTATTAGATGGAGTTTCACAGACATGATGGAGATAGATAGATAGATAGATAGATAGATAGATAGATAGATAGATAGATAGATAGATAGATAGATAGATAGATAGATAGATAGATAGATAGATAGATAGATAGATAGATAGATTTGTTGTCAGGCGGTACATGGATCAGATCAGTAGCAGAAAGAGGTCGAGGGGAGGACAAAAGATTTATAATAAAAAATTAATGAGAATAAGAAATCTCTTAAACTCCTGTATAGTCACACATCTTTATTTTAAAGAGAAATAAAATTATATTAACTTGAGAACAGTGAGGAGAAGAAGAACAGTATAATATATATATATATATATATATATATATATATATATATATATATATATATATATATATATATATATATATATATATAAAATGTCCCTCTCACCCTTGTGGGGTGGTATCTGTGTATATATATATATATATATATATAATGAAGAACATCACAAATGAACATATATACAGTATAGTTTGTACATCGTGAACAGAAGAACACGTGTTATAAACCTCAGTAGAGGAGGCCGCGTCCGTCTTCGTTGGACCCTTAATGAAATAAGACAGAGTGAGTCCTCCTCATTTGGGGCTTTTACTAGCGAACGCGCACGCGGCCAAGAAACTTCCGCGACGCAGCTCGAGCTCGACCCACTGCGAGCGCACGAGAGGAGGAGGGGGATTTCCAGTTCGAGCCCCACTTCCCGAGTCAGACGTTGTTTTGCTTTCGGTCTGGACACCGAAACAGAAAACAGGGATAAGCACATTTTCCGCTTCAGATTTCAGATACGTGAGTTTGTCCAGCTGGTGCGGCGCGTAGCACGGTGACACGCAGGCTCGTGAAGCCACAGGCCGTCCAGACTGAACAGGTAACATTTTATTTCCGCGTATTGAGGCTGTCGACTGGCGCGAGCTCTCGCTGGCTTCCCCAGGACGACGTGACGGACCTTGTGCTCTCCTGTAAGTGAAAGTAAGACTGGTTTTCTGCTCCTACTCGCTGCTTTGGCGTGTTTTCACTTTTGCCCGCTGACAGGAGTTGAACAGGACGTGTTGACATGACCTGACCCCGCTGACAAATCAAACTTTGGTCCCGAACGCTCCTGTTTGTGACGTGTAGCCCACTGTCAGTGTTGAACCACAGACACGGACATGTTAAACCTGGGTAATGTCATCACTGACTGTTTTTCCCCCCCAAACAACCTTCAGGACG
Source organism: Antennarius striatus (assembly GCF_040054535.1). Taxonomy (NCBI): domain Eukaryota; kingdom Metazoa; phylum Chordata; class Actinopteri; order Lophiiformes; family Antennariidae; genus Antennarius; species Antennarius striatus. The sequence goes on along the minus strand of NC_090785.1, from coordinate 20,562,882 downwards.
TGGAGTTAGAAGCGTGTTAAACGTGGTTAAACTGGTTAAGTTGGTGACTAGTTTACAGTGTTTGGTTGCGTTCAGGTGTCAAATCGTGTGTCAGGAAATCAGACAACTTGACGGCTCGCGTCAGGTCAAACTCTTTTACTAGTAACATGGCCTGCTTTATAACTTAAACATAGCCAGCCAGCTATTTAAAATGCTCCTGTTTGTTGGTCGTTTCAAACAACTGATAGACAGAATGTTGTCCAATAAACCCGAGGTGTAATGGAGGTGAATAATTTGTTTCCAGTTGTAGACACAATTTTAGCTATCAATAGCTAAATGTCAAAATCGTCTGAAATCAGCACTTAAAATTCTATTCTATTTGTGGACTACAAAGATGTCATTAGGGTTTGAAAATTTGTAGGTTTTAGATTAGCTATTGCAAATGTTCTTTAGTCACATGGCTGCAGGTGCAAATTATGTATTTTTTGAACCACCACTCAAACTCCTTATACTTCCGACATTGTACCCTTATCGTGGTTGTAGTTGTGTAGGTCATGTGGCCCCAGCATGTATGTACTGAACAGTGTTAACCATTCTGTGTGGCACATAAAGGATCATGTATGTTTGTGATACTGAGGCTGTGTGACCACATTTGACGGGCTGAGATCTGTGTGTGTGTGGGTGTGTGTGTCCATTGGGCTGAGCACGGAGAGTGTCCTGCGTACCTTTATCACCTCAGCCCACAGCCATCATAACCCCACAGTTAGATGTGATGTAAGTCAGGATGGTGGAGGATGGCTCCACTGACTATCAGTATCACTGTCTCACCAGGAACAGGCGTAAATTAAAGTGACGGGTGGGCTATGCAGATTAGGTCGTTATTGTCACAAAACCATGATCTGACTTTTCACTCTGGACAATCCTTTCTGACATCAACTCTATACAACACAGACTGTAAAGTGAAACAAGGAGCTTGGTTATGAATGTTACAACCACAGGCATATTGGATGAATGGGTCTTTTTTGTTTCACCCATGTAATAACCCAAATGGAAATGATTGGCAGAGTAAACGACGTGTCCCAAAATGCCGGTGGAGAGAATGAGGATGCGGCCGTGGCTGGAGGAACAGATCAACTCCTGTCAGATCCCAGGGCTTAAATGGGTCAACGAAGTAAGTGGCACCGATGTGTTCGTACATACGAGGGCGGAACAATGTGGAAAACAAATGACGCTGCCATTATCTGAGCACACTGACACTGAATAATGATAGTTTAGACCCCATCCACCTGTAGCCGGATCTTTTCAAAAACGCATGTTTTTTGTTGCGGTTACGCCTTCCGTCCACATGACAACGCAGATATCCAGGACGAAAACGCAACTTCTTGAAAACGTCAGGTATGCGTTGTCGTGCGGACGCTGTACCCAGAACTTTTTCTATCCGGGGAGCATGTCCCTGTTACAAAAACCGCTGTGACATCAGTTTGTGTGAGCCGTTTCTTCAGATACAACAGAAGGGACAGAGTTAAAACCGGCTGTTTTCTGATGTACAACAGCTCCACGTTAAAGACACATTGATAAACATACTGGACACTTTAATATTTGTCTGTTTCTTGATGAGCTATAAAGTTTATCTATTTATTCATTCATATTCATTCTTTCACGTACCTCGCCTAAGACGGCGACGGCAATTCTGGGTCAGACCATAGTTCTCCCACCTGCTTGTGGGAGAACTCAGTGACGGAGGTTGTCCTCCAGGAGGAATTTCCACACGTCCCAGTCCCCTTTCCTGTTGTTCTCGGAGTTGTCCTGCTTTTAAACATGTTGATCAACGCACTTATGCAGCTACATGTGGACGGAGATTTTCTGAAAATGCTGTCTTGTGGACGCAAATTTTTTTCTATGCGGGGTGAAAAAAGTTGTGTTTTCGAAAAGATCCGGCTATGTGTGGACATGGCCTTAGTATTTAATTTCAACTGGAACAAATCTAAGAATGCTGCTGTGATTTTGTAGCAAACGTGAAGCAAACGTGTGAACTGGTAGCTGGAGAGATGCCACTTCACCTCCTGAGCACTGTTGAGGTGCCCGTGTGTGTGTGTGTGTGTGTGTGTGTGTGTGTGTGTGTGTGTGTCTGCCTGTACATATATAGATGTGAGTAAAATGGAAAAAAAATTCCCTAAGGGGATAATAAAGTATACTTTTTCTTACATCTGGAGAATGTGGAGCATCTCTGCAGTTTAATTTAGAATATGATTTGACAATTCTTGCCTTTATCTCAAACTTGCAGCTCTTGAAATTTGGGAATATTGTCGCTTCAAGGGGCTTGCACTATACAAGGAATATCTGACACATTTTGATATCAGGCTTGACATTCTGGCAGACTGGGACTAATATTAGGTGGCTAGGTGGTGCAGGGGCAGCATGGTGACGCAGTGGTTAGCGCTGTTGCCTCACAACACAGCGGACCCGAGTTCAAGTCCCGCTCTGTGCAGAGTTCGCATGCTCTCCCTGTGTCTGTGTGGGTTCTCCGGGGTCTCCGGCTTCCTACCACCTCCAAAAGCATGCGCCTCAGGTTGATTGGCCGGTCCCAAATTGACCGTATGAGTGAGTGTGTGTGTGATTGATTGTTTGTTTCTATGTGGCTCCGCGGTACACTGGCGTCGTACCCGGAGTGTCCCCCACCTCACGCCCTGAGACTGCCGGGATAGGCACCGGCTCCCCCGCGACCTGCGTAGGCGGATTGAGTGGGTTAAGAAAATGACTGATGATAATTAGATTTTAAATAACAATTGTTATATCTCATTTTGAGAGTTTAAAATTTACATGTCTTCAGGAAAAGAGGATCTTCCAGATCCCATGGATGCATGCTGCACGCCACGGCTGGGACCTGGAGAAGGATGCCCCCCTCTTCATGAGATGGGCCATACATACTGGTAACACACCGAGCTGCACTAGTGCACTGGACACTCATTGCTTCTTCTTTCACTGGCTTTAAATCTCATGCTTCCCAGAAGCTACAGTTCTACGCCAATAATAAAGGGATTTGTTTTTTGTTCCACAAATGATTTTCAGTTGTTTTTTGTATCCGGCATTCATCGTTAGCGTTCACAGACATGCATCATTGAATTTTTGGAAATACCAATTTTTGCGTTGTTGATTTAAAAAAAATCTACTGTGTCTGCGGCTTTACTTGTATTCATGGTTTATATTTATCATGGACATTTGATAAATGAGTTTCAGCTAAAATGAAAGGAAAGGTGTACAAAACTGTGGTGAGACCAACGATGTTGTTTGGTCTAGAGTCGGTGTCACTGAGGAAAAGACAGGAGACAGAGCTGGAGGTAGCAGAGATGAAGATGCTGAGGTTCTCTTTGGGAGTGACCATGATAGATAGGATCAGGAATGAGTACATCAGAGGGACAGCACATGTTTTGGAGACAAAGTCAGACAAGCCAGACTGAGATGGTTTGGACATGTCCAGAGGAGAGATAATGAATATATTGGTAGAAGGATGCTGAGTTTTGAACTGCCAGGCAGGAGGCCTCGAGGAAGACCAAAGAGGAGGTTTATGGATGTAGTGAAAGAGGACATGAAGGTAGTTGGTGTGAGAGAAGAGGATGCAGAAGACAGGGTTAGATGGAGGCAACTGATTTGTTGCGGCGACCCCTGCAGAAAGGGCCAAAAGGAGAAGAAAATTTATTATAGACATGGATTATAATGAGGATGTCTTTAAAGTGTTTGAAGTCATACATCTGGCTTTTGTAAATCTAAATCATTACATTGCATCTGAACAGAACTTTCCCAATTTGAAACTGGGGCGGAAAGTGAAACAGGATTGAAGTTCAGCAAATAGTGAATGACCCAAAACATGATTCACATGAGACATCATGTGAATCAAGTAGGAATGATTATTCATTCCTACTTTGCCATACAATTGTAATTTTTCCAAATAAATAATCTTGTTTGGTTTTCTGTGTCTGTGTGCGTGCAGGTAAATACCAGCTGGGCATCGATCGTCCAGATCCCAAGACGTGGAAGGCTAATTTCCGTTGTGCCATGAACAGCCTTCCAGACATCGAGGAGGTGAAGGATAAAAGCATCAAAAAAGGAACAAATGCATTTAGAGTATACAAGATGCTGTCCTCCTCAGAGAGAAGCCTGAAGAAAGGTGGGTGCTGATGTTTACCCGTGGCTGGCTGGTGTTTGTTTTTGATAAGTTCACTTCCATATTTTCTTATTGTACACAAATTCTCAACACTCACACTAATATTTCTGAGGACCACATTTAGTGGTAGACATTGTCCGTAACATTGTCTTGATAAGCTGCTAGCCAGTAGCGCTGCTGTTGACTTCATTTATGGTTTGATGCCCCATGGTTCACATTTTTTGAGTGGAAGCTTTCACCTTTCTGCTTGGTTAAATCCAGAAGGCGGCTGCTTTTAGCCCGGCTATGTATAAATACAGGTGTTAGACATAATGGGGCGTTAATTCTATTTATGAAAGGTGTGTGTTTTTGTCTTCATTTGTCTTTAGGGAAGAAGAAGATGGACAGGGAGGGGAGGCCGAAAGGAACAAAAGAGGTATTTAAAGAGGTTGAAGTGGATGAAAATATGAAATATAGGTAGCTGTCAACATACAAACATAATTGGTTCTGACAGGTTGTTCAAAAGTTTAATTGTTTGTAAGTCGTTATTTATTAAATTTCAATCTATATTCACCATTTGAGGTCATTTAAATGTCATTACTACTCTAAATACAAAAGTACTATTCCCTAGAACTGACCAGTAACAATTACAGGACATAAAAACAACAGATAATCGAAATAAAATACTTAAGTACCAGTAATGTAACTACATCTCCACCTCTCCTGAATGAATTTTTTCCTTGGTGGTGTAGAGCAGTTATCCCCAACCTTTTTTGCGCCACAGATCTGTTTCATCTAAGACAATATGTTGGCGGACTGGCCTTCATTCGCTTGATAATCATTAATGATGCCAGGACCACTGTATTCTAATAATAAATCATCCGCAGTGGTTTTATGTAAAATGCAGACATCAACAGACGGTAAACAAACTTTTTTTCATAAATAAACATCTCTGTAAACAAAATAATTGCAAGAAATAATTATATTAAAAACTTGAAGTGACTGCAATGATTAGGTTTATTTTGAAATATAGCGACTTACAATCAGTGCATTCAATTTAGGAGAAATACTGATCATTTCCAATAAAGGGGTGAACAAGTCAATCAAATGATAATAATTACAATAAGGAGAATTAGTGGTTGGGGACCGCTGATTTAGGGGTAACGGGAGACAATGACACCTGAAGTGTGTTTTCTTTATGGTCACTGCAGAAAATCCCGCTTCACAAAGGTTGCAAATGGAAGCAGGGTTTTCGATACTCTTTGGGCGATTTCAGGATAATCTGCCTTGACTTTAATCCAGAACACTGGTGTGGTTGTGGGCGCTTAATTTAGGGGTAACCTGTCACATGACCGAGACCTGTCAAGCTAGACAGATGCATGCACAGTCGTCACTTTTCAAAATAAAGCATCTTTCAGAATCCAAAATACATAAAACAGAAGTAGTGTAAATTATTTTTTTCTTTCTGTGCGGCCCGGCACCAAATGACCCACGGACCGGTACCGGTCCGCAGGTCATTTGGGGACCACTGGTGAAAAGGCCACTGGTGTAGAGGCTATGTCAAGCTGGAGTAGAGACCACTGGTGTAGGGGCTACATCAAGCTTAATCCACTGAGGTTTTCCACCACACTGACGCACTAAGTTTCAACCTGACCCCAATTGTCTTCAGTCTCGATATTTGTGAATGTCTCCATGTACATAGATACATTGTGGATTCTTTGCCTGCTCAGAATTTCACAGGTATGGATAAAAGAAGGATGAAACGTATTTTTGATTGCTCCTAAATTGGAGGTTCTCTCTTGAGGACTACTGATATTTGTTTAGAAATGTCAGTCTAAGATGGACCACATCTTGTTCCACATTGGACTTTTCCCAGAGGAGCTGCAGGAAAAAACTGAGCTTCCGTTCTGGTTCTGTCCTTCCGCTCAACGCTCAAGAAAATCCAGAGCTGCCTCCATCTGGAAGTGAATTGTGGGATGGCAAAATGAGCTTGTTTTTAACTGTCTTGCCCAGTCTGTTGAAGATTGGCTGGCATGTCTTTGCTGGTGTATGTAAATTTTCTAGCGGTATAGTCGTAGTTGTGTGTTTCTATGTTCTGCAAACAGCTCTGAACTGATCTCTACCTCTGTCTCTAAACAACGTCTTTAACAGCGTGAAGTCCGCATGCAGCCCGTCCACCGAACAGGGGAGGTGGTTGCCCCTCGTGTAACAAGGAAGGTGAGTGATTAACATGCTGTGTTTTTTATGTGTGAATATATGATGCTGTGATATTAGTACATCATTTCTGTTGGTTCCAGCCACACACATACACACACACACCGTGGAATTAGACCGCCATTGTACTGTTATCAAACAGTAGCGACACAGGACATGATATCCACGTTAAGCATGAAGGGTATTTAAAACATTGTGACTGCAGGAGGTTACTTTTTAACTGGGCTTACTATTTCTGTAAAGCATAAAATATATACAAATGTCCAAGTACTATTTCCTTTGTTTGACTGGACTTTGTTTTACAAACATTCATTTTGATTTGACAAGGTTTCGTTAGTTTGAAGGGCAGAGTTCACCTTATAAATGTTGAAAGTATGACCAGTTCTTTTCGTTTCAAAAGACTGATCAGGTGTGGATTCCCTGCTTGAAGTGACAGCCAACCTGGTGTTACCTTTTAGAACCTTCTCTTAGCGCTACCTTTTAGAACCTTCTCTTAGCGCTACGTTTTAGAACCTTTTCTTGGTGTTGCTGCTGCTGTTTATGAAGAAGTACAGAATTATCAGCCATCTCTGTTCTACAGATGTTTTTAAAACGCACTGTTGCATCATTTGAAACCATAGCCACTGTGTCGGAGATGATTAAAGAAAATTTAAATCAGGAGTTTAGTAATATTTTGGGAAATGCCAGTAGGATTGTCATGCGTGATGTACTTCAGATCTTGTGTCTGGTGGTTCGTCTGAGAACAGGGCTTCAGACCCTGACATCAGCAGGCCTCTGGGGGCACCTACCATTAGGTGCTGTCTGTGCTGGTTTTTGGGGGGGACGACACTTTTCAGCAGGTGGCTGGACGTGGAGCCCTCACTAAGCTGGCATCATAAAGAACAAGGCCCGCCCACAGCGCCCTGGAGGTTTATCATCACCGCACCTGACTGGCTGGTCCCTCTGAGGAACGGGACACTTCCTGCCTGTTTTATTGATTCTGTTATCCCTCTGCTGTTTCATGTTTTATGGTCTCTACGCCTTATGACACACTTTATGTGGCTTTTAAGGGCAGCAGAATTTAACATGCAATAATTCCTGTTCACTGGAATTTTTTTCATTTTTTATATTTAAAAAAAACCACTGCATATCCTTTTAATTGCTTACCCTTAGTGCCATATATAGATGTGAGAGTTGACGTGTTGTGTGGTTTGATTGTGTGAGCTGCTATAAAACAGTAAATTCCTGTCAAAGATCCATAAAGTACATATCTCTCTTGAGGACAAAGTCCGTCTTCAGCTCCTTAGTCCACTGCGTCTTTTCAGACCACTGGTTCTGAGTAGCTCCTCAGCCTACTGAACCCCCTAAAAACGTTGGGGAGTAGGCAACAATATCGTAATTCTTTGTTCACACTTATAAACCCAAGACTTCTGGTTTCTCTTTTTGACTTTCAAATACAAACTAGCACCTCCTGCTGGTTTGGGGAGTGTTGATGTGTGTATGACTAAAGATTGAGGATCACTGCCCCCGTCAAATTTATAGATCTGTTTCTCCCCTCCCCATTAGGTAACATCTCCGCCTCCGGTCAGGACTCATCCTAATGGACCTATTGACTACACCAAACAGGAAACAAGCAAACAGGAAGTGATCAAGCAGGAAACAGTAGAGCAGACAGTGACGGACCACGCCTCAGGTATCACATTGTCATCAGACAGATTGACAGCTGCAACGTGTTTCTGCCTGTGTGATGGTTGACAGGAACGTTTACAGCACACATATGAATACGTCCACAGGACATGACGTGTTTTCTGTTTACAGACACACTGGCATTTTCTACTTTTTAAGAGTAACTACAATTTGCCATGGAACCAGAATGAGTCTATGAACTTTGATTTATTACATTCTTAAATTGAAACTATAACATGTTTTCTCACGTTTTTCTATCATTAAATCATTTAACTCATTCCAACTAATTGTGTCCAAACTTCATGGCCCTTTTTCAGAATGTTGGTTGATGTGATGTTGATGCAATAACAGCAGGATGAACTCATTTCTGAGGGCATTGCATCACCTGGACTCTTAACTAGTGGTCCCCAACGTTTACCGCACTGACTGGTTTAGCATTAGACAATATTTTCACAGACCATTAAGGTCATTATTAAGGTCTGGTGGCTGAATGCAACAACAAAAATATAAAGATACGGCTAGCATAAAACTGCATTTTTCTTTCTAAATATAATAAACATGAATCCAATGTCTAGGCAACTGTTAGAATAATGTATATAAGTTATCTTGTATTTACTCTTTTATATTCCTTTATTCTTTGTATTACACCTCATGACCATATAAATGTTTATGTCTGTGTCTTAAATGTTCTAGGTTGGTTGAACCTGACAGCAACTTTATTAACAGCATCCTTTTAACAAGGCTCTGTTTATTTTTTGTTTTGCTAGCTTGGTAATTTCAATTTAGTAGTAATGTCTTCAGTGTTCCTAACCAGTTCCTGATTGGTTGTGGACTTTTGTTCCTGGTCAAAATAGATGTGTCACCCGGTCTGGCGGCTCTCCAGAGGTAAACTCTGGCCTGTCATAACATATCCTGTCTGTCCAATCACAGCCATTCACAGTTCTGCAGAAGATCATGTGATTACCAGTGAGCAGCTGCCATTCGTCTGTCAGACAATTGAAGTGATCACTGAGAATGAAGATCAGACTGTTAGTTCCTCCCACTCTTACCCACTACAGATCTCCCCTGTGTCTTCAGGCTTAGGTGAGAACACACACACACACACACACACACACACACACACACACACACACACACACACACACACACACACGTGATTTTGATTGAGGTATATGTATGTTGTAACACACTTCAGTACAGGACTAAAGTAAACGGGTAGAATATGAGCTACATATGAATAAGAAAGAAGACAGCAATATGCTAGGTTACATGGTTGGCTAATGCTAGTAAATAGGCTCAGCTCACGAGGTTATGATGAGGACGAGGATGCCCGTTCAGGTTTAATCAGCCTGAACGGCCTCTCGGCTGTTCAGGCTGTGCAGACAGACGTTGGCGTTCATTGCGGATGTTGTATTGACCGTTATTTCGTGCTCTGGGTTCTGAACATGAGGTGATTTACTACCCAATCATAGGCAGACAACAACCGAAGTTACTGGCTGTTGAATCCATTCTGGCATTTCGGATTCATTCATGCATTAGGTGAAATGTTTAAATCAGTCACAGTCCAGACTGGAGCTACACATAGAAATTTAGTGTCCTTCAATGAGAAATCCATTTGAAGCGCTAGATTCTTTAATGTCGTTCATTACTTGCTTGAGACGTGTTCGACTCATAGCTCCACTTGGTTTCCATCCCAACCAGTCATTCAGGCAGAGGTGGATCAACCAGTTTGGTCCTAATCACTCCGTCTGCATCTCTTCCTCGTTGTTGGAAGTTGTTCTCTTTTTAGTCACCACTTGACGAACTTCATGGGCGTCGTGTTTGACGCCTGTGCAGGTAGAAGAGCTGTGCGGCTCTGCAGGACAGCTGCTGACGCCTGACATGTGCCGAGTGTTAACACATGTTAACACACAATGTAGACACACAAGTTTAATACACAATGATAACACAGTGTTAACTCACCATGTTAACACACAACTGTTAAAACATAATGTTAATGCGCAACATTAACGCATGATGTTAATGCACAACGTTAACTGGAGCACACGCAATACAATGTTAGCGCACAACCTTTGCACACACAATGTTAACGCACAGTGTTAACGCACAATGTTAACACACAATGTTAAAGTATTTGTGCTTCTTTTCTGCAGCCAGTGACACCGATAGTGACACAGAGGACAGTAAAGAGGTGAGCTACACACTGTGTGTGTGTTGTGTGTGTTGTGTGTGTGTGCGTGTAGTGTGTATTATGTGAACAGACACTGACACGAGGGGGGTTGCTGTAGCAGTCAAGCATGGACAGTACGGGTCTTCCGAAGGACAACATAGTGGACACAAATTCACACACCCTACCTCTGACCTGTCGAGTAATTCTTTAGTCTGCTGTGATGTTTTATTTTGGAAGGGGTGGGGGTTGGGGGCGTGGGACAGATCACACGTTTAATATCACTGGTCTTAGTCTGGATCATGATTAATGGGTTTGGGGGCTTCAGGTACACTTTTAAGTTGAAATTACGGTCTTTTCTAAAAATGGAAAGAGGAAGAATCCAGGACTGTTCCCACTCACTCACTCTCTGCCTCCTGTTGAATCTGCTGATTCTGACAATCTCATGACCTGTTTCCTTGGTGACCAGCGTGTCCAGTGTCCCAGCGACACAAGTGAGTGTGGGGTCGCCTACGGCCACACGTGTATCATGAAGTGATGATTGAACATCAGTGGCTGCCCCCACTCATTACTCCTCTGTTAGCGCCGCAGCGCTGCGTTAGCTAAAAACAAGTAGCGAGGACAGTAGTACAGCTAGATTTCACACAATCGTAGTTCCCTACTGCAGCTCTTCTGAGGTTCACTCACATGTAGAGCCACCTGGAATGGATGGTGTTTGGTTTGAAACCCTTGTAACTCTTTCTGTGCAGGATGTGAAGACTAGGCTAGCAAGAAGTGTTACATTATTGTTGTTTTGTAAGCTGGCACAGTTGCCAGACAACTTCACACATCATTCATCCATCCGTCACTCGCTAATGTGTTTCCTCCCCCTGCAGGGTGTCAGTGTGGTCTGGAGACGGGACTGCAGCCCATCGGTTCTCAGAGTTCCCATGTGTTCACTTCCCAGCATGGCCACCTTCGTCAACTCCAGCAAACCCAACTTCCGGGTCACCAGCACGCGGGACCCGTCGCCGCTCATCAGCTACCACCCCGATGGCTGGACGCCGGCCTACGGCCAGAACTCTATCGACTCGCCTGCCAACAGCCACACCCATGAGATGCGAGCAAGTGTCATAATGAAGACATCTGATGTCACCCCCTCCTGACCTTTGACCCCTGGTGAGGAGCATCGACACTGCTTCCAGGGCTGAGGAACGAGAGATGGTTTGTTTGGTTCACCAGGGCTGCGTGGAGACTAAAAGAGGGCAACGTTCAAAACATTTGATTTTCTTGTCGCTCCTATCTAGGCCACAGATTCACTCGTTTATCCTTGAACCTTAGAGAAGGTTCTGTCTGGTGCCTTTTTTTGGGGGGCTTCGTCTCTGATACTACCCTAAAGAAATTCAAAGAAATTCAATGTTTAATTCACTCACACAGCAGAGAGACAAAGGAAGTAAAAAGTTCATCACATGAGAAGAAGTTAGGAGGCAGAGTCCTACGAAAAGCTTCGAAGCAATGCCAGGTTTTAATCTAAACTGTAATCATGACCAGTCACTGGAAACCTTTGTTATGTGAAATCATAAAAATATTGTTAGATGGTAGTTTTGAGACTTTCTAATTCTCTTTTAAAAACATGACGCTTTTAATATTCTGTTTTTTTATTTTACTGGCTGCCAGCACTTTGTACAAACTTATGTCCTTCGTCGAACTCTCATGTTTATCGGTGTTTTCTTTCTGTTCTCAATTGATTGTAAGATGCTTCGTTCAGAGCAACACCGCAGGTGAGCACTGACATACGCAAACTTTGTTTGATGCTAAATTCATGATTAGAAGCCTGATTTTCACTGACAAGCTGCGCCAGACTGTCTCCCACAGTCTATCACAAACATCTACAGACATCACTGACAGCCAGTGAGTTAATGACAATTTGTGCAGGGTTTTCACAGAGCATCTTACTCTGTACTTACTCTATACTTGACAGCAAAGAAGTCAAGTACCATGAAGATTTAAGAACATAAAAACAGGAAAAGAAACTTGTTAAAGGAAGAGAGTGGCATCCATAGAAAATATAGTTCAAGGAAAGCATTTTTAAAGTAATGCATCTCTAAAGGTGCAGATGAGTTTCCCCGTTACGAATTGTAGAAAATTATTATCTGAAAATGGTGTGAGCACAAATGTTGAAAGTGGCATGAAACACGACATGGAATGAGAGTGCATTCCCATGTGAAAGTGTGTTCCTGGACCTGGTCTACTGGCAACAAGACTGTCTTTGATCCAGATGAGGAATGATGGCATCATGAAGCCCCGAGTCGCCCCGATGGAGAATAGACGAGTGTCTGTCTGACCAGACAGAACAATGTGTTTGTGTCTCCTGTATGTATTAATGATGCACATTGCTTGTGTTTGTGTGTCAGCACTGGTGTGAATATGAAAGATGCCTTCCTGAAGGTGTGTGCCTTTCATAGAGCTATACAAACTATGCTTTTCTCTTTGAGTGATGCACAGGTAGCTTTCAGGGATTGTTATGTTTTAACCTGATGTGAAACACAGCTGGAGGTGTTGTCCGGGCGGGGGGGGGGTGTCTGCTGCTAATCCTGTGCATTTAGAGGGGAACTCATGTTAGCCTGAGGTCTGATCCAGAAGACTGTTTGTTCCCACTTGACTTGAGAGCGCTGACGCTGTAGGTCTGGTCTGTTTGGGCTCCTCTCCGTTCTCCTCTTCGCTGAAAGTACAGTAACTTTATTCATGGTGTCTTAAATAGAAACTTTTTAACAACTATATGCACAAAATGATGGCAACAAATGTAATTTGTGTCTTATTTCTTGTCTTTTATGAGGTAATATTGGTGCCGAAGTGGTCTGATTTTATATTGCGTAACAGAATTTGAAGAATATGTGGTCATGTAAGTGCATCTGGAAACAGCTCAGGCGCGCATCCCAATCTGCCTTCACGTCCTGTAGGACAGTGTTTCCCAATCTGTTTGCGTCACAGCACACTTCAGTAAAAAGAATCACAAGGCACACCACCAGCCAAAAATGTTACAAAATGACACTTTATAGCCTAATTTTTTAAAATATATTTTTTTATATAGAAGAAAACTGACGCTGAACTAGTCCATAACCAGTCACAGCATTCAGTGGAGGCTGAACAGAAATAAAATGACGTCTTCTCAAGGTTTTTCAAATGTCTACCGATTATCTCCTAAAATGCAGCAGTGTTGACATCTTTCCATTATTTGTTGAGTGTAAACATGCCATGGTTGGCACATCGAATGGAATCCATGTACGAATGCTTGTAAGCAGAACTACATTTCGGCCTTGCGTTCCTGTCTTTAGTTCATTCAGATGTGCCAGACTTGCACATCACCATTACTTAAAAGCAGCTTTGTGTAATCAGACCCCTCATTTGCCAGAAACACTTTGTTCCTTTCCCAGCTCCCGTGTGCTTACACGGCCCAGCGCTGCACGATCCGACCATGTGGCTCCATCCATCAGCAGAGACACTCGTTCAGTTTTTAACACATAAGTCCTTCTCATTCAAGATATTCCAATGTGACCTGAAAACGTCCTCTCCTGTTATTGTCCTATTTGCAAAAAAAAAAAAAAAAGTCTCTTCACAAAATGCACACTGAGCAAGAGTTGAAAATGTCCACTACTATCGGAGGACTCGTCAAGTTCAATGTCTTTGTTATTGATCTGTATCTTGTTCAACACATTCATTGTCTGTAGACACGTCATCAATACGTTATCAGATAGAGGGACTCTGGGTATTTCTTTGACTGCTTCATGGCCGAGCATCTCATTGATTATGGCTCTGCCACAGCGTAGGAATTTATTGTTTTTAGCTACGTGTTCTGCAAGATGTGCTTTGGTGGATCTTGCCTTCTATTTCATGCCATTTCTCAAACGTTTCTTGTTTCTCATTGTTTTCATGCAGGCTAATAAAAGAATCTGTTTAGAGATGGTGTTTGAGCTCGTTTAGGACCATAGCACTCCTGCCTCGCCACACACGAAGCACAACGGGGTAAAAGTAAATCCCTAAGAAAGTGAATAACCACCTGCTGCTGCAAACATGTTGACACCTAGAGGTTTCGAAGAGTACTGCATTACTCTGCCAGACACAAGAATCTAGATCTCGGCACGAACACTCAACAGTAACATTTTTTCGACCAATTAAGGTAAAGCGAATTATTTCACGCGGCTCACCTGATGTTCGCTCATGACACACCAGTGTGCAGCAGCTCAGAGGTTGGGAAACACTGCTGTAGGAAACAGGATGGGGCTGTGATCCTGTAACTACAGCACTAGAGAGACTTACACTGGACACAACATGTGACTTTGAATCAAAAGCCTTTGGACACGGTCGACGTCACTGCCAGGTCGTTCCTCAGGTGCCTTTATCTTGGTCGGCTGCAGTGAGAGCGGTGTCTGTTCCTGTGTGCTTAAATTTGTTTTTGTTTTACTTTGTGCCTTTGAACTGTTTTCTTCGCTTCTGTGTCAAAGCAGCTCCATCCCCTCTGGTCTTATGTCGCAGCATCAGATGCTGATACTTATTTAAATGGGCCTCATTCCTTTAAGTCAGGCTTGATCCGTATCTTGATTGCAGCAGTGCAGATGGGACTGGTGGGAATAGTATGTTCATGTTTTCAGTAAGGAATCATGTGTTAATCTAATATTCGCCAGTCTCTCATAGCCTGATCATGATTATTATAAAGAGGTCTATCAGAGGATAAAGTGCACTTATCAGTCCGGTTCTTTGTTGGGGTGTCTAATGGGGACGTCTCTGCAGCCTGGAGCAGCATTGAAAGCTGCTGTCAGTTAAGAGCTGTTCACCCGGACATTACCGCTGGATCAAAAGTAATAAAGGGAGCTGCTCAGCTGATAGTGAAGAAAAGACGTTCACCTCATGTCACCATTGTCTCTTTTGTTCATAATAACTACATGTGAATCAACATGGAAATCCAAATAAAAATGTTTCCAATTTATTCTGTGCTGTTTTCCGACCTGCTCCAGTCCATTTTTCTGGTTTGTGTTCTGCAGAAAAGTTCCAGGTTGAGAGAATGCTGCACGTCCTTCCTGGAAGAAGGGTTGCTAACAAATCAAGCTTTGATGCTGACGCATCGCAAGTCGCTGCAGGCGGTGTTGCAGCACAGCATAGAGGCGCCCATGCTGCACGCTGCAATACCTTTGCAGGCATATGCTTTGAATGTAGACCACTGCACCAGTATAACCAGAGCGGGGGCTCTTTCAGTTTCATTTGTCACTCAGTTCTCACTCTACTTCCTGTTTGTCTCTCAGGTCTCTAGATGGCTGGACAGTTGCCTTGTCAACAGCTAACCACATAGCCATTGTCTTACAGTATGTTTTAAGCTCATTTATTCTGCCTCATTGCTCATCATTTCTTGTGTTTTTATACAGTTCTCTTCTATTTACGTTTCTGCTGATTGACACATTTGCTCCTCTGAGTGACACCTGCTGCTACCTAGTTAACGTACTCAGATCCTTCCATATAGCTGCACACTTGTGAATGAGAATGCACTTGTGAATGCACAGTGCTGCAATGAGAAGGTGTATCTGAGGTGTATCCCGCCTCTCGCCTGCAGACAGATGATTTAGGGTCCAGCAGACCTGTGACCCACGAGATGGATCAGCAACTGAAGCGAAACAATTGCAATTGTGTACAAGAAAATGAACGGATGGATGTTAAATCACGAACGACATTCCAGTTTTGTTTTTTTGTATTTTGTTTTTTGCCCATGAGATCTTTCCATGGTTGTTTCTTCTATAACCCAGCAAACCCTGCCAGCCTTCTAGCCTTGCCACCAGAGGACACTGCACAGAATGCTTTGTATGTTTGAAATGAAACGCTACTGTTTGTTTTTAGTCTATGAACATTTAGGGCGTCAGTTTTGATGGAGTTTTAGTTTTCGAACAGTTATGACTGCTCCCGTAAATATAATTGTCTCTTAGTATCCAATCTATTTAGTTCTTCCAAGTTCTTCAATCAATGGTGGATTTTTAAATTTTGGTTGTTGACATCTGTGATCACCAATGTTCCCTCTAATTTTTCATATGTCTGGGCAAATATACAAGCTTCTTGAGCACACTGAGAACGACTGTGAGCAAAACCAGATGTGCAAACGCTGTGGCCACACACCAGTATCACACTTGTTCAAAACCTTGGATCATAGCAAGGTACATGGCTTATTAAAAGAATCAAATTACAGCAGCAATTTTCATTAGTTTAAATATAAGTGATTTTGCCCACTTGAATTGTAAAAGACAAAAATCTTGGTCTTCATGAGATGAGTAGTATGTTATATGCAAGGGTCCTGCTTTGATTGCTGAGGTCCAGTTGTGGCCTGGCTTAGGGTCCTGTTCTGAAAGAAATACATGTACATTTTTCAGACATTTTGTTCACATTGACATTCACATTTTGTACAATGATGTGTGATGTTATACAGTGGAAATGCCTGTAACTTTGTAAAATAGCAGCATTTAATGATTCTTCTTCTTTTCCTTTAGGCTTTTCCCTTCAGGGGTCGCCACAGTGAATCAGTTGCCTCCATCTAACCCTGTCTTCTGCATCCTCTTCTCTCACACCAACTACCTTCATGTCCTCTTTCACTACATCCATAAACCTCCTCTTTGGTCTTTCCTCTAGGCCTCCTGCAGTTCAACTCAGCATCCTCCTACCAAATGTATTCACTGTCTTTCCTCTGGACATGTCCAAATCATCTCAGTCTGGCTTCTCTGACTTTTATCTCCAGAACCTCTAACATGTGCTGTCCCTCTGATGTACTCATTCCTGATCCTATTCTTGGTCACTCCCAAAGAGAACCTCAACATCTTCATCACTGCAACCTCCAACTCTTGTCTCCTGTCTTTTCCTCAGGGACACTGTCTCTAGGCCAAACAACGTCGCTGGTCTCACCACAGTTTTGTACACCTTTTCATTTTAGCTGAAACTCTTCTATCACACATCACAACGTGATACTTTTCTCCACCCGTTCCATCCTGCCTGTACACGCTTCTTCACTTTTTTTCCACACTCCATTGCTCTGGACTGACCCTAGGTACTTAAAATCCTCCACCTTCTTGATCGCTTCTCCCTCACTCGTCCACTTGGGTCCCTCTCGTTCACATACATGTACTCTGTCTTACTGCAGCTAACCTTCATTCCTCTCCTTTCCAGGACAAACCTCCACCTCTCTAGGTTCTCCTCCACCTGTTCCCTGCTCTCACTGCAGATCACAATTTCATCATTGTCTTCGACTCCATAGTCCATGGAGATTCCTGTCTAACCTTGTCTGCCAGCCTGTCCATCACCATAGCGAATAGGAAAGGGCTCAGAGCTGATCCCTGATGTAGTCCCACCTCCACCTTGAACTCCTCTGTCACACCTACAGCACACCTCACCACTGTCTTACAGTCCTCATACATGTCCTGCACCGTTCTAACATATTTCTCTCAGCTTTATTCCTCTGTAGTTACTCTTCGCGTGTCCCTTGTTCTTAAAAATGTACACCAGCACACTTCTCCATTCCTCAAGCATCTTCTCACTATCTAAGATCCTGTTGAACAACTCAGTCAGAATCTCCTAGACACTTCCAAACCTCTACAGGTATATCATCAGGACCGACTGCCTTTCCACTCTTCATCCTCTTCAGTGCCCTCCTCACTTCATCCTGACTAATCTTTGCTACTTCCTGGTTCACAACAGTCACCTCTTCTAGTCTTTGTTCTCTCTCATTTTCCACGTTCATCAACTCTTCAGAGTACTCTTTCCATCTTCCCATCACACTACTGGTACCTGTCAATAGACTTCCATCCCTACCTTAATCACCCTAACCTGCTGCACGTCCTTCCTGTCTGTCTCTTGTCTTGCCATCCTGTATAGATCAGTCTCTCCCTCCTTACTGTCCAACCTAGCATACAAGTCATCATAAGCTGTACTCCTGCCTACTCTCCTCAGTCCTCTCTGCCATGTTTGATTTAGCAATCCTTTATCAGTTTATAATGCATGCAATTTCATTTATGCATTTATCTTGATATTATTTGATTTTGTTTTAGATTTTTGTTTTTGAAGGACATTTACTTTTTGCTGTTTGCCTGTTGAAACTGTCAGTCAGTCATCTTCATATTTCACCGCTGTATCCGCCTCAGCGGGTCACAGGGAGCCGTAGCATATCTCGGCGGCATAGGGCGTGAGGCGGGGGACACTCCGGGCACAACGCCAGTGCACCGCGGAGCCACACGCAAAGACATACAACCATGCACACACACACTCGAATGAGTGTGTGTGTGCATGGTTGGGCAATTTGGAACCGCCAATCAACCTGAAGCGCATGCTTTTGGAGGTGGGAGGAAGCCGGAGAACCCGGAGAGAACCCACTCAGACATGGGGAGAGCATGCGAACTCCGCACCCGGGTCCGCCGGCAGGGCTAACCACTGCGCCGCCCCTGTTGAAATTGTTTCCCCTTTAATTTACTGACAGAGCCATAACGAAGTATTGCTTTATTCATTTAATTAACTAATATACACTGTGTTAGCACTTGGTTCAATGACTATGTTCATTTCAATATGTTTTAATAAACACTGAACCAGTCAGCTTGACACCCCTGCTGTAGATTGAAATAGTGGTTAAACTCCTCCCTCGTTTACCTGCTGATTAGTTTTAATAGCGTTAATCTGAATCTAAAAAGCATGTTCAAAGCATGTCTGCTTTGAACGTTTTCTTCCCAAGCCAACTGCGTTAGCTTCTGTCTCACTAGGCTCCTCAGCTCAGAAAGCAGAGGGTCCACGATTGTCAGATATTTGGAGCTCTGATTGTCACGAGGTGCGGAATATGGACCCAAGTGCAGGACACCAAAAGCAAATCTTCCCTCCAAAACAAAACGTAAAAATTCTCCAGACAGACAAGAAACTAATAATCAGGACAGACTACCAGGAACCAAACATGAGCAATGAACCAGCTCTGAGCTCTCATTGAGCCAGGCTTAAAAAGCCTTAGAGTCAGTAGCTCAAAACAAGTTTAGGTGAGATGATCACCACGGTGTGTGGATGAGTCTCAGGTGTGGAGCCGTGGCTCCACCCACCAGCTTGGCCTCTCCCTGCCACACAGCAGCACTGCCACGCCGAACCGTGACACTGATTCTTCTTATTTGAAGACGCTTGATCTGCTGCATCCTAAGAGCAGCGGTTCAGAGCTTTTGTTCTGAGCCAGAGTTTTCTATAATTCTACTGTCTATGTAAAACTCTTTGGTGAACCACTCAGGACACATTTTCATTTCGAAAGCTCCTTCCCATTTTTCAAGGAGCTTTCAGTTCTGTAATGCATCCTGATTAGAGGCCACTGGTTTTTCCTTCATTTGGGGAAAAGTGATGTAAAAAAATTCATAGTTTGCTCATATCCATAAAAGCCAGCGCCATTGTTTCATTTGATGCTCGCAGAAAATTAAGGTCTTCATCTTTCTACAAGAGTGATATCAGAAGTCAGTCATCAGCTCCTACTTAACACTTTCAAATATGAAATAGCAGTGAAACATATGCAGATTTAGTTCATCTAAATATATTTCATAAAAGAGTCTCGCCCTGTTGTGTGAATCATCCAGTGACGCAGAACCCCGTTCAAGAGCAACGGATCCTTCCACCAAGTTTTGAGACAAAACAGGACCAAAATCTTTACATAATCATCCAGACCAAACTGAATACATGACTCGCTGAAGTTAATTGTCTTTAGCAGAACTTGCTCTGTGTTTGGCCTCTCCTGTTATTTGAATTGGAAAAACTCCTTCGAGCTCACTGCCTTGTAAAAATGTACAAATATGCACAGTTGTGAAGAACCGACGACTCTGCGGCAGCTCTATTTGGTTTCAATTTGCAGGAAAAAAATAGTCTTTGCTCCTCTTGGCTACCAAACCTCAATGAACATCAATAGAACCTCAGCCCTCATATGCTACTATGAATAAAATCATCCTGTATGAAAAGCTAAAAGTAATGTCTCTGAGCGTACAGGAATGTTTTCAACTCCAACTGCATTTTATTTGTGTTGAAAACATAGATGGAGAAAGAGGAGCCTTGAGGGAGAATTGAGGGAAAAGCAAGTTTCAAAGGACTGACAACTGTCAGGACTTCAAACTGGACACATCAGTCCATGAGAGTTTTGGGTTTAACAACAACACACACTGTGAGGAACATCACATGTGCACTTCTGAGGACTCACGCCAGTATCACAACAGTATTCAAAACTGTTGGGAAATTCTATTTAACCATGGAAATAACCACAAAATGCATCTGCTTACACAAGCACAGATAACACAACACTTAGTCCTTGCCTACCACAGTTTTCTAAACATAGAAGTACAGAGCACGCACAATGCAGAGAATATGCCCGTGCCTTTGGGGGAAAAAATAATCCATTGAGAGAATAACCTGGTCATTCAGTATATTCAGGTAATCCAACTGATCTTATTCTTTGAGCACACACTGTTGCTGAACCTAGACCATACCTGAATGGGCTTATTCCAAAATGACAATGTCAGGATTCATTGGGCTGAAATTGTGAGGGAGGGGTTCAGGGAGCATGAGACATCATTTTCATACATGCATTCTAGTGGCTACCACAGAGTCCAGACCTTAAACTCGTTGAGATTCTTTGAAGGAAGAATCTCAATGAGTGCTGGAGATGGCTTTACATAGTGGTCATCATCATAAATGCAAGAGCTTGATGAGAAATATAAAAAAATATCGCATCACTGGATGGAAATAACTCTTGAGATATTGCATTAACTCATCAAAACAATATTTCAGTTAATGCATGCTGTAATCAAAGCTAAATGCAGTCCAACAAAATATGAGTGTGACTTTTTTGATGGCGACTTTTTTTTTGGCCAGGCAGTGTATCTACACCGACTGAACTCGACGCCCAGAGTTGACACCACCTTCATCTTAAAGGATATAGCTTGCTGACACACTTGAATGTGGCGAAAGAGCCAGTAAAGCTCAAGGTATCCACAATCATGTGAAGAACAAAGGTTGTGTCTAGTGAGACGGTGACAGGTCTACAAGTGAAAGGTATGAAAGTCTGAAACCAAGATCAAGCTACACTAAAGAATATATACCAGCAGTTAAGTTTCTGTCGAATGAGTTTTGGACCACGTGGAAGAAAGGAGTATTTACATAATCTGCAGCAACGACAAAAATGGACCAAGAATAGGGGACATGCTAAAGTAAATGACATTGTCCTGCTGCAAGATGAGAACTTTCAGTGCCTTGTGAAAGTATTGGCAATCCAAGGACCTTTTGACATTTTGCTACATTTCAGGCTTCAAACTTAAAGATAACAAACTGAAAATTTGGTCTCAGTTTAAGTGCACCTGCTCTGTGATGGTCTCAGAGTTCTGTGCAAGGAACACTGGAGCACAAACAGCGTCATGAAAACCAAAGAACAAACCAGGCAGGTCCAAGATAAAGTTGTGGAAATGTTCAAAGCAGGAGTGGGATACAAGAAAATTTCACAATATTTAAACGTCTCCTGGAGCACTGTGCAAGCAATACTATCAAAATGAAGAGAGCATAAAACCACTGCAAACGTACCAAGACCTAGCCGCCCCTCTATAAACTTACAGCCCAAACAAGGAGGAAACTAAGCAGAGAAGCAACCAATAGGCCCATGATCACGCTGGATGACCTTCAGAAATACACAGCTTGAGGTGGGACAATATGTCCACAAGACAACTATTAGTTGTGGCAGGAGAAAGCCATTTCTGAAAGAAAACCATAAAGAGGCCCATTTGGAGTTTGCAAGATGGGAGACACAGATGACATGTAGAACAAGGTGCTCTGGTCAGATGAGACCAAAATTGAACTTTTTGGGCTGAATTGCGAAATGCTACGTTTGGCTTAAGAGTAACACTGCACATCACCTTGAAAACACCATTCCCACCGTCAAACATGGTGGTGGCAGCATCATGCTCTGGAGTTGTTTTTCTTCAGCAGGGACTGGGATCTTTTAAGTTGGATGTAGCCAGATTCTGGCAGAAAATCTGTTGGAGTCTGCAAAAGACCTGAGGATGGGGCGGAGGTTCACCTTCCAAAAGGACAATAATCCTAAATATAAATTCAAATCCACAATAGAATGGTTTAAAATTAATCATATAAAGGTGTTAGAATGGCCAAGCAAAAGTGCAGACCTCAATCCAAGAGAGCAACTGTGAAAAGATCTGAAAATTGCTGTGCAGAAACGATCTCCATCTAACTTTAAAGAACTTGAGTTGTTTGGTAAGGAGGAATAGGCAGAAATTTTTGTCTCAAGATTTGCAAAACTTACAGAGATATACCCAAAAAGACTTGCGGTTGTGATCATAACCAAAAGTATTAACACAAAGGGAGCCAATACTTTTGCACATCCTACTACAATCGCTGCTTTTTGCAGATGATGTGGTCCTGTTTGCGTCATTAGCCTGTGACCTGCAGAGCTCACTGGTCCGGTAAGCAGCCGAGTGTGAAGCGACGGGGATGATGATTAGCACCTCCAAATCCGAGGCCATGGACCTCAGCAGGAAACCAGTGGACTGTCTTCTCCAAGTGGGGAATGAGGTCCTTCCACAAATGAAGGAGTTTAAGTATCTTGGGGTCCTGTTCACGGGTGACGGAACAATGGAGTGTGAGATTTGACGGAGAATTGGGACAGCAGGAGCCGTATTGCAGTCGCTTTATCGCACAGTTGTCACAAAGAGGAAGCTAAGCCGAGAGGCAAAGCTCTCCATCTACCGTTCAATCTTCGTTCCTATCCTCACCTATGGTCATGAACGATGGGTCATGACCGAAAGAACGAGATCGCAGATACAAGCGGCTGAAATGGGCTTTCTCAGACGGATAGCTGGTTTCTCACCTCATCTCTAAGGGTGTCTCCCTTAGAGATAAGGTGAGAAACATTGCTGTTTGCGAGGGGCTCAGAGTAGAGTCGCTGCTCCTTCGCGTGGAAAGGAGTCAGTTGAGGTGTTTTGGGCATCTGGTGCGGATGCCTCCGCGACGCCTCCCTAGGGAGGTGTTTCTGGCACGTCCACCTGGGAGGAGACCTCGGGGCAGGCCCAGGACCAGGTGGAGGGATTATATCTCAACACTGGCCTGGGAACGTCTTGGGACCCAGTTGAAGCTGCTGCCCCGGCGACCCGACTGCGGATAAGCGGTGGAAGATGGATGGATCCTACTTTTCAGTTTTTTATTTGTAAACACAATATAAAATGTTAAATAAATTTGGTTCCACTTGCTTCCACTTTGGTTCCATGATTGTGTCTCACATGTTTTTGATTCTTGAAAAATATTTTGTTTTTTATCTTTTAGTTTAAAGCCTGAAATGTGGCAAAATGTCAGAAAGTTCTCGGGGGATCAATACTTTCGCAAGGCCAGTGGAAGTTGGGAAAGGTAGTGGAAGTCTTCCCAGCTGCTGACAATAGGTACAGAAGAGTTAGGTTGTCAGTCTGTGACACGACACAGAACAACAAAGGCACACGCACATCTCAGCCACTCTATTTAGAGAGAGCCATACACAAAACTGCTACTGTTATTAGCTGAGTAAAGGGACTCAGAGTCCCTATCGTTTTTTGTTTTCTTTGGAGACCAATTTTTGTATACTTTAAGGAATCACTTTACGTGATTGGTGGGCGTGCAACTGCTGTTGTAAAATTTTTGTCCAGCAGCTATTACCTATTTGACCTACAGAGGTCATACTACACCCTGTTCAAGTGCAAGTTCGTTGGGAACAGGTGGATTGTGTGGGTGAAATGTGGGTTCAAAAAGGATGGATAGCGGACATGTTTAAGTTGTCCAGAGAAATAAAAATTTAAAGATAAAAGACTAACCTCCTCCCATTTTGGAGCTGCAAGCGGACAAAGTGGTAAGTCTGATTTGTTGTATAACTTTATTTCAACTTTGTGTTATTGCTGTACTGTAAGTTTATTGTTATTTTGTGTCTGTTTGTAGTTCTACGATGGTGGTGATGGTGGTGATGACGATTAAAGATGCAACGTTAAGCTAGCCATGCTAGATATTGAAGCCGCCAATAAAGATACCATCTGAATAAAGAACCGGAGTCCTCGCATATTTCAAAGGGGAGCATAGCTATGGCATCAGAGGCTTTATGCTCCTGCTAGGGAGGACCTGTTTGCCTGCTTGGCAAACAGGTCCTGGGTGACGGGCCAGACGAAGAGCAGTAAAAAACCCCTTTTGATGGCAAAAAAATCAAGGTCCTTGAGGTCCCCTGTTATGGCGCAATCGGGGCCCCACCCTGGAGCCAGGCCCGGGGTTTGGGCTTTTATGCGAGCGCCAGGTGGCCGGGCCTCTGCTTACAGGGCCGGGCTCAGCCCGAAAGGACGACATGGGCCCAACCTTTGGTGGACTCACCTCCTGCCGAGGAAACCGTAGCGGACAGGTGCAGTGTGGATTGGGTGGCAGTCGTCAGCATGTGGCTTGACAACCCAATCCCCAAAGAATCTAGCTAGGGACATGGATTGTCTCCTCGCTGAGAGGAAAGGAGCCAGAGCTTCTGAGGAAGGTTGAGCGTTACCGACTAGATAT
Organism: Antennarius striatus; assembly: GCF_040054535.1. Classification (NCBI taxonomy): domain Eukaryota; kingdom Metazoa; phylum Chordata; class Actinopteri; order Lophiiformes; family Antennariidae; genus Antennarius; species Antennarius striatus. The sequence goes on along the minus strand of NC_090785.1, from coordinate 20,538,157 downwards.
AGTCGGGCTCACCTCCACCCACAGCTTGGGCTCTGGAACCTAAACCCTTGAGAGGGGCTGGACTCGCCCCTTTTCTGGTGTTTCCCAAGGTGAGCGGCGGTAGGCTGGTGTGGGCTTGCTTGTGGCCCCACAGCTCAGCCGGCATATGTTGGAGTTCACCCCGGTGAACAAGAGGGTCACGTCCCTACGCCTTTTGGTTGGGGACAGGTGTCTCACTGTCGTTCCGACCTCCGGGCTAAATGGCGTGCGGAATACCTTCTTGGAGTCCCTGGGAGGAGTACTGAAAAGAGTCCAACTGGGGACTCCTTGGGGGCTTCAACGCTCACGTGGTCAATGACAATGAGACCTGGAAAGGGGTGAGCCTCCCCGATCTGAACACGAGTGGTGTTCTGTTATTGGACTTATGTGCTAGTCACAGTTTGTCCAGATGTCCAAAAAGTGTACATGGCACCAGGACACCCGAAGCTGGAGGTTGACGTTGATGGTCGACTTTGTTGTCGTGTCGTCAGACCTCCGACCGTGTGTTGGACACTCGGGTGAAGAGAGGGGCAAGGGCTATCAACCGATTACCACCCGGTGGTGAGTTGGATCTGCTCGCAGAGCAGGGGGAGGACAGACTCGGCAGGCCCAAAAGTGTTTTGCGAGTCTGCTGGAACCCTATGTCTGTGAGGTCTTCAACTCCCATCTCCGGGAGAGCTTCTCCCAGATCCCTTAGGAGGCTGGGGACATTGAGTCAGAGTGGACCATGTTCTCCGCCTCCATTGTCGAAGCGGCTGCTCGGAGCTGTGGTTGCAAGGTTTCTAGTGCCTGTCGCAGGGGGTAACCCCTGAACCCGGTTGTGGACACTAGAAGTAAGGGATGCCGTCAAGCTGAAGAAGGAGTCCTATCAAATCTTGTTGAATTGTGGGACTCTGGAGGCAGCTGACAAGTACTGGCAGGTGGACTCGTCCATCACCCAAGCTTGAAGTCACCGAGTTGGTTGCCAAACTCCTTGGTGGCAAAGCACCGGGGTTTGATGAGATTCGCCCTGAGAAACTCAATTCTCTGGATCTGCACATCCTGTCAACCATGACATCCCCTGCACGGGCTGTCATGGTTGACACGTCTCTGTAACATTGCATGACAGTCGGGGACGGTACCTCTGGATTGGCAGACCGCGGCAGTGGTCCCTTTTTTTTTTCAAAAAGGGGGACCGGAGGGTGTGTTCCAACTGTGGGGAACGTCTTTTGGTCGAAGTGCAGATTCACGGGGAACAATTAATCAACAATGCGGTTTGTTTTCGTCCTGGTCGTGGATCACTGGTCCAGCGCTACACTCTTCATCGAGTGCATGAGGGTTCATGGGAGTTTCCCCAACCAGTCCACATGTGCTTTGTGGGTCTTGGAGAAGGCATTCGATCGTGTCCCTCGTGGTATCTTGTGGGGAGTACATCGGGAGTATATGGGGTTTGGGACCTTTGGGATTGGCATCCCTCCTGAGATTGTTGCCCCCGCGACCGTGCCCCGAAAAAGCGGTAGATGATGGATGGATGGTGTTTGCTTTGTTCCCAGCACCTGGGAACACGTTATCAATGATGAGGCATTACCAAGCCAGACATGAAAATGCTGCTGCTGTAGTGATGTCTCAAACAGTAAGCCGCTAGAACCTTTGCTTGTAGTAAACAATATTAAGGACATTTATCATCTGTTTAGGGGCGATGAGTCTACATTTTGGTGAATAAAAACCTGGTAACCTGGTAAAAACCTTTATTTTAAGATACACCTATTCACCATTAATTAGTTGCGTATTAACATGCAAATTAGTAACATACTGGCTCTTAAGTAGTCATTATTAAGTACTTATTAATGCCTTGTTCCGCATGGCCTTATTAAACAACCAGTAAGCCACTAACTAAGAGTCTTCCCTCAATAACCTCAGAATTCTTGCTTATTAGTATTAAGGAAGTTGTATATAAATTACGATCTCAATATGCTTTACTTAGTATGGACTTAATAAGGTTGTAGTACCCCAGGAATAGTTAGTCTCCCTTAATACCACTTAATGAACATAACAAAACACAAAATTACAAATATTAAGTGTCCAAATAACTCTAAATTAAGTCTTTGTTACTTAGAATATGTTACCCATACTAAAGTGACATCTTGATCATTACTAATTCACTAATAGTTGAACACTTATTAACCAACACATGTTCCCTAATCTAAAGTTGCCTCCTTTTCACAATTAGTTAATATGTTATAGCACATAACTACTGCAATAAAGAAGTGACGGGTTACTTGTTTGAAAATGGATCTTTCTATACAGTAGGTTCCCTCTCATTCAGTGGTAGAATAACAAAGACAGCACAAGTACTAATACCTCATTTATTAAACCGCTTACTGGTTGTTTAATAAGGCCATGCAGAACAAGGCATTAATAAGTACTTAATAATGACTAATCAAGAGCCAATATGTTACTAATTTGCATGTTAATAAGCAACTAATTAATGGTGAATAGGTGTACCTTAAAATAAAGTGTTACCAAAAACCTATTTGGGATAGGATATGATGCACACATAGCAGAGCCTCTCTCCCACTAGAGCGGTCCTTTTGTGTTTTTTATTGCTTGTGGGTCTGAGAGGACTGTAATCTCATCTCTGCTGTATGTCATGCATATATTGTACATTTGACAAAGTTGACTATGACTTAAAAATAACCATAGAACTTCAAATCACACACATAGCGGTATGCCTGTATCATACAGTTAGATATATGCACCTTAACATTTGCACCTTTCTAATACTTATGCATTCTGCTAACATTCATATTTCAGGGACCAGGAAGCAAGAGCTGGAAAGAGCTCTTGTGGATTTTGTTGTGATGAACTCTCAGCCCTTCATTTACGGTGTCTGGATCCTGGCTTTCGTGCTCTGGTGACTAAACTGAACCCGATATACACCCTCCCATCTAGGCAGGCAGTTAAAGCTATGGTGGAGAGGAACTATGTGGAGGAAAAGGACAAGGCCAAGGGAGCACTGCAGAACGTTGACAGCGTCAGTCTGACCGCAGACATGTGGACCTCCATCAACATGGATGTGTATCTTGCTGTCACCTGTTATTCCATCCATGCAGGTGAACTATCCATCACACAGTTAGGAGTTTGGCCATTCCCAGTAAGTCACACGGCGGAGAATATCACCGCACTGCTCTGGACCTTATAAAGGAATGGCACTGGAGGATAAAGTGAAGTGTTTGCTGACCGATGCTGCCGCAAAATATGATTGCTGCGGTGAATATCCTCCAGTTGGGGCATGTAGTCTGCCTGGAACATGCACTGAATCTAGTGGTGAGGAAGTCCATGGATGCTACTACCGGACTTGGTGACATACGCGCAAAGGCGAGGCGTGTGGTCCCCTATTTTATGACTAGCACCACTGCCAGGGAGAAGCTTCAACAGATCCCGGTGTAATTGGGCCGCCCTTCACACAAACGGATTATCGAGGTTGATACTCGCTGGAACAGCACCTACCATATGCTGCAGGGTAATGCAGTCGCAGTTGCTCTGGCCACGGACCTGCAGCCACTGAGTGCCAATGAATTTGAGTGTGTTTAGCACTTTGTCAGGATGTTGGCACCCTTTCATGCTGTTACTGTGGAACTGTCACAAGAAACAAGAGTTGTCGGGAGCCAAAGTCATTCCACTTATCAGAATGCTGAAATATGCATTGAGTGAAGGAACGGCACAGGAGACGAATGACATGGCGAAAGAGCTCGATGTGAACCTGACACGTATCGTCAATGAGAAGTTCTGCTGAATAGAGACCACAAGCGTCTTTTCGCTTGCATCACCGCTTGATCCGAGGTTCAAGACTCGGTTTCCAGAGCCCTGCTAATATCGAATCAGCTGTGCGTCGGCTGAAATCAGAATGTGCTGCCTCCCTGCGCAATCTAACCCGAGAAGCGGAGCCGCCGGCTTCAACTGACGTCCCGCCGAACCAGCTGCAACTTCCTAAGGTAGACAATTCATGTATGAAGGTTTATCCATATTTATCCATTTACTAACTACATTTTCTCTTATGTCCTATTTTCAGCCATCGACCTGTGGAAGGCGGTTCGACAGAGATGCTGAAGAGGCGACAGCCTCCAGAAATGCCACTGCTGATACCATAGTTGAGGTGCAGCGGTATCTGTCTGCACCGCCACGTGATAGATCCTCGGATCCTACGTGGTATTGGGAAGAGCACAGGACCTCCTACCCAAACCTGTTCCCACCTGCCGAACCAGTATTTGGCAACACCAGCGTCCTCTGGACGTGTGAGTCTTCTCCAAAGTAGGGGAAAATGTGTCCAAGACGGTGGAAAAACTGTTGTTTTTGAATAACAATGCATAAGAACCCCCACTTGGCTCCCCACTTCGCGTATGAAAACAAACTTGTCAAACAAATGTACAAGAATATAAGTGTTCTTCTACAAATAATGATGTCAAACAAGACAGTTCTTCAGATTTATTTATTTTGTTTATTTTTTCGGACATGTTAATATAGCAGTTCACACCTTCTTCACATTTACAACATCAACAACGTTCGAAAAAAAGGGCTGACGGGTAGAAGCAAATAGGAATGTGAAATTCCCGTCCCCCAGAATCAACAAACATCTCTCTCATTAGAACATGTAATCAACAAACTCTGACAAAAGTTTTTAACCAGCTAATTGAATTTTGACAGACGTTCATACCCTTATCCACTTCCTTTTACCCTAGAGTATAACCATGTTCACATTCTTCTTAGGAACACAAGGTTTGTTAACATCATGGATTCAAGTCGGAATGCCGACTTTCATCTCACAACATAGACTTTGTATGCTTTGCCAGTGGTCCTGATTATCCTGTCACTCATGCACACAAACACATGTATTTATATTACATAGACATGTATGAACATGTAATCTATATCTCTTTTTGCTTTATTGAACCCTGCAAGGACCAATAATCATGAATCAATTTGCTATGGTATATAGCAATGATATAGAAAGCAAGGATGAGCACAAAGTAAATTAGATTCGGTTTTACTCAGTAAGTATATGCAAAAAAGTAAACGTCAAAGCACTTTTTTCTGGGCTCACTGACCGTTGTGTGATTGCAGTACAGACACTCTTGCCAGCAGAGGACGCCCACATCCACAATGAATGGGGCGCCGAGTAATGACAGTTTTCGGCACATTTGTTGCAAACGATTCAAAGCCCCATGGGTTGTCATTCAGACATCACTACACACAGCATACATCACCAGCTTCAGCAGCATGTATTTAGTAACAAAGGAAGTCCTGCCCATTCTTGCCTATATAGGGGTGGTAATGTCAGACAGGAAGAGCTTCCACCACCTGGTGGGGTGGAGGGGGGATGTAGTTTTTGATATTTTTAGGTTATTTCTAACAGCCGCACCCTGGATTTGTGAAGCAAATACGTTAAATGGTTTCTTCTTCCGTAATGCCAGGGAGTCGTATTAATTTTGAAACAGAGTGTTTCTCGACCTTAAATGATGATTTTAGTCCTGCGAACTTCTGTTGCTGAGCAAGGTTGGCAAATTAGGAGGAAATATACGCAATGGCCTTTAAGTTCAAACATGTCAGTGAGGCAGTTCCATTGGAGGCAATGTGCCAGCTCTTTGGGGTCTCCTTTCTCTGAAAGCCAATATTTACTGTTTGACATTGAATCTAGTGGGAGATGGTGCATTACATCAGGATCATTGCTTGCCTTGTCTGATGACAAATCCACTTTCAGCCATCAAGGGTCTCATTTTTATTGATTTTATCTCTCGCTCCCAGCTTCCTCCGAAATGTGGCGCAGATAAAGGATTGAATTGGAAGTTGATTTCAAATCTGGGTTCATGGCATAATGGGCATAATCTGAGCCGATTAGTACAAGGGGCATGCATGGTCAACAGGTTGTAATGGAACATCTCTGAGGTGGTGATACTGCTGTTGTAGTTGTCTCACAGGATATATGTGTTCTGATTGTCTGCAGTGAATGCATTACTGATTACATGTTGGTCCGTTAATAGAAGAAATTTCAAAAGATACAGATGCTTCATTTAATTGCACTATATACTTTACTGTGCGTAGCGAGACGGCCTTGGGATGGGTTGTGAGGTCCAACAACTGAACAGCTTGAGGAAGGAGAAAGGACCTGTCAGCACCATCATCAAGGACGGCTCTTGATTTTAAGGTCTTCTAACCATTGTGAAAACACACACTGATAACTTTTAACATAACTTTATGGGAGCGATTGGGTTTGTCCATGTAAAGGAGCTCTGAGGGAGAGGATGTCAACATCACTATGGCTGATTTGGTTACATTGACGTCATGGAGAATAGTTAGGTGAATCTCCTTACAGATGTTGCATAGCCTCTTTAATGTGCATTTATTCATTTTGATCCATTTCAAGATGTCATTTTCAGAGAGCGTTTTGAATTCTGGACATGAACCAAGAAAATTATCTTTAATATTACAGTAAGGATGGTAAGGCTTGGGCTTAACCTACATCAACCTTCTCTTGGTTGATGTACCCTCCCTTTGCTGTCCCTAGCAAATACTATGGGTGTCTACCCTAAGTTCGTTGTTTCAGATCCTACCGTTGATGAGCTCGAGGTGGTGCTTTGTTTTTCTATTTAGGTGTGGGGGCATTCTTCTTCTGCATGGCAGTGAGTACTGACACGCAAGCTCTGAGTTCGTCCAGCTCTGACTAGCTCCCACCAGAGGTCCAGATTCTCCTGCCCTGGCGGTGTGGGGGGGACACCCGAAAAAGCATGCAATCGTTTAAAAAGGCAGCAAAATTATTGTAAAAACGGGTCATCCTGACCACTAAATTTCATAACAAAAAAAAAAAATGGAGCTGGGAACTTGTTCTTTGGTTCACCCATTCCTAGGACATGTGAGCCTTGTCTGGTGAAGGCACAGTCTTCTTGCATCATTGACAACTGTGGGAGAGAGAGATAAAAAATGGCTTTTTTTGAGAGGGAAAAAATCACCAAATTTTTTTGACTATATGAATTTCCTTGGAAATTAACATTAAGTGATGTTTATTCATAAACATTATATTAATTAAGGATTACATGCAAATTCTGGGACAAATTTTAACTTACCTTATGCCTTACATGCAGTTGGTACAGGCAGGGTAGTAATGGCGAGGACACACTGGTCGATGGCAGACATGACACCTGTGTTGTGCCCATGTCTTGATGAGTGCCATTGCCAAAGCCTGCCTATACTGCCTCCTCTTCATTTGTGGGTCACCTCTCTTCATGGCATTCTCCTTGTGAATGATCCATGACTTTATCACACCAGCGTTCATCATGCCATATAGCACACACAGTGGCCACCTCTTGGTGTTTCTTCCACAGCTGTATTGAGCACACATCTGGTCGAAAGTATCAACACCTCCCTTTGTTTGGTTGTAAAATTTGATCACATCAGGGTCCAATACTTGGTTGTGTGTGCTGTGTCATGGAAGGACACCAAAGTTAGGTTTTTGGTGTCAGGATGACAGCTGTGGATGAAATGGGGCAGGGAATGTGGCCGGCCTGAAGGTTGTTTCCATTGGAAAGTGCTAAAAATGCCTGATTTAAACACACAAACACTCACGTTGGGTAAATTCCACCCGTAAAATATGTTACCCTCTATCACTAAAGTCGGGTGAAAATCACCCGAACACATGCCTCTTGAAAAAACCATAGATGGGAGGGGGGAAACAAACATACAATTAATAACATCAGTGAGCAGCTTGAAGCTACCCAAGGACCCATGGAACTCAGACGATGGCAACACAGTGAAAAGCACATGACAAGAATTGTGTGGGTGAAAATCATCCGAGGTTAGTGTTCTAGGGTTAAAGGGTCCACCATGGTACCTTTTTTTAAATGTATGTGATATTGCATATTTTGAAATTAAAGAAGAGTACTACAGTTTGTCATACAGTGTTGTACTTTTACATAAATTGATGAAAACTGTATTTTATCCAGGATATTGTATCGGGTAAAATATACCCAACGTTAGTGATGGTGTTACTTATTTTAGCGTTAGTGTTCTAGGGTTAAAAGCATTCCCATCTTGTGATGGTCGCATGGGCCTCGTGAAAAAAAACCCATGGCTTGTATGAGAGATTCTGTGGGGTTTGATGGCCCCACCTCAGGTTGACCCTGGTCGGCCTTTTCTTGATGCCCTGCACTAGCAAGCGTTACAGGAGTTGGAGCACTTCCAGCCTCATTTATAAACCATGGTGGTCCCCCTATTACTGGTACCACCTCCCTTGGAATGAGATCTAGATTCACCTTCTGTCTACATTCCCAGTAGGGAATATAATTTCCTGTAACTGGATCAAAACAGCTTCATTCTTACCCTGACCCTACCCAATGCTTTTAGGTTTTCCAGGGACTTTTCAATATCGCCTCTTCAGGGATATTGCCAACTTCCAGAACATGTTGTGGGTTTAACCCCTCACCTTTGCACCAGTTCTGGATTAAGGACATTTTGTGAGTTAAGTTTTGCTATATAACACGTTGGTTATTGGTATTCTCTCTGGGTTTTATTTCAGCAGCTTTTGTTCGTTGAGAGTTTTGTTGCCACAGCTTATGAATCATTTTATAATAGACTTAAACCCCCCCAAGCATATATATTGGACAAGGATAGACGATTAAATATATCCCGGCGGTGCCTCCATTTATTTAGCTCCCCTTTCCTGTCCCTAGTAAATACTATGGAAACAACAAACCTGAGTTTGTTGTTTCAGATCCTACCGTTGATGAGTTGGTGATCCTTTGTATTTCTATTTACTTTTACCGTTCCCTTTTAGCTTTGGAATAGTACTATATAGTACTACTCCTTTCAGTGAATGACATGCAATCGCATTTAACAACATACGTGTATTTGTCAACACACAAGAACACATGGCATTATCACAAAATTCAACAAGTAATATCAACAGTCCAACAGGTACTGAAATAAAACTTACTCTAAACCGGTAATAATAACTAAATACCTAAATACCCAATCCGCATGCGTTGCAGGCCCGGCGCTTGTAGTTCTTGGTGTATCTTGCTGCTATTGAGCTTGTAGCACTGCTCGAGCGAACTCCCAGTCCGTTAGAATGGATGCTCCTCGACGGAGAATTGATCCACACCTGCTCCCTCTGTGGCAGCGAAAACTGGTGACTCCACACGTTGTCACTCCCTCGCTAACTTGCTCCAAATTTAGCACCAAGCTCGTGGAAACACGAACTAAACGCCACCACACTGTCATTAATCCGTACGGTTTTTCTTAGTCTCTTTTTGCGCGATTCTCACCTCCTCTTGTCTCGCATGTGCTCCCCGATCTTTCGGGGACATGACTCTTTCTCCGCGCCCAATTGGTTTATGAAACCAACAGCACCTTTGCAAGTTAGTCTCTCACTGTGTGTGTCCTCTTTTTTCTTATGTCCCTTAAGTAAAACAAATTCCCTCACAGTATCCCCTGCCTCAGAGATATTATTACTTATTACTTGAACACGTTTTGTTCATATATCTCAACATGTGAATTGTCAGCTGAAAACACAGGAGACGTTTCTGACTGAAATGGCTGAAATGAAGTCAAACACTTGTTATCAGAGTCAAAGCAGTCCAACATTACTCAACAATAATATTGTCACTAAAACTGACAATATTATTATGAAAATGACTTTATAACAGGGTTTTCCCTTCATATGTCACATGTGACTAGCTGAAAACACATTCTACTTCTGTTTCAGATTAAAACAGTTGAAACATAGTCAAAACGTTGCTTTTCAGACTGAAACAAGTGCAAAAGCAGTTCAACAATGCTATTGTCCACATAAAAATTACAGTAACACAGGTTTTCTTATATATATATATATCAACACGTGAGGATTCAACTACACTCGTTTTAAGACACGTTTCGGAGTAAAACAACTGAAATAAAGTCAAGCTGCTGTTTTTGGACTGAAACCAGGCCAAACATATTCAACGATGCTATTCTCAATCCAAGGGACAATGAAATGACTTGTAACACGCTTCCTTTATATGTTAAGTGACTTGCAGTCGTCTTAGAGCTGTTTTGGACTAATTCATCTGAAATGAAAGCAAACTGCTGTGAAATCAATCCAAACATGTTCAACAATGTCCACTCAAGGTATCATACAAATTACTTGTAACATAGGCTTTCAGCATTTATCTCAACACCTGAGGCTTTCAACTAAAAACAGTTGTGTTAGTTGTATTTCTGACTGAAATAGCTAGAAGGAAAATCAAACTGTTGATTTCGGACTGAAACAAAGTGGAAACATGTTTAACGATGTTATTGTGACCCAAAAATGACAAGAAAATGAGTTGTAACACAGGTCTTCCTGCATATATCTGAAAATGTGAATTTTCAGCTGAAAACAGATGTTTAGGAGCAGGTTCTGACTGTAATAGCTGAAATGAAGTCAAGCACCTGCATCAGAATGAATAGTCCAAAATTGCTCAACCATGATCTTGTCACTAAAATTTACATGAAAATGACCTGTAACACATATTTCCTTCATATGTCACAACTTGTAACTTTTAAACTGAAGCAGAGGTTTTGGAACTATTTTGTACTAATCCAGCGGGAATGAAGTCAAACTGTTGATTTCAGACTGAAACAAATGCAGCTGTGTTCAACAATGCTATTGTCCACTCAAAGTGACATAAAAATTATTGTAAAACGTGTCTACAAGTGGGGTTACAACGACAAACAGTCGTTGTACGACACATTTCTGAGTAAAACGTCTGAAATGAAATGAAGTTGCTGTTTTCGGAATGAAACCAGGTAAAACATGTTCAATGATGCTGTTGTTATGCAAATTGACAAGAAAATGACTTGTAACACGGTTCCTTCATATGTCACAACATGTGACTGGTCAGCTGAAAATAATCGATTTGGATTTATTTCGGACTAAAGCAGATGAGATTAATGCAAACTGTTTTATTTTAGATTGAAACAAGTGTAAACCAGTTCAACAAATGCTATTGTCCACATAAAAATGACAGTAACATAGTTTTCTTTACATATAGCTCAACACACGAGGTTTCAACTACAGTTGTTTGAGACACGTAGTCAACAGCAATTTTTAACTGCTTTCACTCTGATAGAGAGTACAATAGAGTATAACTTTATGCAAACTGTAAAGAGTCCTCAGCATTGGCCTCACCTGAGGTCTGAGGAGATTGAGGAAGAGCCGCTACAGAGTCTTCATCAGTCCACAGAGTCGTCATCAGATAAGTGTTCAACTTCATTTCAGCCATTCCAGTCAGAAACTGCTCCAAAATATCTGGTTCAGCTGAAAATTCACATGCTCAGATATATACAACGAAACCTGTGTTACAAAGTCATTTTCTTGTTATTTTGAGTGACGCTTCCATCGCTGAACATGCATACATACATTGCACGTCACATTTAAATTATTTGTACATTGTTTTGAATCGTCCATTCAGTCCAATAGATGTGTTTACACACGTCTTTATAAGTTCATTGTCTGATTTGCTGCACTAAAGTCACAGTGATATTTTTCCATAGGCAATGACACATGTAGTTTAATAAACCGTAACAATCTGAGATATTGACCATCATTTTCGTCAGAAATATAACCTTGTAAAGTCAAGTTTTTAAAAGCTAATTTAAAGGAAGATTGAGTGCCCAGTCTCCTAACTTTGCTTTCCAGTTTGATCCCAACGTTTGACACCAGTAAAAGAATGAAAATATTTTTTGTGTAGTTCCTGCTTTCTTCTGTGAAATGCTGCGTTTCCTCTAGTTGTTTGCTTGATTTCTCTCGGATCACAAGTGTTTGACTTAATTCCAGCTATTTCAGTCACAAACTGCTCCAGAACTTCTGGTTCTGGTGAAAATTCTCATGTTCAGAATAATGCAGAAAACCTGTGGTCAAGGTCATATTGTCATTTTGAGTGAAAAGTATTGCTTAACATATTTGCACTTGCTTGAGTCTGAAATCTACAGTGTGACTTCATGTCAGGTGTGGTTGTCCCAAGCAGCGCCAAAAAGACTGTTTACAGCTGAAAAGGCACATGTTATCACATTATGAAGGAAACAAATGTTACAGGTTGTTAGCCCCACAAACGTAATAACCCCACAAATGTATTATTTATTACGTTTGTGGGAAATTAGGTATTACGTTTGTGGTAGGTGGGAAAGTTATTACATTTGTCTTACGGTCTCCAAAGAAACCAGGCGCGAGCATCTGAGTATCAATTAATAACAAACTTTTAATTAGTCCAAATTCGAAACCAGGCAGGGGTCAAAATCAGAAGATCAGGACAAAGAGGGTACAAAGACGGCAGGCAAAAAAACGTAATCCAACAAATTTACGGTTGCACAAGGAACCAGGCGCGGGAGTTCAAAAGTCAAAAATCCAAATCCTTTTGTAAATCCAAATTCAAATGCCAGGAAAAACTCGGAGCATACAATAGAAGTGGGATATCCAAAAATCGTCGTCGTACAGGCAAGAGGTCAGAACCAAAACAAGAAAAGACAAGACAAGGCTAAACTCGGGGTCGTACGGAAGGTGGTCAGGTAAAAACAGTAAACAATTGGCATACACGATACTCTGCTACAAGAGATTACTGAAAAACGCTGTGACAGCACTGAACAGAAAAGACACGCCTTAAAAATAGGGTGCTAAATTGGCCTCAGGTGAAACAAATGATATACTAATTAAATATGGGGAAAACTCCAAATGAAACAATCAGGAAAAACAAACCAGGTGCAACAAATCACTAAATGTGGCAGAAACAGAGAAGTATAAGAACTGAACCCATAAAACAACATAAAAAACCAAGACAGACACAGACCATCACACAAACAGGCCAAGGTCATTCACGGAGCATAAACGTGGTCAAAACAGGCAGAGGTCAAAATCCAGAAAATCACAGATAAGGCGAGACAAAACTCGTGGTCGTTAGAAAGCGGTCTAGGAATAACGATTTGGCATATACGGATCTCTGCTCAAATACTTACTTCACTGCGATAGCGCAGAACTGAAATGAAGGAACTTAAATAGACCAGGGTGCTAAACTAGGTTCAGGTGCAAATGATGATTAACTTATTGACTAATGGGAAAGAACTAAATACTGATTGGCTAAAGGCCAAACAGAACAATCGGGGAAACAAACCAGGTGTAGCGAATTACGAATGTGGCAGTGATAGAAAAAGTACATGAACTGAAAACCAATAAGCAAAAAACAAAGTCAGGAACGTTTGAAAAAGGCAAAACAACATGGCAGATACAGATCATCACAGTTTGTTGGATTATTACATTTAAAGCTGCAATTTTTTATTACGTTTATGGGGTTTGAAGCAGATTCCTCCCTACTGGTTCCACAGCGCGTTCATTTGATGATCAGGGCAGACCGATGACTCTTGAGACGATGGTTGAAGTTCATCGTGCTTTACAGAGCTCTGGGTCGTCCAATAAAACAAACATCTGTGCAAGTGGTATGAGAAGGACCAGTTCTCATGTCAAGACAGTGGTTTATAAACTGTTGAAGACAGGCATGATGTCACACGACTCTTTTACAGGGATGTAATTAAATTCAAAAGGACACTCTGAAAAAATGGTGAAGGGACAGTCTTGGTGGTGGTGAATGCGTAAGTAACCTCAGGGTCCATAAACAACATCTTTAAAGGCTAGGAAACTGAGGTTATTTAGCAATAACCTCAGCAATAATTTAGCAATAATTGATTGTATCCTGTGAGAGGACCCCGTTTACAGTTGAGTTGAACAAAATACAAAGTGCGTGTGTTTGGGGTAAATCCTGTCTAATAAAACAGCAATAAACCACAACAACCCTGGGGAATTTTTGACCATGAAAATGTTCAACACATAAAAAGACGAGAGTTATAGATATTGGTCTCGCCAGTCACTGTTGTCATCACCTCCTCTGGTCGACGGTCGTAGTCAGCTGCTTCGGTGACGTGGTCACTCTGGGGCACAGAACCCTCGGCTGAGGTATTCCTGTGTGGTGCACACTGAGATATGTGGAACCAATTGTCGCCCTTTTCCTTCTCATCACAGGGCATGTGTCGTCCTTTCGACCACCTTGAATGGTGGCGAGGCTCGGTCGTCTTCCTCTTTAACACCTTCAGCTACCCCTTGGGAGTCATGTTGATGGGGCTAGACTCGGAATTTGCACCACAGACAGGCATCTGTCTGGAGAACCTGGAACCACAGAACATAACAGTTTCATAGTGAGAGGTGTTTGAATTCTTACCATCTTCCAGTGGAGGCGGTAATTGTCCCGAGGGCCCAGGAAAACATCTTCCAGTTTCCAGTTCAAAGGCTTGAATCCTGTCCGCGAATTCACTAACATTCTTAACTGTGATGAGAGCTAAAGGCAATGCAGTTAGCCAATTAATCTTTTGTGTACTCATTATTTTAGCTGCAGGGGACCATTGTTGTTTGGCGACAACTGCGCATGCCCTGTTCTTTTACTAGTTTATTAGTACTTACTAGTACTAGTACATCCGGGACATGTGATGGTGAAATCGACGCTGTGCAACCACGATCTGGAGCTAACAGCTGTTAGCATCAGACCCTACTACCTGGCGCGTGAATTTTCACACATCAGTGTCCTCGCCGTCTTACGTCCCTCCACGTCCCCTCCAGAGACTGAACGACAGACCATCTGTGGGACCCCCTCTGCTCTTCGGACCCGGCACCTGGAGGCACTCGTCATTATCACCGGTGTTTAACCACGTCACCTTGGACTCATCTCTCCCTACAATGGTCCCTACAGCCCACCTTACAGTCCGCTGGCGAAACGGCTGCCAGCAACAACACGGCAGGTCAGGAGGTGGTCCCCGGAAAGCAGAGGAAACGCTGAGGGACTGCTTCCAGACCAACACCTGGTATGTCGTCATGGGCTCATATGGGGAGGACATTGAGGGGGCATCTCAAGTGTTTTACAGATTACATGAACTTCTGTGTGGACACTGTGGCCCCTGTCAGGACAGGTGTTACCTGGTAGCCCCAACAACAAACCCTGGGTAACAAAAGAAGTCAAGGCTGTCCTGAACAGGAAGAAGCGGGCGTTCAGGAGCAAGAATGAGGAGGAGATGGGGAAGGCCCAGCAGGAAGTGTTGACTCTGCTTGAGGGAGGCCAAGGAGGAAGCTGCAGAAACAGCTGGGGCGCAACCAGGTGCGGGAGGTCTGGAATGGGATGAGAACCATCACCGAACATGGGAAAGGGGCCGCAAGCACTGTGGAGGGGAATAGTGAACGAGCGAATGAACTAATCAACTTTTTCAATCGGTTCAGTTCCCCCACCACTCCCAGCTCCTCGTACCAGACCTCTCCTGGCCCTGTAGACCACTCCACTGATGCTCCCTCCTCCTGTGCTTCCTCTCTTTCCACCCCTGCCACTTCTCCCTCCACCCCTGCCCCTGCCACTTCTCCCGAGCCCACTCCAACAGCTGTGAAGCTCAACGGCGCCAGCTCAACCACTGGACTTCCAAACTCGCAACGACCTTCTGCTCCCACCACAACTGAGACCGTCATCACTGTAGACCTGGTGACGACAACGCTGCGAAGGCTCCATCCCTTATAAGGCGGCTGGACCCGATAATGTCCCCCCAAGACTCCTTCGAGCCTGTGCTTCGGAACTGCGGGACCCCCTGCAGCGATTGTTCAACCTCTGCGGCTGGGGAGGTTCCCGTCACTGTGGAAGACCTCCTGCATCGTCCCTGTACCCAAGAAAAGACGCACTACTGAGCTCAGGGTGCAGGGTGCGATGGACCCTCTCCAGTTTGCCTATCAGGCCAAGGTTGGGGTTTGACAACGCTGTCTTGTACCTACTCCACTGTGTTGCTCTCCTACTGTGCCGTCATGGTGCTCTTCTTTGACTTTTCAAGCTCCTTCAACACAATCCAGCCCCACCTCCTTGCAGGATAAACTACGAACTACCTAATGGACAGACCCCAGTACATCCGTATGGGGGACTGTCTTCTATGGTGACCAGCAGCACGGGGCGCCACAGGGGACCGTGCTCTCCCCCATTCTCTTTACCCTCTACACACCGGACTTCAAGCGCAACTCGGATACATGCCACATACAGAAGTACTCCGATGACACTGCGATAGTGGCATGTATCCGGGAGGGTGATGAGGGGGAGTACAGGGCATAGGTAGCTGACTTCGTGGAGTGGTGCCAGCAGAACCAGCTCCAGCTCAACGTCTCCAAGACGAAAGAGATGGTGCTGGATTTCCGGCGGGCACCTCCCTCCTCACAACCAGCGACCATCGAGAGCAGTGAGGTGGAGGTGGTAGTGAGACTGCAGCTTGACAGCAGACTGGACTGGTCACTCAACTCGGACTGTATGTACAAGAAGGGGCAGAGCAGGATGTCCTAAACTCCTTCTCATGTTCTATCAGTCCGTAGTTTGTAGTGTGCTGTGATATGGCATTGTGTGTTGGGGTGGCGGGGCCAGAAAAAGAGATATGGACCGTTTTAACAGACTCCTCCGCAGAAAGGGCTCAATGGTCAAAGCTGAGCCTGGACTCTGTGGAGATGCTTCTGGAGAGCAGCACATGTCCAAAACCAAGGCTATCATGAATAACACCAGCCACCCCCTTGCACACCACATTCTCCCAGGAGAGGAGCACCATCAGCAGCAGACTGCTGTCATACAGCGCCTCCACAGAGAGGCTGAGGTCCTCCTTCGTGCCCCGTGCCATCAGGGGGTACAATGACTCAGGAGGAGCGGGAAGGAGGTTGGTGAGGTCAGCACGTGGTTGAATGGATTTTATTTAATTTTATGCTGTTTATATTTTAAGTTTATACTGTTTATATTTTATAGTTTAGTATATGTCCACGCTACATGTGTCTGTTAGTGTAGTGTATGTCTTGTGGTATGTCCTGTGATGTCAGTTTCTTTTTTCCCCCTGGTGTTTACCCAGCATTTATTCATTAATTATGTAATGCCTGAGCAGTGGATATGTGCAATTTCCTCCGGGATTATTTAAGTATTTATCTGTCTGTCTTGTCTCTCTTGTCTGTCTGTCTGTCTGTCTGTCTGTCTGTCTGTCTGTCTTGTCTGTCTGTCTTGTCTGTCTGTCTGGGGCAGCAGTGGCTCAGCGGTAGAGCAATCGTCTTGAAGACAGGGATTCGAATCCCGCTCCCGCCAGAAAATCCAACCGAGTGTGAGTCGACGGTGGGAGGTGTCGCCTTACCTCCTAACCACTGCCGAGGCGCCCTTGAGCGAGGCGCCGTCCCCTCTACAAAGCTGCTCAATTTGGGGCGCGTTACAGAAGCCGCTACCCGTCACCCTGCCTCCTGATGTGAACTAACTGCATACTTACAGGCCCCCTTGTGTGTTGTGTTCAGGGGGCCTGTATACTATACTAACCTGAGTGAAATGTAATTTCCCTTGCGGGATGAATATATACCTTTTCTGTCTGTCTGTCTAGTGCATGAAGAGTGGAAGTGATGTCAGAAAAGTCAAATACCAAAATACCAAGCTGATCCTAGGAAACTTAAGCATCTCCTCGACCGTTGTAGGGCGAGGGTGATGCAAGATCGTACTGCGATGTGATGAACTCAATCCGGTGCCTCTAGTAGAAATGACACGACCCAGAAATGAAACTTTATGCTCTACCACATTGCACTTTATTTCGAGAACATTTGAAGCCTGTTTTATGAATATGAAGTACAAGGGAAACGAGTGGCTGACACACAAAATTCTTCAGTTGGAGCTGCCAATAAAATATCATCTACATAACAACCAACACTCCAAAAGGAAGGTGTAAAGCACAAAAAAATTCTTACAGAACAGCGTTAAAAATGTCTGGAGAAAGAACATTATAGGTATATTTTTGTCCTTCAAAATACAAAAACCTCTTGTAAATCCGGATGTAGGGTGAGGCAAAACTACGTTTGCCAGATCGACGCAAGAAAAATAGTGGTGGTGGTGAATCATAACCAACGAAGCATGAGGGAAGCATCAGTAATTGGTCTGAGACTTTTGAATTAATAGCGCGTAAATCATGAACCATCCTATAGACACCCTTTTCCTTCTTTCTTACGGCAATATAGGGGTGTTCCACTGAGACGTGATAGTACGAAGAAGGCCTGGTTTTAACAAACCATTTCTCTGATGCCTTCACAACCCTCAACCCATGAATCTGGGCGGCAACCTTACGAGACAGACGGAAAAAGACGACACAGTCGGAGAGGCTCCCCCTCACATCGGCACCATCGGCCGCCTTGTTGAAGATATGGAGAACAAGAATCGCTCCACTCTCAATAATATCTACTTTGGCAAAACCAAGGACATCGTCAACGGTCTAAAGAGTGTTCAATGTCTGGACGATAAGGCACAGCACGACGCGTTTCGATCTGACCTGCTGGTTGCAATCAAACCCAAGCACAAGCAATAGAGATGCCACCGTTGTTTTTCTTCTGTCTCTCTGTCTCTCTCTGTCTCTCTCTCTCTCTCTCTCTCTCTCCTCATCTTTTCTGTTTCTCTAAACCTCTCCCTCAATGCCTGTTCAGTGCTGCACTCTTTGTTTATTTGTGGAAAACACAAAAAAGGCGTGAGAAAAGTCACCGGAGGAGTAGAATCGCACCTAAAACCATGTTTCTAGCTAAGGAGTTGTTTTCATATGCTGTGGAAACGTGTGTTACAAGTAACTTTCCTGTCATTTTGAGTGACAAAAGCATTTCTGTTATTACAGTAAGAATTGCTTCTAAAACGACTCTTTGTCTCAATGGGTGAGATATTCGCTAGGAAATCTGTGGCACCGTGTGTTTATTTGTCTGTTTGAGTGGAAAATAGCATTGTTGAGTGTTTGCACGTTTTAGTCTGTTATCAATATTTTGACTTCATTTTAGTTATCCCAGTCAGGAACGCGTCTAAAACAACTGTTTCTAGCTAAAAAGTCACTTGTTTGAACAAAATAAGAAGGAAACAAGTGTTACAGATCAAGTTTAATATTAATTGTGACATGATAATCGTTGAGCAATTTTGGACTGCTTGTCACTGTCAAATCAAAAGTTTGACTTCATTTCTTTAAAAATTGATGTAAAACCTTTATTGTAAACAAACAATTTACGTCTTCAAATATATGCTGGAAACCTGTGTTACAAATAACTTTCTTTTCATGGTGAGTGACAAAAGCATTTTTGAACATGTTTCCACTGGTTTCAGTCTTAAATCAACACTCTGACTCCATTTCTCTCGTAGTGGAAAGTTTTTAATACAATAAAATAATACAATAAAATAATACAATAATATTTCATAGAACCAAAAATCTTTATTGTTGTGTGTGTCAAATTATTCAGCACTCGTGAAGGTGGCCACAGGATGTCTCGAGGTCATGTAGACGCTGCATGAAAATAACTGTTAGACCATATTTGGAAATGCTTGAATTGGCTGTCGGTATCCTTGAAAGAAGTTAGACACTGACAGAAGTGTCAGATCATTTCATATACTGTACTTGAAATTAGAATATTTTTGCATGTTTCATCAGGGTCATCCACAGGGTCATTCAGGGTCATTCAAAGAATGTCTGCAGCAGATATTGTATGTCCTCACAGGGTTCGCGTGACTAATTATATTTTGTCATCAAATAGTTTTGTGAAACTGTCGACTTGATATTTTTGGTAACGTCTGGAGGTCATGACGTACCAACTGAAAGCCCGTAAAGAACTGGTTGAAAGCAGATGAGCCGAGGTTAATAGCTCTCCCTAGTCACACCTTTAGAGTATAAATGATGTGTGATTCTTTTCATGTATTGTACGTCGAACTCTGTGTGCAGCTCTCGTCTTTAAAGTTTTTCCTGTACCCAGAATATTCTGTAATAACACTTCAAAGGACTGGTGATCGTCTCCAGAGGTCTTATCATAATTACATATTTGTTGAACTTGTCTCTCTGTCAATATCATCGATGATATTATTTTACTCATACTCAACCTGTGAATGATATTGTACTGCTACTCAACCTATACATGATTTGAATTGACAAATTAAATATCTTGTGTTTAATAAACTGTGTCCTGTTTTGAGAGAAACGAAGCAATTCTGACTGAAATAAGTAGGTACTTATTTCAGTCAGAATTGCTTCTAAAACAACTCCTTGTAGTTAAAACATTGAGTGTTAAGATATATTTTAGCAAACAATTTATTTGGAAGGTAGCATTGTTGAACATGTTTGCACTGGTTTCAGACTGTAATCAACATTTTGACTTTATTTCAGCCTGTTCAGTCCAAATTGCGTCTATAACCACTGTTTCTAGCTAAGAAGTAACTTGTTTTCACATTTGAAGGAAACATACATGGAAAAAAGCATCGCTGAATATGTTTGCACTTTTCAGTCTGAAGTCAACATTTTGACGTCATTTTAGCTATTCAAGTCGGAAACGTGTCTAAAATAACTGTTTCTCGCTGAGAAGTAATTTGTTTGAACAAAATAAAAAGGAAACAGGTGTTATAGATCAGTTTCATATTAATTTTAAGTGACAAGATCATTGTTGAGCGATTTGGACTGCTTTCACTCTGATAACAAGAGTTTGACTTCATTACAGCTATTTCTTTAAAAACTGATGTTAAACACTTATTTTAAACAAACAATTCACATTGTTCAGATATATGCTGGAAAACTGTTACAGTGTATTTATTTGTCTCTTGAGTGGAAAATAGCATTGTTGAACATGTTTGCACTGGTTTCTTTCTAAAATCAACACTGACTTGTGATCAGCTGTCAGTGAGTCCAGTGGAACACGCGAACTGGTCACCCATTCCCCCATGGGTAATGAATGAGCTAGACATCGAGATGAGTTTTCTTCAGAAGAAAGTGTGGTGGGGTTTCGTTTTTGTTAAGGACAGGAGACAGTGTATTAAACACAAGATATTTATTTTGTCAATTCAAATCATGTATAGGTTGAGTAGCAGTACAATAACATCATCCACAGGTTGAGTCCAACAATGTCATCGATGATATTGACAGACAGACAGGTTCAACAAACAGACAAGTTCAACAAATACTTATCTAAGCATGATGCTCTCTCTCTCTCTCTCTCTCTCTCTCTCTCTCTCTCTCTCTCTCTCTCTCTACTATAGGCAGCAGACGTCACATGCGTAAAGTGTAGCAGTGGTGTAGGAAGTCAAATATTGCTTAGCGATATGTGTGACTTTAGTGTTTTAAAGAGTAGTCCTAGCTTTGCATATAATGACAGCTCATAATACGCCCTGATATACATGCAGTGACTACGGGACATCTAAAATTTGGGTTTTTAAGGAATTATTGTTCACCATGCTTCCAGCCACTTGTGTTAATTTTAATAAATGCCATTCTGTTTTAGTATTGGTTAGTGCCGCGGCAGACACACACCTGAGCCACACCTTAGTGTGAGTAAGTCCGTGGATGAAGCCAGGTTACGCTCATTTGTTGGACTGTTTTATGAATGAATATGGTTTTTAGAAAATGTATGAATGTATCCTAATTTCTTGTTCATTTTTATAGAATTATCCACAGGCGCGATGACTGTCACTGTTCTTTCCCTAGTATTTTAGAGTTACGGGCCTTTGTTTTATTTCCCTTATCATTTTATTTTATCTGACACAAGGGCAGAGGTATCATCACCTGCAATGTAGCCGCAAGAGGACACAAGTCAGTGTCTTGTTGTGCCGGTCCCAAGCCCGGATAAATACAGAGGGTTGCGTCAGGAAGGGCAACCAGCGTAAAACTTTTGCCAAATCAAAGATGCGAATCAAACCTGACTTCCATACCGGATCGGTCGAGGCCCGGGCTAACAACGACCACCATCGGCACTATTGACCTACAGGGCGCCGGTGGAAATTGGATTACTGTTGGTCGAATATCATCGATGACATTGTTGGACTCAACCTGTGGATGATGTTATTGTACTGCTAACTCAACCTATACATGATTTGAATTGACAAAATAAATATCTTGTGTTTAATACACTGTCCTTAAGAAACACGAGAGGAGGAAAGTGCATTCGCTTGAAGAAAGAGAAGTGGAGCGCCAAGAGTGCAGGACTAAGACAGGAAAAGGTAGAGAGTTGGTTGACATGATGCAGAGGAGGAAGGTAGACATACTGTGTGGAAGCTGAAAAAGGAAGAGTGTTGTTTGCATGACTTTTAGCAAGGAGTTGAGACAGGCTCTGGGTGGCAAGGAGGTGCTCCCAGATTACTGGAAAACTACAGGTAATGTGATCAAGGAGACAGGTAAGAGTGTACTTGGTGTGTCATCTGGAAGGAAAGTAGATAAGGAGACTTGGTGGTGGAATGAGGAGGTACAGGAGTGTATACAGAGAAAGAGGTTAGCTAAGAGGAAGTGGGACACTGAGAGGACTGAGGAGAGTAAACAGGAGTATGGGGAGATGCAGCGTAAGGTGAAGGTAGAGGTAGCAAAGGCCAAACAAGGAGCTTATGATGACTTGTATGCTAGGTTGGACAGTAAGGAGGGAGAGACTGATCTATACAGGTTGGCAAGACAGAGACAGAGAGATGTGCAGCAGGTTAGGGTGATTAAGGATAGGGATGTGCTACTGTGATGGGAAGATGGAAAGAGTACTTTGAAGAGTTGATGAACGTGGAAAATGAGAGAGAACAAATACTAGAAGAGATGACTGTTGTGGACCAGGATATAGCAAAAATTAGTCAGGATGAATGTGAGGAAAGGCTGTCGGTCCTGATGATATACGTGTAGAGGTTTGGAAGTGTCTAGGAGAGGTGGCAGTAGAGTTTCTGACTGGATTCTTCAACACGATGTTAGATAGTGAGAAGATGCCTGAGGAATGGAGGAGAAGTGTGCTGGTGCCCATTTTTAAGAACAAGGGAGATGTGCAGAGTTGTGGCAACTACAGAGGAATAAAGCTGATGAGCCATACGATGAAGTTATGGGACAGAGTAGTGGACGCTAGACTAAGGGCAGAAGTGAGCATTTGTGAGCAGCAGTATGGTTTCATGCCAATAAAAGTACTACAGATGCAGTATTTGTTTTGAGGATGTTGATAGAGAAGTACAGAGAAGGCCAAACGGAGCTGCATTGTGTTTTTGTAGATCCGGAGAGAGCTTATGCCCGGGTGCCCAGAGAGGAACTGTGGTATTGTATGAGGAAGTCTAGTGTTGCAGAGGAGTATGTGAGAGTGGTTCAGGAAATGTATGAGGACTGTAAGACAGTGGTGAGGTGTACTGTAGTTGTGACAGAGGAAGTCATGATGGAGGTGGGACTGCATCAGGGATCAGCTTTGAGCCCTTTCTTGTTCTATATGGTGATAGACAGGCTGGCAGACAAGGTTAGACAGGAATCTCCATGGACTATGATGTTTGCAGATGACATTGTGATCTGCAGTGAGAGCAGGGAAAAGGTGGAGGAGAAGCTAGAGAGGTGGAGGTTTGTCCTGGAAAGGAGAGGAATGAAGGTTAGCCGCAGTAAGACAGAGTACATGTGTGTGAATGAGAGGGACCCAAGTGGAAGAGTGAGGTTACAGGGAGAAGAGATCAAGAAGGTGGAGGATTTTTAGTACTTAGTGTCAACAGTCCAGAGCAATGGAGAGTGTGGAAAAGAGATGAAGAAGCGTGTACAGGCAGGATGGAACGGGTGGAGACAAGTGTCAGGTGTGATAGAAGAGTTTTTCAGCTAAAATGAAAGGAAAGGTGTACAAAATTCGGAGTTTTGAACTGCCAAGGCAGGAGACCTAGAGGAAGACCAAAGAGGATGTTTATGGATGTAGTGAAAGAGGATGTGAAGGTAGTTGGTGTGAGAGAAGAGGATTCAAAGGACAGGGCTAGATGGAAGCAATTGATTCGCTGTGGCGACCCCCTGAAGGGAAAAGCCGAAAGGAAAAGAAGAAGGAGGTATCATCACCTGCCACCGACAGGTACAATTATCTAAGAGTGGTAGAATCAAGGGGAGGTGCATGGTTCCATTTATCTCATTTTGAGTCATTGCCTTATTTATTCTATATTTTATTCTTTACAGTGTCTTGCCTTTTAATTGGCATCATAACATGTGCAATTGTTTTGTGTCTGCAGTGACTCTCAGTATTTTATTGTGTGTTTTGGCCTCTAGGTCGTGAAGCCTTTCGGTACTTTCGTGCGACCTACCACAAATTACAGGCCGTTGTGTGGTGCCATTACCTATCAGTGTGTACTGTGTGGCTCTATGGTTTTCTCATGGGCCAGCCCTGTAATTTTAGGTGTCGGACTTTTAATCGTTTTACATTAGGTTTTAATAAATTGTAAATTCCTTTTAACTGCCAGTCTCTTGTCCCGTTTGTTCTGGACACTGACCTGTGTATTCAGTGGGTAGACTGAATTTAGTACTAATTCAATACTACAACTCTATTGGTTTTTAAAGGAACCTTTTATCAAAGGAGGACTTTTCAATGTTAGAACTTTCGCTCGAACATCAGTGGTCTAAATTCATCGTGGCTAAAATCTCCACGTTTGGACGTGTGGTGGAAATTTGTGGACTCACCCTAGATGGCACTACTGCTCTATCCTCTACTGTGGGTGTGACCTCATTGAGACTTATTGGAAGACTGTTGAGGAGCTGGAAGAACCAACACAACTGACTTTGATAAATTCTTATTGTAGAATCCTATCAAACCGGATTCATACTGACACTTTCCCTGTAGAGAGTTTGTCTCTTTGGGTCTGACACGGAGTCGTTAGAGCAATCAGCCTCAGTGACAGTAATTGAAAAAAACATTTATATTTTGACGCGCCGGCATGCAGTTGAAATATCACAAAGTGTCTGCTGCTCAGTGTGGAGGAGGTCATCTATGCCTTTGGTTGTGGGATTTGAAAATATTACATGTTTCTCACATGAACGGTGCTATTGTTATATTTCTTAATGAAATGGCCAAGGTTTAGGAAGTTGTTAGAGAAAGGTGCTGTGATTTGTGATACCTTCACACCTGTCCTTCCACTGGTGAAATCCAGCTAAAAATAGTCATTTCTAGCGCACTCCATTTATTAAAAATGAACCCAACTGGCTTTAGAACTGTCACATTATGGACAGCTGGTGTCTCCCATTAAAATGGTTCTGCTGGGGTGTAACTTGCTCAAACTAAAGGATGTAGTCAGTCACAAACGGCAGGTCTTTATGATTTCCAAAGACAACACCAGCGATGTGAACTCGACTTTCAGTTTTAATGTTGATAGTTTCAGTTACATAGTGTTTGCGACCTCTGACACAATGAAATGTTTAGGTTGTGGGACAGATGGACATTAGGTCTTGTCCTGCCCCGAGGCCGCGGAGTGGACCGGGTCGGGATCGAGCCTGTGGCGATGGAAGGGGGCCGAGCACTGGGCCGTCCACCGTGTCGGCCACCTGTTCAGCTGCGGGGCCGAGCACGGGGCCGCTGGGCCGGACCTCGAACCGACCTCCAAGCAAGCCGCGCAGAGACCTGCTGGCAAGTCTGGCTCGACTGATACGTGTAAATCTGCAGAGAAGGAGGGGGACGCGCATGATGAAGAGCAGAATCAGGATCAAACTGAGAGGGGAAAGTTAAGGAAATAAATGTCCAAACCAGTGACAGATCAGTGAAAAACTAACAGGCAGACAAACAGGAAGGTAAAGAAAACAATGTAAGTTGCAGTCAGAGTGTTGAGAATGTGGTTAACAATGTGCTGATGGATGCAGACGTGTCTAATGAGATGAGTCTCATCAACAAAGCCCACAAAAGGAAAATCAGTAGTGACAGGAGACAGAGAGAAGTTAAGCCTAAGAAAGCAGAGGCAGATATGTCAGACAACGATGAGAAAAGTAAGTGGACACTTTCACAAGAGGAAGAGGTAATTTTTATCCTCTTGACAGAATAAAATCTTTTCTGGCAGAGACTAAAGGACAAAGGGCAGTTAAAACTAGGATTACTTTCCTAATTTGAGAGGTTTTCTCGAGTCTGTAGCCCGTTTTAGGAGGGAAGAGGGTGTGTTGACTGATCATGATCACACTGATTTGTGTACTTATTTGTTTCTTTTTCTGTGTCTGAATTAAAACTAGGCTCTTTTAACATTAATGGAGCCAGAAGTACTGTAAAAAGGGCCTCTTTTTTTGAGTTAATAGAACTATGTGGTTTTTGTTCAGGAAAATCACAGTGACATTCAAAATGAAGGTCATTGGAAGAGGGAGTGGCCTGGAGAAGTTATTCTGAGCTGTCCAACAGTGGTGAGGTGGGAGTGCTTTTCTCCAAAACTTTTAGCCCCTGTTCTTTTGATTTAGAGGAAATAATGTGTGGTCATATTTTAAAAGTTAGTTCAATATGAAAATGTATATATATATTTTTTGTAAATGTTTATGCTCTTGTGCTGAGCATTGAAATAATACATTTTTTGGTTCATGTTATTAATAACTGCACTGGTGGTTTTTTGTTTTTGGAAGGTGATTTCAACTATACCGAAAATGCTGAAGTAGACAGGAATCACAGAGCCTCATCCTGCTTAATTTGCCAGACTGAAGCATCTGATTGAAAGGTAACAGGACTGACAGGCAGTATACCTGGAGTCATTCCAGAGACAGTCTTACCTTTAGCCAGACTTGATCGTTTTTATTGTTTTAAACATAGTTTTTGTACTTTTAGAACATGTCAGATATTTCGTGTACCTTTATCTGATAATTGTCTTGTTCAGTGTTGTGTGTACATTAAAAATGTTAAGATACAACAATCTAGGGATATTGGAGATTAAACATTTTTGTCAGCAGTATAATCGCAATGTCACCAAACACACTACTAGGTTTCTTCAAGACCTGGAGATTGAAGTAGTATAACTGCAGAGTTTGTGGATTCTACAGGAGCTGAGAGCGTTGTAAGTTGTTTGTGGCAAATCCTTGGCAATTTCTTCTACTTTTTTATTTTTTCTTGGGTGAGTGTGTGTTGGGTTTCTCTGTACATAGTGGTGTGTAAATAGTGGTGAGATGTGAATGTGAAAGGGGACTGGGGTGGTTTGTGTGTGGGAGGGGGGTATTGTGCTAGTTTTGGCACCACTCCCTATGGTGGAAGTGGCTCCAGCCGAGTTTGAGAGGCTAAGACGCTTTCGTACCATAAAACTTGTGTTAGCCATGCGTTGCTCCATGGAGGAAGCGGGGCTGGCAGTGGGAGAGAAGTCTGTACAGCAGCGTGAAGGCTGCTGCCCGTATGAACGGGGCGATAATAATGTTTCTGGATAGCACAGCCAAGGTTGAAGAAGGGAGGTGGAGGTGGTGGAGAAGGGAGTAGTACTTCAGAACACCTTTACTTCTGTTCTCCCCTTTTCAGCCCAGCGACTAAGATGATCATATTCAACGCACCTCAATTCATTAGAAACGAAGTCTTAGCGAAAGAGCTGTCACAGTATGGCCAGCTTGTGGCGTCTGTAAAAATTATGTCTTCTTTGGGTGCAAATCTCGAAAATTGAAGCAGGTTGTGTGTCACAGGAGACAGATGTATATGATCCTGAAAGACACCACCAGCGATCTGAACTGTACTTCAATTTTAAATTAAATGGTTTTAACTACATGGTTTTCGCTACATGGTTTTCGCTACATCAGAAACTATGAAGTGTTTTGACTGTGGGGCGGAGGTATACTTGATCCACTCTTGCTCGGAGAAAGATGAAGAGCGGCAGGTGGCTGCTGCCGTTGCTTCCACTGCTGCAGGTGGAGATCCGCTGGCTGCCTCGGCACAGGTCTCGGTTCTAGTTTCCCCGGTGGCGGAGAGCCCGGAGCGGATCCCGGACCTGGTCGTTCGGATCTTGGAGGGTTCGGTGCAGTTTTCGGCTCCGGTCTGTCCGGTTTGGGTTGCCTCCGTGCTGAGTCCGGGACCCGGTCCCCCTGTCCCTGGATGCTCGGGTGGGCCCGAGTCCTCGTGGCCATGCACGTATGTAGTGAGCTCCTTGCGGCATCCAGCGGTGAGGGGCAGGGCAGAGGTGTCCAGGAACAGACCAGTTCTGTTCAGTCAGAGACCGCTGATACCGGTTCTGACATGAATGACTAGTGTAGTGATATAAACGAATCTGTCTACGATGAAATTGTTCATTATGAAGACATGTCTGATGATTTAATAAAAATGTCTCAGAAAAGTAATTACTCTGAAGTGGTGCAAACAACATAAAGACCAGGAGGATGGTGAAGGTGTCAGCTGGGAATGAATCCTGTCAGTTCCAGGATTACCAGGCCAACTACTTTTCAGTGGACATTTAAACATTCCTGTAGAGAACTTAAGAGAACAAGGGACTGCTTGTTACGGCCCCTGCCGGTGCACTCATTGATTAACCCTCTGTACAAGTTTAAATTTTGTAAAGTGCAGTGTGACACCCCCAGTTTATGAGTGCTTTCCAACTGAAAAGGGCGTGGATCTTGGCTTCTCGCTCTTGCAGAGTTCTGGGCTGCTGCTTGGTCTCGTCCAGCATCCGTCCATCCGTCCACTCCGGCCTCATTCGTTGGAATGAGGCCGGAGCCTCAGTTTCAGACGCCCCATGAGAGTGACAGTCGGGGCAGCTACCACTTAGATGATTAGCAGCTCGCCACGTGCCTCTTGATTTTGTGTGACTTCTTTGATCTTGTATTAACTGAGGCATTTACCGTATTGCCCCGAATATAAGACGGTGTTTTTTGCATTGAAATAAGACTGAAAAAATGGGGGTTGTCTTACATTCGGGGTCTAGACATTATACCCATTCACAACGCTAGATGGCACCAGATATCTTTAAAGCGAATGCTGAACTAACTCCCCTAGCCAAAGCCACGAAGAAGAAACCCCTGTCACGAAGAAGAAAAATAAAAATAACGGTAGCACGAAGAATAAAAAATAAAAAATAGCGGTAAGAAAGAAATGAGAAGAAAATAAGAGATAACAGAAAATGGAGAAACATAGCGACAATCTGGAGAAAAGTGGGTTGAAGATCGACCAGGTTAACCGGCAGCTGAGGAGAAGTGTTGATGCAAACTTCAAGATGATGGTGATTAATGAGGTAGAGTCTTCAAACAATTGCAAAGCGGCTGTGAAATATGGTTTCACAGAGTGTGATGTACGGAGATGGAGAGCTCAAAAAGATCGCTTAAAACATGCTCACAGTCAGAGAAAAGCTTTTCGTAGTCCTAAGAGCGGCTGCTTCCTGTAACATGTCAGAGGTAGGACCCAAGTACAGCACAGACTGAGACCAGAGCAGGTAAAGTCCAACAGTTTATTCTGAAGCTTCGGACAGAGTGGCAGCAATATTCCAGAAAAGCAGTCTCAGCAAACAGGAATCCCAGTTGACAGGTAGCAGACAGGGAACGAGCAGGCAGGGTAGTCAAAGACAGAAGGCTGGTCAGATTACCGGGGCAGAGACAAGGAAGACAGGTCGAACACAGGCAGTGTCGAAACCGAGGGAGCAGTCCGGAGATAAACGCGAGAGATGATACAAAGACAATCTGGCAGAGAATGAGAGGAATAGGAGGGTATATGTACAGAACAGGCAGGTGATAATCAGGTGAGGAAACACAGGTGAAGGCAGTTGCACTGATGAGGTGGGAGTGGAAGGCAGGTAGAGCTGGGCAGATGAGAGGACTACCAGGAGCGGATTGTGACACTTCCAAAAGCTCCAGATGTGATAGACAGCTTTTTCATGATTTGAAAGAGGCAAAATAACAGGCTTTTTCTCTCGAATGTATTGTTATAATCATTTGTTTCAGATGTACTGTAATTATTTTCTGTATAAAAATTAAAATTTTTGTTCAAAAAGTCTTTTTTCAAACTTGAGTCTTGAAGAAGAGGGGGTCGTCTTATAATCAGGGCCGTTTTATATTCGGGCCAATACGGTAGTTGGTTAGGATTTATGTGAATAGACGGGCCAGGGATAAGTTTTTAAAAACTGACAATGCTATGGTTACAAGTAAGTCTTTATGAAAATAGTAGGCTTAGGGGTGCTGGCTCCCCCTTGTATTTATTCTTGTTTTCCTTGTAGTAAATCGATCGAGTGACGGTTCGGAGTTTGGATTTGTCCAGGTTGTTTGTTTTTTATTTATTCTTAAAGTATCTGCTCCATTGTGAGTCTCCTTTTGTTAGATTTTGTCTTTGTTTTGAGCAGCATCTAGCGGTCCATCTTAGATTGGTTTTTACATTTTGTTTTGTTTCTTTGTCAATTAAACTACATTGTATTAATAAATTACTGTAAAACATCTTCAATCTGGTTTTATGTTGTGTTCCCTTTCCCATCCCGAGCCAAGGGTCGTTAACACTGGTCATCAGGTTAGCCAGACCTCTGAGACGGACGGACGGACGGACGGACGGACGGGAGAATTTCTACGTTTTGTTAATAAATCATGGAGGGAAGATTTGCTTTTGGTGTCCTGCACTTGGGTCCATATTCCGCATCACGTGACAGAATGAACCAGCCAACTCTGGACCCAGCGGACACCAACCTCCTTGCTGCCCTGACCAGCAGCAATTCCTGGAACCCAG
The DNA here is from genome assembly GCF_040054535.1 of Antennarius striatus. Lineage (NCBI taxonomy): Eukaryota > Metazoa > Chordata > Actinopteri > Lophiiformes > Antennariidae > Antennarius > Antennarius striatus. The sequence continues at coordinate 20,507,712 of NC_090785.1, read as the reverse complement.
AACAGGCTGAGTGGAGACGGCGGGGGAGAGACACCTGGGCATGGCTGGCAGCTTACGCTGGAATTCCAGCTCCACCTTTTTTGTCAGACCTCGAGCCTGTTCCAGTGCCGGTTCCGGTACCCCTGCACGGACTCCAGTCTGATCCTGTTCCTGCTCCCCGCCTCGAGTCTGATCCTGTTCCTGCTCCCCGCCTCGAGTCTGATCCTGTTCCTGCTCCCCGCCTCGAGTCTGATCCTGTTCCTGCTCCCCGCCTCGAGTCTGATCCTGTTCCTGCTCCCCGCCTCGAGTCTGATCCTGTTCCTGACCCTCCCTGTGACAGTTTATGGGACGTCGGGGGCCGTCCCTTGAGGGGGGGGTACTGTCACGGTTCGGCGTGGCAGTGCTGCTGTGTGGCAGGGAGAAGCCAAGCTGGTGGGTGGAGCCATGGCTCCACACCTGAGACTCATCCACACACCATGGTGATCATCTCACCTGAACTTGTTTTGAGCTAATGACTCTAAGGCTTTTTAAGCCTGGCTCAATGAGAGCTCAGAGCTGGTTCATTGCTCATGTTTGGTTCTTGGTAGTCTGTCCTGATTATTAGTTTCTTGTCTGTCTGGAGAATTTTTACGTTTTGTTAATAAATCATGGAGGGAAGATTTGCTTTTGGTGTCCTGCACTTGGGTCCATATTCTGCATCACGTGACAGATAGATACGTTATTAATCCCGGAGGACATCGTATATATCCACTGCTCAGGCATTACATAACAACTAATACTGGAAACACCAGGACAAAATGAAACACTTGACATCACAGGACATACCACAAGACATACACTACACTAACAGACACATGCAGCACTAACAGGACTTGTATACTAAACTATAACTAAAATATAAACAGTATAAAATTGTACCCCCTGATGGCACGGGGCATGAAGGAGGACCTCAGCCTCTCTGTGGAGGTGCTGTGTGACAGCAGTCTGCCACTGAAGGTGCTTCTCTGCTGGGAGAAGTTGGTGTGTAGGGGTGCCTGGTGTTGTTCATGATGGCCTTAATTTTAGACATGGTCCTGCTCTCCAGAAGCGTATCCACAGAGTCCAGGCTCAGCCCGACCACTGAGCCCGCTCTGCGGATGAGTCTGTTCAGACGGTCCATATCTCTTTTCCTGGCCCCCCACCCCAACACACAATGGCGTATGACAGCCCACTGGAGACTACGGACTGATAGAACATAGTAGTAGTTGATGTGCACAGAGACCAGGAGGTCTTCAGGTTAAAAGAAGATGGTTTTAAGAGTGAAAACTATCTACTTAATGAAGAAGACAGTTAAAAGTGTCTGCTGCGGCTCTTTTTTACTGATTGGCTTTTTTTGTTTGATCATAGTCTCTCTTTTATCCGTGTGTGATTTTAAAATCAGGGGCGAAGGCTGATTTTAAGGGAGCTGCTATTTTTAAATTAATGGAGCTAAAGAGAGTAGATGTGATGATTTTACAGGAGACCCTAAGTTCTGTAAATAACCAGAGAGACTGGAGGAGGGCTTTTAATGGGGAGGTCATATAAAGCCAGTTGTAGTCGGGGGTTGGGGTGGGCATTCTATTCTCCAGACGGTTTTTGCCTGTTTCTTATGAAAGTAGAGGAAGTTAATCCAGATGTTTTTTTAAAAGTCAGAGCTCAGTTTCGAAAGTTGAAGATGGTGTTTTTAAATGTCTACGCTTCAACTAAGGGTGTACAGTGACCGACATGAGGATTCCAATGCTCGGCTCAAGGAGGATATCACCCAAAAGCTGGAGAAATGGGGAAAATGTATGGAGGCGAAGGCCATAAACCATGATGCTGACACCAGTGATTAGGAGTATGGAAGGAACAGAACTCAACATCATCTCAGCCACACAAAGCAAAAATTCCATCGGCGCTTAAACCATAACTTGTCCAGAAAAAACTCTTGAAATGGATAACAAAATGAACTTTAATGAAATTGGGCTCTTCTCAAGTATTTACAAAGACGTGTGCAAAGATGCACGCCTATTGGACTGAATGGACGGATTGAAAACAACAATTTACCAGAATAAAATAATTTATATTGATTTGTGACATGCAATGTATGAATTTGGTTGACAATGTGCTGCAATGAGAGAGATGTTGTTGATCTAGGGCAGGGATTCCCAAAGTGTGGTGCGCGCACCCCTGTGGTGCGCGAGCTGCCGCTAGGGGGTGCGCGATTGTAATGCCAGCTGAGCACCTTGAAATACATAAATAATTAAATAAATAATTTAAACACTTTTTAATGGAGGATTAACAGTTTAAATATTTAAATTCATTCACGCAAATCATAGGTAATTTTCAATTAAAAAACGTTTGGGAAAATTTTAAATTAAGAAAAAATACCCAAAATGCATTTGGCTTTCTCCTAGCTACGTGCTAGCTTGTTGTGATAGCAACAACAATAATATGCCGAAATGCATAACTGGTTAAAAACGGGCAGTCTGTCCGGTATTAAATCTGGGAGAAATGAAAGAGGACAGGATACTTTGGCCACAACTGAGACCTGTGTAGTTTACCAGGCTGAAGAAATCCAGCAGGAAAAAGAGTGATGATGACGAGACAGGGCAAACTTCATCGGGAGAAGGGGGTAAAGAACACAATGAGACTCGTACTCGAAAGAGAAAATATGATGTTGAACTTGGGCCTATGTTATTTTGATTCTTTGTGGCGGACTTGCATATTTGTTACCATTTAATAACTGTTACAGTTTGTTAAATAGACCTGTTTGTTACATAGCAGGGCTCGAAATTGCGCCCATTTTGGTCATATATGCGCCCAAATTTTTATCATTGTGACCATTAAATATATTTGGGAGCACCTGTGCGACTAGGGGAAAAAATCTGGTGCGCCTTTTTTTGTGAGACCACGCTCCTGTGGTCCTGCCAGGAACCAATGGGAGCGCAGCTGTGGCTGCTCTCCTGGGCGAGGGAGAGAGGAGGAACGGAGATGGACAGAGCATCTCTATCGCTCCGTCACTGCCTTGCTTTTGGGTAGGTGCTCCTGAAATCTTTGCTGGTGCTACTAACTTCTAAATTTGGGAGCACCAGTGCTACCAAGAAAAAAAGTTAATTTCGAGCCCTGCATAGTAATAACTGCTGTCCATCACTCATCTGTAGTTGGCTCGCTTGGCGACCATTTTGACTTAAAATATTATTATTGTCATTTTTATATTGTTACTATTATTCTCCCCACCGTTTCTAAAGTGAGAGATCATTAGGCCCATTATTGCACAATCTATTCTGTGTTAACAGGAGCCTATATTATTAAACTTGATACCTATATGGCTATAAAGACTACGCCTTTTCTTTCTTTTTTTTTCATGTTTTGGGAATTGGGGTGCGTCAGCTAAGTCGGGAGGTAGAAGTGGGTGCGCGGACTGAAAACTTTGGGAACCGCTGATCTAGGGGATGGGAACCTTACAAGACAATGGCTTCTACCCGACGCCCTTTTTTTTTCTTTTTGGATGTTGTTGCTGATGTTCCAACACTGATGAAAGTGAAATTGGTGTAATAACATGTCTGGAAAGAAAGAAAATAAACTGAATAAAATAAATAAATAGCGGATGTCATTTTTAAACATTTTATCTGATACTTTTAGACTTTTAACGGTGATGATTTTATGTTTTTATGTCTGTACTGTAGATCATAACCTGGACAGGAATCATCCTGAACCTCATCCTGCCATGTCCCACAGAATCAGGCAGTTCATGGTGACATATGAGCTGTCTGATGTCTGGAGGGTTTTTTACAAAGACCAGAGGCAGTACACCTGGAGCCACTCTATAGCAAATGGTTAGTGGCCAGATTGGACCGTTTTTACTGTTTTAATCATCAGGTGAACATTTTAAAAATGTCACATCCAGCTTGTGGGTTTTACAGATCAGTGGCTGTTCTCCTGCTCTGTTTTTATTTAAAAAAATGTACGTTTTAAAAGCGCCTAATGGCATTTTAACTCCACCCTTTTAAATGACCAGGTTTTTAAATCTGCTATAAAGGTTTTCTGGGCATCCCACAGAGAGAGTAAACCTGTAACCAGCAGTGGTGGGACTTTGGAAAATCCCAAAATCCCTGCCCGTGCCCCTTGGGCCTGTCCTGTGCGCCTTGCGGTGGCAGCCGTTGCCTCCTTTGGGTCCCTGGGTCTACGTGGTTCTCGGTGCCCCCGGTGGCTCTTCGAGTGATGGCTTCTGGATGCTCCTGGCTGCTGGGGTTGGGAGTGCTTGGCTGGCGTAGCCCTGTTGAGCTCTGGTAGCCTATCTGGGTGTTGGTTTCATCACACATGCATGTTGGGTCAGGGTTTACCAGCTCCTGTCGAGTCCAATTATTGAGAACCATTGGGTCCCGTCAGAAGTGATGAGTCTCACTTCAGTCATTACAATAATATGCCCTCTGTCTTCCTCCTACACTGGTTTCCTATAGTGGCCTATTCTATATTATCAGGACCTCCACTAATCTGATGATTTGTAACACTGGTGTTGAAATATCAGTTCTAAAATAGAATAAAACAGCCTAAACCTTTTTCACTCCAAAAGCACAGCAGGGTGGGTCCATGTCAAACAAACTGTTGCGGTAGTGTGCTCGAGGGTGCACACTCGGCGCCTACGTGTTCTCCCCACACCCACACAGAACATGATGAGACGCTCACCTGAGGATGCTGTTAGCCCGTATCCGGTTCAGGGGCCAAACCAAGCCACTACCTGGGGTGTGGCTTGAATCGCATAAAGTGGGGCGCTGTCAGGCAAGCCGGTACCTGGACTAAACCATTTTGTGGATTACTGGATTGTTTAGTATTTTGCAGGCTTTTGATAAATGTTTAAACAACCATATGATGGGCATTTATGTTTTATTCTGTTCTGGTTTATTTTGTAGAGCAGGTTTTTCCCGTTTTGGGTGTATTATGTCGGATATTGTAAAACCAACCCCATTTAATTATTGTTGGTTTGCCAGTGGAGGGGCATGGGGTATTTTAGGAAAGCATTTCTGCTTTATGGGGGAAGAGTTGGGAACTGGGAGCTGGGAGCTGGGAGATGGGAGCTGGGAGCTGGGAGTTGGAGTTGGAGCTAGAGCTAGAGTTGAGCGTTTTTGAATATTATGCATGGTTGCCACTGGTAGTGTAAGTTTTCTCTGTATATACTTTTTTTGTTGCACTGGGTTTTTGGTTTTGTGAATTCTGATCTGCACTGTAAATATTTCTTCACTGCTTGTTAGTGAAAATAAAAACCCCACCAAAAACGGATATTTTGCGGCTGCGCCATCAATTTCCCCCCCCACTGCATTCAAGAACCCGTGACAACTACCTTGTTTGTATTTTCTCTCCCTGTCTCCTTTTGCGTTCCCCCTTAACTCACAGGGGTGCAGCACTTCCCTCTCTGGCTCACAATAGGAAATTCTAATATAGACTGACAATTTAGTTCCGAGAGAGGAGTGGTGACAGTCACATGCACGCATTAAAATGTATAAAAGATTTTGCTGCAAGACTAAAATAAGCATTGATCTCATAAAAGGTTGACCCCCTTTATGGGGTTAAACTATGAGAATACATGCAGACAAGAAAAAAAAAAGTGTGTTGTTGGTTTCTACAGAGACCTGTACATGACTGAATGGACACCAAACCCAGAGGTGCTCAGCAGCTTCCTCAGGGGTCTCCCCCAGGTGAATGCAGAGAGAAACTGCTAGCTAGAGGCAGACCTGACCCTTCAGGAGCTGACCTCGGTTCTGATGAGCCTACAGAGCGGCTCCCCGATTGCAGTCATCCTGGCCATCCTGCAGTGCTCATGCAGGTAATTGAGACCTGATAAGTCTGTTGGTGTTTGTGTTGTTTTTATTTCCCTTTTAATAAAGTTTTTAGTCTTGGGGGAAGATCCTTGTCTCTGTCCATTATTGGACCGATGCTTGTGCAAATTTTTAATATCTGTGGCCTGTTCATGAACTTAAACAAGTCTTACAATTTGGTTATTTAAAGGGGCCCTATTATGAAAATTACACTTTTTCAGGTCTTTACATATACATAGTGGTCCTCCCTAACCCGACCAACTCCTATAATCTGGTAAACAAACACTTCCTGCATCAATAGATATTTGGAGTTTTAGGAAGTCATGGCTCGATTTTACCACAAAGTGCTAGGATAGGCATTCTTGACGTCAGACTTTGCACTCTGTGCTATTGGACAGAGTATTGGACAATATGGATTGGTGGACATGCTCAAGGGCGTGGACGATATGGATTGATTGACACGCCCAAGGGCGTGGCCATCCCCAAGACGGAGCTCTTTGTGTCAGACAAGAGGCAGCAGTCTGTTGAAATGGCATCCGTGAGAAGGAGACAAGGTAGTTGCTCAGTAGTTGATTGTACAAATCAACACCAGTGTTTATTTTTAACCCCATCCAATAAAGAACAGAAGAGAGCGTGGTTGCATTTCATTTTTAATGGCAATGTGCAGCTACATCGCCTGCACGTTTGTTTGTGTGTGGAACCACTTCACTCCAGCCTGTTTTAGCAGTGAGGGTCAGTACAGACGGGGCTTTGCCTGAGACTGATCCTCATTCAAGGATCACTCCCAACCATACGGGACCAAGGACCTGCACCCTGGCCACGGGTAAGTCTCACCACATTTATCTTTTTTGCAGTTGTCTGTTAGCATGAGTGATCAATTGCTATTTAGCTAATTAGGTGGTGCTGCTTTGTTTCGTGTTTGCGTGCGCGCTCCAACGTGTGTGGGCGTGCTAAACCTACAGTATCTACTGTAGGTACAACGCACCAGAGTTGGGCTCACATTTTATCTTTTTTCTTTTTGTTGGTTAGCGTGAATGAAGTCATGCTATGCTAGGCTATGTACGGAGGTCTCCTTTGTTTCGCGTTTGCGTATTGCATGTGTGTGCGTGCACTCCCACACGTGTGTGCCTGCTGGCCTATCGTATAAAACTAAAACGCACGTAAGTTGGTTCATATTTTCTTATTGTTTGTTAGCCTGAATGAAGTCATGTTATGCTAGGCTATGTAGGAAAGTTGCCTCTGTTTCGGTTTGTATATTGCGTGTGTGTGCGTGTGTAACAGAGTTAAAATGTTGTTTATTTTTGAGCGTTTTGATTTTCATTAAGTGATGACTATGTGATAGATTTTGTGAATTTTATCGAAAAGTTTTTGTTATTTTGTTTATATTGCGAAGCTTGCCTTATGCGCGCTTCGTTACTTTTGTACCTCCTGTGTTTCCGTAGTCCCTCCCGTCTGTCCCCCAGAATGATAACTGCATTGCTGGGGGTAGGTTGTGTGGGAGCGCTGCTCCGCTATTTTTCTATTTTCAATGTCGAACGCGAACTGTTTGCGCTGTAACCTCAAGAATGTCATAACAAGTTATAATTCTGTGGTTTTGAGTAGTTTTGTTTTGTTTCGGGAATCCTTTTCTAGTTTATTCAGCTGTAACGAGGTGAAGTTTTGGCGCTAACTGAGACGCAGCTCCGGGTCATGTCACCGACAGTGACATGGAGAGGCGGGAGAGTAATGTTTGTTATTTTGTCCGTTTAGAAGCAAAGGTGCAGAAAAGAAACGTGGGGAGATTAAATAACTGTTGTCTCCCACAGGTATGTTTTATTTTTGAATGTGAAGTTTTTCTGTTTGATCACATGATTGTTTTTGTTTTTATTTTATTTCAGTGTAATATGTGTGATTGAGGACTGTTGTGATCCTCTAGAGAATGATAACTGCATTGCTGGGGAAGCAGAGGTGCAGAAAAGAAACGTGGGGAGATTAAATAACTGTTGTCTCCCACAGGACACAAAATAAAGAAGCAAAAACTCCGTTATTCGAGTCATCCTTTCGCCGGCCCATTCACGACCGTTACAAGTGCACGCCCGATCACGTGTGTGCGTGGTGGACCCACAGTAGGTACAACACAAGTAAGTTGGTCTCATATTTTCTTATTGTTTGTTAGCATGAAGTCATGCTATGCTAGACTATGTAGGGAGGTCTCCTTTGTTTCGAGTTTGCTGTGTTGTGTGTGCGCGCACACTCCCACGCGTGTGTGCGAGTCGGACCTACAGTATAAAGCTAAAACGCACAGTAAGTTGGTCTCATATTTTCTTTTCTATTATCTGTCAGCATAAATAAATTCAACTTATTCTAGGCTAAGTAGGGAGTTGTGCTTTGTTACGTATTGTGTGTGCGCGCACACGTGTTACAGTTGATTGTTTGTTGGTCGTCATAGCGACAAGGCACGCAGGTCTGTCCTTATCCAAAAAATTGGTGTCCTGAAATTAGTGTCCCTCTTCCTTGTGCATCCATTCAGCCTACAGCTTCAAGGGACGTGCCATGCCAAACTGACCCAGTGGACACTCATACTGTTGGTACACAGCAGTCCTGCAGGACTCTTCATTCCACCTATTGAAGTAAAGGTTATGTACAAGTCATATTCCATACAATGTTTTAATAAAAATTGGTTAAATACACTAATTTTCTAAATATAGTTGTCTATATCTACTATGTGTTGATAGTAGTTCAGTAAAAAATAAGAGTGATGTGTATTAGAATTTTCCAGCAAGACAGTAAGTGAAAACTTTAGTATAAAAATTTTTGAGACTGATTCATGTATGTCATATATTGTTTTGGCTCCTTATTTTGTTACGTTTGGTGTGCCCCTCTACAAGATCCACTTTCCAAAGGCTTTTGAAGGGACAATGCAGAGCCAAACTTCACAAGACAGCCAACACTCTGTTAGTGTTGCAATATTTTAATATTTCAAACAAATATGTTTTGAAATTCTGTTGGTAATTGTTCGCAACAAAACACAGTAAAAAGTAACCATACAAATAAATAAATTAGTAGCAAGTACCAGGATTTATTTTGAACACAATTTTTCTAAACAAAGAAATGAATCAAACAATATCAATAACAGTAAAGATCTATCTTTGTGTTTTATTGAACAGGTTTTGTAGCTGACATGTTGGACCTCATATGTGACAGTGTTGGTGGACCCCATGCCATACACAAATGAGATGTTTTCCATTCCTCTCCCCGAGCATCTCTCTGCCCAGTATGAGCGTCCGGACAAGGAGGAGGTCATTGCCAGCTACATTTTTATTTAACTTTTATTTAACCAGGCAAGCAATTAAGAACAGGTTCTTATTTACAAATGCTGCCTGAGCTAAGAGCAGTGGCTCTTAGAGGTGTGGGGGTGGGGAGGAAGTCTAAAATAAACACAAAGACATACACTATACAGAAAATATAAGAAAAATAAATACAAGACAAGAGAACGAGGCCGAGAAAGAGAGAGAGAGAAAGAGAGAGAGACACTCAACAAGTGCAGCTGTCAGCTACAATTTCATGTAGGTTTTGTTTAAAAGCAGTGAGTGATATGGGGACAGTGAGTTTGAGGCAGTTTTGAAAATTGTTCCAATCATTAGCTGCAGCGAATCGAAAGGCACTGCGACCAAAGACAGTACGGGCTTTAGGGATGGAGAGTTTGATGAGCTTGCTGGACCTAAGATTGCGGGCAGGACGGAAGTGGTGTAGAAGGGAGGAGAGGTAGGGTGGTGTTTTTCCTAGTATGGATTTGTAAATGAGGTGAAGCCAGTGGTGGAGCCGTCTGGTGTGGAGGGATGTCCAGTCTACCAGGTTGTACAGGTCACCGTGGTGAGTTCTGAATGGAGCTCCTGTGGCAAAACGGATGGCAGAGTGGTGGAGAGTGTCCAGTTTGCTAAGAGTAGATTGAGAAGCCATCCTATAGATGGTGTCACCATAATCGAATATGGGCAGGATGGTCATTTTCACAAGCGTGCGTTTGGCTGAACGGGTGAAGGAGGCCTTTTTCCGGTAGAGGAAGCTCAGGCAAGCTTTGACTTTTGATTGCAGGTGCTTGATGTGGGTGGAGAAGGAGAGGGATGAGTCCAACCAGAGACCAAGGTATTTATAGCTGGTCACAAACTCCAGTTCAGAGCCATCGGCACAGAGGATTTTAGGGGCAGTGGTGGAATCCTGTTTCCGGTCAAAAATAATGCATTTGGTTTTTTTGGAATTGAGTGAGAGATGAAGGCCATGAAAGTACTGCTCGACAGAAGTGAGACTGAGTTGGAGTGTGGATGCTGCAGAGTGGAGAGAAGGGCCCTCTGAGTATAAGATGGTATCATCAGCATATAGATGAATCTTGGAATTACCGGCAAACCTAGCTACATTGTTGATGTAGATGGAGAACAACGTTGGGCCCAGGATGGAACCTTGAGGCACCCCTTTCACGATGGGAAGAGGGTCAGACAAGACATTTACAGACTTTACTTGCTGAACTCTGTTGTTTAGGTAGCTAGCGAACCAGTTGCAGGAGTGTGATGACAGACCGATGGTAGTGAGCCTCTGCAGGAGGATGGAGTGGATGACAGAGTCGAAGGCTTTGGATAAGTCAATAAAGGCAGCAATGCAGATCTGTTTGGAGTCCAAGGAGGTAACAACATCATCCAGAACCTTCAAAGTGGCTGTAGTGCACCCGTGGCCAGGCCGGAAACCAGACTGTAGGTTGGACAGAATATCGTTTGAAGCAATGAAGTGGCTGAGCTGTCTATGAACCAATTTTTCTAGGATCTTGGCCAAGCACGGCAGGATGGATATAGGTCTGTAACAGTTGGGGTCAGAGCTAGAGCCACCTTTAAAAAGTGGAACTTCAAGGGCAGATTTCCAATCTGAAGGAAAAACAGACAGCTCCAGAGATAAGTTGAATAGATACGAGATGGGGGTGGCAATGACAGGAGCAGCAGTTTTTAAAAATAAGGGGTTGAGCCCATCAGATCCAGCTGACTTGTTAGAGTCGAGTTTGGTGAGTTCCTCTAAAACTTCCGAGGTCAGGATGGGATTAAAGGAGAAGGTGCCTGAGCTGGAAGGTGTAGGTGAAAATGAGGGGGCAGTAGTGGGGGACTTGACAGAAGAGGCATGGACTGTATTTACAAAGTGTTGATTGAGAAGTGAAGCCATGTGAGACTTATCAGTGAAAAGAGTCACCAAAGGTCATTGCACTAGGAAAACGGGGTGGGGTAAGCTTATTTTCCATGGACTTGACCGTTTTCCAGAATGTCTTGGAATCAGTACCACAGGATGCAAATTTGTCCAGATAATGAGTGACTTTAGCTTTTCTGACAGCCTGAGTGCATGTGTTCCTGCACTGCCTAAAGCCAGTCGACAGGTGACTGGGAGGAACGGGCTTTCCGCCATAAGGTGTTCTTCTTGTGGATTAATGTGGCTAAGTCACGGAAAACCAGGGGCTGAAGCGATCCTTGACTTGAGATTTTATGAGAGGAGCGTGATTGTTGATGATCTGACTGAAGGTCAACTTAAAGTAGGACCAGGCAGCATCCATAGTTGGAAACGTATTAATTCTATCCCAGTTCACTGCAGCAATGTCATGGAGAAAGACGTCTCGGTTAAACTTCTTCATGGAGCGTCTGGTTACAGCCACAGGTGGACGTTTAACTGAGGAACCAGAGCGTATGCAGGCAATAGCACAATGATCACTCAGATCCTGACTAAAGACGCCAGATTTATAATTAGAAGGGGTGTTTGTGAGGATCACATCTATCAGAGATGCAGAAGATGGCGATTTCAAATTATGTCTGGTGGGCTCTGAAATAATTTGGAAGAGGTTTAGGGCATCAAATTGTTGCATGACCATATCTGGGGGGTTAGACATGTCCCAATTTAGGTCACCCAGTAGAATAAACTCAGAGGAGATGTACGGGGCAAGAAGTTCACTGAGTACAGCTAGAGAGCATGGTGGGGCAGAGGGTGGTCTATAACAGACAGCAACAGAAAGAGAAAAATTATTTGACAGATTGATTTTTAACACTAGCAGTTCGAGATACTTGGGAATAGTCTTTGACAATAAAATAGAGCATTGCAGATGGTCCCTCACAAAGAGAGCCACGCCCCCACCCTTGGAAGCTCTGTCCTGGCGAAAGACATTATAACCTGGAATAAAAGTGTCAACATCCGCAATGCTCCTTCTAAGCCATGTTTCAGAAATCGCTAAAACATCAGGATTTGCAGTGTGTATCCAGGATTTTAGCAAATCAAGTTTAGGTAAAAGACTACGGATATTGATGCGTAAAAAGCCCAGGGATTTCCGTTTACAAAAATCATCAAATGACAGACTAGGAGCAGTAGGACTAACATTAACTGTAGCAGGCCCTGGATTTGAATGAACATTGCCAGAAATGGCCAACATGAGAATGATTAACAAACGACAAAAAGCAGTGCTAAAACGATGAGTTATTATCTTTCATTAGGGACTTGGTTGAGATGACAGAATTGGAACTACGTAGCTGTTGCAATAGCAGGATAGAATACAATGGAACAAGAGCTGTTACACACCGAGTAGGAAGACCAACAGACATTGTAGTCCAAAGGGAAGAGACATCCCTAGGTGGAAAAGTGAAGTCCAATGTACCACGGCCATAGGATGACAATCGAGGTAATAATGTCTCTTGAACAGGAGATTTCCTGGGGGTAGTAAGGGTCCCAGTATCCCAGGCATTTAGAAGGAAGAGTAAGATGATGAAAAGAGACATCTTTAAACACCCAGCAGTATCTGACTCACGTGAAGCGTTGTGGAGTTCTCTAACCGCGGGGCGCTTCGGCCACACGGACCACTTCCCTCTCTGCCGGCGCCGACATTTACTCCTGACGGTCTGCGAGCAGGTCTCACAAAAGCAGGACTTTCGTTCACGTTGGAATCCGGGAAGACCCTAAGAATGGTGTCCGGCATGGTGAAGGTGTGCACCGCCCTCCAGATGAAGCTGCGACTGGTCCGTTCGAACTCCAGCTGGCAGCAGGAGCAGTTCCGGTCCTCCAGCCTCACGGAGCCCCGGCGACCGCCACGACCCGGACTGGCAGTTTTACAGCCCGGTGTCTGCACAGTCTCCCCCAGTCCCTGAATGCTAACATGCTGGTAGGTCGGTAACGTGTGTGAATCAGCCGTCCATGGTGTGACACAGATTCAACATGACCAGATTCAACCAAGACTCGGTCTAAATCCAGCGTAGTGGCCTTTGTCTTCAGGAAACTCCTGGCGTATGTGAAGGACCACACATGCTGAGATGACAACCAGGATTCTGCTACCTAAGTAGCCCCAGAACCAGCCAACAAAGGTGCGATAGGCCAGATGTCTGCACCATCTACAGAAAAAGGACACAAAACTATTTATTTCACAATGTTTTCAATCCCGAGTATTACAGCTGTTGTTGATTTCCTGACAGGATGGCTCTGTGTTCTCATTATTGTTATTGGATGTATTGTTTTATGTAAATAAATGCTTTTATATGTCAACAGAAATGGATTGTGAATACCAAAAAATGTTCAACATGTCTATTATAAGATAAAAATCAAGGTGTCGCAAATACAATATATTAGACTTTGTTGTACCTATATATGTCATGTTACTGCATTAATCAAGGAATGCCTAATGAAGCAAAATAAGAAACTAGTTTTTAATCTGACATTTTTCAAAGAACGACTTACTGATGTATTGGTGTGCTGCACTGTGTGTCCTGAACAATTTTTTAACCAGTTTTTAATGTCAGGCTACCGATTTCCTGGCAAATGCAACGCTGTTTTACTCATAGAACTGACTTTAACGTCGGTGTCTCACGGCTGTGAATCTCACAGCATGTCGCTGCCATACAGAATACACAAGCCTAAAATGCGGTTTAAAATGTTTTGCTACGTTATCGTAGCCAGGCACTGGTGCTCTCCGCAGGCTGCTCTGCTGTCAGACAGCAGGTCAGTGAGAGCCGGCACTTTGGCGACGCCCCTTGTCTACCACATTGGATTATCAGGTGCACTTTGAGTTTATGAGAAAATTATAGGCTTTTAGGTGCGCCTTATAGTGCGGAAAATACTGTATTTTAGAGCTATGAATGTTTTAGACACTTTTACAAACCTATGGTGTGTCAAAGGTGTGTTATGTTCCGTGTTGAATGAAGAACCTGTGTTCAGTCAGTGGTTGGTCTAATTCATGTATTTTTTGCTTATTGTGGCAAGGCGAGCGGCTTGAAGCCGTTGCCGACAACGCCACCTGGGGGCTTTCATCCCAGGATATGAACAAGACTTACTGATATGCAGGTTTCGAATTGATCCAAGGCACACGGTTCGAGAATACTCCACAGGACAAGAGTGATTTCCAATTATAAAAAAAAAAACTTTATTAAAAATTTATTTTAAAATGAGGACAGATGAAATGAATGCTACAAATATGATTATAAAGAGTGTATGAGGGATTACCAAAAACAGGGCTGGGGCTTACCACGACAGCGGTAACAAAAAGGGGAGAGATCCAAAAAAACTACACTGCACCCGTGACACAGCAAACCAAAAACGTGAATAAGGAACCACCACCAGGGGAACCGCTGCCGCTCTGGGCCCGCAGCACCTGTCAACGAAAAAGAACACAATTAGAAACAAAAAAAAGCAAGGCAACCCTCACACACTATAACCAAATAGCAATAAACCCAAAATAAACTGTTTAACACACAAATTATCCAAAAGAGGAAAAAAAGAGATTACTACACAATAAATCAAATATAACCCACCAAACTGATCAATAATGATTCAACGGAAGAAATAACAGATGAATAAACTGAAAAAATGGGGAGAGTCTGCCCCTCCAATTAAAACCACCCTCCAGGGGTAGTGGCTCAACGTCAATTAGAGGGTCGGGACGTCCTCTCTTGGCTCACGTTGAGGACTTGAGGATGTCGTATTACACGGCCTTGACTAACGGTAATAGGGTCTGGTACGATATGGGCCGAATCAGCGCCGGATTATGGTGGTGGAGGCCTCTAGATGAGCAAAACCCCGGAGCAGACACACAGATGCAGGAAAAAAAAGTACGACACACAGAGAACAAGGAACCAAGAACCAAAACAGCAGTGAAGCTCTCAGCGGCAATGACGGCCGCGCACTGCAAAATAAACAAATTAACCTAATTAAAATAAGACTATAGGACATTACAAAATAAAAAAAGTTACAGATAAACATCCTACCGGAGAGCAGGATTGAGGTGTCACTTGCGGCAGGAGGAGGAAGCCTGCAGCCCAGACTAGGAGAGGTGGTTCTGGGAGAGAACCATAACCCATAACGCGAACAGACCCTTCAGCAACTTGATTTAAAAAGGCAGACAACTAAGCGTCTTACCCTCAGGAAGCGCACCGCACGCGCACCGGCCCAAGGGAGACAGCCCAGGTCCCAGTAACACCACACTGCCGGACGGGGCAAAACCGGAGTAAACATGGGGCCCATACACTGAACAAATCGAGGAGAGCGAGCATGCCTACCTTATTTTGCAACTTAACTGCTCACCGCAAGACGCTGCCATGCCCAGCTGTCAGCTCCGTATAGGAGGAAGAGGAAGCGGAAAAAGGATGGAGAAGGGTCCCACCACGTCTACTTATACGGAACTCGCTAATTGTCTGCTACACTACCCCCTCACGGTGGGGAGTGTAGCACTATCCTGCCACATCTATCCCCAGATTTTGCATCGTCGGCTCGACGATGAAACAAAAACTTGCAGATGCTAACACCAGGGCCTAAAAATGGCCATTTGGGCATTAGACGCAAGCTGTGCGGGATTACCATGCTGGTCTGCAGGTAAGGGGGAGATGGTGAAGATTGGGATGGTGGCCAGCTGTAGTGCGAGCAGTCCGACGCGGAACATGCTGATTGGTACTGGGTTCCTCTGAGGGGGACAAAGAATGAACAGATGGTAAAATGCCCCTCGATGTAGGAAATGCACTTGAGCTGGCCTGAATCTCTGGATGGGTTTCAGCAGAGGAACTACTCGGGCCCGCAGGAGGCAAGGGTGTTTGGGGTACCAA
Source organism: Antennarius striatus (assembly GCF_040054535.1). Classification (NCBI taxonomy): domain Eukaryota; kingdom Metazoa; phylum Chordata; class Actinopteri; order Lophiiformes; family Antennariidae; genus Antennarius; species Antennarius striatus. The sequence continues at coordinate 20,491,850 of NC_090785.1, read as the reverse complement.
GAGCCACAAGTCACCATCACTGAGGGAGTCAGCCTCCACCTGTTCTGATCTGCAATGCGAGCGGGCCCTATGAGGGGCTACTTAAGCCTCGGGGCCAAGAACAGCTTTCAACATGTCTCGATGGACTGTTCGGGCCTGGTGCAAGTTATGTACTGGAGCAACAGTGTAGACTGCACCTTGATTTTCTGGGGCTGTTAGTACCTGGTGAACAACAGGGCTCCAAATATCCTGGATTTTATGCCGACCCCTAGCACTGTGATCTTTTAGGTACACCAAGCTGACCCTCTGGTAATGGCGACTCACGAACTCGCTGATTGTGGCGCTCCTTTCGACGACCAGCGGCAGACAGCAGTCGCTCCCAAGCACCCTCAAAGGCCACATTAAGTCTGGCTTGATGCTCAACAACCCAATCCTGTACTTCCTCCCGCACAGGATCCTGAACTCGCCCTAAAAGGAAATCAATGGGGAGACGAGGTTCTCTACCAAACATCAGATAGAAAGGGGACTCTCCGGTACCCTGATGAGGGGTGGTATTGTATGAAAACAACACTTGAGGTAGACAGGAGACCCAGTCCTATTTCTTGGAAGCTAGAAGAGTGCGCAAAAGTTTATGGAGGGTTCTGTTGAACCGCTCACACTGCCCATTACCCGCCGGATGGTACGGAGTAGTGCGAGATTTAGCTACCTCATACAAACAGCAAAGCTTGTGAATCAGGGCACTCTCAAAGCTCCTACCCTGGTCTGAGTGCAGATGGCTCAGAACACCAAATTTGTAAAACCACTCAGTAATGAGGACCTGGGCCACAGTGGAGGCCCGTTGGTCCCGTGTGGGGACAGCAACAGTGAACTTGCTAAAAACATCTGTCATAATCAAGACATTTTCCACACCGTTGCGGGAAGGCTCAAGCAGGGTAAAATCAACAGCCACAATTTCATTGGGTTCCGAGGCAAGCAAGTGACCCATGAAACTATGTGGAACTGAACCAGAGTCTTTAGCAACCTGGCAACGCTCGCACTCTTGGACCCACCGTTTAATGTATGTGGACATCCCCGGCCAGTAGAAGCGCTGCCTCACCAGGTCGGTGGTCCGGTCAATGCCCTGGTGGCCATGCTCCTGATGCAACCGGTTTAAGGTCTCGTGCTTCAGGACAGCCGGCAAAATCAGCTGGAAGGATTCACCCCCGCCATGAGGCGGAAAGACCTGTCGGTGGAGTACACCCTCCCTTTCAACCAAACGGTCCCACTGACGCAACAGAGCCATCGCTGGCTTTGAAACCTGCGGTCTCTCGGTGGGAGTTGGTCTAGTCGGTCTCCGCCAAAACAAGAGAACTTCACTTACAAGGGGATCTGCCTCCTGCAAGGCACGGATATCAGCGGAGGAGTGAGAGGGAAAAGCAGAGACAACACCCTGGGTAGCCACAACCCTCGGGTCTGAATGCGCTGCAAGCTGGAGGGCATTGGGGATTGACTTGCCTGGCACAACACTCTCAGCCAAGCCAGAACCGGACAAATACTGCCGAGAAAGTGCGTCAGCATTGCGATTACTGTGACCTGACCGATACTTTATCTCAAAATCAAATGCAGCCAGTTGAGCAGCCCAGCGGTGCTCAGTGGCTCCAAGCTTGGCAGACTGCAGGTAGCTCAACGGGTTGTTATCAGTGAAAACCAGACACTTATGGCCCAACAGGTATTCACGAAACTTTTCGGTCATGGCCCACTTCCAACGCCAAAAATTCCAACTTCATGGAGCTGTAATTATCCATGTTGCGCTCAGTTGGCCTGAGGCCTCGGCTGGCATAAGCTACAGGCTGAACGCCTCGGTCGGTCTCTTGGGAAAGCACAGCACCAAGGCCACTGTGACTAGCGTCAACTTCCAAAATGAAAGGACGAGAAAAGTTGGCATAAGTCAACCACTAACCACTAACCTTGACTTCAAGGCCTCAAAACTGGCCTCACACTGGGACGTCTAGGAAGCACTAAGAGCATGCTCAGACCCTTTTCTGGACTTTTTGCTGGTGAGCTTAGCCACTAACTTATGCAGAGGACTAGCCAATTGGGCAAAGCCCTCCACAAAACGCTGGTAGTAGCTGGCGAAACCCAAAAAGGAGCGTCGCTCGGAAACATGACGAGGCAGTTCCCATTTGGACACAGCCTCAATCTTTTCTGGGTCTGTGGAGACACCCTCACTGGAAACGACATGGCCCAAGTACTTAACTTCCATCTGGAAGAAGGTGCACTTCTCAAGTTTGGCCTTCAAGCCTTCCTTTTGAAGGCGACCGAGCACAACTTTCAACCGCTGCAGATGTTGGGACACGGAGGAGGAGAAGATGACAATATCATCATCAAGGTACAGAAGGAGAGACTGACCTTGCTGATCTCCAAACATTCTTTGGATCAGCCGCTGGAAAGTACTTGGGGCGTTACACAGCCCAAAAGGCATCGGATTGAACTCGAAAAGTCCGAATGGGGTACAAAAAGCGGTCTTAGGCCGATCTGGCTCCGACACTGTTACCTGGTTGTACCCACTGGCAAGATCAATGGTTGAGAACCAGCGGGCACCACTGAGTGCATCTAGGCTTTCCTCAATGCGCGGCAAAGGGAAAGCATCTCTCCTAGTCTTACTGTTAAGAAGACGGTAATCTACGCACAAGCGCAAACTGCCGTCCTTCTTGCGGACCAAAACAACGGGCGAGGCATAAGGGCTACTACTCTCCTTAATGACCTGTGCCTCAAGCAGCTTCGTACTCAGAGGGGGGGATATGGCGGTATCTCTGCCTCACAGGGACATCATCCAGGAGAGGAATGTCATGGGAGATGAGGTTGGTACAGCCCAAGTTGCCCTCATGGGCTGCAAAGACTGAGCTGTATTCCTGCAACAAGGACCTCACCTCCACCTGCTCCTCCTCTGTCAACATGGACAGGTATACCTGTGGGGCAACCCCTGAGGTTGGGCCAGAAGCTACTTGGGAGGAGACGGTAGCTGTAGTCAGCCTCACCTCAGTTACCCCTGTGGGTAGACTGACAATTTGGGCGCTACTGAGAGCACCCAGACAGGTCCGTGGGTGCAAGAGAATATCAATTGTCCCCACGTTGACCACCGGAATATAAGCCATACCCCGGACAACAACAACCAGACAGGGAGACACCAGCGATCCATGTGGCAGACCAGAATCAGGGGGCTCAAACAGCACAGCCTGATCGGAAAAATGTGATGAGCAAGTGCTGGCCACTATCTTCATTACCTCACCAGGGATACGAAGGGCCCGCTTACCTTGCACCCTTACTGGAGCAGTAGGGTTTTTGGGAACCTGGGCTGCCTGCACTGACATTTCTGAAGGGCCTCAATGACTGGGCCAGGGGCTTGTAGCACCGAGGGTGCCTCGAACAAACACCGGCCATAGGCCCCAAAAAGATCTTGATAGCAACGTCTGATAACGTTCATCCCCAAAACTCCAGGGACTGAGGTCACAGCTACAGGGGGGTTCTTCACAACTAAATCCCACAACGGGACATTACCTTGTCACAAAGGGTCACATTAAGCTCTAAATAGCCAACATATGGAATGGCTAACCCATTAGCTGCCTGGAGCCGCAACCAATTGCAGGACTGCAGGCGATCATGGTTCCAAGGTGCGAAATGCTCCCTAAAAAAACGTTCAGTGATGGTGGAAACCATGGACCCAGTATCCACCAAACACGACACCGAGACGTCACCCATCAACACATTTACATTTGGACAGGGGGACATTAAACCAGCCAGCTTACTTTCCACAGAGCCTGGAGGAGCCCCCACCGAGCTGTGGCTCAAAAGCTCAGCGGGCTTCAGTTTTCCGGCTGCTGAGTGGACAAAGCAGGCCTAGAAGGGTTAGAAGTTAGCCCAGTGACAGAGTGAGCACGAGCACGAGATGGAACTCGCTCCCCATCGCACTCACTGGCAAAGTGCCCAGGCTGTTGAAACCTGCGGCATATGACAGAATTGTGTGACGTCCGACTTTGGGATCGGGGGGCCTGCAAGGAAGCTACGGTGCGGGTAAGCTGGTTTAGCTGCTCTTGTTGACTCTTTAAAAGGTCTATCAGTTCAGCTAAACCAGGCCCCTGGGGGACCACCAGTGACAGAACGACCCTGGATGCTAAACTGCAACCCATGAGCGGACGGAAGAGAGCAGCTGCGCCCACGAGAACCCTCAGGAAGACCCTCCCTCTCCCATCTAACGGCCTCCCCACGCACCTCTAGTAGTGAAGCAGAGGGCTGGCGCCGAACCATTTGTTTTAGTTCCCGTCGCAGAGAACCGTCAAGGACATGCTCTATGAACTGATGGCACAGCAGAATTTCAGAGTTTGGCATCCTATCAGGAGCGCACTGCTTGACCCTCTGCATTAAAGCTAACAAGGCTAACGAAAACTCCTGTAGAGACTCACCTTCCTGTTGTTGCCTCGCAAAGTAAGCCTGCTGCACTACCCCCTCACGGTAGTGCAGAGTGTAGAGTGTAGAGTGTAGCACTATCCTGCCACATTATGTTCCTCTGGTTTGTTTTTGAACGTGAATTCCTGTTTAGACACAAAAAAAGGTGATTGCGGAGAACTGTTAATTGTCCACAAAAATATTTTGTCTATGTGATTATCTTGTAATTTTTACTTCTCCAATCAGCCTCAGTGACAGTAATTTAAAAAAAACCATGTATAAATTGAAGGTAAAGGTTCTAAACAATCATAAACCAGGGCTTTAAACCAGAGTTTTTTGCCAATCGGTTCGTTCCAAACAGACACGGAATTATAGCGTTTCCAGTTTTGCGTTCCACCCATAAACTGACGTTCCTGAACAGGTTACAACAAAAAAATAAAGTTCCTGAACCGGATAATAACGTTCCTGGTAAATATGTAGGTGCCGTATTTTGCGCACCATAAGACGCGCTTAAAAGCCTTAAAATTTCTCAAAAATCAACGCTGCGACCATTTTCCACCAACATAGGACGTAATACGTCACTATGTACGCCGGCAGCAATAGACTAATTAGAGAATGTGATGCAAGGCTACGTTCAGCACACCTCCGGTAGGTACCCGGTATGCAGTACAGTATATGCTGGTATTGTACCGCAGGTATGCTGCATAACTGCATTTGTTTGGCTAAAGACCCCCGACAATGGCGTCAGTGAAGAGTCATGCTTACAACACAACATGTAAGCTCCAGGCTATCAGCTCTGGTTGTTCCAGTATAAAGAGACCGGGTGGCTTTTTCACGCTTCGCCATCTCTCTTGATCTGTGACTCCATGCACGCCCACGCCGCCGCATCTGTAAAAAACCACGTCAAGTGGCTGAATTGCCATCATCCCGGGAGGATTAACGAAAGAGCTCCAACCACTGGACATTGGTGTAAACAGAGCCTTTAAAGTTAAGCTGCGTGCGTCATGGGAGTGATGGACGAGACGGTGAACACACGTTTACCAGGACTGGAGGTAGTGCCGAGTGAGTTACACTGCGAGTTACACCACAATATGTGCGTGGATTGGGGAAATCTGGACTAGCATGTCTGCTTTGACTTTTGTCCGATATGTTTTGGACTCAAAACACAGAAAAAGCACACAGAAAGCACCAGCACATAGAAAATAGCACATCGAAGTACAGAAATAAACTCCGTAATTTAGATTGCGGCTCTTTATACAATGCACTGAATGGTGCGCAAAATACGGTAACTTAAGGACTTTTAAATTGTCAATTAAAGCAATTAGTTTATATATTATAGACTATAATTATAGATATGCCCCTACCTTACAGTAAACAGTACCACAGCACTACACCTCTGCTTTTGCAAGTTATAGTATATCACTGTAGTTAAGGCTTATGCCTCCTACTTAGACACTACATGAAAGAAAGGAATAACTTCCACCATGTCATTTATTGCTGAACAACAGATCTTCATTGTGCTTCTCCCGTAGCTCAATATTGCTACAAAGTGCAGGCAGTACGGGAACACACTGCACTGCAAATGATTGCAGCCAATGAGTTAATGTCTAAATCATACATTTTAAGATTGACATACTGCAGTGTTTACCTGTTAAGATTAAATACTGACTGGGAGACTGCCCTTTTCTTAGCTGCTGCTGATAGCCGCTACTTCCCTCTGCTCTCATCCTTCGTTGAGTGAATGACAGGAAGTGAAACACGAGTTCAAATATTTTTTTCAATAATGAAAAAAAACACGGTATTAACCGCTTTACAATTATTTTCTGTTCCGATTCTGTTCCGGAACATTAAAAAATATAAAGTTTTCGGTTTTGTTTTCGTTCCTGCCAAAATACCAAAAGTTTCGGGTTTTCGTTTGCGTTACATGAACCAGTTCAAAGCGCTGTGATAAACATAGGGTTGACACACAATGGAGGGTTCACCATGGGCTGACGGTGAATGTGAGCCCTTCTTGGGAGTCTTTCTACAAGCAGCCGTTAACAAAGAGGGTTGGAGATCGCGCACAACTCCAATCCATTCATAAAGTTTGAGGATGACACAACTGTAGTGGGTGTCTTCAATAATATTGTTGAGACACATTACAGAAGTGAGGTCAGAAACAGGACATCACTGGTGAAGAAGCTGCAACAACCTCTCTACTTCCTGCGTAAGCTGAGAAGAGCAAGTACCACGGCCCCCATCATGTCCACCTTTTACAGAGGCACCATCAAAAGCATCCTGACCAGCAGCATCAAGGTGTGGTATGGTTCCTCCACCTCCTCCTGTTGCAAGACCCTCTAGCGCTCTGGTCTGCTGTAGGCATTACAATACTCAGGTTCCAAAAAATCCCACGACACCCCTGATTCAAAAATTTTCCCTGGTCTACTTTCAGGGTAGGTCATGGTAAGTCATGGAATGTTGCCGTCTCTGAATTCAAAATTTTACCCTGACCTACTTTCATAGGTCAGGGTAAATCAAAGTACATCAAAGTACTAGCTTTGATCTATGGTCTTACTCACACTGGCCTTCTCCATTGTCTTTCTATCTATCCGGTTCTTTAGTGTACAAAAGTTGAAATTTGCCCTTGATCTAGTTTTCTCAAGGTCAAGGTCATCATCTCATTTCCATCCCCCTTGCCGCCCAAGTAATGTGCTTTTTGTTTAATCTTTCTATCTGCAACAGTTGTGAAGATATTTGGTGGACTAAGAACAAACAAATGGATGGACGGACGAACACATGAACACTGACAATTACAATGCATCACCGCTTTGAAGCGTGATGTAATAATAAACCTTGTTAAATAGGCATGTAGCAAAACAACAGTAATGCTGGCTTTGAACTTTGACCTTTGAAGAGTTGTCTTTTAAGTGTGCCCACTGGCTTTTATTATACCATGTGTATGTATAATTGTAGTTATTGCTGACTAAAATGCGATGACAACATATGTTTAACCTCCTAGGAAACAGTCATATTCTCAAGGTAAGATTTTATGTGAGCGAATACAATAGTGACAGTTACCTTCAGTAACTAAGGAGCTGCTCATACAGTACGTGTCCCTGTTTCTTTGTCATTTTAATTGGTTTTATTTTCTTCTTCTTTTCCTTTTGGCTTTTCCCTTCAAGGGTCGACACAGCAAATCAATTGCCTCCATCTAACTCTGTCTTCTGCATCCTCTTCTCTCAGACCAACTACCTTCATGTCCTCCTTCACTACATCCATAAACCTCCTCTTTGGTCTTCCTCTAGGCCTCCTGCCTGGGAGTTCAAAACTCAGCATCCTTCTACCAATATATTCATTATCTCTCCTCTGGACATGTCCAAACCATCTCAGTCTGGCTTCTCTGACTTTGTCTCCAAAACATGTGCTGTCCCTCTGATGTACTCATTCCTGATCCTATCTATCCTGGTCACTCCCAAAGAGAACCTCAGCATCTTCATCTCTGCTACCTCCAGCTCTGTCTCCTGTCTTTTCCTCAGTGACACCGTCTCTAGACCAAACAACATCGCTGGTCTCACCACAGTTTTGTACACCTTTCCTTTCATTTTACCTGGAACTCTTCTATCACACATCAAACCTGAAGTGAGACAGCTCGCTGCTGCTGTGAGTTTACTGCTACAGGATCACAGAGGAAAGGAGATGGTGAAGACAGAATAGCTCCAAACGAAAAGAGGTTAATGTGGAAAACCGCTGATTAACAATGAGTGGACAAATAAATTTATGTTTATTCCTCCGTAAGGCAGTTCATCTTGCCTCATATAGTCTGAACATGTAGCACTAATTAATAACGTGAAGCACCACTACGAAACAAAGCACAGATCTTTCGCGCAGAATTATCCCCTGAAGAGGGCAAAATGACAGAAAAATGCAAACGAATGTGGCATTGTGGATTTTGGGGCAACATAAAACATCTATAAGTCATGGGACAGTTGTGAATAAGTGCTTAAAAGCTGTTGTTGACAAATCGTTTGAGGGAAAACAGAAAGATGAGATGTGTGGAAAAATTCCCAATGTCAGCTTCAACAGCAACCAGAGAACCAGGAATATTAACAGCTTGATGCAGCTATTCAGAGAGCACCATGCATATCTGTGGTCATTGATGAGTCTACAGATGTTACTGGTAATGTCCAGCTTTTGTTTGTAAATTACTGGCAGGCCACATACCCCTTTCTCTCATGAAGAAAGTTCTGTTTGCATTTTTCCCCTGAAAAAGCCACTTTTTATATATGCTTTCTGAAGATGTTAATGTTTTTTTTACATGAAGTGTAGGCCTTCAGTTCTTTAGGCTTGGATGTCTTTACGAAAAGAAAGGGTTATTCAGCTCTTTTTGCACTTTATTTTTAATTCTGAGGTTTGTGTGTTCTTCAATCTTACTTGGAATTTATTTGCCTGGGTCTACTTTTTTTCATGGTGACTTAAACATGTCCTGCATTGAAAATTGATAATAAATGATAATATGGACATAGGGGCCTGCTTTAAGACACAAACTGTACTTGGGTTCGGACCTTTTACTAAGAGGAAATTTTTATAACTGGACCTCTGTGACTTTCAATTGGAATACCCCTGCTCGAACATGTGCTGTCCCTTTGATGTATTCATTCCTGATCCTATCCATCCTGGTCACTCCCAAAGAGAACCTCAGCATCTTCATCTCTGCTACTTCCAGCTCTGTCTCCTGTCTTTTCCTTAGTGACCCTGTTTCTAGACCAAACAACATCGCTGGTCTCACCATAGTTTTGTACACCTTTCCTTTCATTTTACCTGGAACTCTTCTATCACACATCAAACCTGACAATTTTTCTCCGCCCGTTCCATCCTGCCCGTACACGCTTCTTCACCTCTTTTCCACGCTCTCCATTGCTCTGGACTGTTGACCCTAAGTACTTAAAATCCTCCACCTTCTTGATCTCTTCTCCCTGTAACCTCACTCTTCCACTTGGGTCCCTCTCATTCACGCATATGTACTCTGTCTGACTGCGGCTAACCTTCATTCCTCTCCTTTCCAGGACAAACCTCCACCTCTCTAGCTTCTCCTCCACCTGTTCCCTGCTCTCACTACAGATCGCAATATCATCTGCAAACATCATAGTCCATGGAGATTCCTGTCTAACCTCGTCTGTCAGCCTGTCCATCACCATAGCAAACAAGAAGGAGCTCAGAGCTGATCCCTGATGCAGTTCCACCTCCACCTTGAACTCCTCTGTCACACCTGAAGCACACGTCACCACTGTCTTACAGTCCTCATACATGTCCTGCACCGCTAACCCTAACCCTAACACACTTCTCTGCCACTCCAGACTTCTTCAAACAATACCACAATTCCTCTCTGGGCACCCTGTCATAAGCTCTCTCCAGATCTACAAAAACACAATGCAGCTCCCTCTGGCCTTTTCTGTACTTCTCTATCAACATCCTCAAAGCAAATATCGCATCTGTAATACTCTTTTTTGGCAATAAACCATACTGCTGCTCACAAACGCTGACTTCTGCCCTTGGTCTACCTTCAACTACTTTTTCCCATAACTTCATTGTATGGCTCATCAGCTTTATTCCTCTGTAGTTGCCACAACTCTGCACATCTCCCTTGTTCTTAAAAATGGGCACCAGCACACTTCCATTCCTCAGGCATCTTCTCACTATCTAGGATCCTGTTGAACAACCCAGTCAGAAACTCCACTGCCACCTTTCCTAGACACTTCCAAACCTCTACAGCAGGGGTCACCAACCTTTTTGAAACTGAGAGCTACTTCAAAGGCACTGAGTAATGCAAAGGGCTACCACTTTGATAATACCCTTCTAAAATAACGAAGTTACACAGTGTAGCTTTAATTTTATATTATTATTAATGATATTCCATGTGAAGACACTGATCGTTAATAATTATTCAGTAATTATTCAGTAATATTCAGCAATAATTATTCAGAATGATTAAACAAGGTAGGAAACAGCTACATTTCAAAATGCAATGCCCAATTGTTTTAATTTCAAATGATCACTTCCACAACATTTTGTAGGAAATCTTTTTTAATTTTTACTAGCCACTAACAGTTTTTATCAAATCAAACTGAACCATGTTTGTACAAATTATCACTTATGTAAGATTGAACAAAAATCGACTCCTTTTAAAATAAATCTTATCACATCTGTACTAATCACTATATTTGCAGCCATTAAAACAAATCACCACGTCTATTACACTTAGCTACACATCTCTAACAGTTTTTCAATATTTTAATTTTATCTTTGCCATGGCACTGACATGTTGCCACCAACAACATCAGGCATTTGTTTCTTTGTTAGTGGGAAGCCTGGCATTGCATGCTCTTCACCAGTGTACTGTAATCTGGAATGTAAGTTGACACTGCAACTCTGAGTGACTCTTGCAGATGTGCATCAGTGAGGCGGGTTTTGTGTTTGTTCTTAATGAAGTTCATGTCAGAAAAGGCTGATTCACACAGATAGGTTGAACCAAACATGCTGGCAACCTTCAAGGCTACAGTGGTGCATACACCACTGTACTTTTCAGTGTTTGCAAGGTACCAAAAGTCTGATGCGGCCTGGTTGGCTTTGAGGTGGAGGTCATTTTGCAATGTCACAATTTCAATCTCCACCTGTCCCACATCCAAGTTGAACGTTGCACTTAGTTTCTCAGCCATGCATGTTGTATCCACTTGCATGAAAGGATTGGAAATGAACGACACAAATGGCTCAAGCTGATCAAAGTCACAAAACCTGTTTTCAAACTCTTGCTCAAGTCTGTTAATGACTTGAGAGTACTTTTCTGCAGCTTTGTCAAAAGTCTCAGATGCAGAAGCATTGTCTTTCAGCACTGACTGCACAGAGGGAATGTCCAGCACTTTTTTCCTCTGTACTGTAAATGCATGGAGAAAATACTCATTTTGACTTTAAATGCATTGACAAAACTTATCATGTCAGCAACAGTCTTACCTTTGCCATGCAGCTCACAGTTCAAAAGGTTTAGTTTATCAGTGATGTCAGTTAAAAATGCAAGGTCAAGTATCCACTCAGTGTCCTCCAGCAGAGAGGTGTCTTCACCTTTGGACTGCATGAACTCTCTGATTTCACCTAAAAGCGAAAAAAAACATTGCAAAATCCGTCCCCTGCTCAGCCATCGGATTTCTGTGTGCAGTAACAGGTCAGTATATTCAGCTGACAGCTCCTCCAATAGCACCTTGAATCTCCTGTGCTGTTTCGCTTTGGAGCGGATGCCGTTTATGATCTTCACGACGGGAGTCATCGTATGCTCGAAGCCAATCACTTTTGCACATATCGCCTGCTGGAGAATGATGCTGTGGTAATGCAGAAATGGTGGGAAGTCTGTGTCACCTTTACAGTGTGCGATGAATCCTGCATGCCGGCCGGGCATAGCAGGAGCTCCGTCTGTAGTCACCGATACGTGTACCAGCTTTTGCAGTGGCACTTTTTTCTCCGCAAAAAAACTCTTTACCGCGTTATAAATGTCAACTCCCCTCGTAGTTGCCTTCAGGGGCAGTAGTGTCAGGAGTTCTTCTTTAGTGGAGAAATCATCAAATAATAATCATCCGAATAAAGATCATTAGCTGCGCAGTACTTCTGTTGTCCACAGACTCATCGCACTGGATGCTAAACCAGCTGCACCTCGCCAAATCCCAGTCTAGCTGCTCTGTCAATTTCCCAGACATAGCAGACACTCTTCTAGCCATCGTGCTAGCCCCCAGATGGACATCGGAGAGAGTGGAGAGGATATCAGTTCAGTTCTTCTCGCCTTTGAGTACAGTGTTCGCAATAACCATCATTGCTTCTTTGAAAACCTCCCCCGAGAACGCCTTCTTCTTCTTTATCAAAAAATGTGTACCTCTCAATGAGGCTGCGGTTGCTTTTTGAGAGTTTTTCACCGGCCTTGTAAAAAAAGACTACCGTTTGCCCAAACCTGCCTTTAGCTCGCGGGCTTTTTCCGTCCGTAGTGCGCTGTCTGGTGGGGAGTTAGCATGGTAGCTTTTGTGGCATATAGTGAAGTGTCTCTCCATGTTGTGCCACTTAGCCGTCGCCACAGTCACACTGCAAATGATACACACACAGTTTTCTGTCACGTTAGTAAAAAAGAACTCTTCCTCCCATTCACTGTGAAAATGATAAGTTTGCTTCCTTTTTTCTAACATGTTTTTGTGGGTTGAAAACGCGTTGGTCTCCTAATCTTTGCAGCGCTCATGAGCTCCTCAGCAAAGCTGGTTTGTCATGCGCACTAGACTGACCTCCGACCCATACTACGTAAGAGTTCGTATATTAATCTTCTTTTTATGATATACTTTTTTTAAATCCATCCATCCATTCGAAGATGCACTTATCCGGGGTCGGGTCGCGGGGGCAGCAGCTTAAGCAGGGAAGCCCAGACTTCCCTCTCCCTAGCCACTTCGTCCAGCTCCTCCGGGAGAATTCCAAGGCGTTCCCAGGCCAGCCGGGAGACATAGTATCTCCAGCGTGTCCTGGGTCGTCCCCAGGGCCTCCTCCCGGTAGGATGTGCCCGGAACACCTCACCATGGGAGGCGTACAGGAGGCACCCTGACCAGATGCCCGAGCCACCTCATCTGGCCCCTCTCGATGCGGAGGAGCAGCGGTTCGACTCTGAGTCCCTCCCGGATGACCGAACTTCTCACCCTATCTCTAAGGGAGAGCCCGGACACCCTGCGGAGGAAAATCATTTAGGCCGCTTGTATCCGGGATCTCGTTCTTTCGGTCACGACCCATAGCTCGTGACCATAGGTGAGGGCAGGAACGTAGATTGACCAGTAAATCGAGAGCTTTGCCTTTCAGCTCCTTCTTCACCACGACGGACCGATACAGAGTCCGCATCACTGCAGACGCTGCACCGATCCGCCTGTCGATCTCCCGTTCCATTGTACCCTCATTCGTAAACGAGACCCCAAGATACTTGAACTCCTCCACTTGGGGCAGGATCTCATCCCCAACCACTCCACCCTTTTCCAACTGAGGACCATGGTCTCAGATTTGGAGGTGCTGATTCTCATCCCAACCGCTTCACACTCGGCTGCGAACCGCTCCAGTGAGAGTTAGAGATCACGGCTTGATGAAGCCAACAGCACCACGTCATCTGCAAAAAGCAGAGACGCAATACTGAGGCCACCAAACCGGACACCCTCAATGCCTTGGCTGCGCCTAGAAATTCTGTCCATAAAAGTTATGAACAGAATTGGTGACAAAGGGCAGCCTTGGCGGAGTCCAACCCTCACTGGAAACCAATCCGACTTACTGCCGGCAATGCGGACCAAACTCTGACATTGGTCGTACAGGGACCTAACAGCCCTTATCAAGAGGTCCGGTACCCCATACTCCCGAAGCACCCCCCACAGAACCCCCCGAGGAACACGGTCGAACGCCTTCTCCAAGTCCACAAAACACATGTAGACTGGTTGGGGGAACTCCCATGCCCCCTCAAGGACCCTGCGGAGGGTGTAGAGCTGGTCCACTGTTCCACGGCCAGGATGAAAACCACACTGCTCCTCCTGAATCCGAGATTCGACTTCCCGATGGACCCTCCTCTCCAGAACCCCTGAATAGACCTTGCCAGGGAGGCTGAGGAGTGTGATGCCCCTGTAGTTGGAGCACACCCTCCTGTCCCCCTTCTTAAAAAGGGGGACCACCACCCCAGCCAATCCAGAGGTATTGTCCCCGAAGTCCACGCGATGTTGCAGAGGCGTGTCAACCAGGACAGCCCCACAAAATCCAGAGCCTTTAGGAACTCCGGGCGGATCTCATCCACCCCCGGGGCCCTGCCACCGAGGAGCTTTTTAACTACCTCAGTGACCTCAACCTCAGAGATAGGAGAGCCCACCTCAGAGAACCCAGACTCTGCTTCCTCATGGGAAGGTGTGTCTGCGGGATTGAGGAGGTCTTGGAAGTATTCTCCCTACCGAGTCACAACGTCCCAAGTTGAGGTCAGCAGTGCCCCATCCCCACTATATACGGTGTGGATGCTGCACTGCTTCCCCCTCCTGAGACGCCTGATGGTGGACCAGAATTTCTTCGAAGCCGTCTTGAAGTCGTCCTCCAAGGCCTCACCGAACTCCTCCCACGCCCGGGTTTTTGCCTCAGCAACCCCCAAAGCCACATTCCGCTTGGCCAGCCGGTACCTATCAGCTGCTTCAGGAGTCCCACAGGCCAAAAAGGTCTGATAGGACTCCTTCTTCAGCTTGACGGCATCCCTTACCACTGATGTCCACCAACGGGTTCTGGGGTTGACGCCACGACAGGCACCGACCATCTTACGGCCGCAGCTGCGGTTGGCCGTCTCGACAATGGAGGCGCGGAACATGGTCCACTCAGACTCAATGTCCCCCGCCTCCCCCGGAACATGAGTGAAGTTCTGCCGGAGGTGGGTGTTGAAACTCCTTCTGACAGGGGATTCCGCCAGGCGTTCCCAGCAGACCCTCACAATACGTTTGGGTCTCCCAAGTCGGACCGGCATCTTCCCCCACCATCGGAGCCAACACACCACCAGGTGGTGATTGGTTGACAGCTCCGCCCCTCTCTTCACCCGAGTGTCCAAGACATGCGGCCGCAAGTCCGATGACACGACCACAAAGTCGATCATCAAACTGCGGCCTAGGGTGTACTGGTGCCAAGTGCACATATGGACACCCTTATGTCGGAACATGGTGTTCGTTATGGACAGTCCGTGACAAGCACAGAAGTCCAATAACTGAACACCACTCGGGTTCTGATCGGGGGGGCCGTTCCTCCCAATCACACCCTTCCAGGTCTCACTGTCTTTGCCCACGTGAGCATTGAAGTCCCCCAGCAGAACAATCGAGTCTCAATCGCTCTCCAGCAACCTCCAAGGACTCCAAAAAGGGTGGGTACTCTGAACTGCTGTTTGGTGCATACGCACAAACAACAGTCAGGACCTGGCCCCCCACCCGAAGGCGGAGGGAGGCTACCCTCTAGTCCACCGGGGTGAACCCCAATGTACATGCCCACACCTGCTCGGCGTCTCTCACCATGGGCAACTCCAGAGTGGAAGAGAGTCCAACCCCTCTGGAGAGGACTGGTACCAGAGCCCAAGGTGTGTGTGGAGATGAGCCCGACTATATCTAGTCGGAACTTCTGGACCTCACACACCAGCTCAGGCTCCTTCCCTGCCAGAGAGGTGACATTCCACGTCCCAAGAGCCAGCTTCTGTAGCCGGGGATTGGATCGCCAAGGTCCCTGCCTTCGGCCACCGCCCAGCTCACAATGCACCCGACCCCTATGGCCCCTCCCACAGGTGGTGAGCCCATGGGAAGAGGGACCCACGTTGTCCTTTCGGGCTGCGCCCAACCGGGCCCCATGGGTGCAGGCCCGGCCACCAGGCGCTCGCCTTCGAGCCCCACCTCCAGGCCTGGCTCCAGAGGGGGGCCCCGGTGACCCGTATCCGGGCAAGGGAAAACGTGTTCCAATGTTTTTCATCATCATGTGGGATCTTTGAGCAGTACTTTGTCTGGTCCCTCACCTAGGACCTGTTTGCCATGGGTGATCCTACCAGGGCCAGAAAGCCCCAGACAACTTAGCTCCTAGGATCATTGGGACACACAAACCCCTCCACCACTATAAGGTGACCACTCAAGGAAGGGACTTTTTAAAAATGTTTTTATGTATTTGTTTTTAAATTTATATCGCTGTAAATGTAATTCAAAAAGAATAGCAACACAATTGCATAAAATTTTAGACAGAGCTAATTCGTAATTAGTGCTATTTTTAGAACTGGCATATGGGTGACTGATGTGGTCGCTGCGGGCGACCTGGTGCCCGCAGGCACCGGGTTGGTAACCCCTGCTCTACAAGTATATCATCAGTACCGACTGCCTTTCCACTCTTCATCCTCTTCAATGTCCTCCTCACTTCATTCTGACTAATCTTTGCTACTTCCTGGTCCACAACAGCCACCTCTTCAAGTCTTTGTTCTCTCTCGTTTTCCTCTATCTACTAAAAATCTGCGATGTAGGAAAGCCGTGCATCTTGAAGCGCGAATAAGCGATCGAATCCTGTATACATATATCTATATGTATATTTGTTGGAAGAAAAGCATCCGTGAACTCTGACCTAGTCCAAGAAGTTCTAGACAGCTTTTTTATGATTGTTTCTCCAGATTCCGTTGCGTTTATGTTTGATGACATACATGCATACACTCACACTTACAGACATCTTCTCCATCAGCAAGCAAAGAGCAGCTCTCTTCTCAGCTCCAAGTAGTACTCAAAGATCATAAATCTTGATAAAATCTAAATTTAAATTAAAAAGCTGCACTGCAAGCACACAAACAGGCAAATGTTACACACCATCTCATGCTAGAGCAACATTTAGCAACCTGAAGTCTGCAACCTTAGTTCTGCTCACCACAGCCTGTTTCCCTGTTTCTCTTCCAATTAAAACATTTCAGCATGTATGCTAATGTGATCAACTGGCAGCGCTTTGTCGCAATCAATATTCTTTGGCGATCTCTCAGACAATCCAGATATTTATCCATGTTTTCTTTCTGTTCTTGACCTGATTAAAGTCACTAAAGATAGTTTAAAGGTGCCTAACAGCCTTAATGTTGCTTAATCACTTCCATTGATTATACAGTAGATTGATACAGTGCTATGTGCCTTATAACGTTGACTAGGAATGGCTGTTACAAAGACTATACATTTGTCAGTTTACGAGGCACCTTTATTAATTGTCCATTAAGTATATAGTAGGTCTTGTGTTCTTTTAGCAGTCTTTCATAATTTCATGCTTTATTTTAAATGGTGTCTGCTCTAGTGATGAATAACCAGGTCAGGTTGGAGACAGATGACGAGCTGGGGAACTTCTTCAGGGAGAGGAAGGCGAGGCTGGCTGAAGATAGAGCCATATTAGAACAAGACCCTAATTACATGAAAATGAAGGTGTGTAGCATGGGTCATGTTAGATTGTGGGTGGTTTAAAATCAGGATTCTGGATAATCTGCTTGACCAGTTGTTGACATGCTGAATTATGACGATGAAGATTGTTAACCCAATGAAGTCTATTTAACAATGTAAAAATGATAAAACAGGGTGGCGTTAGGACTGACAGCATGCAACCACTATCCGATGTTGTTTAATAACCATTTAGTGTTTGGAATGTAAAGTGAAAATTGTGTCAATTAAACATAGCTTTTAATCACCATCTCTTTGACAAGCAGGCAAACACCCACAGCGACTATGGGTCCACGACGAAGGAGAACATCCCTCCCAAATCAAGAGCTCAAGAGAAAGGTGCAATACCTGAACATTTTCTTCACAATAAACAACTACATTCAACAGAAAAAAACACTCAATTTTAGGTCCCATTTTTCATGGGCTAAACAAAGCAATGCCTGAAAGATTCAAATTCATTTTACTCACCACAAAACCGTTTTTTGTCATGACTTTTTACCAGAAACTTATGAAAATCAGTGTTGGTGAATGTTTCTCCTATCCCAAGACAAATCAAGTTAGTGGTTGGGGTGAACACTATTTGCCACACACAGTGTGTGATGATTGTACAGTAAATTCTTTGGATGTGTAAAATAACTACAGCATTAGCAACCTGGGCGACTGGTCCAAGTGATGGATGATGAGATTCTGGGCTTCAATGGTTACACATTGTCTGATGTTATGAGGCTGGTTTTGTGACAAATCCTTATGAAAATATTCAGGATAAAGTGCCTTGCGAAAGTATTGGCCCCCCAAAAACTTTTTGACATTTTGCCACATTTCAGGCTTCAAACTTAAAGATAAAAAACTGAAAATATTTCAATCGTCAAGTGGAACCAAATGTATTCAACATTTTATATTGTGTTTACAAATTAAAAACTGAAAAGTATAGGACATGCAAAAGTATTGGCCCCCTTTGAGATAATACTTTGTACAACCTCCTTCTGCTGTGATCAAAGCCGCAAGTCTTTTTGGGTATGTCTCTATAAATTATGCACATCTTGAGACAAATATTTGCCCATTACTCCTCATAAAACAGCTCAAGTTCCTTAAGGTTTGATGGAGATCGTTTGTGCACAGCAATTTTTAGATCTTTCCAGAAATGCTCTATTGGATTGAGGTCTGGACTTCTGCTTGGCCATGGTAACACCTTTATATGGTTAGTTTTAACCCATTCCATTGTAGATTTGAATTTATGTTTAGAATTGTTGTCCTTTTGGAAGGTGAACCTTTGCCCCATCTTCAGGTCTTTTGCAGACTCCAACAGATTTTCTGCCAGAATCGCCCTGTATTTGGCTCCATCCATCTTCCCATCAACTCTAATGATCTTCCCACCCCCTGAAGAAAAGCAACCCCAGAGCATGATGCTGCCACCACCATGTTTAACGGTGGGAATGGTGTTTTTAGGGTGATGTGCAGTGTTACTCTTACACCAAACGTAACATTTCGCATTCAGCCCAAAAAGTTCAATTTTGGTCTCATCTGACCAGAGCACCTTGTTCCACATGTCATCTGTGTCTCCCATGTGGCTTCTTGCAAACTCCAAATGGGCCCCTTTATGGTTTTCTTTCAGAAATGGCTTTCTCCTGCCATTCTTCCATAAAGGCCAGATTTATGCAGAGTACGACTAATAGTTGTCTTATGGACAGATTGTCCCACCTCAGCTGTGTATGTCTGCAGGTCATTCAGCGTGGTCATGGGCCTCTTGGTTGCTTCTCTGCTTAGTTCAGAATCAGAATCAGAATCAGAATCAGAATCAGTTTTATTGGCCATCGTTTGTTGAAAGCAGACGAGGAATTTGTTTCCGGCAGGTGGTGTCTCAAACTGTGCAGTTTCCTCCTTGTTTGGGCTGAAAGTTTAGAGGGACGGCCAGGTCTTGGTAGGTTTGCAGTGGTTTTATGCTCTCTCCATTTTGATATTATTGCTCACACAGTGCTCCGAGAGACGTTTAAATATTGTGAAATCTTCTTGTATCCCATTCCTGCTTTGAACATTTCCACAACTTTATCCCGGACCTGCCTGGTTTGTTTTTTTGGTTTTCATGATGCTGTTTGTTCTCCAGTGTTCCTTTCACAGACCTCAGAGACCATCACAGAGCAGGTGCATTTAAACTGAGACCAAATGACACATAGGTGCACTCTGTCATTTTTAGTCATTTAGGTCAACATTGGATCATTCAGAAGTCATCAGGGAACTTCTGGAGTCGGTTAGCTGAGCTGAGAGAACAGGGGGCCAATACTTTTGCATGTCCTACTTTTCAGTTTTTATTTTTAAACACAACATAAAATGTTGAATAAATTCTGTTCCACTTCACGATTGTGTATCACATGCTGTTGATTCTTGAAAAATATTTCCAGTTTGTTATCTTTAAGTTCAAAGCCTGAAATGTATCAAAATGTCAAAAAGTTCTTGAGGGACCAATACTTCCGCAAGGCACTATAAATATGTCTTGATTAAGAAATGGGAGTAAAAGGCATTTATATTGTCTTGAATTTATTAAAGGCCTTTTATTTGAGCAATGTCTGTCAGA
Source organism: Antennarius striatus (assembly GCF_040054535.1). Lineage (NCBI taxonomy): Eukaryota > Metazoa > Chordata > Actinopteri > Lophiiformes > Antennariidae > Antennarius > Antennarius striatus. The sequence goes on along the minus strand of NC_090785.1, from coordinate 20,471,909 downwards.
GTACATCCTGTTTAAACAGTCTTTGAAGTTGAAACCTCTTTTTTTTTTACCCTTGACCTTGTTACATCCTGCGAAGGGGGATGCATTGTAATTGCCAGTTTTTGTGTGTTCGCCCGTCCGTCCGTCCGTCCGTCCGTTAGTCCACTAAATATCTTTGCAACCGTTGCAGATAGAAAGATGAAACAAAAAGCACATTACTCCGGTGGCAAAGGGGATGAAATTGAGATGATGACCCTGACCTTGAGAAAACTAGGTCAAGGTCAGATTTAAACTTTTGTACTCTCAGAAAACTGATAAGATACAGAAAGACAAGGGAGAAGGCCAGTGTGAGTAAGATCAAAGCTAGTGCTTTGATCTACCTATGCCTTGATTTACCCTGACCTATGAAAGTAAGTCAGGGTAAAATTTTGAATTCAGAGACTGCAACATCCCACGACTTATCCTGACCTACTCTGAAAGTAGGTCAGGGTAAAATTTTTAATTCAGGGGTATTGCGGAATGTTGCAGTCTCTGACTGCCTTGCTTCTAGTTTGTGAATGAAACTGTTGGGTGTGATTTGTCAGAAGAGAGCTTCATCATGACCCTTGGCATCGAGTATGAGAGAAAGAAACAGAGGCTTCGGGAGGAGAGGTGCATGGACTTCAGGCTATACATGGCTCAGGTGACAATTACACACTTCCTTGTTTACTTGTGTTTTGTTGTACACAAGCTGGCTTAAGGCCCTTTCATACCTGGCTTATGTAGTCAACTTCATCACTGTTGGAAAATTAATACTTCACTCTAGCACACACTGATAATTAGTCACATACATATGTCGTATATATGTGGGTACAGGTCCGTAACACATACACAAGGGGCCAGTAGACAGGTGAGTGATTGGCAGAAGGGACGACGGGCAGCTCCTTTGTGGTATGCCCCATTGAGCAACTTACAAAAGGGACAGTGACTTGCTCAAGGGCACCTCGGCAGTTCTCGGGAAGTGAACTGGCACCTCCCACTGCTAGTTCACACTGAGAAATTTTTGCCGGACTCGGGTGTTGAGCCGGCGACTCTCTGGTCCCCATCCCAAGGCTTAGTGGCCTGAGCTTCTGCCGCCCCATTTGACACGGTTTTATGGTAGTTTTAATTTGAAGGCGGATGTGGCGTCAAATATTGTGGCCGTTAAGTGACCCAAGAAGTCTGGTGGTGGACACACATGAAGTGTTTACTGCCAGACCATATTCTTTTGTTTTAATTATGTAATGTTTTGTGTCACAGAAAAAGCAACTTGCAGAGTCTGGACCATTAATTCACCTCAGTAATGGGAGGTTTGTCAAGGTAAGCACTTTTCTTTGGTAAGTTTATAAACTTGAAGACCATCTATTCAAGTGAACAGAAATTATATTTCTCATGCAAATCTCTGACTTAAAAATTCTGTTTAAAAAACAAAACAAAACTGAAATACCTGTGATCTCTGAATGGAGGAGCAGACCTTCAACAGGAATAAGTGATTAATCTACTGAACAAGTGGCTTATATCCTTAGAGTCCTGCAAGCGTTCAAGTGTAGGAAAACTATCACTGCTTCAGTGTCTCATAACATGCTGCAGTGACATCACCATGTGATTTCAAATGTTTAAAAGACTGAAAGCAGCTTCTCTCTCTGATATACTGTAAATAAATTAAAAATCACCTGACGAACTCAGTTTTCCACAAGGTTTAAGAGGAAATACAGGGAGGAAGAGACATGTCTGAGTAGATGCAGTTTTTATGGCAACAAACAATTTTAAGGCAGCAAACAATAAGGTTTGGAGGATTTAATGTTTACATTTAGATGAGTCTGTGTGGACATCACTGTATGTCAGCATGCCTGACAGAAATGTCTGGAACATTTGATTTGCATCAGACCCAATAAACAGAATCTTTATTGTACCCAGCTAAAGTATTTGATGGGATCATGATGAGGGATTAAAACAGACTTTACCATCATCTTTCCTAAGAATGGAGTCCAGATGGGTGTTCTTCCTCAGCAGTGCCCCGCTTCAAGCAGAGATATGCCTGCTCATCTGGCTGAAATCAAGACCCTCTGCCCCAAACAGGAGCAGTTACTAGCCCCTCCCAGTAATCATGGCAGGATCGGGAGGCCACTGGAGGAGCAGAAGGAGAAATGCTTGAAGGAAGTGGAGCTGATGGAAGGAGAAAGGTACAGACACACAGGGGTTGAGCTAAAGCTTGAGAAGACACAATCCAGTAAACCGGGCAACAGTTACTTGAAGGAATTTGTGTATGTGCTTTGTTTTTGTGTGCATGTTGAAATAACCCCAGAACTGCCACCTTATCGCGGTGGAGGAGTTCGAGTGTCCAAATAATCTCAGGAACTATGTTGTCAGAGGCTTTATGCTCCTGCTAGGGTCTCCCTTGGCAAACATGTCCTGGGTGACGGGCCAGACTTGATATTTTTCCTTGATATTTTTCTCCCTATGGCAAGAAAAATATCAAGGATCATGATGTTACCTGGTATTGCGCGTCAGGGGCCCCACCTCTGGTGGACAGCACCCGCCGAGGAAACCGTAGGGGACGAGTGCAGTGTGGATAGGGTGGCAGTCGTGAGCATGGGGTCCCGACGACCAAATCCCCAGACAAAGAGTCTCGTTCTGGGGACATAGAATGTCACCTTGCTGGGGGGAAAGAAGCCAGAGCTTGTGAGCGAGGTTGAGAGGTACCGACTAGATATAGTCAGGCTCAGCTCCACCCACAGCTTGGGCTCTGGAGTGGACCATGTTCTCCACCTCCATTGTCAAAGCGGCTGCTTGGAGATGTGGTTGCAAGGTCTCCTATCCCTGTCGCCACGAACTCTGTGGTGGACACTAGAAGGGATACCAACAAGCTGAAGAAGGAGTCCTATCAAACCTTGTTGAATTGTATGACTCTGGAGGCAACTGAAGGGTACAGACAGGCCAGGCATACTGCAGCCTGAGTAGTTGTGGAGGCAAAAACTCAGTTCTGGGAGTTCGGGGAGGCCATGGTAGAAGACTATCGGTCAGCCTCGAAAAAATTCTGGCAAACCATTCGATACCTCAGGAGGGGAAAGTGGTGCACAGCCAACACTGTTTACAGTACAGGCAGAGAGCTGCTGATCTTGACTGAGAATACTGTCGGGAGGTAGAAAGAATACGTCAAGGATCTCCTCAGTCCAGCTACCATGTCTTACACAGAGGAAGCACGCCTCTGCAACATCGCATGGCAGTTGGGGACAGTACTTGTGGATTGGCAGACCAGAGGCGGATGTCCTTCTTTTCAAAAAGGGGGACCTGAGGGAGTGTTCCTCCTCAGCCTATTCCAGGGTACTGGATAGGGGGATTAGACCGATAGTCGAACTGTGCATTCAGGAGGAACAATGTGATTTTTGTCCCGGTTGCAGAACACTGGACCAGCTGTACACTCTCCATCGAGTGCTCGAGGGTTCATGGGAGTTTTCCCAACCAGTCCACATGTGTTGTCTGGATCTGGAGAAAGCATTCGATTGTGTCCCTCGTGGTATCTTGTGGGGATCGCTTTGGGAGTATGGGGTCCAGGGCATTTTGCTGAGGGCTGTCCATGCCCTACATGACCAAAGCCGGAGCTTCGTAAGTCAGACCTGTTCCAGATGGATGCCGGACAGAGGGCAGGGCTGCCCTCTATTACCAGTTCTGTTCATAATCTTCATGGACAGAATTTATAGGCGCAGCCAGGATCCAGAGGGAGTCTGGTTTGAGGACCAAAGGATTTCATGTCTGCTTTTTACTGACAATGATGTCCTGTTTAGGTATCTTGGGGTCTTGTTCATGAGTGAGGTAAGGATGGAATGTGAGACGGATTGGTGCAGCTTCTGCACTAATCCAGTCATTGTGAAGGTCTGAAGTGGTGAAGAAGGAGCTGAGTAGTAAGATAAAACTCTCGATTTACAGGTCAATTTACATTCCTTCTGTTACCTATGGTCATAGGCTTTGGGTCAAGAACGAAAGGACAAGATCCTGGATACGAGCGACTGAAATGAGTTTCCTCCTTAGAGTGGCTGGGTGCACTCTTAGAGATAGGGTGAGGAGCTCAGTCACCGGGGAGAAGCTTGGAGTAGAGCTGCTGCTCCTCCACCTCGTGCGGAGCTAGCTGTGGTGGCATGGGTATGTGTTCTGGATTCCTCCTGGATGCCTCCCTGGAGAGGTGTTGCGGGCATGTCATACTGGAGGAGGAGATCTCGGAGAAGACCTAGGACACACTGGAGGGACTATGTCTCTCATCTGGCCGGAGAACACCTCTGAATTCCCCCAGAGGAGCTGGAAGAGGTGTGTCTGGGTAGAGGGAAGCATGGGCATCCCTCCTGAGACTATTGCCCCCACGACCCGGCCCCGGATAAGTGGTTGAAGATGGATGGATGGATGGATGGATGGATGGATGGATGGATATTGACAAGGTTTTACAAAAAGATCTGTTCATTTCCTTCTCCTTTTTTTTTTTTTAAGAGAAAAAGAAAATCGAAGAGATACCAGAGGAGGCAGGAAATCTGTAGCAGTGACGAATCTAAAAGATGAGGACTTTGCCACAGGACTGATAATTGGTTAGAAAATATTTAGCATTTTGACACTAATAAGATAAGATAAAATAAACCTTTAATAGTCTTACAGTGTGGAAATTTGCCGTAAAGGGGGGGGGGGGATCATACATACAGTTCATACATAAATAAATACATATTAACATATGTAACATGTGAAATATACTTATTAACATATGGTATACATATCAACATATAGTATACATAACTATCAACAATTTACAATTTACTGCTACAATTACAAACTACACACCACACTGGTCACCCAGAGATTGAGTGTGATGTTGTGTGTGGTTGACTAGGAGAAGTGCTTGTTGTGCAGCCTGTCGGCCATGGGCAGGGAAGACCTGCGATAGCGTTCCTTCATGCATTTCGGGTGAAGCAACCTATCGCTGAAGGAGCTCTCCAGTAATCTTAATGTGCCTAAGGATGTTAAAACAAGATTATTTGAAAAGTGTGTTTTTAATTGAATGTCCAACATTGAATGAACAACAAATTGCTCCGATCATTATCAATGTTTACAGGGGATAAATCAATGTTGGTTTTAGAATTTATGGCTGATTAGTTTGGATTTTGGATGGCATGGTGGTGCAGTGGGTGGTTTTTGTTGCCGCTGAGAAAGAAGGTTGTTAGTTTGATTGAAGACTCGTGCAAAACCTTTGTAAGGAAACCATGATTTTTTTGTGTCTTATCTTCACAGGAGCATCAGACACAGAAGATTTGCAACGTAGGAAAAAGGAGCGCTACAGACAGGAACTAGAGGACCAGATTGCTGAACAGCACAGGAACAGAAAGAGGTACCAGCAAACCTTGTCCTTGTGAAATGAAACATTGCGCTTCACATCTTATAGGTGTGTAACTCTGTTAAACTACCCTATATGTGTTTGTGTTTCAGAGAGAAAGATCTGGAGCTGAAAGTTGTTACAACAGGAGTTACTGATCAAGAGAAGCAGGTTGGCTGACCCATCACAAGCTAGAAGACTGTTGGTTATCTGATGTCTGAGATCACATTGGCTGAGAAAAGGGTCTTTTACTCTCCAGTTACATTGTAGATTCAATGGGTGGGTGATATTTGTGTCACAGGTTACATGGACGGTACAGTTCTATAAAATCTGAGTTAATTTTTACATCCCGCTTCAAAGCAGTGATGCATTCTAAGTGTTCTTGTGTCCGTCCATCCGTCCTTCCGTCCGTCCATTAGTCCACCAAATAGCTTCGCAACTGTTGCAGATAGAAAGATGAAACAAAAACCACTTTACTCAGTCAGCAAAGGGATGAAAATGAGATGATGACTTTGACCTTGAGAAAATTAGGTCAAGGTCAAATTTCAACTTTTGTACGCTCAGGAACAACATACGATAGGAAGACGAAGGAGGCCAGTGTGAGTAAGACCATAGATCAAAGGTAGTGCTTTGATCTATGAAAGTGGCTCAGGGTAAAATTTTGTATTCAGGGGTGTCGTGGGATATTGGTCTCTGTGGCCCCGTCCACACGATAACGGATTTTTTAAAAAACGGAACGAAGTTTTATTTTTTACATCCTGCATCAAAGCAATGATGGATTGTAATTGTCAGTTTTCGTGCATCTGTCCGTTCGTTCGTATGTCTGTCCATTAGTATGTCCACCAAATATCTTTGCAACCATTGCAGATAGAAAGATGAAACAAAAAGCACATTACTCAGGCAGCAAAGGGGATGAAAATGAGATGATGACCTTGACCTTGAGAAAACTAGATCAAGGTCAAATTTAAACTTTTGTACACTAAGGAACTAGATAACATAGAAAGACGAGAGAGGCCAGTGTAAGACAATAGAACAAAGCTAGTGCTTTGATCTATGGTCAAAGCTAGTCCATTGCTTTGACCTACCCTGAAGCTTAAGTCGCAGATGTTGCAGTCTCTGACTGCCTTGTTAGTTTTGTTAAAAATACGTGGAAAACATATACAACTAAAGTATGCTCAGGGAAAATATCAAAGTGATCTTTAGCATAAGCTGCATGTAGTAGATGTATCTTCAAATTGTGTTGATCCACAAACCAGGTTGACCGAATCAGACAGTTTGGTCTGAGCAGGAGGAAACCTCATCATGATTTGGAGTCTTTAATAACAGCAGAAGATGAACAGTCCAGAGGAGCAGCTATGAATGAGAATACGGGTGTTGGAGCCCTGCCTCCTCTGGAACTGCCCCACATGGCCCTCCAATCTCCTCTGCTGCAGGACTGCTCCTATGTGGAGGGTGGTGGTCGGTGTCCTACCACCCAACCTGGTGCACCCCCCTTGCCCAGATCCATGGACATTCCCAGGTATGTCTGAAAGCTATGGCAACCTGGGCTGACGTAGAAAATATTTATGCCAGAAACTCAAACTAGTAGGTGAGAATGTGGCCAAACAGCATAGGATGGTGGTGTGTAGGAGGACTCTGGTGGTGAGGAAGATGAAGAGGGCAAAGGCAGAGCAGAAGATGAAATGGCAGAATCTGAAAAAGGAAGAGTGTTCCATGACTTTTAGGAAAGAGTTAAGACAGGCTCTGGGTGGTCAGGAGGTGCTTCCAGATGACTGGACAACTACAGCTAATGTGATCAGGGAGACAGGTAGGAGAGTACTTGGTGTGTCATCTGAAAGGAAAGTAGATAAGAATTGGTGGTGGAAGGAAGAGGTACAGGAGTGTATACAGAGAAAGAGATTGGCTAAGAAGAAGTAGGACACTGAGAGGACTGAGGAGAGTAGACAAGAATACAGGGAGATGCAGTGTAAGGTGAAGGTAAAGGTACAAAATGCCAAACAAGGGGCTTATGATGACTTGTATGCTAGGTTGGACAGTAAGGAGGGAGAGACTGATCTATACCGGTTGGCAAGACAGAGAGACAGAGATGGGAAGGACGTGCAGCAGGTTAGGGTAATTAAAGATAGGGATAGAAGTCTATTGACAGGTGCCAGTAGTGTGATGGGAAGATGGAAAGACTACTTTGAAGAATTGATGAATGTGAACCAGGAAGTAGCAAAAATTAGTCAGAATGAAGTGAGGAGGGCATTGAAGAGGATGAAGAGTAGAAAGGCATTGGGTCCTGATGATGTACCTGTAGAGGTATGAAGTGTCTAGGAGAGGTGGCAGTAGAGTTTCTGACTGGGTTGTTCAACAGGATCTTAAATAATGAGAAGATGCCTGAGGAATGGAAGAGTGTGCTGGTGCTCATTTTTGAGAACAAGGGAGATGTGCGGAGTTGTGGCAACTACAGAGGAATAAACCTGATGAGCCATACAATGAAGATATGGGAAAGAGTAGTTGAAGCTAGACTAAGGGCAGAAGTCAGTGTTTGTGAGCAGCAGTATGGTTTATTGCCAAAAAAGAGTATTACAGATGCAGTGTTTGCTTTGAGGATGTTGATAGAGAAGTACAGAGGCCAAATGGAGCTGCATTGTTTTTGTAGATCTGGAAAAAGCTTATGACAGGGTGCCCAGAGACGAACTGTGGTATTGTATGAGGAAGTCTGCAGTGGCAGAGAAGTATGTTAGAATGGTGAAGGACATGTATGATGTATGAGGACTGTAAGACAGTAGTGACGTGTGCTGTAGGTGTGACAAAGGAGTTCAAGGTGGAGGTGGGACTGCATCAGGGATCAGCTCTGAGCTCCTTCTTGTTCGCTATGGTGATGGACAGGCTGACAGACGAGGTTAGACAGGAATCTCCATGGACTATGATGTTTGCAGATGACATTGTGATCTGTAGTGAGAGCAGGGAACAGGTGGAGGAGAAGCTAGACAGGTGGGGGTTTGTCCTGGAAAGGAGAGGAATGAAGGTTAGCCGCAGTAAGACAGAGTATATGTGTGTGTGAATGACAGGGACCCAAGTGGAAGAGTGAGGATACAGGGAGAAGAGATCAAGAAGGAGGAGGATATTAACAGTCCAGAGCAATGGAGAGTGTGGAAAAGAGGTGAAGAAGCGTCTACAGGCAGGATGGAACAGGTGGAGAAAAGTGTCAGGTATGATGTGTGATAGTTTCAGCTAAAATGAAAAGAAAGGTGTACAAAACTGTGGTGAGACCAGCGATGTTGTTTGGTCTAGAGACAGTGTCACTGAGGAAAAGCCAGGAGACAGAGATGGCGGTAGCAGAGACGAAAATGCTGAGGTTGTCTTTGGGAGTGTCCAGGAAGGATAGGATCAAGAATGAGTACATCAGAGGGACAGCACATTTTAGAGGTTTTGGAGATAAAGTCAGAGAGGCCAGACTAAAATGGTTTGGACATGCCCAGAGGTGAGATAGTGAATATATTGGTAGAAGGATGCTGAGTTATAAATTGCCAGGCAGGAGGCCTAGAGTAAGACCAAAGAGGAGGTTTATGGATGTAGTGAAAGAGGAAATGAAGATAGTTGGTGTGAGAGAAGAGGATGCAGAAGACAGGCTTAGATGGAGGCAAATGATTCGCTGTGGCGACCCCTGAAGGGAAAAGCTGAAAGGAAAAGAAGAAGAACATGTCAGAAACTGTCATTTATCAGACTTTATCAGAAGTGGAGCAACTGGTGAACAAATTCTCCTCTTCAGTCCAAGTGCTCTGACTTTGCAGGCAGGACAAGAAGACTGTTTGTGGTCATGAGCACTTGGTGATCATTTCAATTTCAATTTCAATGTGACGATGACATAAGTCTTTGGGGACAGATCACAATTAACTGTGGGATTCTTCGACTCCAACAGGGCCAGCAGGGACGCCACTGTGGACTCTCAACTCAAAGTTTTCTCTTCAGAGCAATCCAGATCAGCGAGGGAGAGAAGCTACAGGGAGGCACTGAAACAGCAGGTGGGTCAAACTTATGTAAAAAGCTGCATTGAAATAAATGTGTTCATTCCAAGACTAGGTGAACAGCGAAGCCTCCTGACATCATCGTATACTTGACTTGTCATTCTCATCCTGAAGTTTACTTTCGATTGATGTTATGACATCATTGTTGTCTGAGTTGATGTCAGCACAATAGAAGGGATCCAGTCATCTGTTTTCTCTTGCTGTAGCACCTGCAGCTGTAAAATGTGTAGCATCACATCAGTACACACACGAACCATGTTACTGCCGTTAAGGTAAAAGCAGAGGAGAAAATTGATGGATATTGATTTAATCCAAATTGATACGTACACAAAAATTAAAGGGACCATTTTCTATAATGTGTGTGAATTTAAGATGATTCATATGGTTTTAGCCAGATTCCCTGAATATTGTTCATTAGAGGCATGCTGTTGGGTACTGTAATTGCCTACATCATAGGGTCCATTCATTCATCCTTCCATCCATCCATCCATCCATCCATCCATCTTGAACTGCTTATCCAGGACCAAGTTGTGGGCACAACAATCTTATGAGGGATGCTCACTTCCCTCTCCCAGACACCTCTTCCAACTCCTTCGGGTGGATCCCGAGGCGTTCCCAGGCCAGCCGAGAGACATTTTCTCTCCAGCGTGTCCTAGGTCTTCTCCGAGGTCTCCTTCCGGTATGACATGCCCGCAATACCTCCCCAGGGAGGCGTCCAGGCATCCGGAACAGATGCCTGAGTCACCGCAGCTGGCTCCGCTCGAGGTGGAGAAGCAGCAGCTCTACTCCAAGCTTCCCACTGATGACTGAGCTCCTCACCCTATCTCTAGCCACTCTACGGGGGAAACTCATTTCAGCTGCTTGTATCCAGGATCTTGTCCTAATGTTCTTTACCAAAAGCTCATGACCATAGATGAGAGTAGGAACGTAGATTGACCTGTAAATTGAAAACTTTGTCTTACGACTCACCTCCTTCTTCACCACTTCAGACCTAGACAATTACTGCATCACTGCTGCACCGATCCATCTGTCAATCTCATGTTTCATCCTTACCTCACTCATGAACAAGACCCCAAGATACCTAAAGTCCTCCACCTGGGGCAAGGACTCTCCACTGACCTGAAGAGGGCATACCACCCTTTTCCGAGAACCTTGGCCTCTGATTTAGAGGTGCTGATCCTCAACCCTGTTGCGTCACACTCAGGCACTGGAGACCTTGCGACCACAGCTCCAAGCAGCCTCTTCAACAATGGAGGTGGAGAACATGGTCCACTCTGACTCAATGTCACCAGCCTCCGGCAGGATCTGAGAGGAGCTCTCCCGGAGGTGAGAGTTGAAGGGGGTTCTGCCAGATGTTCCCAGCACTCTCTCAAAACACAATTTAGGCCTGCTGAGTGTGTCTGGCCCCCTGCCCTGCCAGAAGTCCAGCTCACCACCGGATAGTGATCGGTTGACAACTCTGCCCCTCTCTTCACCCGAGTGTCCAACATACATGGTCGGAGGTCGGATGATAAAACAACAAAGTCGATCATCGACCGGCCTAGGGTGTTATGGATCCATGTGCACTTATGGACATCCCTGTGGTTGAACAAGATGTTCGTTATGGATAAACTGTGGCTAGCACAGAAGTCCAAAAACAGAACACCACTCGTGTTTAGATCGAAGAGGCCATTCATCCCAATCACCCCTTTCCAGGTCTCACTGTCATTGCACACGTGAGCGTTGAAGTCCCCAGGAGAATAATAGAGTCCCCAGCCGGAGAACTATTCAGTACACCTCCCAGGGTCTCCAAAAAGGCCGGGTATTCCGCACTGCTGTTTGTCCCGTAGGCCGAAACAACAGTGAGACACCTGTCCCCAACCTGAAGTTACAAGGGGTGAACTCCAGCATATGATGGCTGAGCTGTGGGGCTATAAGCAGGCCCAGACCAGCCTGGCACCTCTCACCATTGGCAACACTGGAAAAGTGGAGAGTCCAGCCCCTCTCAAGGGTTTGGGTTCCAGAGTCCAAGCTGTGGGTGGAAGTGAGCCCGACTATATCTAGTCTGTATCTCTCAACCTCCCTCACACTAGGGGGCTCCTTTCCCCCTAGTGAGGTGACATTCCAGGTCCCTAGAGCTAGACTCTTTGTCTGGGAATTGGGTCGTAGAACCCCATGCTGATGACTGCCACCCAATCCACACTGCACAACAGTTTCTGAAGGTTGAGTCCTTTCGGGCAGAGCCCGGCTGGGCCTCGTGGGCAGAGGCCTGGCCACCAGGCACTTGCATACGAGCCTCAAACCCAGGCCTGGCTCCAGGGTGGGGCCCCAGTTGTGCCATATCTGGCAATGTCACGGGCCTTGGTATTTGAACTTTCAGGCACTTAAAATTCCCCACCACGATAAGGTGGCAGTTCTCGGGGGAGTACATGATAGGGCAGCAGTTCCCAAACTTTTCATTCCGCGCACCCACTTCTACCTCCCGACTTAGCTGACGCTCCCCCAATACCCGAAAAATGAAAAAAAAGAAAGAAAAGGCGTAGTCTTTATAGCCATATAGGTATCAAGTTTAATAATATAGGCTCCTGGTAACACAGAATAGATTGTGCAATAATAGGCCTAATGATCTCTCACTTTAGAAACGGTGGGGAGAATAATAGTAACAATATAAAAATGACAATAATAATATATTAAGTCAAAATGGTCGCCGAGTGAGCCGACTACAGATGAGTGATGAACAGCAGTTATTACTATGTAACAAATAGGCCTATTTAACAAACTAAGTTATTAAATGGTAACAAATATGCTACTCCGCCACAAAGAATCAAAATAACTTAGGCCCAAGTTCAACATCATATTTTCTCTTTCGAGTACGAGTCTCATTGTGTTCTTTACCCCCTTCTCCCGATGAAGAGTCTGGGTGAGTTTTCTGTGTTCTGTGCTCCTCATTTTAAGTTTCCCATGTCTCGTCATCATCGCTCTCTTTTTCCTGCTCGATTTCTTCAGCCTGGTAGACTGCACTGCTCTTAGTTGTGGCCAATGTATCCTGTCCTCTTTCATTTCTCCGGATTTAATACCAGACAGACTGCCCGTTTTCAACCAGTTATGCATTTTGGCATATTATTGTTGCTGCTATCACAACAAGCTAGCACGTAGCTAGGAGAAAGCCAAGTGCGTTTTCGGTATTTTTTTTTATTTAAAATTTTCCCAAAACGTTTTTTAATTGAAAATTACAAATGATTTACGTGAATGAATTTAAATATTTAAACTGTTAATCCTCCATAAAAAAGTGTTTAAATTATTTATTTAATTATTTATGTATTTCAAGGTGCTCAGCTGCCATTACACTCGCGCACCCCCTAGTGGCAGCTCGCGCACCACAGGGGTGCGCGCACCACACTTTGGGAATCCCTGTGATAGGGTCAATAAGGTATAGTAGTTGTGTAGTTGTGAGCTTTGCCTGTGACATTGTGTGCATGAAACACTGGTGTTAAACACTGGTGTTTACTTACTCTGCGGTAGATAAAGTTTAATTGTGATTACAATGCAGTCTGTGATATTTTGACAGGGAGATTTCAGGAGAAGGAGCAATGGAGTTAATAAGGCAAAGGCCAAACATCTATAATGTCTATTTTGAGCTTACTTATGGCCTCACATCCACCTGAAATTGTTAATGTGTTGTGTATTTGTGAGATTTCTCCACGTTATAGCCTGGAACAACTTTAGTACTATCCCAGTCCTTCTAGTTTCAATAGAACACCAGTTTCTCCAGACCTGACAGCATACAACATTGCAAATATTAAAATCTGTTCCTCTAAAAGTTTTCAGAAAATGTAATTCCTTAAAATGTTTTATACATTTCACAAATTTACAAGAGATAATCATGAGGTGAATCTGCAGTTAAAAAAACAATAGATACATTAGAGGATTTGGACGTAAACAAGACAACACTGCTCTGCAGATCCAGGAGCAACAGAAACAGAAGCTGCTGGAGAAAGAGGAGGGGAAGTGTTATGAGGCCCAGCTAGACGCTGACATGAAGAACCACCAACCCTGGGGCCGCAGTGGTGGAGGGGCCCCACTAAGAGACAGTAATGGGAATCTTATTGGTATGTCATTGAATCTCACGTCTTTTTTTTAATACAGCATCTATTCTGACTTGTAACCTCCTGTTCTTGATCAGCCGACCTCAACCAGATGCACAAGCTCAATGAAGAGGCCCAGAGGAAATCGGAGCAGCGGCAGAAGAGAGCGATAACTGCCGTGACGGTCCCCCAGACAGAGTTCACTGACCCCAGAGAGAGGGTCCCTGGTACTTTATCACAACTCAGTATGGTACCAGTGATGGGCAATGTGGACATAGACAGATGATCCACATCACACTACAACACAATCATATCATTTGAATGGGTTTCACAATAGACAGGCCAAGGTCATTCATGGGGAATCAAAAGACAAAAATCGTGGTCAAAACAGGCAGAGGTCAAAATCCAGAAAATCACAGATAATCAAAACTCATGGTCAACTGCCAGGCAGGAGGCCTCGAGGAAGACCAAAGAGGTTTATGGATGTAGTGAAAGAGGATGGTGGTAGTTGGTGTGAGAGAAGAGGATGCAGAAGACAGGGTTAGATGGTGGCAATTGATTCGCTGTGGCGACCCCTGAGGTAAAAGCCGAGAGGAAAAGAAGAAGACATTGTGGTATGGTGTCCCTCTGGTAGCACATTCTCTCATCTCATGCTCACTCCGTGGTGCACGGGTATGCACGTGCATCCATGACAGAGTACGCACCTGAACAACGTAGGGCTTGTCCAGATCCATTGACAGCATGTCAGCAGTGTCCACTATGATGTTAATGAGGATGACGATTATCGTCATGGTAGGTACAGTGCCTTGTGAAAGTAATGGCCCCCAAAAAACTTTTTGACATTTTGCCACATTTCAGGCTTCAAACTTAATGATAACAAACTGAAAATATTTTTCAAGAATCAACAACATGTGAGACACAATCGTGAAGTGGAACCAAATTTATTCAACTTTTTATGTGTTTAGAATGAAAAAACTGAAAATTAGGATGTGCAAATGTGAGACCAAATGACACACAGGTGCAATTTGTTTGTCGTTGCTGTCATTTAGGTCAACACTGGGTCATTCAGAAGTCATCAGAGAACATCTGGAGTCAGTTAGCTGAGCTGAGAGAACAGGGGGGCAATACTTCTGTACATCCTACTTCTCAGTTTATTTGTAAACACAATATAAAATGTTGAATAAATTTGGTTCCACTTCACGATTGTGTCTCACATGTTGTTGATTCATGAAAAATATTTTCAATGAATGAAAGATGAATGAATGTTGCCTTTAAGTTGAAGCCTGAAATGTGGCAAAATATCAATAAGTTCTTGCAGGGGGCCAATACTTTCGCAAGGCACTGTAGTACTTGATGAATTTAGAATAGAGGTGGTTGGTCAGGATTTGGCTCTGCCTCCATCGTCTTCTATTCCACAGTTATGACTGTGGGTAGACTAAAAGAATAGAATAGAATAGAATAGAATACCGTAATGTCATCATACACAAGTGTACAACAAAATTCTTAGAAATTCTTTGGTATGTCCTGTGATGTCAGTGTTTCTTTTTCTCTTGGTGTTTATCCAGTATTTATTCGGTATGTAATGCCTGAGCAGTGGATATGTACAATTTCCTCCGGGATTAATAAAGTATCTATCTATCTATCTATCTAGACAACTCTGTGCAAATGGACTCAGGTTCATGTACAAAGTGATTTGATGTGATTGAGTGTAGGAACATCTTTAGAGGCTGTAGACTAAAGGTTTGCAATTTGAGATCCCTTCAGTCACTGTTATGACAGTCAGAAGGACCTCTGTGGTGACTGTTTGATACCCAAGGATGGCCCAAGATGGTGGACTTAAGTGGGCAAATGTCTCTGAAGTGCGGTGATGCCAGTGAATTGAAGTGGAACCAAGTCCAGTGCCTTTAGGCTGAGCTTTTCACAGGCAGTAGAAAGCTCCTTTTCAACCTGATGAAAATTAATGCATTGGTCAGACTAAAGGTTAGCAACAGTGCCAAGGTACAGCTATAGATCTCTGGAGAGCCATGATGGAAGTACAACTGTACAGGATCTGATGTACTCAAATATGATACTTTTTCCATCGTCCTATTTTAAATCTCAAAAGGACCAAGGCAGTCCATGCCTGTAGAGTAAAATGGTTGCCCACCAGAAAGATGTTGCTCTGGTTCAAGTCAAAGTTGAATTTATTTGTTTCTCTCTCAGTGTTCACACATGTCCACACACCCCAGTTTGCCAGAGGGAGTGTGTTTCCAAACCAGCCCAGCCAACAACAGATGCTCAAACTGAAAAAATACAAGGATGATCTCAAACAGCAGGTACTACTAGAATCCAGCAGTGGTACTCAGATGGTCATTTGCATCATCGTAGTACTCCAGATTTTAAGTGAAGCCTACAGTTGTGTCCATGTACAGTATTTCTGTTTGGTAATTAACATTATAGCCTGGAACAGCTTTAGTCCCCTCCCAGTCCTTGTAGTTGCACTAAGTGCATGTCCTTGTAGTTGCACTAAGTGCAACTTGTGACTATGTTGTACTAAAGCTAAAACCCTCTCTGCTGCTCCGGTTAGCTTGTGTTTGGTGTGTGATGATCACCACAGTCTGACAAAAAGTTAGATGTTTTTAGGTTGTGTTTGCAACTGACTTCTGTCACTGTCTCCAATAAAACACCAGTTTCTCCAAACCTGATAGCATACTGTATAACAATGCTAATATTCGAACCTGTTCCTCCAAATGTTTTCAGAAAATGTGATACCTTAAGATCCCTTTATGCATTTCGCAAATTTACAAGAGATACTCAGAAAAAAAAATCGGTTGTTAGAGGATTTGGATATAAGCAAGAAAACACTGCTCTGCAGATCCAGGAGCAACAGGAACAGAAGGTGCTTGAGAGAGAGCAGTTGAAGTGTTATGAGGCCCAGCTGGAGGCCGACATGAAGAACCACCAGCCCTGGGGCCGCGGTGGCGGAGGAGCCCCACTCATGGACAGCACTGGGAATCTTATCGGTATGTTCCTTAATTTCACTTTAAAAAAAATTAAAAAAATACAGCATCTATTTTGACTTGTAACTTCCTGTTCTTGACCAGTCGACCTCAACCAGATGCACAAGCTCAATGAAGAGGCCTACTGGAACCCGGAGCAACAGCAGAAGAGAGCTATGGTTTCCATGACGGTCCCCCAGACGGAGTTCACTGACCCCAGAGAGAGGGTCCCTGGTAGGGTATCACAACTCATGACACCAGTGACGGGTGATGTCGACATGGACAGATGTTTCACATGACACTACAGCACATTAATCTGAATGAGTCTCACATTACTACACAGAAAATTCTGCTTCTCATTACTGTTTATGCCAATTACTATACATACTTGTTATTAAATAGTGAAATTCTGGGATCAGATAATAGTTTGCATTCACCCTGGGATGCTATTAAAGACACATTGGACATTTAATACGATTAATCTTTAAGGTTTTAGTGACAGATATGTCTTTGTTACAGCACAGTAGACTTTCATAAGGCCAGAATCTTTAACCTGAACAACATGGTGTTTGTACAAATGAACCCCGACCTTTACCTCTGCTGCTCTGACTTGACTGTCTGCAGCTGTGATCACCTTGAAAACATCTAGTAGACCAGAGAGCATTTCAGCAGTGTCCATGTGTCCATGATGATGATGAACATCAACATCATAGACAGGTAGTATTTGATGAATGTAGAATAGAAGTGGTTGGTCAGGATTTGGCTCTGCCTCCATCGTCTTCTACTCCACAATTGCGACTGTGGGTGGACTAAAATAAAGTGATTCGTTGTGATAGAGTGGAGGAACATCTTTAGAGGCTGCAGCCTAAAAGTTTGGAATTCAAGATCCCTTCAATCATTGTTATGGCAGTCAGAAGGTCCTAAGGATGGCCCAGACGGTGGACTTAAGTGGGCAAATCTCTCTCAGTGATGCCAGTGGATTAAAGTGGAACCAAGTCCAGCGATGCATGAAAGGAGTTCTGTTAGACTGAGCTCTTGACAGGCACTAGAAAGCTACTTTTCAACCCGATGAAAACTGATGCCTTGGTCAGACTAAAGCTCAACAACGGTGCCAGGTGCAGCTGTAGATGTCTGGAGAGCCATGACGAAGGTTCGACTGTACAGATTCTGATGTACTTAAATATGAGACCTTTTACATCTTCCTATTTTAAATCTCAAAGGGAACAAGGCGGTCTGTGCCTGTAGAGTAGAATGGTTGCCGACCAGAAAAAGTTGCTTGGGTTTAAGTCAAAGTAGAATTTATCGTGTTTTCTCTTCTAGGGTTCACACGTATCCACACCCCTCAGTTTGCCAGAGGGAATGTGTTTCCCAACCATTCCAGCCAACAACAGATGCTGGAACTGGAAAAACACAATGATGACCTCAAAGAGCAGGTACTGCTACAAACCAGCGGTGATACTCAGATGGTCATTTGCATCATCTTAGTAATCCAGTTTTTAAGTTTAGCTTACAGTTGTGTCCATGTACAGTATTTATGTTTAGTCATTAAGGTTATATCCTTTAACAATTTTAGTCCCATCCCAGTCATTGTAGTTGCAGTAGGTGAGACTGTGGTATTGAAGCTAAAACCCTCTCTGCTGCTCAGGTTAGCTTGTATTTTGGTGTGTGATCACGATCGCAGGCTGACTAAAAGTTAGAAAGTTGTTTTTAGGTTGTGTTGGAACTGACCTTTGTCACTATCTTCAATAAAACACTGGTTTCTCCAGACCTGAAAGCATATAACAATGCTAATATTCAAACCTGTTCCTCCAAATGTTTTCAGAAAATGTGATACCTTAAAGATCCCTTAACACATTTCACAAATTTACAAGAGATAATCATGAGGTGACTGCAGTTAAGAAAACAATAGATACGTTAGAGGATGTTGAACAAGACAACACTGCTATGCATATCCAGGGGCAACAAGAACAGAAGCTGTTGGAGCAAGAGGAAGTGAAACTTTATGAGGCCCAGCTGGAGGCTAACATGAAGAACCACCAGCCCTGTGGCCGCAGTAGCGGAGGGGCCCCACTCATGGACAGCACTGGGAATCTTATCAGTATGTCTCTGAATCTCACATATTTTCCTAATTTAATTTAGCATCTGTGCTGACTTGTAACTTCCTGTTCTTGACCAGCCGACCTCAACCGGATGCACAACCTCAATGAAGAGGCCAACAGGAGCCCGGAGCAGCAGCAGAAGAGAGCTATTGTTTCCATGACGGTCCCCCAGACAGAGTTCTCTGACCCCAAAGACAGGGTCTCTGGTACGGTATCACAACTGAGTATGACAACAGTAATGGGCGATGTGGACATAGACAGATGATCCACATCACACTCCAGCACGTTCATTTGAATGAGTCTCACATTACGACACAGAAGCCTGCTTCTTATTACAGTTCATAACAATTACTATACATACTTATTATTTTCTCTAAATGTGTCATCCGCTTGCGCAGGTTGGGAGGAGCTGGAGCCTATCCCAGCTGTCTTGGGGCA
Source organism: Antennarius striatus (assembly GCF_040054535.1). Taxonomy (NCBI): domain Eukaryota; kingdom Metazoa; phylum Chordata; class Actinopteri; order Lophiiformes; family Antennariidae; genus Antennarius; species Antennarius striatus. Next base: position 20,452,970 of record NC_090785.1, on the reverse strand, counting down.
TGAGGTGGGGGAAAATCCTGGCACAATGCCAGTGCACCGCGGATACAGATAAACACGTACACACTCACTCCTATAGGCAATTTAGAACCACCAATTAACCTGAAGCACACATTTCTTTCCCCACAAGCTCCTGGCTGAGCGCCGCTCTGTTGGAGTTTATCCTTGTGGATAAGAGGGTTGCCTCCCTCCGCCTTAAGGCTGTGGGATGGAACATTCTGACTGTTGTCTGTGTGTCTTCTTCTTTTCCTTTCGGCTTTTCCCTTCAGGGGTCGCCACAGCGAATCGATTGCATCCATCTAACCCCGTCTTCTGCATCCTCTTCTCTCACACCAACTACCTTCATGTCCTCTCTCACTTCTTCTTCTTTTCCTTTCGGCTTTTCCCTTCAGGGGTCGCCACAGTGAATCAATTTCCTCCATCTAGCCCTGTCCTTTGAATCCTCTTCTCTCACACCAACTACCTGGCGGTCATTGTTAACCAGGGCCTCGACCGATCCGGTATGAAAGTCATAGGTTTGATTCGCATCAAACCTATGACGCATCAAACCTATGATTCATGTCTTCCCTCATTACATCCATAAACATCCTCTTTGGTCTTCCTCTAGGCCTCCTCCCTGGCAGTTCAAACCTCAGCATCCTTCTACCAATATATTCACTGTCTCTCCTCTGGATATGTCCAAACCATCTCAGTCTGGCCGCTCTGACTTTATCTCCAAAACCTCTAACATGTGCTCTGATGTACTCATTCCTGATCCTATCCTTCCTGGTCACTCCCAGAGAGAATCTCAGCATCTTCATCTCTGCTACCTCCAGCTCTGTCTCCTGTCTTTTCTTCAGTGACACTGTCTCTAGACCAAACAACATCGCTGGTCTCACCACAGTTTTGTACACCTTTCCTTTCATTTTAGCTGAAACTCTTCTATCACACATCACACCTGACACTTTCCTCCACCCGTTCCATCCTGCCTGTACACACTTCTTCACCTCTTTTCCACACTCTCCATTGCTCTGGACTGTTGAGCCTAAGTACTTAAAATCCTCCACCTTCTTGATCTCTTCTCCCTGTAACCTCACTCTTCCACTTGGGTCCCTCTCATGCACACACATGTACTCTGTCTTACTGCGGCTAACCTACATTCCTCTCCTTTCCAGGACAAACCTCCAACTCTCTAGCTTCTTCTCCACCTGCCCCCTGCTCTCACTGCAGATCACAATGCACAATGTCATCTGCAAACATCATAGTCCATGGAGATTCCTGTCTAACCTCGCCTGTCAACCTGTCCATCACCATAGCAAACAAGAAGGGGATCAGAGCTGATCCCTGATGCAGTCCCACCTCCTCCTTTAACTCCTCTGTCACACCTACAGCACACGTCACTACTGTTTTACAGTCCTCATACATTTCTCCAGATCTACAAAAACACAATGCAGCTCCGCCTGGCATTCTCTGTACTTCTCTATCAACATCCTCAAAGCAAATACTGCATCTGTAGTACTCTTTTTTGGCATGAAACCGTATTGCTGCTAACAAATGCTCACTTCTGCCCTTAGTGTAGCTTCAACTACTTTTTCCCATAACTTCATTGTATGGCTCATTAGCTTTATTCCTCTAGCTGCCACAACTCTGCACATCTCCCTTGTTCTTGAAAATGGGCACTAGCACACTTCTCCTCCATTCCTCAGGCATCTTCTCACTATCTATGACCCTATTGAACAACCCAGTCAGAAACTCTACTGCCAACTCTCCTAGGCACTTCCAAACCTATACAAACCTCATCAGGACCGACTGCCTTTCCAGTCGTCATCCTCTTCAATGCCCTCCTCACTTCATCCTGACTAATCTTTGCTACTTCCTGGTCCACAACAGTCATCTCTTCTAGTCTTTGTTCCCTCTCATTTTTCACGTTCATCAAATCTTCAAAGTAGTCTTTCCATCTTCCCATCACACTACTGGCACCTGTCAATAGACTTCCATCCCTATCCTTAATCACCCTAACCTGCTGCACGTCCTTCCTATCTCTGTCTCTCTGTCTTGCCAACCTGTATAGATCAGTCTCTCCCTCCTTACTGTCCAAACTAAGATACAAGTCATCATAAACCCCTTGTTTGGCCTTTGCTACTTCTACCTTCACCTTACGCTGCATCTCCCTGTACTCCTGTCTACTCAGTCCTCTCAGTGTCCCACTTCTTCTTAGCTAACCTCTTTCTCTGTTTACACTACTGTACCCCCTCATTCAACCAAGTCTCCTTAGCTAATGTCCTTCCAGATGACACACCAAGTACTCTCCTACCTGTCTCCCTGATCACATTAGCTATAGTTGTCCAGTCATCTGGAAGCACCTCCTGACCACCCAGAGCATGTCTTAACTCCTTCCTAAAAGTCATGCAACACTTCCCTTTTCAGCTTCCACCATTTCGTCATCTGCTCTGTTTTTGTCCTCTTCATCTTCCTCACCACCAGAGTCATCCTACACACCACCATCCTATGCAGTTTAGATACACTCTCACCTACTACTACTTTACAGTCACTGATCTCCTTCAGGTTACACCGTCTACACAAGATGTAGTCTACCTGTGTGCTCCTACATCCACTCTTATAGGTCACCTTATGTTCCTTCCTCTTCTGGAAGAAAGTATTCACTATAGCCATTCCCATTCTTTTTGCAAAGTCAACCACCATCTGTCCTTCTGCATTCCTCTCCTGTATACCAAATCTGCCCATCACCTCCTCATCCCCTCTGTTTCCTGCACCAACATGTCAATTGAAGTCTGCACCAATGACAACTCTCTCACTTCTAGGTATGCTCTTTATCACTTCATTGAAGTCCAACCAGAATTTCTCCTTTTCCTCCAGCTCGCATCCTACCTGTGGAGCACACCCACTAACAACACTGAACATCACACCTTCAATTTTTAGCTTCAGACTCATCACTCTATTTGACACCCTTTTTACCTCCAGGACATTCCTAACAAACTCCTTCTTCAAGACAACTCATACTCCATTTCTCTTCCTATCTACACCATGATAGAACAACTTGAACCCTGCTCCTAAACTTCTAGCCTTGCTACCTTTCCACCTGGTCTCCTGTACACACAGTATGTCTACCTTCCTTCTCTGCATCATATCAACCAACTCTCTACCTTTTCCTGTCATAGTTCCAACATTCAACGTCCCTACTCTCAGTCCTATACTCTTGGCGTTCTTCTTCTTTCTCTTCCTATGACCACACTTTCCTCCTCTCTTTCTTCGACAAACAGTAGTCCAATTTCCATTGGCACCCTGTAGGTGAACTTCTGTTGTTCATAACTAACACCATGTTCAAACACAAGGATGCTCATAAGTGTATCTGGTACCTGAGCACCCTGGGTTGAAGGTCAATGATCAATCTTGTGATTGTATCATCTAACCTTCGACAATATGTTTTGGACACTCGGATGAAGAGAGGGGCAGAGCTGTCAACTGATCACCACCTGGTGGTGATTTGGGTCCATTGGCAGGGGAAACCTTTGGATTGACCTGGTAAGCTCAAACGAGTAGTGAGGGTGAACTAGGAACATCTAGAGGAGGACTCTATCATCTAGGCCTTCAACTCACACCTCTGAAGGAGCTTTTTGTGCATCCCTGTGGAGGTTTGGGACATTGAACCTGAATGGTCGATGTTCAAAGCTTCCAGGGCTGCAAATTGTCACCAGTTCTGTCCTTGATTTTCATGGACAAGATATTAAGGCATAGTCCTAGTGAGGAGGTTTTACAATGTGGTGGGCTGAATACTGCATCACTGCTTTTTGCAGATGATGTGGTTCTGTTTCCGTCATCGGCCTGTGACCTGCAGTGATGACTGGTCTGGTATGCAGCCGAGTGTGAAGCAGCAAGGATCAAGATCAGCACCTCCACTCCAAATCTGAGGCCATGGTCCTTAAGCAGGAAGCTGGTGGACTGCCTTCTCCAAGTGGGGAATGAAGTCTTTCCGAAGTGAAGGAGTTCAAATATCTTGGGGTCTTGTGCACGAGTGAGGAAACAGCAGAATATGAGATTGAATGAAGAACTGGGGCAGCAGGAGCGGCATTGCAGTCGCTTAGCCGTACTCTTGCAACAAGGAGGGAGCAAAACCGGGAGGCAAAGTTATCCATCCACTGTTGAATCTTCGTTCCTACCCTCACCTATGCTCATGAGCAATGGGTCATGACCGAAAGAACGAGATTGCTGATGCAAGTGGCGGAAATGGGTTTTCTCCGGTGGGGAGCTGGTGTCTCCTTTAGAGATGGGGTGAGACCTCCCTAGGGAGGTGTTCCTGGCACGTCCAGCTGGAAGCAGACCTCGGGGCAGACCCAGGACCAGGTGGTGGGATTGCATCTCAGCACTGGCCTGGGAACAACTTGGGATCCCCCAGTCAGAGCTGGTGGATGTGGCCAGGGAAATGGACATTTGGGTTCCTTGTTAAAGCTGATGCCCCTGCAGCTCAACTCTGGATAAGTGGGAGACGATGGATGGAGGGAAATCCAGGATAAGATAATTGGTTTGCACTTACCCTGGGATGCTATCCGTGGTGACTGTCTGACACCAAGGGTGGCCCAGACAGTGAACTTAAGTGAGCAGATCTCTCTCAGTGATGCCAGTGGATTTAAGTGGAACCAAGTCCAGCGGCACTTAGAAAGGAGCTCCTTTAGGCAGAGCTCTTCACAGGCAGTAGGAAGCTCCTTTTCAACTTGATGAAATGACACCTTTGTCAGAATAAAGCTTAGCAATGGTGCCAAAGTAATGCTGCAGACCTCTGGAGAGCCATGATGGAAGTTTGACTGAACATTTTCTGATGTATTTAAATATCAGACCCTGTCCATCATCATTTTTTTAAATCTCAAACAGCTACAGCAGTCCATTCCTGTAGAGTGGTTGCCCACCAGAAAGAAGTTGCTCTGTTTCAAGTCAAACTAGAATTTATCATCTTTCTCTTCTAGGGTTCACACATGTCCACACTCCCGACTTAACCAGAGAGAATGTGTTTCCCAACCAGCCCAGCCAACAACAGATGCTCCAAGAAGAAAAACAGAAGACGGACCTCAAACAGCAGGTGCTGCTATAAATCAGCGATGGTACTCGGACGTTCATTTGCATCATCTTCGTACAGTATTACAGTATTTCTGTACAGTATTTCTGTTTGCTCATTAACACTGAAAACAGATTGATGAGAAAATGAGGAAAAAGGCTGAGGAGAGGGAACAAATGAGACTAGAGGACGAGAAAGACGAGAAGAGGCTTGCAGAACAGAGGGCTCGCATCCAGAGGGAGTATGAGGAAGAGCAAGAAAACAAAAACAGAAATGTGTTTCCCAACCACCCCAGCCAACAACAGATGCTGAAAGAGGAAAAACACAAGGCTGACCTCAAAAAGCAGGTACTGCTATGAATCAGCGATGGCACTCAGATGTTCATTTGCGTCATTTTAGTACTCCAGTTTTTAAGTTTAGCTTAGAGTTGTGTTCATGTTCAGTATTTCTGTTTGCTCATTAACATTGAAAACAGATTGATGAGAAAATGAGGAAAAAGGCTGAGGAGAGGGAAGAAATGAGACTGGAGGATGAGAAAGATGAGAAGAGGCTGGCAGAACAGAGGGCTCGCATCCAGAGGGAGTATGAGGAAGAGCAAGAGAACAAAAACAGAAAGAAATAGTGAGGAACTTTCTTTGTGATCTTAGATTAGTTGGTGTTACGGTTGAAATTAAGATTTCTTAATTTATTTCTCTTTCCTCCTGTTTTCAGCAAAAAACGAGTTTGAAGAGTTGAATCACCTGACCGAGCAAAGGATTAAGGAGACAGAAAGGAAGATTGAGGAAGAAGAGCAAAAAGAAATTGCAGCCCTGAGGAGGCCGCAAAAGAGGGAGAGACAGGATCGGACGGAAGAGTTCAGTTCATAGCAGCTCCACGACATTGGTAAAATCATGCTGCAATTTATTGACAACAAAGAAATCTGAAACTCTCACCTGTACCGGTAGTGAGGAAGAGAACCATAAAGAATTCACTAAAAGAAGAATGCCAATGTTTTTTTTGGAGGACACTTCCTCAAATTAGCTGTCACTCTGTTTACTGTTTTAATAATTCACTGTTCTTTTCCCTGTTTTAATATTTTACTATTTTTTAAATTGTTTTAACGTTTTCAGTCTTAATATTGTGATGCTCCTTAATGTTTCATGTGTCTGTACCTGTTTATATCATATTTTGACTTATATGTTAGCCACCTTGGCCAAGTCTGTCTTGTAAAAGAGATTTTTCATCTTAATGGGACTTCCGGGTTAAATAAAGGTTAACAAAGAAAGGGACAGTCTGACCATCGTGTCTTTTTTTTCCTTTGTTGTACATATTCATTCTGAATGATGATAACTGTGATAAAATGTTGCTACCACTAAATGACATGTACTGTATGTTCTGCACTCGTATTTAAGGACTATGACTCCCTCCTGTTGGCACCCATCAGTGGGGGCTGCTGTGAAACATGGGCAATACCAGACCAGCCCCAGACTCCCCACTGTTGACAGCCAACGTTCCTTTACTCAGCTCTCTGTGAGTAACAGATATCTGAATACCGTTCTGCATTCTCCCTTGTGTTGATCTCTGTTGTGTCTTTCAGGAGCGCTCTTTGTCAGGTCTCCAGTCCCCTCCTGTCCCAGCTGTTAGGGATCAGCTCCAACCTGCAGGTACCAGACGAGTTACCTCTCTACTTACCTGTTGTAGTTTCAGCAGCAGCTTGTCTCATAGACATTGTTGGAATGTTCATGTTTAGTGAACGTGTGTGTGTTTTCAGGAGATTGACGTGATGTCATCAGTGCGTTGTCAGATTTCGAGAGGCGGCTTTGCAGTGAACAAAAATTTCTGGAGGGTTGCGTTCGTCTGTATGACAGGGAGAAGGAGGAGTCTTCTCTGAGTGACAGGTCAGACCCAAGCACGTATCATATTGATCATATCGAAAAACAGAGAATGAAACAAAGGCCACTCCATAAAGTTTAAGGCTTGAACAACAAAAAACAACACTAATGTAATATATTTAGTATCTCCCCACCTATATGAATAAGCTCACTTGAAAACCTCACGCTGGCATGCTTTTTTACTCCACTACCTGTCAATCAAGCGCCCAACCAATCACGAAACCCAACCAATCACGACGCATCTGCCAGATAGAGTCACATGAACAATGTAGTGTAAGGCATCGGGCAGCAAGGCCTTTTGTTGCGGTTACGCCTTTCATCCATACGACAACGCAGATATCCGGGACGAAAACGCTGGCCAAAGTAAAGTTTTTGAAATTGCTGAGTATACGTTGTCGTGTGGACGCTGTAACCAAAACTTTTTCTATTCGGGGGCATCTCCCTGCGACGAAAACCGCATTGATGTTAGTGTGTGGGACCCGTGTCTACATGTGCACACAGAATGGACTGATTTAAAACCAGCTATTTTCTGATGTACTGTACAACAGCTCCATGTTGAAAACGCATTGATAAACATGCTTGACAGTTGGATATTTGTTTGTCTGTTTCTTTCTTTGAGTCATAAAGTTTATATATTTAGTTATTCATTCATTCATCAGTCATTCATTCATGTTCGTCGCCGATGCCAGTTCTGGGTCAGACCAGGATGCGCTGCCTGCTGGTGGGAGAACTCTGCGATGGAGGTCGTCCTCCGGGAGGAACACACATACACATACACACCCACGCACACACACACACACACACACACACACACACACACACACACACACACACACACACACACACACACACACACACACACACACACAGTGTACTGCCATCGTTAAAATATACAGTACATGTTTTGCATACTTCCTTATTTTGCTGACATTTTTATTCATAGGCTGTCTGCAAAATGCCACACACTTCAAACTCTTTCAACTGATATTTTAGCATCCAGCAGATGTCGTACTAGAGCAAATGAAGCCTCATTAAGCTTTGAACTGCAGTGAACCGATTGGGATGGAAAAATTCAATCCTTCATGGGGCTCCATCTGCCCATCACTAACTATACATGGACTTCCCAGTTAACAAAATTTTAGTCATAACTGTTCCAACAATTTTCATTTTTTGAACAGAAAGTCCAAAGAGCAGGAACAACACAGAAAACGGCAACTATTTCTGAGTGAAACCAGCGGGCTAGCATGAACAGTGTGTCCAGCTATGGTTTCTGTTTGGAATGGGACAATCGATGTTCAAAGCTTCCATTGCTGAAGCTGCAGCTGAGAGCTGTGGTCTCAAGGTCTTGGGTGCTTCAAGGGGGGGTAACCGTCGAACACCGTCCACCGTGGTGGACCCCGGTGGTCGGGGAAGCCGTCCAACTAAAGAAGAAGGGCTTCAGGGGCATGTTGTCCCTGGGGACTCCAGTAGCAGTTGCAGTGTACTGACAGGCCAAAAGGACTGCAGCCTCAGCAGTGATGGAGGCAAAACAGAGGGTGTGGGAGGATTTCAGAGAGACCATGGAGAAGGACTATCGGATGGCACCAAAGTTGTTCTAGAGGACTGTCTGACACCTCAGGAGGGGGAAACGGGGGACCATCCAAGCTGTATACAGCAAGGATGGGACACTGTTCACCTCAACTGAGGAGGTTGTCGGTCGGTGGAAGGAACACTTTGAGGAACTCCTGAATCCAACTACCCCAACTGACCCATCCTCTGTTGTAGAGGCAGAGCTGGAGGATGATGGGGGATCAGAGTCAGTCACCGAGGTAGTTAAACGACTTCATGGTGGCAAAGCCCCAGGTGTTGATGAGATTTGCCCGGAAATGCTGAAGGCTCTGGGTGTTGAGGGGATGTCATGGATGACACATTGCGTGGAAGTCTGGGACAGTGCCAAAAGATTGGCAGACAGAGGTGGGTCCTCTTTTTAAAAAGGGGGACCAGAGGGTGTGTGGCAACTACAGGGGCATCACAATCCTCAACCTCCCTGGGAAAGTTTACTCCAAGGTGCTGGAAAGGAGGGTCCGACCGATTATCGAATCTCAGATTGAGGAGGAACAATGTGGGTTCCGTCCTGGTCGTGGAACAACGGACCAGCTTTTTACTCTCGCAGGGATCCTACAGGGGGCTTGGGAGTATCCCCATCCAGTCTACATGTGTTTTGTAGACTTGGAGAAGGCATACGATTGGATCCCCAGGGATATACTGTGGGAGGTACTGCAGGAGTATGGGGTCAGGGGGCCTCTCCTCAGGCCATCCAATCCCTGTACGCCCAAATTGAGAGCTGCGTTCGGGTTCCCAGGGAGGCTGAGGAGTGTGATGCCCCTGTAATTGGCACACACCCTCTGGTCCCCCTTTTTAAAAAGAGGAACCACCACCCCAGTCTGCCACTCTTTCGGCACTGTCCCAGACTTCCACGCAATGTTAAAGAGGCGTGTCATCCACGACAGCCCCTCAACACCCAGAGCCTTCAGCATTTCCGGACGAATCTCATCAACACCTGGGGCTTTGCCACCGTGAAGTTGTTTAACTACCTCGGTGACTTTGCCCCAAGAGATTGACTCTGATCCCCCATCATCCTCCAGCTCTGCTTGTGCAACAGAGGACGGGTCAGTTGGGGTAGTTGGGTTCAGGAGTTCCTCAAAGTGTTCCTTCCACCGACCGACAACCTCCTCAGTTGAAGTCAACAGTGTCCCATCTTTACTGTATACAGCTTGGATGGTTCCCCGTTTCCCCCTCCTGAGGTGTCGGACAGTCCTCCAGAACAACTTTGGTGCCATCCGATAGTCCTTCTCCATGGTCTCTCCGAACTGCTCCCACACCCTCTGTTTTGCCTCCATCACAGCTGAGGCTGCAGTCCTTTTGGCCCGTCAGTACTGCTTCAGGAGTCCCCAGGGACAACATGCCCCTGAAGGCCTCCTTCTTCAGTCGGACGGCTTCCCTGACCACCGGGGTCCACCACGGTGTTCGAGGGTTAGCGCCCCTTGAGGCACCCAAGACCTTGAGACCACAGCTCTCAGCTGCAGCTTCAGCAATGGAAGTTTTGAACATCGACCATTCAGGTTCAATGCCCCCAGCCTCCACAGGGATGCATGAGAAGCTCCTTCTGAGGTGTGAATTGAAGGCCTCACGGACAGAGTCCTCCTCCAGACGTTCCCAGTTCACCCGCACTACTCGTTTGGGCTTACAAGGTCTATCCAAAGGTTTCCTCCGCCAACGGACCCAACTCACCACCAGGTGGTGATCAGTTGACAGCTCTGCCCCTCTCTTCACCCGAGTGTCCAAAACACACGGTCGAAGATCAGATGATATGATCACAAGATCAATCATCGACCTCCGACCCAGGGTGCTCTGGTACCAAGTACACTTATGAGCATCCTTGTGTTCGAACATGGTGTTAGTTATGAACAATCCGTGACTAGCACAGAAGTCCAACAACATAACACCGCTCAGGTTCAGATCAGGGAGGCCATTCCTCCCAATCACGCCCCTCCAAGTGTCTCCATCATTGCCGACGTGTGCATTGAAGTCCCCCAGGAGAACAATGGAGTCCCCTGCAGGGATCCCTTCAAGGACCCCATTTAGGGACCCCAAGAAGGCCGAATACTCTGAACTGATATTTGGTGCATATGCACAAATAACAGTCAGAGTTTCCCCCCCCACAGCCTTAAGGCATAAGGAAGCGACCCTCTCATCCACCGGGGTAAACTCCAATACAGCGGCGCTCAGCCGGGGGCTTGTGAGTATCCCCACACCCGTCAGCCTCACGCCTGACGCAACTCCGGAGTAAAACAAGGTCCAACCCTTATCCAGGAGTTTGGATCCAGAACCGAGGCTATGTGTGGAGGTAAACCCCACCAGATCCAACTGGTAACACTCCACCTCCAACACAAGTTCCGGCTCCTTCCCTGCCAGTGAGGTGACATTCCACGTCCCCAAAGCCAACTTCTGCCGCCCGGGTCTGGTCCGTCGTGACCCTCTGTCGTCACTGCCTCCCATATGGCAGCGCACCCGACCCCATCGGTCTGCCCTGCGGGTGGTGGGTCCACAGGGGTGGGAAGAATCCACGTTGCCTTTTCGGGCTTAGCCCGGCCGGGCCCCGTGGCAGACCCGGCCACCAGGCGCTCGCTGACGGGCCCTCCGTCCAGGCCTGGCTCCAGACATCGGTCCCGGGCTTCCTCCGGGCAGGGTCACATTTTTCCCTTTTCCGTTTTTCGTGGGATCTTCTGAACCATTCTTTGTCTGGCCCTTCACCTGAGACCTGTTTGCCTTGGGTGACCCTACCAGGAGTACAAGACTCCCGACAACATAGCTCCCAGGATCCTTAGGGCACACAAACCTCTCCACCGCGATAAGGTGATGGTTCCTTTGGAGTCGCCACAGCGAATCAATTGCCTCCATCTAACTGTCTTCTGCACCCTCTTCTCTCACACTAACTACCCACACGTTCTCTTTCACGACATCCATAAACCTCATCTTTGGTCTTCCTCAAGCCTCCTGCCTGGTAATACAAAACTCAGCATTCTTCTACGAATATATTCACAATCTCTTTTCTGGACATGTCCAAACCATCTCAGTCTGGCCTCTCTGACTTTATCTCATAAAACCTCGAAAATGTGCTCACTCATTTCTGATCCTATCCATCCTGGTCACTCCCAAAGAGAACCTCAGCATCTTCATCTCTGCTACCTCCAGCTCTATCTCCTGTTTTTCCTCAGTGACACTGTCTCTAGACCAAACAACATCGCTGGTCTCATCACAGTTTTGACTGTGACTGCCTTTCCACTCTTAATCTTCTTCAATGTCCTCCTCACTTCATCCTAACTGATCTTTGCTACTTCCTGGTCCACAACAGACACCTCTTCTAGACTTTGTTCTCTCTCATTTTCCTCGTTCATCAACTCTTCAAAGTACTCTTTCCATTTTCTCATCACACTACTAGCACCTGTCAATAGACTTTAATCCCTATCCTAAATCACCGTAACCTTCCCATCTCTGTCTCTCTCTTGCCAACCTGTATCGATCAGTCTCTCTCTCCTTACTGTCAAACCTAGCATACAAGTCATCATTAGCCCCTTGTTTAGCTTTTGCTACCACCACCTTCACCTTACACTGCATCTCCCTGTACTCCTGTCTACTCTCCTCAGTCCTCTCAGTGTCCAACTTCTTCTTAGCTAACCTCTTTCTCTGTATACACTCCTGTACCTCCTCTTTTCACCCCAAAGTCTCCTTATCTACTTTCCTTCCAGATGACACACCAAGTACTTTCCTACCTATCTCCCTGATCACATTAGCTGTAGTTGTCCAGTCATCTGGAAGCACCTCTTGACCACCCAGAGCCTGTCTTAACTCCTTCTTAATAGTCATGAACACTTTCTTTTTCAGCTTCCACCATTTTGTCCTCTGCTCAGCCTTTGTCCTCTTCGTCTTCCTCACCACCAGAGTCATCCTACACACCACTGTCCTATGCTGTTTGGCTGCACTCTCGCCTACCACTACTTTTTATTTATTTTTATTTATTTAATATAGTAATCCCGAAGGGAAATTAAGCGCACACTCTAGTTAGTAAAATCCAACCACATGCATATGTTAGTATGTACAGGCCCTGAACAAACAAACACACACACACACACATGCCTGTGTGCATGCAGAGGGAGGTAGCGGTGCGGGCAGCTCCTTCCTGGTGCGCCCCAAATGAGCAACTTGTAAGGGGGACGGCGCCTTGCTCAAGGGCGCCTTGGCAGTGCTCCGGAGGTGAGCTGACACCTACCACTGTCAGCTCACCTCTGGGTGTTTTTTGGGCGGGAGCGGGAATCGAACTGCCGATCTCTGAACATTGGACGACCCGCTCTACTGCGTGCTCTACCACTGAGCCACTGCCACCCACTTTGCAGTCACTGATCTCCTTCAGATTACACCATCTGCACAAGATGTAGTCTACCGGTGTGCTCCTACTTCTTCTCTTACAGGTTACCCTATGTTCCTTCCTCTTCTGGAAGAAAGTACTCACTATAGCTGTTTCCATCCTTTTTGTAAAGTCAACTACCATCTGTCCTTCTGCATTCCTCTCCTGGACACCAAACCTGCCCATCACCACCTCATCACCTCTGTTTTCTGCAACAACACGTTCATTGAAGTCTGCACCAATGACACATCTCTCACTTCTAGGTATGCTCTTCATCATCAAAGTCCAACCAGAATTTCTCCTCCTCCAGCTAACATTCTAACTGTGGAGCATACCCACTACCAAAATTGAACATTACACCTTAAATTTCTAGCTTCAGACTCATCACACTATCTGACAATCTTTTTACATTTGTAACAAACTCCTCCTTCAAGATAACTCCTACTCCATTTCTCTTCCTATCTACAGCGTGATAGAACAACTTGAACCCTGATCCTAAACTTCTAACCTTGCTGCCTTTCCACCTGGTCTCTTGGATTCACAGTATGTCTACCTTCCTCCTATGTCATGTCAACCAACTCTATAACTTCTACTGTCATAGTTCCCAAATTCAATTCCCTACTCTCAGTCTATATTCTTGGCGTTCCTCTTCTCTTTCTTCCTGCGAACACACTTTCCTTCTCTCCTTCTTCAACCAGTAGTGGTCCAATTTCCACCGGCACCCTGTAGGTGAACAGCACCAATGGCAAAATAAGACACTGGCTTGTGCCCTCTTGCGGCTACACTGACAGAACAATGAATACAATAAACAATAAAAATAAATCAAAAATAACAAAGTGAGCACATAAACAAAATCTCTCTCAGTTCAGTTTGTCACTGAATCATTAGGGCACGAATCCAGGTGTGGTTTTTGTACAGTACACCATGTGTACCTCCTCCTGTGCATGCAAGGAACAGTCTTTCTCTCTCCTAGAATCGCTTGGGTTGGTTCGCCATCTAGTTCATCAAGTTCTCCCAAATCGTCTCCTTCCGATGAATGCATCCTCTTTCAAGGGAACAACAGGCATGTCACCAGTCCTAAACCCAGTCCCAATTTCAATCTCTACCAAAAACCTGACTTGTAGACAGGTTATATATACACAATATTATATATAACAAGATTGAACAAACCCAAACATGAACAAACTTATTTGCGTTAATTATGTTAACAACTACAGTATTAATATTGTGAACAGTGTGATTAGTAGCCAGCATGGCTGGTGGGATTCATGGGACTAACACAGCTAGCACAGTTAGTGCGGTTAGAATGGCTAGTACAATTAACACAGCTAGCGGGATTGGCATGGCTAGCTCTACTCAATTCCCATCTAATCCACCTTATACTATATATATACTGTATATATACTGTATATATACTGTATATATACTGTATATATACTGTATATATATATATAGTGTTTGGTGTGTGTACTGACAAGCAGCGGACCTTGTCCACTCACCACTGAATGGCCACAACGCTGCTATCCTTCCTTGATTATGTGGAATCCACGTGGCTCTCTCTCTCAACATGACCCAGTAGCGTGCGCTCCACGACACAAAGGCAGTGCCACGGCTGATGCCAAGTAGTAGACCCGATCTCAAGTGGCCAGGGATGCTGGGAGTTTCACCCGATTAGTCCGAACTCATGTCACAGCCCTCATCACCCATCCACTGTGCTGCTGTGGTGGAAAGTTTTAAATAAATAATATAATAAAATAATATCATCTAATTGAACCAAAGATCTGGATTGTTGTGTGTGTCATATTATTCAGCACTTGTGAAGGTGGCCCCAGGATGTCTTATGAAGACGCTGCATGAAAATAATTACTGTTAGACCATATTTGGAAATGATTGCATGACTGTGGGTATCCTTGGAAGAAGTTAGACACTGACAGAAGCAGCTGGCCAGATCATTTCCTGCACTGTACTTGAAATTAGAATGTTTGTTTCTGCACAGGGTCATCCAAAGAATGTCTGCAGCAGATCCTCACAGTGTTCACGTGACTGATTATATTATGTCATCAAATAGTTTTGTGAAACTGTCGACTTGATGTTTTTGGTAACGTCTGGAGGTCATGACGTACCAACTGAAAGCTCGTAAAGAACTGGTTGAAAGCAGATGGGCCGAGGTTAATACCTCCCCCTAGTCACGCCTTTAGAGTATAAAAAGATATGTGATCCATTTCCTAGTTGGTACTTGAAGTTTTTTCCTGTACCCAGAATATTCTGCAGCAACACACCGGAGGACTTTTTTCATCGTCTCCAGAGCTCTCATCATGCTTAGATAAGTATTTGTTGAACTTGTCTGTTTGTTGAACCTGTCTGTCTGTCAATATCATCAATGATAATATTGGACTCATACTCAACCTGTGGATGATATTATTGTACTGCTACTCAACCTATACATGATTTGAATTGACAAATAAATATCTTGTATTTTACACTGTCTCCTGTCCTTAAGAAAAACTAAACCCCCACCACACTGCCAACAAAATCTCGCTGAGTTCTCAAGCCAGGGCTATACCCTCCCCTCCTGAACTCATGCACGTCCTGTTGCATGGCACCAGTTGCGTGGTTGCTTTTGGAAACCAAATGGAAGAATGCGAAGGGCTCTCACTGTCAGCTAGAGCATCAGTAAAAGCTTCTGTTAGCCCCTGGAACAAAGTCTGCACTACGGCTATCACGGGGTGCCATAGTTTGGGATACTGCAGTCAATGAGGTGGGCCTCTGTTCCTGACTCGCAGAACTCAGCTGCTAGTTAGTCTCGGTCAGATCCAGTGACTCTCTATCAGGGGGTTTATATAGGAAAGTCTCAATTTTTACGTTACAATCAGTTTGGTTTGCCTTTCCAACACTGCCAAGTACATATGGGAAGTCAGAATGGTCATCATCAAGCTTATCATTGTCTGGTTCAAATCTTCTACTAGGTAAGAGGTCGGCATCATGATGATGACTGTTGGACTCTCCCAGAATTGCTGCTTCAGGGGGACAATGACGTATGTCATTTGAGCGGCCGATTTCTAAGATACAATCACCATCTTGACCCTCTGCAGAACTTTCAAGTACAGTACGTCCTGCTTGGGTGGACATGACGAGGACATCGATGGCATGACACACTGTCTCACAGACTATATCAACCAAGACAGTTTGGTGCTATCCAAATAACAAGCCATGGATAACACAGGACATCAAGGATGTCCTGAACAGGAAACAGAGGCTTTCAGGAGGAAGGATGAGGAGCAGATGAAGGAAGCACAAAGGGAGGTCAGACGCTGCATAAAGGAGGCCAAAGACTTACAGGAGGAAGGTGGAGCAGCAGCTGAGCACCAACAGCATGAGGGACAATTGGGAAGGTGTGAGAAACATCACTGGGCACAAAGCCAGGACCAGAAGAGAGGGGGGAGGGGTGCAGAGAGCCAACGACCTGAACGACTTCTTCAATAGGTTCAACCAGGCCCCCTCGCGGCACATCACCAGCCTCATCCCTATCCCATGGCCTACCTCCCCTCTCCACAGCAGCAAAGTGGCCCCTCTTGACCCCCCCACCCCCTGCCCCACTCCCCCAGCCCCCGACAGCCCCCACACATCTGTAGGTACGAGGGATATCCCACCATTCCTCTTCCCCCCAGTCCCTCCTTCTCCTCCAAACCTACTGACCCCCTCTCTGCAGCAGCGGAGCAGCCTCCCTCTGGCCCTCTTCCCCCAAACACTCCTCCTTCCCCCATCCCACTCCCTATCCTATCTCCCTAAAGCCCACCTCCACCTATCCTAGCTTCCCCCTCTCCTCCCTCCCCCACTGTCTGAACTCGGGGAGCCATTATAATGGGTCTTCAACCTGAGCCTGCATCTCAGGAAGGTGCCCCCCCCCTCTGGAAGACATCATGCATCGTTCCAGTTCCCAAAAAGAACCGGCCCAGCGAGCTGAACGACTTCCGACTGGTGGCGCTCACATCGCATCTGATGAAGACTCTGGAGCGGCCTCAGGCCTCAGGTGCAACATGCTGAGGACTCTTTACAGTTTGCATACCGGGAAAAGGTCGGTGTGGAGGGCGGCATCCTTCACATGCTACACCGAGCACACTCGCATGTGTACAAGGAAAGCGGCACCGTGAGGATTCTTTTTCTGGATTTTTCAAGTGCCTTCAACGCCATCCAGCCCTGTATACTACAGGAAAAACTCCTACAAATGCATGTGGACCCCCACCTGGTTGCTTGGATCCACAACTATCTCACAGACAGACCACAGTTCGTCAGGCTAAAGGACGCCACATCTGATACTGTGGTCAGCTGCATCGGTGCTCCAAGGGGGACTGTCTTGTACCCAATCCTCTTCTCCCTGTATACCGCGGACTTCTGCTACAACTCAGAACTGTGTCACATCCAGAAGTTCGCAAATGACACAGCTATTGTGGGATGTATCAGGGACAATGAGGAGGAGGAGTATAGATGCTTGGTGAAGGACTTTGTTGACTGGTGTCAAAGTAACAGTCTGCAGCTCAACACCTCCAAAACTAAAAAGCTGGTCATTGACTTCAGGAGGGACACACCCCAACCTAGATCAGTTCTTATATGAACAGAGGAGGTGGTGGTTGTGCAGGCCTATAAATATCTTGGGTTGTGACAACAAGCTGGACTGTGCAAACAACACGAGGCAGCTGTACGAGAAAGCACAGAGCAGGATGTACTTTCTGTGGAGGCTGAGGGCATTCAATGTCTGCAGGAAGCTCCTGTGGATGTTCTATCAGTCTGTGGTCGCCAGAGAAGCTAATCAAGCACACCAACTCAGTGATCGGGATGAAGCTGGACCCTCTGGCAATGGTGGCAGAAAAGAAAACCTTGGACAAACTGCTGGACATCATGGACAATGTCAGCCACCCCCTGCACACCGTAGCAAACAACCAGAGAAGCCTGACAAGCCTGAGCAGCCAGAGGCTAAACGTCCCAACATGCAGAACCAACAGACTTAAGAACTCCTTCATCCCCCAAGCCATTAAGCTGCTCAACTCCTCTCTGGGGGAAATAAAGAAGATGAGAGTCCACACGAGAGCTGAGGGATGACATAAACAAAAACAATGCAAACACTAGACATTTCACTCTACCCATGCCTAACTAGGCCTGTTTATTATTTTTATTTCTATGCCTATTTATTATTTTCTATTTGTATATTCTTGATGGGTTATTTATTACTCTTTCTATTTGGTGTTGTACCAAATACTTGTTGTACTTTCTATGTGCTGGTGCTTTCTGTATGCTTTTTCTGTTTTGTGTGCTGTACTGTGCTGTGCTGTGTGTGACGGATATGTTAATTTCCATGACGGAACCTCCTTAAGGTATCAATAAAGTTATACTCTACTCTCTAGGACTTTTAGGAAGGAGTTAAGACAGGCTCTGGGTGGTCAGGAGGTGTTCCAGATGACTGGACAACTACAGTCAATGTGATCTGGGAGACAGGTAGGAGAGCACTTGGTGTGTCATCCGGAAGGACATTAGATAAGGAGACTTGGTGGTGGAATGAGGAGGTACAGGAGTGTATACAGAGAAAGAGGTTAGCTAAGAAGAAGTGGGACACTGAGAGGACTGAGGAGAGTAGACAGGAGTACAGGGAGATGCAGCGTGAGGTGAAGGTAGAGGTAGCAAAAGCTAAACAAGGGGCTAATGATGACTTGTGTGCTAGGTTTGACAGTAAGGAGGGAGAGACTTACTGTATCTACACAGGTTGTCAAGACAGAGAGACAGAGATGGGAAGGACTTGCAGCAGGTTAGGATGATTTAGGATAGGGACGAAAGTCTATTGACAGGTGCTAGTAGTGTGATGGGAAGATGGAAAGAGTACTTTCAAAATTTGATGAACGTGAAAAATGAGAGAGAACAATGATTAGAAGAGGTGGCTTTTGTGGATCAGGAAGTAGCAAAGATTAGTAAGGATGAAGTGAGGAGGGCATTGAAGAGGATGAAGACTGGAAAGGCAGTGGGTCCTGATGACGGTACAGTCGGTACTTGGGGAGGAATGGAAGTGTCTAGGAGAGTTGGCAGTAGAGTTTCTGACTGGGTTTTTCAGCAGGATCTTAGATAGTGAGAAGATGCCTGAGGAATAGAGGGGAAGTGTTCTGGTGCCCATTTTTAAGAACAAGGGCGATGTGCAGAGTTGTGGCAACTACAGAGGAATAAAGCTGATGAGCCATACAATGAAGTTATGGGAAAGAGTAGTTGAAGCTAGACTAAGGGCAGAAGTGAGCAATTGTGAGCAGCAGTATGGTTTCATGCCAAAAAAGAGTACTACAGATGCAGTATGTGCTTTGAGGATGTTGATAAACTACAGATAAGGCCATAGGGAGCTGCATTGCGTTTTTGTAGATCTGTAGAAAGGTCATGACAGGGTGCCCAGAGAGGAACTGTGGTATTGTATGAGGAAGTCTGTAGTGGCAGAGAAGTATGTTAGAGCAGTGCAGGACATGTATGATGACTGTAAGACAGTGGGGACGCATGATGTAGGTGTGACAGAGGAGTTCAAGGTGGTGTGGGACTGCATCAGGGATCAGCTCTGAGCTCCTTCTTGTTCGCTATGGTGATGGACAGGCTGACAGACAAGGTTATACAGGAATCTCCATGGACTAGGATGTTTGCAGATGACATTGTGATCTGTAGTGAGAGCAGGGAACAGGTGGAGGAGAAGCTAGAGAGGTGGGGGTTTGTCCTGGAAAGGAGAGGAATGAAGGTTAGCGTCAGTAAGACAGAGTACATGTGTGTGAATGAGAGGGACCCAAGTGGAAGAGTGAGGTTACAGGGAGAAGAGATCAAGAAGGAGGAGGATATTAACAGTCCAGAGCAATGGAGAGTGTGGAAAAGAAGTGAAGAAGCGTGTACAGGCAGGATGGAACAGGTGGAGAAAAGTGTCAGGTATGATGTGTGATAGTTTCAGCTAAAATGAAAAGAAAGGTGTACAAAACTGTGGTGAGACCAGCGATGTTGTTTGGTCTAGAGATAGTGTCACTGAGGAAAAGCCAGGAGACAGAGATGGAGGTAGCAGAGACGAAGATGCTGAGGTTCTCTTTGGGAATGTCCAGGAAGGATAGGATCAGGAATGAGTACATCAGAGGGACAGCACATGTTAGAGGTTTTGGAGATAAAGTCAGAGAGGCCGGACTGAGATGGTTTGGACATGTCCAGAGACAGTGAATATATTGGTAGAAGGATGCTGAGTTATAAATTGCCAGGCAGGAGGCCTAGAGTAAGACCAAAGAGGAGGTTTATGGATGTAGTGAAAGAGGAAATGAAGGTAGTTGGTGTGAGAGAAAAGGGTGCAGAAGACAGGCTTAGATGGAGGCAAATGATTCGCTGTGGCGACCCCTGAAGGAAATAACTGAAAGGAAAATAAGAAGATGTCAGAAACTGTCATTTATCAGACTTTATCAGAAGTGGAGCAACTGGTGAACAAATTCTCCTCTTCAGTCCGAGTGCTCTGACTTTGCAGGCAGGACAAGAAGACTGTTTGTTGTCATGAGCACTTGGTGATCATTTCAATGTGACGATGACACAAGTCTTTGGGGACAGATCAAAATTAACTGTGGGATTCTTTGACTCCAACAGGGCCAGCAGGGAAGCCGCTGTGAACAGGTGGAGGAGAAGCTAGAGAGGTGGATGATTGTCCTGGAAGCATGACTGTGTTTGAACTGTTTAGCTGTGGTTTAGTATCTGACTTTTTTGTTGTTGCTCTTGCCTCATACACTCAACAAAAATGTAAACGCAACACTTTTGTTGTTGCTCCCATTTTTCATGAGATGGACTTAAAGATCTATAATTCATTCAAGATACACATTACCATTTCTCTCAAACATTGAGAGAAATGGTAATGCATTTTGATCTGGCACACCTGTGAGGTGGGATGGATTATCTCAGCAAAGCAGAAGTGCTCACTATCACACATTTTGACAGATTTGTGAACAATGTTTGAGAGAAATGGTAATATTGTGTATCTGGAATGAATAATAGATCTTTAAGTTCATCTCATGAAAAATGGGAGCAAAAACAAAAGTCAGTCAGTCATTTTCTTAACCCACTTAATCCGCTTATGCAGGTCACGGGGGAGCCGGTGCCTATCCCGGCAGTCTCAGGGCGTGAGGCGGGGGACACCCTGGGCACGATGCCAGTGTACCGCGGAGCCACATAGAGACAAGCAATCACTCACACACACTCCTACGGTCAATTTGGGACCGGCCAATCAACCTGAAGCGCATGCTTTTGGAAGTGGGAGGAAGCCGGAGAACCCGGTGAGAACCCACGCAGACACGGGGAGAGCATGCGAACTCCGCAAAGAGTGGGACTCGAACCCGGACCCGCTGTGTTGTGAGGCGACAGCGCTACCCACTGTGCCACCATGCCGCCCAAAAACAAAACTGTTGCGTTTATATTTTTGTTGAGTGTATTTGTCTTTTTCTGTAACGCAACTGAGGTTAACTGGCTCTGAAGGCTAGCAATAAGTTTTCCAAGATCCTCATTTGCATTTGGACAATTCTGTGCTTCATTTTGCATACTCTCACAATTACAGATATTTTGGGCATGAACATGGGCTGGCTGCTTTATTGAGCTTATGTGTTTTTCATTTGAGCACATTTTGCTGCTTGTCTGTCTTCTTTGGTGACTATCATTAGCAAAAGTTCTGAAAAAGATGGGGGGCTTCCTTTCTTTTGTTCAAGCTGCAGATTTGAGAGCAATGCACTATCCTAGCACCCTCTACAAACCTGCTTGAGGAGATGTTTATATACATCCTTGGGTGCAACCTATTCCCGTTTAACAGTTAAGTTTACAGCTAACCGAAGCCGCCAGAGATAAGTGGATGCCCTTTTACCAGGATCATGAAGAGTGTTCATGAGATGAGTAAAAAGTTCCTCTTCATCCTCAACAATACCAAAAGATGAGTCCAACAACTGCAAATACAGTATAGGAGGTGATGTGGGCCTCAAGCCTCTGACTACATCAGCTGCGGGGGAAAGTAAACATTCCAGGATTTTCCTTGTTACTTGAAGATGAGGGTCACTCGGAAACAGTTCAATTTGTGAAAACCAAGTTCGTAATCTGACTCATTATTGGGTCTGGGAGTTCTTCCGGAAAAGGAACACAGCCTGACAGAGGAGTGGAAGCTTGGTCCTATGTTCTCCTTCCTTTAATATGTTCAATCAAAAAATTTTGAACTTCTGGTGGGTTCATTTCACTGAGTGCATTGGATGGAGTCTTTTTTCCATCAGAGAGTGGCACCATCAATGATGTATCCTGGACAATGATTGGTTGGGGAGGGTATGTGGTGATGGCAACTGTGCCTCATCATCTAAATCGGGGAGTAGAGAAGTTGTGTTCCTCACAGGGTCAATGTCCTCAACAGACTCACAAATCTGAAATATCATTTCTTTCAATATTTCTTCAAGGCTCTCACCACTACAAGGGCAAGGCCCTTTAACTCAGAAAGGTATGATTTTGTAACTCCCTCACCAACCTTTGTGGGGTAAATAATGGCCAAAGTCTTAATACAGTAAAACTTGGTTCACCTTCCAATAGAGGCTCTAAAGCTTCTACGGCCGAGCCACTTGAATATTCAATGATCAGGGTTTGGTTATACTCAGAAGAAGCATCTGTTGTTAGATTTTGAATTTTTCCATATCTTTTCAGAAAATCCAGCACTTTTTAATCTTTCTCTGAACTGGTAATTCCACTCACAATCACAGCATTGGGAATCTTAACACTCGAGGCACACTAGTTTGTCATGGCACAGTGGCAACTGATAAGGACAATAACACAAAAAACTTCCATCGCAAATGACAATGTTCATTTTTAACAATCTGAGTAAACATGTCCATTTATTCAAAATGTGAACTGGCCTTGTGCCATTAAGTCAATAAAAAAACATTAATTTCTCTGAACTTCTGTGCAAAGTTTGCATGTTCTCCCCGTGACTGCATGGGTTCTCTTCTAGTTCTCTGGCTCCCTCCTCCAAAACACATGCACTTCAGGTTAATTGGCCGTTCTATGGCTATGGCGCTATGGCGGATAAAGCGGTCATTAAAAGACGATGGATGAAATTTCCTTACCAACAAAAAATTTAAATGGTCGGTGCTTGTTCCATGGATACAGGTGAATAAAGGCTACAAAGCAGTTTCTTTTCTTTGTAGTCTGTATATAAACTCTAGCTGAAGAATTATGTTTACTGTTGAAGGATTCTCCCAAACTGTTGTAGGAGTTCAACTAGGATCCTTTGACTGCCTCATTGGCAACTTCAACTCAACATTTCCTCACCCATCTGACCACGAATGTCACCTCCATCATTCTTAAGCATCACGACCACTCGTAGTGGCAGAAAGGCATGATATTCAAACCACTTGACACTTTCTAGTTGCCACACGAAATAGCTGTTTTGTCATTTTATTCATTTATTTAGCAGGGAACTTCCACAAGTGTGTTACACAGAACAGATATAGCTTAAAGTTAATTTTCATCTGTAGTCCCTGGGCAAATACAGAAATATATCAAGTTAAAAAAAAACATAAAGCAACCCTCCAACCCCTGCCCCATCACACCCATAAATAGAGATCCATGGATCCGCAAACATTAACAGGACACATCAAGAACAAATCAACTCACCACCAACACATAGAATCACACTTTACCATTGTTGACCAGTAGCAACAGCTCTAGTGATGATAGCTCTGACTGTCCTTCAACCATTTCTTTACATCAAGTTTAAACTGATGTAGAGTGTCAGTCTTTCGAATATATAACAGCAGTGAGTTCCACATCCTGCCAGCTTTGACTGAGAAACAGTTTTGGCCAATAGCAGACCCCTGTGGACATGGCTCAGGATGTTCTAACACTTGTTTCATTCCGTTATTTTTGAAAAGTTTTCAGGTATGGTGGTCCCAGATTATGCTTAGATCTAATATACTAAACTTACATTAGAAAAGAAAATGAAATTATGAAATATTAGCAGCTTGAATTTCTTCATAATGCCACAATGATGGTGAAGGATTTTTTTTAATCCAATATTTTAAGAGCTTTTTTGTACAGACGTTGTAACTGCTGTTGCGCAGTATTAGATGAAAGTTGTGATGCAGTATTTAAGATGTGGAAATATCATTGCATGCATATACAGCTTTGCAGCGACTGTGGTCATCTGCTGGCGAATATGTCTAAGTTGGGGTCTTTCTTTTTTTTTTTACAGTTTTAATCAGGTTTGCCATGTGCTTTCTAAAAGATAAAGTCCTGTCCAACACTGCACCTAGGGTACTTGACAAGACTCTACCTCCTGAAGTTTTTCACCTTTCACAATAATTTCAGGTGCAAGTTGAGGCTTATTTCTCATGGAGAAAAACCATGCTCATCATTTTGTTGACATTTAGTGTCAGGCATGATTGATCCAGCCAATCTGAAACTTTGTCCATTGCACTTTGTAGCACCCCTGCTGCTCTCTAACTTGATTTAGCATGGACATAAATGTTATATCTGAAACTAAAGTGTCACTCATGTATGAGTGAAAGATAAGTTGACACTTTCAGCAGTTTTCAGTCATTTTTTGTTTTTTATTTTTACTCAGACTAATGTGTCATTTCACAAATTAGGCTGTTCTATGTCTGTTATATATTTATATTGGGAGAGGTCCATTTCCTACTGTGTGATTATATAAACATGATTTTTCTCTACACAGATTTTCCTCAAGGCCTGCGATGGTGTCAGGCAGAGGCTGCATGTCTCCAGGGACAGGGAGGACTCTCAGCTGCTGAAGGAGAACCAACGCCTGAAGAGGAGACTCTCCAACATGAAGGAGCACAGCAGGAGGCTGCAAACTGACCTCCACGGTGCTCAGGAGGAGATTGGACGCATGGACAATGTCATTCAGTCTCTTCATCGTCAACTGTCTGATCTGCAGGCCCAGACAGAGGAGTTCTATCAGCACCAGGAGGACCTCCAGTCACCGGTGAGTCCGGTTGACATCCTGACCATAGAGTTCACTGGATTTCAGATCAAAGCTACAGTTTGAAATGGTAATAAAACATTAGTTCATTAAATGTTAGCCCATTAAATGCTGGCTCATACCTACCATATCACAAGATTAGACTTGAAATAATTCTGACAGTAATCACAGTGACATGGTGTGCTTTTTCTTGCACCTGGAGAGATCACAATCAATTAAGATTTTTAAAAAATGATGAAAAACTATATTAAAATCTATGCATGGTTTTATGGCTACAGTCAGCATGGGCTTCAGTGAGCCAACAAGCACATTGGAGATGTCTGGAAGTGACATCAAACATGTGTTTTTCCTTTCAGACAAAGGGGTCATTTCAGGACTCGACACAGAGCAATTCAGGACCAAGCCAATGGACCATGTCCACTGGACACCAAAGACTGCCTGGTCCATCATTCACCACTAGCTGGCTCAACTATGAACAAATGCATCCTGACAGAGAAGCCATGGAACTTACATTGTTAGAAGACAGAGTGAACGCCACACAAACAAAAAAATGACCTAGAATGCATTGTTACAGCTTGTGTCAAATGTTAAATATTTTCATTAGAACACTGAATAAATTTGTTAAATGATTGAAATATTTTTTCTATAATTATTGTCTCACAGAAAACTACATGCAAAGTTTGGTTTATTTTCATGTACACACTCACATCCCGTTTAGGATTCAAGATGTTAATTTATTTGATTGTCTCAGCGCTGAAACCAAAGAGGATCTTCTGCACAGCCTTAACTGAGGAAGCAATGACATCACACTGAAAGACAGCAAGATCTTCACCAACATCCATCTCCTGTTTAGATGCTGTAGGTTTTGAGAGCATGGGTTGTCCTCCAAATAAACTGATATCTTAATCTTCCACTCTGAGCCTTTGTTTATTCATAGCACATGATAGGAAGTATAAGTGATTGTGTGCATGCATTGTTTGTCTGTTTACGTGTGGCTCTGTGGTGCACTGGCGTTGCAGCCAGAGTGTACCCTGCCTAATGCCCCAGTCAGCTGGGATAGAATCCAGGACACCACGACCCGCGGTATTTGACAGTGAATGAATGAATGAATGTTGCCCACCAGAAGGGTGTACCACTAAGTGTACTGCTTAGGGTGTATCAGGTATACATAAAAAGGAACGACTAATCTTTGCTAAGGAGTACCTGGACAAACCACAATACTGATTTCCACTTCCTCATTCAAACATTAAAAAAATGACAAAAAAAAACAAATAAACAATAAAACAAAACAAGTGAAACAATATTGTCCAATTTGAGGGTACCCAATATATCAGTCAGTGACTACTCAATTAGAATTAAGGTGAGAAAAGGGTTGCAAACCCCTCCAGCACCCACAGAAAAACATGCCCATGTACATGTTAAGCCACCAGGTACCACACAATTCACATATGACAATATACTGTACAATCACAATACAAAAAAAAATAAATCAGACCACACAGGTTGACAAAACCCCACAACAGTCGATCATCTGAGAAAATAAACAAACAAAATAAATACATAATCAAAAATGTAACACACAAACCTTAACGACCAGAAACAATTGCCTGGCGCATATTCTGTATGAGCAGAACAACAGGCCTAACAACCCTCCCACATCTAGTCCGCACCCTGCGGAGTCCGGCACCGCCAGCAGCTGTAGTTGTTCCCCTGTCACAGTCGAAGGACCAACCACAGAGGACCACGAGTCAGTCACTGACGTCGATGTCAACCGTACGACATCCCGGTCCGTCGGACAGTCAGCGTCAGTCGTCATGTCAGGAGCCACCGTCGTGTCTGTGGCATCAACGGGCATATCATCAGTGACAATCAAGTCCAGACCGTCAACAGTCTCCCCAGGGTCAAGAGGTGAGTCGCGCGAAACAGCGTGAACAGCCCCATCAACGGACGCAATGCCCACCTCGTCCCCAACGGAGTCAGGAAGTCGGAACCCAAGACGCAGTTCTGTCCTCAGGTTCACAGTCAGATAGCACCACAGAACAGACATCTTCCGCCGATAATGAGCCACTAGTAGCATCGGTGGCTATGTTACTCGCGCATGAGTCAACATCATCAGAACCGGTTGGGAAGGGCAGGAAATTGACTGGCATTATCAAATTGCGGTGGACGACCTTCTCATGATTAGTGGCACTGTTCCTGATCCGAAAGGTGTGTGTGTCCCCATGTTTCTCCAAAACAGTGTACAGATGACCATCCCAGCGATCAGCCAATTTTCTCTTCCCACGCTCACCCTTGTTGGCTAAAAGAACCCTGTCGCCAACTTCCACTACTGAACCCTTGAACTTCCTGTTATAGAGTTCAGCCTGTCTCTTTTTCTGTTTAGTGGAGGAGGTTTGAGCAACTCTCATGGCGTCCGCTAGATCCTGTCTGAGACGCTGCACATAGACGTCATAATCCACCCGCTGATCATCCTGAAGGACGGATCCAAACAACAGGTCAACTGGCAGCCTAGGAGTCCGACCGAACATCAGCTGAAACGGAGCAAACCCTGTGGTCTCGTGTACTGAGGCATTGTATGAAAAAGTGAGAGATTTCAGCAGCTGTGGCCACCTTTGCTTCACTTTAGGGGGCAGAGCTCGTATCTTACCACCGAGCGTGCGATTGAACCTCTCAGCAGCCCCATTACCCATGGGATGGTACGGGGTTGTCCGCAATTTCTGGACCCCAGCGACAAGAAGCATCTCAGCTATGAGACTGCTCTCAAAGTTGGCACCCTGGTCTGAATGGATACGTTCAGGAAAGCCGTAGAGACAGAAGAAATTTTTCCAAAGCTGATTAGCTACCTCTTTTGCCGACTGATTTGGACAGAGGTACGCTTGAGCCAATTTGGTGAAATGGTCAGTAACCACGAGCACGTCACGAGACTTAATGGAAGAATCTTCGGCTGACCAAAAGTCGATACAAACCAACTCCAGAGGCCTAGAAGTTGTTATGCTCTCGAGCAGCGCTCTGGCCTCAGGCTCTGGGGACTTACTAAGCACACAGCGACGACAGCACCGGACGTAGTCACTCACATCTCTCTCCATGCCCTGCCAATAGAATCGCTCCCTAGCGAGGAAAAGTGTCCGACGATGGCCAGCCTCATCGTACACTCCCCTGAGGACCTCTGTCCTCAGCGACAGTGGGACGATGTACTGAAAAGTTGTCCTCTTCGTCACAATGTCCTTTGAGACACGATAGAGCACACCAGACCTGACCCTAAGCCTATTCCAATGCCTGAGGAACCTCAAAGCATCAGCAGGCTCACGTCCACGCTCACGTCTCGGAGACGGACGTCTCTGTCTCTCTACGTAGTGAAGCACCCGACTCAAGCTGGGGTCTGCACGTTGGGACGCCACCAATGTCTCCAAACTCAAAGGCTGAACGTCAGACAGGTCACACGGCCGAATGGATTGCACCAGCTGAGGGAGCAGAAAGGCATGGGGCGGAACATGATCATTGCCCATTGATCCCTCCAAAACAGCAGACACAGCCTGTTTCGAAATAGAGGGGCCGAAGGGCACTGCCATAGCACCACCGGAGGTCAGCACTACACCTCGATCACAGGACTGGCGAAACGCCTCCTGCACACCGTCAGGATCCAAGGCATCCGCCTCCTCCATTAGAGCACCATATGGGACCTTTGTGAGACGATGGAGAGCACTGGACTGAACAAAAGGCTCCCGGCTGAGGGCATCTGCCACTACATTCTTAGGGCCAGCGATGTATCTGATCTCAAAGTCAAACGGGGCGAGTTCGGCTACCCATCTTTGCTCACAGACATCGAGTTTGGGCTTACTAAGAATGTAGGTCAACGGGTTATTGTCTGTCCAAACTGTGAACATGTGGCCTCTCAGCCAATGGCTGAATTTGTCAAAAATGGCCCATTTGATCTCCAAAAACTCCAATCTGTGCGCCGGGTAGCGAGACTGGGCATAGCTGAGAGATTTGCTGGCAAAGGCGATCGGGCGTGTAACTTTGTCACCCTCAGCTAATTGCGATAGTACCGCACCAAGGCCATTGGAGGACGCGTCAACAGAAAGCAGAAAGGGCCTACTGAAAACTGGATGGGCCAAAGTAGCATTTTCCAACAATGCTTGTTTCAATGCCTGGAAAGCCTCACTGCATTATGGCGTCCAGTCAGCAGACGTAAGTCTCCTCATCACTGGTGCCTTCTTATTCCCCTTACTGCCACGAGGCCTCTTCACACCAGACGTCAGACCAAAGAGGGGCTTGCTTATCTTAGAAAAGCCCTCAAAAAATTGTTGGTAAAAGCCAACCATACCAAGGAACGACCTTATCTTAGTTCGGGACGGACCATTACTGGACTCATCCAGTAAGTCTTTTTCACTGAGATTCACGATGGCCTTGACCTTCTCAGGATCTGTGGTGATACCATTCTTGTCAATAATGTGTCCCAAAAACTTCACAGATGACCGCATGAATTGGCACTTTTTGGGAGCTAACTTCAGATTGGGCAGCTTCAACCTCTCAAACACCATTTCCAGCCTCTGCAAAGCCGACTCTTCATTAGGCGCAAACACCAAAATATCATCCAAATAGCAGAGGAGACTCAAAAAGTTTTGGTCACCAAAGATGGCCATCATCATCCTCATGAATGTAGCAGGGCTGTTGCATAGGCCTTGCGGAAGCCTGTTGTACTCATAGAGTCCAAATGGAGAGGTGAGCGCAGTGAACTTCCTATCCTCTTCATGCACTTCCACATTGTAGTAACCAGAGGTCAAGTCCATCGTGGAGAAAAACGCATTCCCACCAAGAGCAGCCAAAGCATCAGCCTGGTGAGGAAGAGGGTGGGCATCTTTGATGGTACGCGCGTTCAACCACCGAAAATCCGTGCAGAGACGCAAGTCTCCGTTCTTTTTCCAGACCAAAACAAGCGGTGACGCATACTCGCTTGTGGACTTCCTAATTATCTCTCGCTCCTCCATTTCATTTAGAACCGTACGCAACTTATCATAGTGAGAAGGAGACAACCGACGATAAGGCAGCCTGAAGGGCTTGCTGTCACTCAGACGGATTCGATGAACAAATCTTTTCGCTTTCCACAGTCAAGGCTATGGCGAGAGAAGATGGACTCATACTTAGCCAACAGATTGACCAGCTTAGCCCTCCAAGGTGGAGATAAGCCTGCAGAGTCAATGTCAATGTCCTGCAGACCCAAATCGTGAAGAGCTGGCTCAGAGAGCCCATGCATAGGATGTTCAGAATCAACAGTCAAGCTCTTCTCGCTTCCAGTTTCAGCTTCGTCAGTAGTCTGATCTACATTACAGCCAACATCATTTGTCTCGTCCGGTATGTACAAACAGTCATTGTCAAAATCTTCCAGTGCAACACATGGAGACGCATCAGCAATTTTACAGTTCCGTCTCAGGGTGACTCGTTTATTGGAGGGGTTAATAACCCTCACTGGAACCAATCCATTGCCCCAAAGAGGTGTCACAAGGCGACCCACCATGATGGTCCGAGGCACTGTGTGCTACTGAGTCGGCTCCACTATTACTGTGCTACCGACATAGAGGCAAACATGAATAGGCAGGTGACACCATACCAAGTGCTCTTTCATGGGCTCCAAAGTCACAGCATGTTTCAATTTCACAGTGCCAACCTTGTCAGGAATCACATCACCTCTCCATTTCTCCCCAATAGCCAACAACTGCAAAAGACCACCATCCTGTCCAGGTGCTCGATGTGAAAGTGACGTAATGCCCGACAAACGCTCAGTGGGCTTAGTCATACGAATGAGATGTTTAAAGACATTGCTGCCCAAAATCAAATCATCCACCTGACCATCCACAATGAGAGTGGGCACTGATATTTGACAGCCATAGACCCTCATCTGCAGCTCACAAACACCACATATTTAGTTTTCATCCCACCACAGCCAACCAACACAACCGATGTCGGGGTTATAGAGTGAGAGGAAACAACCCCAGCCTCCTGCAACCTAGAAAACAAGTGTGAGCTCAGAGAGCAAGCCATCGAGCCACTGTCCAACATGGCACGCAATTCCACAACATCACAAATCACCACATCAGTGTAGAACAGATTATCATTAGCAGCCAACTTTTGAGTATTTTGAAAAACAAAATTGGAATTGCTGTCCGCTGTCGCACAACACTGAGAATATACCGATTCGATATCATCATCATATGGGGACATGTTCGCTGGCCCTCCACTCGTCCCCTCACCGTGTGGGCCAACTAGTTTCCCGTCTGCGCAACGGTTCCGACAGATGAGGCGGGTGAATCAGCAGCAGGGGCAGCCAAACACGCAGCAGCCTGATGTCTAGTAGCAAAACAGCGAAAGCAAAGCCGCTCGTTACGACAGTGAGAGGCAGTGTCATGTTCATTACCGCCACAAACAGCACACGGACCCCGAGTTTGTGCGCGATCCACAGACCTCTGTCTGGGCTGCTGGTAACGCTGAGGAGGTCCTCTCAATAACAAATGCTCCAGAAGGGAGACAGCATGCTCAAGAGACTGGCTATCACTCGGTTTCGACCCACCAGGTACAGTAGGTTCGGCGACAGGACTCACCGCAGCCTGTGCATGACCATGCACAGTATCAGCAAACTGCGAGGCCTGAAGGTGTCCTGTCGAACGCACAGCTGCCTGGCGCTGCTGAAGACGTTTCTTCCGGTGATGCTCGTTGAGTCGGACCTGTACATCCGTGACAGTCCACTCTTCTAACGGCTTACAGCTAAACACCATCGAAAGCTCACAGTCGGGGCAGTGAGTAATGAATATTGCTGTTATTTCCCCAGTGGGGTCATCAAGAGTCTTACCTTGTCTCACCAGCCCATCCACGGCAGTGTCAATTGCTTTGTTAAGCCTGATCCAATAGTCAACAGCACTCTCATTGGGGAGAGGCTTTGTGTCGTAAAAATCAGCGAGAGGCATGAAAGATGTCATAGAGTCGCTGAAGTGCTGCTTAAGAATATCAAAAATGGGCTGAGGACCCGACTTCAGATTTAACCCAGGTTTGCTCCGTAGCCCCACTCTATGTCTCGTGCCCTACCTTGGAGCTTACCCAGAACTTCATCTGCCTGATCACGCAACTGGATATCCCTCTTAGTCAAATACACATTAACAGAGTCTTCCCAGTCAGAAATTGGGAGTTTGTCAGTCCCGTCCCCTTTGAAAAATGGCAGCTCATGGCTATGTTGGCTAACAGCTAGGCTCACCTTAGACAGAACGGCGATGGTCGAGGGGGTCAAGGTCATCTCACCCACTGGTGTAGACCTAAGACAAGAAGCAATATTCTCCCCAATACTTGTCCCTATCTGTTTGACTAGTTCTGTGAGCGTTCTCACAGAAACCTGATCCATATTTTTATCGCTAGCAAATGTCGACGCATCAGCCGACTGCACATTAGCACTAGCAAACGAAACACTTTCTGAGAGATTAGCGACATTAGCATGCTGAGGGGTTGAAGTCTAAGGTTTCTCTTTAACACCCACATTCTGTAATGGCGGCCCAAACATAAATGTGCGACCTCTGCCCAAGGCAGGAAAATAATGCTCATCCATTTTCTGAGTAAAACACAAAACCTCAAAACCCCAAAACGTATAGAAAAGAAATGACAACAATGAAAAAATATTTTTACAAATGTGAACAAAAACAATGACACCTGTCACTTATGCAAATGGAGGGAAACAAAGCCCTATTTCAAATGATAACCTAGTCACAGAAATTATGACTTATCAAATCTCAGTCTGATATCACTGGTAATTACCACCTCCACCGCTTGACTTTCGTAGAGGCGACACACTGCACAGCCACGTGGACGATGTCCGATGGAGAATGGGGAATCCCTGGCAGCAAAGCAGACACGTGCGACGTAGAAAAAGGGTCACGGCCCCATTTGTAGCGGTTTGTACTTTGCGTTGTGTTTTTCTTTCTTTTTTTAAAATTTCTCTTGGAGTGATGAGTCCACGACTGCGATATCAATCTCCATCCATTTATTCATGTGCGCAGCGGTAGATATCTGGCAACACACAACATGTGCGTGTGGCGATCAAAATCCTCATCAAACTCTCTCTCTCAGCCGCGGTCATTACCGACTCAAAGTTAACATAAAATGAATTAACTGAGGAGTCATTATCAATAAACAAAATAAAAGTAAAAAGTTTTCCCTACTAACTTTGCTAATACCTGGTGGTGGATGACTACATACCTGGCAACACACAACATGTGCGTATGGCGATCAAAATCCTCATCAAACTCTCTATTGAGGGGAAAAGAAAACTTAAATTTAGACAGTCGCGGTGAAGTACAACGTCATACAAGACCTCACAACTGTCACCGCTACTTGTCTAGCCCCCAACAATGAAAATTGATCCCGACCGCTACAGACACGTACCTCTCTCAGCCGCGGTCATTACCGACTGAGGAGGTGTCTCCACTCTCCAGGTATTCACCACACCACCACCAGACTACCACAGGGGGAGCTCTCGCAATTTTTCAGCCAATGAGGAATGGAAACACCCAACTCCGCTACACATGGACACTTTAAAAGCTCTGCAAGCCAGTCAGTCAGGTCAACTGTCTGACTGTGGCAGCATGCCTTGAGCCCGTCGAACTGTGACCTTGTGAACAGAATTAGTGTCTACCCTTGTGATAATCTGTCCCCCCTTTTAAATATGAGTTGATTTATGTTATTTCCCCAGTCCTCTGGCTGGGTCGTAACAGGCTGCTTTGCTGCATCTGATATCGGAGGCCTTCATCGTATCACAGGAATCATGACATCGGATAATTACAAAGACATTCTAGAGCGACACGTCCTACACTCTAAGAAATGATTCAAGGACCTAGTAAATGTGACAGTAATATAAGTTTACATACTTAAAATACCGTATTTTCCGCACTATAAGGCACACCTAAAAGTCTAAAATTTCTCTCATAAACCGTAGTGCGCCTTATAATCAGGTGCGTCTTATATATGGATTAATATTCATATTAATATTGGTTAAAAACATGATCGCCGGCAGTCTGGCCACCAGTCATGCCGCACTCCGCCACCAGAGGAGCCCCCTCACAAGGCACTCGGGCCTACGCCCCCTAACAACGGTAGTCAAGGGGCGTAAGTTACTCCAAGGTTCTTGACTGTTGAACTATGGGTTATAAGACAGTTATCTACAGATATTGTTAGGTGTTGAAATTGGTTTATATGTCGCGCAGGGCCAATGATTAACATTTCAGTTTTGTCTGGGTTTAGGAGCAAGAAATTACTGGACATCCAACTATTCACAGCAGAAAGACAGGCCTCTAGTTTAATTAATTCAGATCGATCATCTGCTTTTATGGGCATATAAAGTTGTGTGTCATCCGCATAACAGTGGAAACTTATTCCAAAGCTGCGTATAATTTGACCAAGAGGTGCAACATACAGGGAGAATAACAGAGGACCAAGGACAGACCCCTGAGGTACGCCATATTTGACGTCGTAGAAGGCAGAAGTTTTATTATTGTAGGAGACACATTGTGTCCTATCAGATAGATAAGATTTTAACCAAGCAAGAGCTAACTCACAGACACCAAACTGTCTCTCCAGTCGGTCAAGGAGTATACAGTGATCTATAGTATCAAACGCTGCACTAAGATCCAAAAGAAGGAGAACAGAAGTGGTATCAGAGTCCAGATTTAATAGGAGATCATTCACAACTTTGGTAAGTGCTGTTTCAGTGGAATGGCGGGCCCGAAAAGCTGATTGGAATGGTTCGAAAAGACCGCTTAATGATAAATAATGTAAGAGCTGTTGAGATACTACCCTTTCTAGTATTTTAGATAAGAATGGAAGATTAGAAACTGGTCTATAATTATTTAAAGACTCTTGGTCGAGATGTGGCTTTTTAAGCAGAGGTTTAACTACGGCCGCTTTAAAGCTAATGGGAACAACACCAGTTGCAAGAGAAAGATTAACTACATTTAACATAGTAGGGCCCAGCAATGGCCATAATTCTTTAACTAATTTAGCAGGGAGAGGGTCTAAGAAGCATGTAGTAGGTTTAGAGGTTGAGACCAACTTCGATAATTCTTCCAGAGAGACAGTCTCAAAGTGTGTTAAAGAGAGAAGTTGGGTTTTAACACCCAGAGAAGGAACCACATCAAATTTTGATCCAGGTGAAGCTGAAGAAGTAATTTTATGTCTAATGTTATCAATTTTACGGCAGAAAAAATCTTGGAAATCATCAGCCGCCAATAACAAGCTGCTTGCCGTTGGCTGTTTCTGGGTCAATCTGGCTACAGTATTAAACAGAAATCGAGGATTGTGTTTATTTTTACTTATTAATCTGGAGAAATAGGCAGCTTTAGCGGTGGACAGAGCACGTTTGTAATTTAAGACACACTTGTGCCAAGAGATGTAGCATGATTTAGATTTAGATTTACGCCACCTGCGCTCTAAACTCCTACAGGCCCGTCTGAGAGCGCGTGTCTCCTCGTTAAACCATGGTGTAGACCTGCGCACCCCTGTGGTTTTAGTTTTTAGAGGTGCAACTGAGTCCAACAGACTAGAAAGAGCTGAGTTTAGATCACTAGTGTAATTTTCGATTGATCCTGTTGCTACAGTAAAAGGAGTCAATACCTCAGGTATCACTAAGTTTAGATACCGTTGACAAGCCGATATGGCGAGTAGTGACTAAATCAGGAGTAATGCTATTTTGACAAGTAAAGGCTGCTTTAAAAGTAATAAGAAAATGGTCAGATATCACTGACGTAAGAGGAGAGACAGTCACAGCAGTAACATTTATACCACGCGATAGAATCAGATCTAGGGTATTACCACTGGAATGAGTTGCTTCATGTACCCACTGAGTGAAACCTAACATGTCCAGGAGGGTTAAGAAAGCTTTACACAACAGATCACTAGGGTTATTTAAATGAATATTAAAATCACCTGTCACCATAACCTCATCAGATTGAGTAATTAGATCCGAAAGGAATTCACCAAATTCTTCTAAGAATAAAGAATAGGGACCAGGCGGTCTATAGACTACTACAAGATAAAGCCTGCTGTTTACAGCTGTAGGCGATGGTTTTAGAACAAGAGCCTCAAAAGATGTAAAATGAATATCTAGATTAGAAGTCAGGTTCAGAATAGATTTGTAGACTAAAGCAAAACCTCCACCCTGTTTATCAGCCCTTGCGGCATGAGCGTTTGTAAAATCAGGTGGTGAAGCTTCATTTAACGGTAAGAAGACATTTGGTTTTAGCCATGTTTCACATAAAGCAATCATATCCAGGCCATGCTGAAGAATTAAATCGTTCACAAGCAAGGCCTTCGATGACATTGATCTAATATTTAAAAGGCCAAATTGAAATGTGGTAGTGTCACTAACATGATTGTTAGATGGTTTAACAGCTGAGGATGTATTAATCTTAATCAGATGCCGCGTCTCAATAAATCTGGGAGGTAAAGACCTATAAACACGATGTGATACAATAACTGGGATGCTTTCAGGTATAGAGTCTTGGACAACCTGATCAGGTGCTTCACTGAACAGTACCTTGTCAATGGTGATAAGAGCAGAAGTAAGATTCACATGGGTAATGTCCCGGGCCATTTTATTAAAAATCTGAGGGAAGGAGACAGTCTCAATGTCACTAACTATTCCATCAGTCTGATGGTTTCCTAGTCTAGACTCCACAACCACATCAACAACTACCCTAGCAGGCTCTCTAATCACCTGCAGCCCGAGCGCTGTATGGCTATTGTTAAATACGCTGTAAGGCCCTGTCAATATTCCTGGACAAAAGAGCTGCCCCAGCCCCAGTAGGATGTAGGCCGTCAGCTCTCAGCGGCTCGGGGCGGCCCCAGAAGGAAGGCCAGTTATCTACGAAGCCTAAACCCTGTTCCCTACAGTAGCACGCCAGCCAGCGGTTCAAAGCTGTTAGTCTGCTATAAGTCTCATCATTCCCCCGCACAGGCAAGAGGCCAGAGACTATTACTCGATGCCGACACATCTTCCTAGCGCAGTCCAGAGCCCTAACCAAGCTATTCTTTGTTACCTCTGACTGCCGGAGCCTAACATCATTGGTGCCAACATGAATAATAATGTTCCTAGGTGTATTGGTGGAGTGTTTCTGACTGTCCTTCTCCCTAGCTGATGCCAGCACCCTGAGGTTAGCTTCTATGTCGGAAGCTCTGGCCCCTGGTAGACAGCGTACTGTTGCTGGCGTCACTAATCTAATATTGCGGGTAATGGAGTCGCCTATGACTAACGTGCTACTGTGTCTAGGCTGACCGGGTTTAGCCCCGCGGGCGGAAGAGGGGGAGGCCGGGGCCGAGGAAACCGGGCGAGCCGGGATAGCAGACCGGCCAGCCGCCGGGGAGACGAGCGCAGACCGGTCCGCTTACCAGACCGCCGGCCCCGGCGGCTCCCCCCCCACCGATCCACAGTGACAAACTGCGGAGCCACTGCCGACGAGGATAAACTCTCACTTGGCCTAACGGGCGTGCTAACGTCCCGGCAGCTAACTCTAGCTACAGTGTCCGTGCTATCTATGCTATCATTACCTGCTAAGAGCTGCTCTAGCTCACGGACACGTCTCTCTAGTAGAGACATCCTGTCTAGAACTGCTGAGCAACTACAACAAGCCATAATAGTGATTAAACGGCAATAAAAAGAACAATGTTTAAACAGAAAGACAGAGCGAGAGGAGAACAGCGTGTGAAAACAGATACAGAGATACAGGAAATACGTCACCGCCTCAGGAGTGTTTGCCGTCCGATCTTTGAACTTAATTGGTCTTAAAAATGCCATCTAGTGACGGTCCATTCTATTAGCCTGTGGAAACACACGGAGAAACTGGCATAAAGGTGAATGAAAGACCCTCAAAGCTGAACTTCCAGCCTTTTCTGAAATTTCAAGAGCAGTCACTGCTAGACAAAGGTGCCAACAGGTGTGCTGCAATTGATTTACTGTACATATGTAGGTGACAGGAAATAATCCGCTCTGTTCGCACTAACTGCACATGTAATGAATTTAACCAGTTTTTAATGTCAGGTTTTTTATTATGCGTGTTGACTTCTTTCTAAGATGGCAAAGTGATCAAGTGATCAGGTTTCCTTGATGAGGCTCAGAATGGCTTATTGACATAACAATAGGGGCCATTCAAAGATAGTCAGGAAGTCATGAATGCAATCATGACTGTCTGAGCAGCGCGGCTCTATCTAGTGGACGGATTGCGCAACTGCAGCCGCTGCAGTTTATCAAATAAATTTTATTAATTTTTATTGTGTGCGCCTTATAATCCGGTGCGCCTTATATATTAAATAAATTATAAAACAAACAAATTATTGAGGGTGCGCCTTATAGTCCAGTGCACTTTATAGTGCGGAAAATACTGTAAATTATTATTTGACTCACAGATTACATGGTTTAAATATTTGTAATAATAAGTGTATGTTTCACCAACATTTTTGAGAATATCTTAACAAATATCAGTTTTAATAAGTGCAATTATTAAACAAGTCAACTCAATTTTATTGGAGACGTAACTAACAACTTAAAAACATCAAGTAAAAAGAAGGGAACCGATCCCGCCTTTTTAGGATTTGGGGGTGCTAGTCACTCACACTGGCATCGGGTCACCATACAGGTGGATGTTCATCTCGGCTGGATTTTGAATTTTTGGGGTAAGTATTTAATGATAATTAAATAATGATAATAATATGTATAGTTTACTTTCACCATGGTGTAAGCCCAATTTACTTTATTCAAATGATTATGTACTCAAATAGTTACAGATATGGGTTTAATTAGTTCAGGTGGTTAAGCTAGCCATGTCAGGATGTGCTAGCTTGTTAATGCTACTGATACTGACCTATTTTGGCCATTTTTTGGTACTTTTGATATTTGTCTATATACCACATTAAAAATGATTTAACATACCCATGCTTGGTATTTTTATCTTCAGCACAACTTCAGCTATATGAAGACATAGTTTTTATTTCCCTATAACTTATGATATGGACATATTGGGGCAAAATAGACACACATAGTCAAATTCGGAAATGGAAAAATTGTATTTTATTGCACATAAAAACCAAAAAACACGCTCATCAAATTGATTTTGAGCTCCAGAAAGTTTGCCATAGGCTTCTAACATAACTATATACAGTTTGTTTCACTTTTGCCACTCTTCAAAGGAGTTTTTCAAAATAAGACTATGCACACGATTTGCACATAAAAATGCGTGAATCGTGTGCATCGTCATTTGCGTCACATGACAAAATGCACCGATCATGGTACATGTTTGCATCAAGTGATAAAATGCACAAATCGCAAGACATTTTTACATCGCAGAAATGTCTACATAGACAGAAATACAGCGCCTGCCACATGATTAGAGATAAGATCGGGCCTAAAAAAATTTAGCCCGACCCGACCCGGGCTTAAGATCTTACTTCTACGTCTGACAATAAGGAGCCGTTTGAACTGCTTGTCTTAGATCAAATGTAAATGATCATATCTCCGGTATTCTACGGTCAATCGGATCAAAATAAAAACTGAAAGACAGTTTCACATCTATACTGTCACGTAAACATGCGCACATCAATCCACGTGACAGACTTTATTTGTTAAGAATGTTTTAAAAACATCATGTGATCTGATCAAGGGGGGCGTGATCAAGGGTTAAAGAACAGAGACAGAGAGGGCAACAGTAAGGGAATTAATGTGAAACATTTTTGCCAATAGAAGACAGGATGTCATCAGTCTTCAGGTGAGCTTCGAAGA
This sequence comes from Antennarius striatus, assembly GCF_040054535.1. NCBI lineage: Eukaryota > Metazoa > Chordata > Actinopteri > Lophiiformes > Antennariidae > Antennarius > Antennarius striatus. The sequence continues at coordinate 20,413,316 of NC_090785.1, read as the reverse complement.
GATCAAAGAAAGGTGGCCCGCCTTGTTCGACGTATCACAGGTGAGAAAAACAATTTGGTTAAGGCACATGCACCTTGGCCAGCTTTTTTAAATCTAAGTCTGTAATTTGGACCCTGTCCCTTTTTGTCTTTTTCTGTTTTTTCAGGTCAACGCTCAAGTTCCATCGAATTACCACTGTAAATCTTTAGGCCAAATTCATGTTCATGTTGGACCACTACATCCCTAAACTGCCTGCCAAGCCAAGAAAGGTGCTGCCGGAGAGAGGCATCGTGCAGAGATGAATATTCTACTCCAGGTATTTTAGTTTACTCCTCTGTTGAGGCAATTCTTTGTCCCACCTGTGTCACCACTCTTCTTTCTTCTGAACCTAATTTACTACCTCGGTACTCTTGTATTCAACACAAGATCATATCCCTCATGCATGAGGAGGAGAAGGAGGAAGGAGAAGAGTAGAAGGAGAGAACAAAGGGAGGAGGAGAGGAACAAGGAGGATAGAGGAGAGGAAGGATAGCTTTATGTAACCTGCATGAACTGATGAAGTCACTTGGATAAGACCCAAAATGTCTTCAAAGACATTGTCTGTTTAAATTTTCAGTCTTCCTTTTGAAAAAAAGGGCTGAATGATACGATCAATTGCAAGGATTTACCCACTGCTTCACTAAATTTTGTTTCATTTTGGCAGTGTAGTCATATCTGTTATAATATTTAAAGTGAAAGGATCAAAATCTGTAGTGAGACCGACTACTGTATCTTGTCAGCTGTTTGAATAAATGTTCTCCTTAAGAGATTCCCATTGAGAAAACTAGAGAAGTTGTCATCAGGTGTCTCATTGATCACCTTGGAGAAGTTGTGGGGGCCCTAATTAAGGAGTTTGAGGTGAGTGCAATAAAAAAAATAGCTTTCACCGTTCCCTGTACAGTAATTTGTAAATTTGAAGGTGTTTCCATTTAGCAAACCCAATACACAAATATTATTCATTCATCGTCAACTGCTTTTATCCGCTGTGGTGGGTCGCGGAGGGCTGGAGCCTATCCCAGCTGACCGAGGGCATTAGGCGGGGGAAACTCCGGGCGTGATGCCAGTGCGCTGTGGACACAAATATTATCTAAATATAAAATAATTCCATATTGGCATGCCATTCAATTCAAATCTATTTTATTTATAAGGTGCCACTTAAAACTGGTGTAATCTCAAGGCAGGGAGAGAGGAAGGGAAAGAGATTCAAACACGTGCTCAGCGAAAGACCAATACACAGGTGTGATGACCCATTTATTTTCACTTTGGCACAGATAAGACACATTTCAGTCCACATATCTTCTCAGATAAGTTTTCTTGGACTGTTCTTGATGGCTTGGTCCTGGTGTTGTCTCTTCAGGGACATTGTTTGAGACATCAACCTCATCCTGCTGTGTCCGAAAGCGATGTTTGGGAGTGCATGATCTGGCAATGTCACGATCTGAACGATATCCTTTATGTTCATCACGGAGACATTTACATCCCCTGATAGGCTTAGAGGGCTGTGCAATGGGGTCCTTATACCCACTACTGTCCTCCTCACTGCTGCTTGACTCCTGTTGTGAGGGTTGAAATTCAAGATCCCCCACAAGATCATCGATGTCTGACAAATCTTCCACCACTGAGTTGTCTCCACCATTTAACCCCAGTAATTAAAGTACTTTTTACATAGAATAATCTTCTTCTTCTTCTTCTTTTCCTTTCGGCTTTTCCCTTCAGGGGTCGCCACAGCGAATCAATTTCCTCCATCTAGCCCTGTCCTTTGAATCCTCTTCTCTCACACCAACTACCTTCATGTCTTCCCTCATTACATCCATAAACCTCCTCTTTGGTCTTCCTCTAGGCCTCCTGCCTGGCAGTTCAAAACTCAGCATCCTTCTACCAATATATTCACTATCTCTCCTCTGGACATGTCCAAACCATCTCAGTCTAGCCTCTCTGACTTTATCTCCAAAACCTCTAACATGTGCTGTCCCTCTGATGTACTCATTCCTGATCCTATCCTTCCTGGTTACTCCCAGAGAGAACCTCAGCATCATCATTTCTGCTACCTCCAGCTCTGTCTCCTGTCATTTTCTTCAGTGACACTGTCTCTAGACCAAACAACATCGCTGGTCTCACCACAGTTTTGTACACCTTTCCTTTCATTTTAGCTGAAAGTCTTCTATCACACATCACACCTGACACTTTCCTCCACCTGTTCCATCCTGCCTGGACACGCTTCTACACCTCTTTTCCACACTCTCCATTGCTCTGGGCTGTTGAGCCTAAGTACTTAAAATCCTCCACCTTCTTGATCTCTTCTCCCTGTAGCCTCACTCTTCCACTTGGGTCCCTCTCATTCACACACATGTACTCTGTCTTACTGCGGCTAACCTTCATTCCTCTCCTTTCCAGGACAAACCTCCACCTCTCTAGCTTCTCCTCCAACTGTTCCCTGCTCTCACTACAGATCACAATGTCATCTGCAAACATCATAGTCCATGGAGATTCCTGTCTAACCTCGTCTGTCAGCCTGTCCATCACCATAGCGAACAAGGGGCTCAGAGCTGATCCCTGATGCAGTCCCACCTTCACCTTGAACTCCTCTGTCACACCTACAGCACACCTCACCACTGTCTTACAGTCCTCATACATGTCCTGCTCTAACATACTTCTCTGCCACTCCAGACTTCCTCATACAATACCACAGTTCCTCTCTGGGCACCCTGTCATAAGCTTTCTCCAGATCTACAAGAACACAATGAAGCTCCCTCTGGCCTTCTCTGTACTTCTCTATCAACATCCTCAAAGCAAATACTGCATCTGTAGTACTCTTTTTTGGCATGAAACCATACTGCTGCTCACAAATGTTCACTTCTGCCCTTAGTCTAGCTTCCACTACTCTCTCCCATAACTTCATTGTATGGCTCATCAGCTTTATTCCTCTGTAGTTGCCACAACTCTGCACATCTCCCTTGTTCTTAAAAATGGGCACCAGCACACTTCTCCTCCATTCCTCAGGCATCTTCTCACTATCTAAGATCCTGTTGAACAACCCAGTCAGAAACTCTACTGCCACCTCTCCTAGACACTTCCATACCTCTACAGGTATATCATCAGGGCCGACTGCCTTTCCACTCTTCATCCTCTTCAATGCCCTCCTCACTTCCTCCTGACTAATCTTTGCTACATCCTGGTCCACAACAGTCACCTCTTCTAGTCTTTGTTCTCTCTCATTTTCCACGTTCATCAACTCTTCAAAGTACTCTTTCCATCTTCCCATCACACTACTGGCACCTGTCAATAGACTTCCATCTCTATCCTTAATCACCCTAACCTGCTGCACGTCCTTCCCATCTCTGTCTCTCTGTCTTGCCAACCTGTATAGATCAGTCTCTCCCTCCTTACTGTCCAACCTAGCATACAAGTCATCATAAGCTTCTTGTTTGGCCTTTGCTACCTCTACCTTCACCTTACGCTGCATCTCCCTGTACTCCAGTCTACTCTCTTCAGTCCTCTCAGTGTCCCACTTCTTCTTAGCTAACCTCTTTTTCTGTATACACTCCTGTACCTCCTCATTCCACCACCAAGTCTCCTTATCTACTTCCAGATGACACACCAAGTACTCTCCTACCTGTCTCCCTGATCACATTAGCTGTAGTTGTCCAGTCATCTGGAAGCACCTCCTGACCACCCAGAGCCTGTCCTAACTCCTTCCTAAAAGTCAAGCAACACTCTTCCTTTTTCAGCTTCCACCATTTCGTCTTCTGCTCTGCCTTTGCCCTCTTGATCTTCCTCACCACAAGAGTCATCCTACACACCACCATCGTATGCTGTTTGGCTACACTCTTGCCTACCACCACTTTGCAGTCACTGATCTCTTTCAGGTTACACCGTCTACACAAGATGTAGTCTACCTGTGTGCTCCTACCACCACTCTTATAGGTCACTCTATGTTCCTGCCTCTTCTGGAAGAAAGTATTCACTACAGCCATTTCCATCCTTTTTGCAAAGTCAACTACCATCTGTCCTTCTGCATTACTCTCCTGGATACCAAATCTGCCCATCACATCCTCATCACCTCTGTTTCCTGCACCAACATGTCCATGAAGTCTGCTCCAATGACAACTCTCTCACTTCTAGGCATGCTCTGCATCACTTCATCAAAGTCCGACCAGAATTTCTCCTTCTCCTCCAGCTCACATCCTACCTGTGGAGCATACCCGCTAACAACACTGAACATCACACTTTCTATTTCTAGCTTCAGACTCATCACTCTATCCGACACTCTTTTTACCTCCAGGACATTCCTAACAAACTCCTCCTTCAAGATAACTCCTACTCTATTTCTCTTCCCATCTGTACCATGATAGAACAACTTGAACCCTGCTCCTAAACTTCTAGCCTTGCTACCTTTTCCACCTGGTCTCCTGTACACACAGTATGTCTACCTTCCTTCTCTGCATCATATCAACCAACTCTACCTTTTCCTGTCATTGGTCCAACATTCAACGTCCCTACTCTTAGTCCTATACTCTTGGTGTTCCTCTTCTCTTTCTTCGAGCGAATGCACTTTCCTCCTCTCCTTCTTCGATCAACAGTAATCCAATTTCCACCGGCGCCCTGTAGGTCACCAGCGCCGATGGCGGTCGTTGTTAACCCGGGCCTCGACCGATCTGGTATGGAAGTCATAGGTTTAATTCGCATCTTTGATTTGGCAAAAGTTTTACGCCGGATGCCCTTCCTGACGCAACCCTCTGTATTTATCCGGGCTTGGGACCGGCACAATAAGACACTGGCTTGTGTCCTCTTGCAGCTACATAATGCTCTGGAAAAAAACATCATAAGAAAAATCAAATAAAAGTCTTTGGTGACTTATTTATAACATAACATATTTGTGTTAGGTTCATGCAACCTAAAACATTTAAAACACAGACAAAAAAGGAGAAGACAACAGTTTATATTTTTTACTCGCGAGGAGAACGGAAAGAGATGTGCTCGCTACAAATGTCTATCCGCTCTAAGGATTTCTCTGCCGAACCCTCTTTTTATTTAGGGCAGTCCCTGTTTACATTTATTTTTTCTAAGGGATGGGGGGCAGAAAAACAACAGTAAAACAACATCTGGCATGATGCAATAAAAAAGTGACACAGTCATTCTAATCTGTTTTAGGGCATCCTCTCTTTTGAAGATAACAACCATTGTCATTCTTATTGTCATTCAGAGGTCGCATCCTGCTCAAATGGCTCCCACCAACACTCTGGTGATCCCCCTGCTGATTTTGCCTACCTGGAAAAGAACTTATAACATAGCAATACACTTCATACCGATATAAACATTATTATGGCCATGCTACTAAGAATAAAGGAATATAAAAAGAGTAAATATGAGATAATTTATATACATTATTCTAACAATTTGTAACATATTTATAACATGTTACATCTGTTTGTACTATAGTAAACTAAACTTGTGTGAATACTACATCTTGCAATAATATGAATCATTTTTTTTTTCATGGCCATTTGGCAGGAGGCATTTTAGTTCAGAAGAATTTCATCTTTGGTATCCTGAATTCCCTATCCTGTAACAGCTTCGAATGTGCTGCTGTAGATTATGAAAAACATGTTTACAAAATAAAGCTTTCATGTTTTGGGAACTCTTGGTCATATTACACAATATTTTCCATTAAAAATTAAGATACAAATTCAGTCGGTACAACACTTTTAAAAAAAAAATTAACCTTTATTTAACCAGGCAAGCAATTAAGAACAGGTTCTTATTTACAAATGCTGCCTGAGCTAAGAGCAGTGGCTCTTAGAGGTGTGGGGGTGGGGAGGAAGTCTAACATAAACACAAAGACATACACTATACAGAAAATATAAGAAAAATAAATACAAGACAAGAGAACGAGACCGAGAAAGAGAGAGAGAGAGAGAGAGAGAGAGAGAGAGACACTCAACAAGTGCAGCTGTCAGCTACAATTTCATGTAGGTTTTGTTTAAAAGCAGTGACTGATATGGGGACAGTGAGTTTGAGGCTGTTTTGAAAATTGTTCCAATCATTAGCTGCAGCGAATCGAAAGGCACTGCGACCAAAGACAGTACAGGCTTTAGGGATGGAGAGTTTGATGAGCTTACTGGACCTAAGATTGCGAGCAGGACGGAAGTGGTGTAGAAGGGAGGAGAGGTAGGGAGGTGTTTTTCCAAGTATGGATTTGTAAATGAGGTGAAGCCAGTGGTGGAGCCGTCTGGTGTGGAGGGATGTCCAGTCTACCAGGTTGTACAGGTCACAGTGGTGAGTTCTGAATGGAGCTCCTGTGGAAAAAAGGATGGCAGAGTGGTGGAGAGTGTCGAGTTTACTAAGAGTAGAAAGGGAAGCCATCCTATAGATGGTATCACCATAATCAAATATGGGCAGGATGGTCATTTTCACAAGTGTGTGTTTGGCTGAACGGCTGAAGGAGGCCTTATTCCGGTAGAGGAAGCTCAGGCGAGCTTTGACTTTTGATTGCAGGTGCTTGATGTGGGTGGTGAAGGAGAGGGATGAGTCCAACCAGAGACCGAGGTATTTATAGCTGGTCACAAACTCCAGTTCAGAGCCATCGGCACAGAGGATTTTAGGGGCAGTGGTGGAATCATGTTTCCGGTCAAAAATAATGCATTTGGTTTTTTTGGAATTGAGTGAGAGATGAAGGCCATGAAAGTACTGCTCGACAGAAGTGAGACTGAGTTGGAGTGTGGATGCTGCAGAGTGGAGAGAAGGGCCCTCTGAGTATAAGATGGTATCATCAGCATATAGATGAATCTTGGAATTACCGTCAAACTTAGCTACATTGTTGATGTAGATGGAGAACGACGTTGGGCCCAGGATGGAACCTTGAGGCACCCCTTTCACGATGGGAAGAGGGTCAGACCAGATATTTACAGACTTTACTTGCTGAACTCTGTTGTTTAGGTAGCTAGCGAACCAGTTGCAGGAGTGTGATGACAGACCAATGCTAGTGAGCCTCTGCAGGAGGATGGAGTGGATGACAGAGTCGAAGGCTTTGGATAAGTCAATAAAGGCAGCAATGCAGATCTGTTTGGAGTCCAAGGAGGTAACAACATCATCCAGAACCTTCAAAGTGGCTGTAGTGCACCCGTGGCCAGGCCAGAACCCAGACTGTAGGTTGGACAGAATATCCATCCATCCATCCATCTTCCACCGCTTATCCGGAATCGGGTCGCGGGGGCAGCAGCTTCAACAGGGAGCCCCAAACTTCCCTTTCCCGGGCCACATCCACCAGCTCTGACTGGGGGATCCCAAGGCGTTCCCAGGCCAGTGTTGAGATATAATCCCTCCACCTGGTCCTGGGTCTGCCCCGAGGTCTCCTCCCAGCTGGACGTGCCAGAAACACCTCCCTAGGGAGGTGTCCCAGAGGCATCCGCACCAGATGCCCAAACCACCTCAACTGACTCCTTTCCACGCGAAGGAGCAGCGGCTCTACTCTGAGCCCCTCGCGAACAGCAGTGTTTCTCACCTTATCTCTAAGGGAGACACCAGCTATCCGCCTGAGAAAGCCCATTTCAGCCGCTTGTATCCGCGATCTCGTTCTTTCGGTCATGACCCATCGCTCATGACCATAGGTGAGGGTAGGAACGAAGATTGAACGGTAGATGGAGAGCTTTGCCTCTCGGCTTAGCTCCCTCTTTGTGACAACAGTGCGGTAAAGCGACTGCAATACCGCTCCTGCTGCCCCAATTCTCCGTCCAATCTCACGCTCCATTGTTCCCTCACTCGTGAACAGGACCCCAAGATACTTAAACTCCTTCACTTGTGGAAGGACCTCATTCCCCACTTGGAGAAGGCATTCCACCGGTTTCCTGCTGAGGACCATGGCCTCAGACTTGGAGGTGCTAATCCTCATCCCCGCCGCTTCACACTCGGCTGCAAACCGGACCAGTGAGCGCTGCAGGTCACAGGCTGATGACGCAAACAGGACCACATCATCTGCAAAAAGCAGTGATGCAATCCTCAGGCCACCAAACTGTAAAGCCTCCTCACCACGACTACGCCTCGATATCCTGTCCATGAAAATCACAAACAGAATTGGTGATAAAGCGCAGCCCTGGCGAAGGCCAACAGCTACTCGGAACAAGTCCGACTTACTGCCGAGAACCCGAACACAGCTCTCACTTTGGGCGTACAGGGATTGGATGGCCCTGAGAAGAGGCCCCCTCACTCCATACTCCTGCAGTATTTCCCACAGTATATCCCTGGGGACACGATCATATGCCTTCTCCAAGTCCGCAAAACACATGTAGACTGGATGGGCATACTCCCAAGCCCCCTCTAGGATCCCTGTGAGAGTAAAGAGCTGGTCCGTTGTTCCACGACCAGGACGGAACCCACATTGTTCCTCCTCAATCTGAGGCTCGACAATCGGCCGGACCCTCCTTTCCAGCACCTTGGAGTAAACTTTCCCAGGGAGGCTGAGGAGTGTGATGCCCCTGTAATTGGCACACACCCTCTGGTCCCCCTTTTTAAAAAGAGGAACCACCACCCCAGTCTGCCACTCTTTCGGCACTGTCCCAGATTTCCACGCAATGTTAAAGAGGCGTGTCATCCACGACAGCCCATCAACACCCAGAGCCTTCAGCATTTCCGGGCGAATCTCATCAATACCCGGGGCTTTGCCACCGTGCAGTTGTTTAACTACCTCGGTGACTTCGCCCTGAGAGATTGACTCAGATCCCCCATCATCCTCCAGCTCTGCAACAGAGGACGGGCCAGTTGGGGTAGTTGGATTCAGGAGTTCCTCAAAGTGTTCCTTCCACCGACCGACAACCTCCTCAGTCGAGGTCAACAGTGTCCCATCTTTGCTGTATACAGCTTGGATGGTTCCCCGTTTCCCCCTCCTGAGGTGTCGGACAGTCCTCCAGAACAACTTTGGTGCCGTCCGATAGTCCTTCTCCATGGCCTCTCCGAACTCCTCCCACACCCTCTGTTTTGCCTCCATCACAGCCGAGGCTGCAGTCCTTTTGGCCTGTCGGTACCCTGCAACTGCTTCAGGAGTCCCCAGGGACAACATGCCCCTGAAGGCCTCCTTCTTCAGTCGGACGGCTTCCCTGACCACCGGGGTCCACCACGGTGTTCGAGGGTTACCGCCCCTTGAGGCACCCAAGACCTTGAGACCACAGCTCTCAGCTGCAGCTTCAGCAATGGAAGCTTTGAACATCGACCATTCAGGTTCAATGCCCCCAGCCTCCACAGGGATGCACGAGAAGCTCCTTCGGAGGTGTGAATTGAAGGCCTCACGGACAGAGTCCTCCTCCAGACGTTCCCAGTTCACCCGCACTACTCGTTTGGGCTTACCAGGTCTATCCAAAGGTTTCCTCCGCCAACGGACCCAACTCACCACCAGGTGGTGATCAGTTGACAGCTCTGCCCCTCTCTTCACCCGAGTGTCCAAAACACACGGTCGAAGATCAGATGATACGATCACAAGATCAATCATTGACCTCCGACCCAGGGTGCTCTGGTAGCAGGTACACTTATGAGCATCCTTGTGTTCGAACATGGTGTTAGTTATGAACAATCCGTGACTAGCACAGAAGTCCAGTAACATAACACCGCTCGGGTTCAGATCAGGGAGGCCATTCCTCCCAATCACGCCCCTCCAAGTGTCTCCATCATTGCCGACGTGTGCGTTGAAGTCCCCCAGGAGAACAATGGAGTCCCCTGCAGGGATCCCTTCAAGGACCTCATTTAGGGACCCCAAGAAGGCCGAATACTCTGAACTGATATTTGGTGCATATGCACAAATAACAGTCAGAGTTTTCCCCCCCACAGCCTTAAGGCGTAGGGAAGCGACCCTCTCATCCACCGGGGTAAACTCCAACACAGCGGCGCTCAGCCGGGGGCTTGTGAGTATCCCCACACCCGCCCTGCGCCTCACGCCTGACGCAACTCCGGAGTAAAACAAGGTCCAACCCCTATCCAGGAGTTTGGATCCAGAACCGAGGCTATGCGTGGAGGTAAGCCCCACCAGATCCAACTGGTAGCGCTCCACCTCCAACACAAGTTCCGGCTCCTTCCCCGCCAGTGAGGTGACATTCCACGTCCCCAAAGCCAACTTCTGCCGCCCGGGTCTGGTCCGTCGTGACCCCCTGTCGTCACTGCCACCCATATGGCAGCGCACCCGACCCCATCGGTCTGCCCTGCGGGTGGTGGGTCCACAGGGGTGGGAAGAATCCACGTTGCCTTTTCGGGCTAAGCCCGGCCGGGCCCCGTGGCAGACCCGGCCACCAGGCGCTCGCTGACGGGCCCTCCGTCCAGGCCTGGCTCCAGACGTGGGCCCCGGGCTTCCTCCGGGCAGGGTCACAGTTTTCCCTTTTCCGTTTTTCATGGGATATTTGAACCATTCTTTGTCTGGCCCTTCACCTGAGACCTGTTTGTCTTGGGTGACCCTACCAGGAGTACAAGACTCCCGACAACATAGCTCCCAGGATCCTTAGGGCACACAAACCTCTCCACCACGTTAAGGTGATGGTTCCTTGGAGAGGTGGACAGAATATCGTTTGAAGCAATGAAGTGGCTGAGCTGTCTATAAACCAATTTTTCTAGGATCTTGGCCAAGCACGGCAGGATGGATATAGGTCTGTAACAGTTGGAATCAGAGCTAGAGCCACCTTTAAAAAGTGGAAAGACAAAGGCAGATTTCCAATCTGAAGGAAAAACAGACAGCTCCAGAGATAAGTTGAATAGATACGAGATGGGGTTGGCAATGACAGGAGCAGCATCTTTTAAAAATAAGGGTCAAGCCCATCAGATCCAGCTGACATGTTAGGGTCGAGTTTGGTGAGTCCCTCTAAAACCTCCGAGGTCAGGATGGGATTAAAGGAGAAGGTGCCTGAGCAGGAAGGTGTAGGTGAAAATGAGGGGGCAGTAGTGGGGGACTTGACAGAAGAGACATGGACTGAGTTTACAAAGTGTTGATTGAGAAGTGAAGCCTAACCCTAACCCTAACCCTAACCCTAAGACGCCAGATTTATAATTAGAAGGGGCATTTGTGAGGATCACATCTATCAGAGATGCAGAAGATGGAGATTTCAAATTATGTCTGGTGGGCTCTGAAATAATTTGGAAGAGGTTTAGGGCATCAAATTGTTGCATGACCATATCTGGGGGGTTAGACATGTCCCAATTTAGGTCATCCAGTAGAATAAACTCAGAGGAGATGTACGGGGCAAGAAATTCACTGAGTACAGCTAGAGAGCATGGTGGGGCAGAGGGTGGTCTATAACAGACAGCAACAGATAGAGAAAAATTATTTGACAGATTGATTTTTAACACCAGCAGTTCGAGATACTTGGGAACAGTCTTTGACAATAAAATAGAGCATTGCAGATGGTCCCTCACAAAGAGAGCCACGCCCCCACCCTTGGAAGCTCTGTCCTGGCGAAAGACATTATCACCTGGAATTAAAATGTCAACATCCGCAATGCTCCTTCTAAACCATGTTTCAGAAATCGCTAAAGCATCAGGATTTGCAGTGTGTATCCAGGATTTTAGCAAATCAAGTTTCGGTAAAAGACTACGGATATTGATGTGTAAAAAGCCTAGGGATTTCAGTTTACAAAAATCATCAAATGACAGACTAGGAGCAGTAGGATTAACTGTAGCAGGCCCTGGATTTGAATGAGCATTGCCAGAAATGGCCAACATGAGAATGATTAACAAATGACAAAAAGCAGTGCTAAAACGATGAGAGTTATTATCTTTCATTGGGGGCTTGGTTGAGATGACAGAATTGGAACTACGTAGCTGTTGCAATAGCAGGATAGAATACAATGGAACAAGAGCTGTTACACACCTAGTAGGAAGACCAACAGACATTGTAGTCCAAAGGGAAGAGACATCCCTAGGTGGAAAAGTGAAGTCCAATGTACCACGGCCATAGGATGACAATCGAGGTAATAATGTCTCTTGAACAGGAGATTGCCTGGGGGTCGTGAGGGTCCCAGTATCCCGGGCAGTTAGAAGGAAGAGTAAGATGATGAAAAGAGACATCTTTAAACACCCAGCAGTATCTGACTCACGTGAAGTGTTGTGGAGTTCTCTAACCGCGTGGGGCTTCGGCCACACGGACCACTTCCTGCTCTGCTGGCGCCGACATTTACTCCTGACGGTCTGCGCGCAGGTCTCACACAAGCAGGACTTTTCATTCACGTTGGAATCCGGGAAGACCCTAAGAATGGTGTCCGGCGTGGTGAAGGTGTGCACCGCCCTCCGGTTGAAGCTGCGGCCGGTCCGTTTGAACTCCAGCTGGCAGCAGGAGCAGTTCTGGTCCTCCGGCCTCACGGAGCCCCGGCGACCGCCACGACGCGGACTGGTAGTTTCACAGCCCGGTGTCTGCACAGAGTCTCCCCCGGTCCCTGGCAGCAGTGGGGCCGAGTCTACCTCATTCCCACCGGGACAGTCCACCTCCGCGTTAACCCAAAGAAACCTGTTCATGGCAGCTTTCCACCTCCAGCGTTTTTAGTAAGCCTTTAGCAAATTTTCAATTATCTGCTACTAATGTTTTGAATTATGTGTACTCAGTTTGTTTGGAGATTTCTACTCAGGTTTTCCATATGGTTAAAAAAGTATTTCAGTTACATTTACTCAATTTATGTAGTAATTGAACCACTAAATCAATTCGTTCAGATGTACTTGAAAATATTACTTAGATTTACTCATTACTAAGGTTTTGTTTTAACAGATTTGAGAGCTTTCATATCTACTCAATATTTGTAAGTGTAAAAATGTTTCACTGATTGAATTAAGAAACATGCAGTATTATTTTTTGAGTGTGCCCAGTATTAGAAAACTTGGTTTGAGTTGAAACAACCACCCAAAGCACACATCCAAAGACACGAAGGAATGGTTGAAAAGAAAAAAAAAGACTCTTAAAATTGCCAGCAATGAGTCCTGATCTACAACCAATTTAAAATATTTGGTATGAACTGAAATCTGCCATTGGGGAAAAGAAACCAGCAAACATTCAAGAGCTTGAACAATTTGCACAGAAAAAGTGAGAGGAAATACTAGCTGAGAAGAAACAAGAAACATTTGGAAGCTGGCATCACTGCCAAAAGGGTGTGCAACTAAATACTATAAAGAGGGGTGCATTATTGCTCTACATGCTGGGTTTTCTGTTTCTTCTTTGAAATTACAATATGTTAGTTGAAAAAACAATTTCCTTTGTCAAATTTCTTTGGACCTCCATTTAAAAGATCCTGATCATATAGATTTGGCACATTTCCGTTTATTTCTAAAGATATTGTACAGATTATGCAAAAAACAAAGGGGTGCCAATAATGGTGAGAAGGACTGTAGTAGAATATATTCAGAATTTGTTGGATTGGAAAACAGACACCTGTCAAAGATTGAATTGTTTCATGTAATCCAGACGTTTAAGATTGACGATAACAAAACAATTACAGCGGTTACTGTATGTGTTCCTGTCAGGTTCAAAAAACCTAGAACATTTAAAACACACAAAAAGGAGAAGACAACAGTTTATATTTTTTACTCGCGAGGAGAACAGACAGAGATGTGCTCCAACCCATTCTCAAAATGTCTCTGCCAAATCCTCTCCTTTATTCATTTGGGGCGTTCCCTGTTTACTTTATTTTTCTAAGGGATGGGTTTTACAACAGTAAAACAACACCTGTGGAATGATGCCATTAAAGAGTTAATAATTCTTCTTTTTAAGACATCCTCTCCTCAAAAGACAACAACCAGGCACGTTCCTAATTAACAGTTCAGAGGTCACATCCTGCTCAAGGGACCTCTACTATCACTCCAGTGAAAAATAACTCAATACATAGCAAGGCACTTACACACAGGTATAAACATTTATTTGGTCACCAAGGCTCTATACTTGCCAAAGGCATTCAACCATGAATCCCACATGGACGTATCGACACCAGAGTGTTCTTTCATTTTTTTATTGAGAGTCCTTAATCCCTCTATAGCTTTGGTGAGGCTTCCGTCAGCAGCTGTGTTGTTGGGGATGAAAGTGCAACACCCCTCCCCAAACATAGAGCAAACTCCTTACTTCTCCCCCAACATGTCCACGCTTATTCTATTCTGAAATGTCATCGGGGTGGAGGGGGGTGGGGGGGTGGAGGTTGCTGATAGCTGATTGTAAACAGCCTCAAACCCACTCTGTGTCCAGTTCCCCAGTTTTAAACATTAGTGGATGTAATTGATCCCGTCTATGTTCTTATTAATCGTACAACACCAACAAAACAAGGACTCAAACCCTCCTGCTACCTGATCAGTTAATTTATGGCACTAATATCAGTATCAATATGAGTAAGTTAATTATAATAAAGTGAATGTTTTTGCATATGTATAATTGGGAAGTCACCACACAACCACCAAGTATTGGCTCTTACACCAGCTTGTTGTGTATAATTATTCATTCTCGGTGACTATGTTGTTTCCATAGTACTATTTACACACAACAACAGGGAAATAAGGGTCAGATCCCAGGAACCAGGCCCACAACAGTAACCCCCAACAGGATGTGCTAAACAGTATGGCTTTGGGGGGCCGTATTTCACCAACAGGAAGAGAAAAGGTAAATCTAAGTTGTTTTTCCTAGATGGCTAAGGGTTACTCTATCTTTAAAAAATGTAGCCTCTTCACTATGACCAGTCGATGAGTACTTGGTTGTAATAAGAGCTCTCCAATCAAGTCGTAAAACATGTCCAGTTAAGTACCATTACGGCTGTCCAATATTTACTCAAAGTGTCTGTTCTACTCCAGAATCCTTTCAATGCTGTTATAGGAATATCCACAGAGGTTATAGTATTAGGAGGTTCTGAGAGAGTAACTGAATTGTTGTACGCTCAGGATATTATCCATGGAATGTAAGTTGTCGGTGCATCATTTCTTTTTGCACGCTTGCTTTCTTGCACTGAAATGTGTGAGGCTTTGACGCCTCACATAAATACCACACAAATAGAAAAGTTAACAATAAAAAGAAAATCAATATCCAACATCTCTAGCCTGTTTTAAACATTTAGGGGTCATTTTGGCCGAAATACGATACCCTCTAACAGGATTGGTGTCTTGTAAGATCTTTACTGACTTTCGGATCTCACCAGTCTCTATACGTCTGGATCCACCCTATTATCAGTCTTATGCTCACCTCCCCAAACGGGCCTTCAGCCAAAATGACCTTTTTACAACTTGTTGAATGAACCAAGGTTGACCTCTCTGCTACTTTCACAACAGTGGGGGTCATTCAGCAATACCTAATGTGGTCCTTCCCACTTGGGTGCATACCAGTGCTTCGTCTTTATGCTTAGTTGAGCTGATCCCCTGGCTCAAGTAATTGGACTTCCTGCTGTGAGACAAAGGGATTCTCATCAATTTGTTTTTGTTTTTCCAAGATATTTCTCGTATAATCATCTAAATTAGCTTCATCAACAAATTTCCATTGATTTTTAAATTGGGGTAAGGTCTTCCGAAAAGCGTTTCATAGGGTGTTAACCCTGAAGTGCATGTAATATTAGTATATAGTTTTACCAAGTCTACACATTGTGTCCATGGTCTTCCTGTTTCCTCAATACATTTTCTCAATCTGTTTTTGATCGTTCCATTCATTCTTTCCACCAGACCAGCAATTTGAGGGTGGTACCCACAATGGCTTTTTAAATTGATATGAAATATTACTCCGATCTTTTTCACAACTTGATTAACAAAGTGAGCGCCATTATCACTACAAATTTTCTCAGGAATACCATATCTGGGAATAAGGTCTTTAAAGCACCTGGGTGTTTGGTTGGAAAGAATTCTATCCATTTTGAAAAGGCATCTATTATGACCAAGCAATACTCTTTACCTTCACTTTTATTTAACTCTATTAAGTCCATATGGATAATTTGAAATAAATATTAAGTGTAGGGACTCATCCTCTACGTAGTCTCAAATTCCCTTGTGAGTTGTATTTAGCGCATATTAAGCATGCTGTACAAAAATTTTCCCATGGGCTCACCACCTGTGGGAGGGGCCATAGGGGTCAGGTGCATTGTGAGCTGGGCGGTGGCCGAAGGCAGGGACCTTGGCGATCCGATCCCCGGCTACAGAAGCCTGCTCTTGGGTCGTGGAATGTCACCTCTCTGACAGGGAAGGAGCCTGAGCTGGTGTGTGAGGTTGAGAAGTTCCAACTAGATATAGTCGGGCTCACCTCCACACACAGCTCGGGCTCTGGTACCGGTCCTCTCGAGAGGGGTTGGACTCTCTTCCACTCTGGAGTTGCCCATGGTGAGAGACGCCAAGCAGGTGTGGGTATACTTATAGCTCCCCGACTTGGCGCCTTTACATTGGGGTTCACCCCGGTGGACGAGAGGGTAGCCTCCCTCCGCCTTCGGGTGGGGACACGGGTCCTGACTGTTGTTTGTGCTTATGTTTGTGTTTATGCACCAAACAGCAGTGGCCTCAGTATTGCGTCTCTGCTTTTTGCAGATGACGTGGTGCTGTTGGCTTCATCAAGCCGTGATCTCCAACTCTCACTGGAACGGTTCGCAGCCGAGTGTGAAGCGGTTGGGATGAGAATCAGCACCTCCAAATCTGAGACCATGGTCCTCAGTCGGAAAAGGGTGAAGTGCCCTCTCCAGGTTGGGGATGAACTCCCAAGTTGAGGAGTTCAAGTATCTCAGGGTCTCGTTCACAAGTGAGGGTACAATGGAATGAGAGATCGACAGGTGGATCGGTGCAGCGTCTGCAGTGATATGGACTCTGTATCGGTCCGTCGTGGTGAAGAAGGAGCTGAGCCGAAAGGCAAAGCTCTCGATTTACCGGTCGATCTACGTTCCTGCCCTCACCTATGGTCACGAGTTGTGGGTCGTGACCGAAAGAACGAGATCCCGGATACTAGTGGCTGAAATGGGTTTCCTCCGCAGGGTGTCCGGGCTCTCCCTTAGAGATAGGGTGAGGAGTTCGGTCATCCAGGAGGGACTCAGAATCGAGCCGCTGCTCCTCCGCATCAAGAGGAGCCAGATGAGGTGGCTCGGGCATCTGGTGAGGTGTTCCGGGCACGTCCGACCGGGAGGAGGCCCCGGGGACGACCCAGGACACGCTGGAGAGACTATGTCTCCCGGCTGGCCTGGGAACGCCTTGGGATTCTCCAGGAGGAGCTGGACGAAGTGGCTAGGGAGATGGAAGTATGGGCTTCCCTGCTTAAGATGCTGCCCCCGTGACCCGACCACGGAAAAGCGGAAGAGAATGGATACAAACATTTTTGGAATATGAATTAAATCCATAAAATCTATAAGTGGTATGATATTGATGTATCTGTCCTACCATCCCTCCTGTTGAGACATGTGTAATACCATGGCTCAAAATAGCCACCCATTTGTATAGGTTTTTGGTTAGGACAGGTTTATTGCTGTGTCATACATAGATGTCTTCACAAAATTACTCCATTGTTTTTCCAAATTTCTTGTTCAGATTCAGGACTTTGTTATTGCATTTTTTTAAGTATTGTATCATCAAAAGTTGATTTTTTCTTCTGTAGTTAACACATGCATCTGTTCTGCTGCGGCTACTTTAGCTGTTTTATCTGCAACTGCATACTGACTATCTGTATAGATTTTTATTTCCTTAATTTTTATAAATTTACATGTTTCAGTTAACACTGCTAGTTCAGCTGCTTGAGCTGAATAATTCGACAGTAAATATTCAGCTTTTACTACAGTTTTTTGTGTTACTACTGCAAATCCTATTTATGTTTTTCCTAGTTAATTTTTTCTGAGAGGAACCATCTACAAATAGCACTTCTCCTGTTTTGAGTGGTCAATCTTTTAAATCACTTCTACTTTTCTGCTACCTCATGTTTAGTCCCATCTTCAGGAAATGGTGACAATGTAGCTGGATTTAACGTCGTGCACCTCTCTATAGTCAGATGAGGTTAAGATAACAATGTTGTCATGCAAGACAGATGTCTTTCAGGTGATAAAAATGTCATATTAGTCTGCAGGAACAGAGCAGAGACGGCATGTGGTACTCTCAAAATTAAAGGATGAAAAACGACTATCATAGTGCTTGCTTCCACAGCCATGGATGCTGCAATGACTACTTTAACACAGTGTGGCAAAGCACATGCTACACTGTCCAATTTAGATGAGGCATACACTATTGGCTTCATTTTATCTCCATATTGTTGTCCTCCTGCACACAGATTATGTCCCAAGTATTTCACCTGTTGTTTTCATATCCATAATTATTTTTAGTCACTTTATGTCCCTCCTCAGCCAAATGTTTCAATAACGCCACTATATCTCTTTTACATATTTCTTTGTCAGGTGATGCTAGCAAAACATCATCCACATGAATTAGGATTTGCCTATTTCCTGGAGGTTGTAATTTTGCCATGCTGGCACTCATTGTCTGAGAGTAAATGATTAAACTCTCTCAATACCCATGGGGCAGTCGAAATGCAAACCAAAACTGACTGTTTATCAACAGGTATAGAGAAAAATGCATTACATGTGTCTACAACAGTGAACACTTTGGTATCTGGTCTGAGTGAATTTGGCAAGGTGTAAGGGTCTGGGACGCATGGTGCTCCCTGAAAGACAGCCTTATTTATGGCTTGTAAATCTTGAAACTTGCGCCATCCTACAGACACTGCTTGCTTTTTTTTACTAGGAAAAAACTGGAGTATTGTATGGCAAATCATTATATTTCATTATCAAACCTGCAGCTGTTAAATTATTAATTACTGGTTTTATACCTTCATATGCATCCTGTTTCAATGACAGTAAGTCTCTGGTAATAACAACTTAACTGCTGCAGCTGCATTAGCCTCTCCATCCGAATAAACATAAGTTACAGTGACTCTTGCTGGTGTGGCTTTAGTGTGTGGCTTTACTTTTCATAATTCTCATCAGGGCCTGGTGTGGCTTTGCACCAGAGTGTGATGTGTAGATCCTCCTCTGACATTTTGTCCTGTGGTTTTGGTAACATCTTTTCTCCCTCTGTCATCATCTGTCATCAGAGCTGTGGCTGTCTCATTAGGTTTTTTATTTGGAACATCAAGGGAGTAATAATAAAACAGTTCACCTGTTCCCTGGAGAACAGAAATGTCTCCTTTTTGCAGCTCTGCTTTTCTCTTTACTACAATGTTTCCCTCAAAACTTAGCACTGATGCTAATCCTAGCAATAGCAGACCATCACGGCCTGGTAGGTTTACAGGACAATCAGGAAACATTAACATGGACATCTGACAGGACTATTCTTGGGGATCTCTCAACCAAACCGGTTCTAATTGTGGTACATTTTGCCATTAGCAGATCTCACTGTCACACTCCGGTTACTCTGTTTGGAGTCTGGAATAGACTCCTTACATATCATTCTTCATACACTAGTGTCACAGAAGAAAGTCACAGGTTTTCCATTTACCATTAGCAATATTTCTGGTTTTACTCCATCCATCAAAAACAAATCTTGTAAAGTTATAACAACTTATTTTGTCTCACATTCCACTTTAAACTCTTCCTCTTTTTTTTCTGTCTTTTAGTCAATCTTAATCTTCTCTTACCTTATCAGGACAATCTCTAGCTATGTGTCCTTCCTTCCTACAACATCAACATCCTGACATGTTCTATCTAGCTCCACCTCTTCCAACTCCTCCTCTATGTCTTCTGCTTCCAAAGCTGCCTCTGCCTTGAAAACCTCCCTGATAGAATATTTCTTCTCATTTCTGATAAAAGGCTCCTGTTGACTTCTTGTTTCTTTTCTTTCACTATTTTCTCTTATCAACATGCTCAAATTTTCTAAAGAATTCATGTTCAATATTCACATTAATGTAAACCCCTTTTTATGGTACAGTGCCAAAATAAAACATTTATAACTACATATTTACCTCATACTTTGAACTGACTCAATGGGTAATATAAATTTTATGCTTATGCTTTCAGTGGGCTTACCAGTCACACAATTCATACTCGCACTGATCTTCCCATACACATACTGTATGGTTGGATCTTATCAAACACACTATCTCTGGGTGACCTTATTTCAGCCAGGTGGCTAGCATAACACTTTCATACTGAGCATAGTATACAGAGAATATTTATTTATTTATTCAGTTTATTTTCTTCTTTCCAGACATGTTATTACAACAGATTTTACTTTCATCAGTGTTGAGACATCAGCAACATCATCCGAAAAGAAAAAAAAAAGGTTGACGGGTAGAAGCCATTGGCTTGTGAGGTTCCCGTCCCCTAAATCAACAACATCTCTCTCATTACAGCACATTGTCAACCAATACATACTTTGCATGTCACAATTCAATTTCAATTATTTATTCTGGTACATTGTTGTTTTTGATCCGTCTTTGCACACCTCTTTATCAGTTCTTGAGAAGAGTCTGAATTTTGTTGGTGTTCATTTTGTTATTCCTTCCAAGGGTTGTTTCTGGTCAAATTTATTATTAATCGCCGTTGGAAAGACTTGCTTTGTGTGGCTGAGTTGTTGTTGGTTTCTGTGCCTTCCACACTCCTAATCACTGGCGTCAGCATCTCGGTTTCTGGCCTTCACATCCAAACGTTTTCCCCATTTCTCCAGCTTCTCTAGCTTTTGGGTGATATCCTCCTTGAGCCGAGCATTGGAGTCATCATGCCGGTCACTCATCCTGGCTATGGCTTCATTCAGCATGATGGCCATAGCCTCCTTATACACCCTGGCCATTGCCTCTGCTGCTCGGTCGGAATCCTCTTGTGCTTTGGTCTGTTGTAATCCCATTTTTCTCAGCTTGCGGTGCAGCATGAAAAGACCAAAACCCAGTGCTGTTATCCTGATTGTCATGGTGGTGAAGATGTACACATCCTCGACGTCCTCCACATCCAGTGGGGCCAGACAGATAGTTTTGAAAGTATCTGTCCAGCATGTAGCCAGCCAAAAAAGTCCCATCTGGACAATGGCGATCACCAGTTCCGACAGGTCTGGGGGAAAAAATTCTGTAGATCGCGTTAAGTGACCAGCTCAGCAGATTCATCTTGGTTAGCAGACTTCGTATGATGATATAGAATAGATATAGAATATAGAATATACTGTATACCACACACTGAAAGACTTACCACAAAGTTTATATCCATTACTTATATAATTTATACATTCATACATTTATACATTCATTCCTCCCGCGAGAATGCATCAACTCAGTTTTTCGGGCTTCGTCAACCCACGTGCCCTCTACGGGGATAGCAGTGCGCATGTAACGTACTAAACTAAACAAATTCTATTACCGTTACGCGCAACGCACAATAATCTTTTCAATAATAGCTCTTCCTTTCGACGATAAGGGAACTAAATCATGGAAATTTTCTAAGTCCTAGGCTGCGGGACTAGGCACGAAACCACAGAAAGATTAAACGTATTGTACTCGGAGATCAGTACTAATTACTCTGTCCTCTTTTTACCCTTATCTCTAATCTTTCTATTTTACCATTTACTCTTATTTCTCATTTTTGTCTTTCACAGTTTACTCTTTATCCCTATTAATTTAGCAGCATTCACAACCCTTACTTTGTCTCCCCAATTTAGTCAATCCAATAGCAGAAATTTTGTGAATTATCACCCTTATCACGCTCACCCTTTGAATCAGGGGCCCCCTGTAGGATCGTGAAGACTGTTTCAGCCAAATTCTCTGCTAGCCGCGCCTTCACCTTGAAGTCATACGCGTCGTTTCGGCGGTACCGATCGATCAGTCGTCAAACGGAGTTGTCATCGAGATTTCTTCCACTGCACATCACGTCGGGGTCATCAAATTAACTGTTAGGTAAACGGACTTTTATCCCGAAGTCCACCCAGAGCAGTTGTGCGTATTCAAAACCGGAAGGAAGAACAAGAAACAAACCGCCTCGTTTATCAAATATGGATTTTTACCCTAATACAATATTTCTAAGCAGATCTGGGTTCTCTGTCCCTAACACAAAATCTTGTGTTGTATGAACCGTGACAGGGGGCAGGAACAACACATTCCAGAGAATCTCAGATATTTATTATGCCCGTCTCTAGGCTCCAACTTAAGGATGAGCCGCTATACATTAACACATATACATTGTGTCGTTCTCTGGCTGGTTGTTTTTCCCTTATATGGTTCTCCAGTGTCAGTCATCAGTATCAGTCTCCCGTACCAGTCTCCAGTGTCTCCACCTACAACAAAGAGCCAAACAAATTACACAGCCGGCGTCCGCCGCTAAACGGTGGACGCCCATTACACAATGTATTTAGCTATATCATTATTAGGTGAAATACAAAGTAAATACAAAACATGAGAATCCATCCATCCATCCATCTTCCACCGCTTATCCGGAATCGGGTCGCGGGGGCAGCAGCTTCAACAGGGAGCCCCAAACTTCCCTTTCCCGGGCCACATCCACCAGCTCTGACTGGGGGATCCCAAGGCGTTCCCAGGCCAGTGTTGAGATATAATCCCTCCACCTGGTCCTGGGTCTGCCCCGAGGTCTTCTCCTAGCTGGACGTGCCAGAAACACCTCCCTAGGGAGGCGTCCCAGAGGCATCCGCACCAGATGCCCAAACCACCTCAACTGACTCCTTTCCACGCGAAGGAGCAGCGGCTCTACTCTGAGCCCCTCGCGAACAGCAGTGTTTCTCACCTTATCTCTAAGGGAGACACCAGCTATCCGCCTGAGAAAGCCCATTTCAGCCGCTTGTATCCGCGATCTCGTTCTTTCGGTCATGACCCATCGCTCATGACCATAGGTGAGGGTAGGAACGAAGATTGAACGGTAGATGGAGAGCTTTGCCTCTCGGCTTAGCTCCCTCTTTGTGACAACAGTGCGGTAAAGCGACTGCAATACCGCTCCTGCTGCCCCAATTCTCTGTCCAATCTCACGCTCCATTGTTCCCTCACTCGTGAACAGGACCCCAAGATACTTAAACTCCTTCACTTGTGGAAGGACCTCATTCCCCACTTGGAGAAGGCATTCCACCGGTTTCCTGCTGAGGACCATAGCCTCAGATTTGGAGGTGCTAATCCTCATCCCCGCCGCTTCACACTCGGCTGCAAACCGGACCAGTGAGTGCTGCAGGTCACAGGCCGATAAGGCAAACAGGACCACATCATCTGCAAAAAGCAGTGATGCAATCCTCAGGCCACCAAACTGTAAAGCCTCCTCACCACGACTACGCCTCGATATCCTGTCCATGAAAATCACAAACAGAATTGGTGATAAAGCGCAGCCCTGGCGAAGGCCAACAGCTACTTGGAACAAGTCCGACTTACTGCCGAGAATCCGAACCCAGCTCTCACTTTGGGCGTACAGGGATTGGATGGCCCTGAGGAGAGGCTCCCTCACCCCGTACTCCCGCAGTACTTCCCACAGTATATCCCTGGGGACACGATCATATGCCTTCTCCAAGTCCACAAAACACATGTAGACTGGATGGGCATACTCCCAAGCCCCCTCTAGGATCCCTGTGAGAGTAAAGAGCTGGTCCGTTGTTCCACGACCAGGACGGAACCCACATTGTTCCTCCTCAATCTGAGGCTCGACAATCGGCCGGACCCTCCTTTCCAGCACCTTGGAGTAAACTTTCCCAGGGAGGCTGAGGAGTGTGATGCCCCTGTAATTGGCACACACCCTCTGGTCCCCCTTTTTAGAAAGAGGAACCACCACCCCAGTCTGCCACTCTTTCGGCACTGTCCCAGACTTCCACGCAATGTTAAAGAGGCGTGTCATCCACAACAGCCCCTCAATACCCAGAGCCTTCAGCATTTCCGGGCGAATCTCATCAACACCTGGGGCTTTGCCACCGTGCAGTTGTTTAACTACCTCGGTGACTTCGCCCCGAGAGATTGACTCTGATCCCCCATCATCCTCCAGCTCTGCCTCTGCAGCAGAGGACGGGTCAGTTGGGGTAGTTGGATGCAGGAGTTCCTCAAAGTGTTCCTTCCACCGACCGACAATCTCCTCAGTCGAGGTCAACAGTGTCCCATCTTTGCTGTATACAGCTTGGATGGTTCCCCGTTTCCCCCTCCTGAGGTGTCGGACAGTCCTCCAGAACAACTTTGGTGCCGTCCGATAGTCCTTCTTCATGGCCTCTCCGAACTCCTCCCACACCCTCTGTTTTGCCTCCATCACAGCCGAGGCTGCAGTCCTTTTGGCCCGTCGGTACCCTGCAACTGCTTCAGGAGTCCCCAGGGACAACATGCCCCTGAAGGCCTCCTTCTTCAGTCGGACGGCTTCCCTGACCACCGGGGTCCACCACGGTGTTCGAGGGTTACCGCCCCTTGAGGCACCCAAGACCTTGAGACCACAGCTCTCAGCTCCAGCATCAGCAATGGAAGTTTTGAACATCGACCATTCAGGTTCAATGCCCCCAGCCTCCACAGGGATGCACGAGAAGCTCCTTCGGAGGTGTGAATTGAAGGCCTCACGGACAGAGTCCTCCTACAGACGTTCCCAGTTCACCCGCACTACTCGTTTGGGCTTACCAGGTCTATCCAAATGTTTCCTCCGCCAACGGACCCAACTCACCACCAGGTGGTGATCAGTTGACAGCTCTGCCCCTCTCTTCACCCGAGTGTCCAAAACACACGGTCGAAGATCAGATGATACGATCACAAGATCAATCATTGACCTCCGACCCAGGGTGCTCTGGTAGCAGGTACACTTATGAGCATCCTTGTGTTCGAACATGGTGTTAGTTATGAACAATCCGTGACTAGCACAGAAGTCCAGTAACATAACACCGCTCGGGTTCAGATCAGGGAGGCCATTCCTCCCAATCACGCCCCTCCAAGTGTCTCCATCATTGCCGACGTGTGCGTTGAAGTCCCCCAGGAGAACAATGGAGTCCCCTGCAGGGGTCCCTTCAAGGACCCCATTTAGGGACCCCAAGAAGGCTGAATACTCTGAACTGATATTTGGTGCATATGCACAAATAACAGTCAGAGTTTTCCCCCCCACAGCCTTAAGGCGTAGGGAAGCGACCCTCTCATCCACCGGGGTAAACTCCAACACAGCGGCGCTCAGCCGGGGGCTGGTGAGTATCCCCACACCCGCCCTGCGCCTCACGCCTGACGCAATTCCGGAGTAAAACAAGGTCCAACCCCCATCCAGTAGTTTGGATCCAGAACCGAGGCTATGCATGGAGGTAAGCCCCACCAGATCCAACTGGTAGCGCTCCACCTCCAACACAAGTTCCGGCTCCTTCCCTGCCAGTGAGGTGACATTCCACATCCCCAAAGCCAACTTCTGCCGCCCGGGTCTGGTCCGTCGTGAACCCCTGTCGTCACTGCCACCCATAAGGCAGCGCACCCGACCCCATCGGTCTGCCCTGCGGGTGGTGGGTCCACAGGGGTGGGAAGAATCCACGTTGCCTTTTCGGGCTAAGCCCGGCCGGGCCCCGTGGCAGACCCGGCCACCAGGCGCTCGCTGACGGGCCCTCCGTCCAGGCCTGGCTCCAGACGTGGGCCCCGGGCTTCCTCCGGGCAGGGTCACATTTTTCCCTTTTCCGTTTTTCATGGGATATTTGAACCATTCTTTGTCTGGCCCTTCACCTGAGACCTGTTTGCCTTGGGTGACCCTACCAGGAGTACAAGACTCCCGACAACATAGCTCCCAGGATCCTTAGGGCACACAAACCTCTCCACCACGGTAAGGTGATGGTTCCTTGGAGAGGAAACATGAGAATATATTTGATTATATTTTCCTTCAGTCCTGAGGTTCAACACAACTTGCTCAAGCACTGCATCTTGATCTTCTTCATCTGACAACTCAATATCTGAATTTCAATCAACAATTCGAAATAAAACTCTTTGCTTTTGAGAATGACTACCTTCTTGTCATTTGAAAAAAACAGATCAAATTGGAGGACATAAATACAAACATCCACTATGGAGAACATTTTTTAAACACTAAAATACTAAGTCTTTGTCAGGTCCTGCATGTACACATGCAGTACAATGACATTCATCTGGTTTCATAATGGCTGATGATGGCCAAAGAAACTGGAAGGCAGCTGACAACAGATCTGCTCCCATGTTGAGTTCATCCACTACACAGACACAGAGTGGAGGAGAAACATCATATTTCACAGAACAAAAAATGTGCTCTGATCAGTAATGATGATGCCATCTTGTGTTGATTATAGGATGGTGCACGGTTGTACCATAAGATGTCTTCCTAACAGATTAACAGGGTACGTGTCTGATAACAAAAGTGAATCATTTTTCTCTACTTTCCGCTTCTTTCTTCCACACATTCAAACATTTATGTTTTTCAATTTCTTTACTTACTCTGACCTTCTTTCTTGTCAGTTTTTTGTCTTCATATTCTTTTAGTTGACATTCCAGTTGGTACACTTGTGCTGTCCTTAAAGGAACCCCATGGAAATCCAAAATGGTTCACCCATACATTCACTCACTTCAAACATTCATCTCCATATTTGTCCATATTTTTTCATCATCAAAAATAGTGGCAGTGACATGTTGGGTTCCTGGAACCCCTTACAATTGTTTGTTCCTGTGATATCGCTTATCATTTGGATCCTAGATCCAAGAAATCTTGCAGACAATTTCTAAAGGTTCCCTGGATCTTCACTGAGTTCCCAGATCTCAGGTGTCCTTGACACCTAAACGCGTTTTGCAACTATCTCAAACACTCACAAAGACAGTGCTGGAGGCCTTACCATCTGAAGTCCATGGGGGTCTCTTGTCCGCATATGATGATCGGTACAGGAAGTGCTCAGTCCTCCTGTCCAAAGAATTGGGTAAGAGTCGGAACATCATTGATGATCAGTCACTGCTCCGACATTGGAATCCCACATCTGACAAAAACTTTTGTTATGGAAATTTCTGTAATGAAGGCAATCACAATGAAAAAATTAGATAATGATTACATTAAATCTGTTAAAATTGCTAAGACTCCACATTGCATCCTGTGCATTCTAGTCATTTTTATGAATACTTGATAAGGATAATGAATGCTATTGCTCACTTATGATACTCAATTTCTTGGATTAGTCGACTGCTGAAGTGGCCTGAAAGTGGACATCTCCTTAATGGATGATACAAGAACTGCACAGCCCAGTACTGTTTGTGAATGTTTTTCAAAGGGTCGAGAGTCTTTCTGCATTGAGTGTTTGAGGAAATATCAGACCTCACTGCGCATGAAAAACTGATCCAAACAAACGCAGAAAAATTGTAAATACTTTTAAGTATGACTCTAAGGCCATTAGAGTTGAGTAGGTATATTGTCTTATCACTGGGTGGCACTACTGTATCATGCAGGACATGAAATAACTCTCAGGTCGGTAAAAGATAAACCTCCAACTGTGAGATAACATATTTACACACATGATGTAGATTGGGTTTGTTTCAGTTACCACAGTGAGTCTGATTAAAAAGAAGAGAAGGAATGTATGAAATGTATTCAGAGTGAGATAGTGATTTCACACTCAGCAAATCACTCTCCTCCAACATGTTCACACCCAACCCCCCCCCCCTTTCTTTTTTCTTCTTCTTCTAATCTCGTCTCATGCCCTCCCTCCCCTTCTCAAATTCAAGCCAGGATGCATCACATTAAAGTTTGGATCAATTGTTTGATCATTCCATACAACATTACTGCTACACCCAATTTAGCTGACACACACCAACACATACTGATGTACACTTGTGCAGCCTATCGCTTATGTTACCTCTGGGATATGCCTGACAAATGACGACACTACTCCTCTGCCAAACCTGAGTCTCCTGCTTGGCAGGGTGTGTGTGTGTCTGTGTATGTGTTTGTGTTGCTGGAGAAAAGAAATCGTTGAGGGACATGGGGAAATGTAGGGGACCATTGGCTAGGTTTTTTAGTTGGATTAGTTGGATTGCACATCCTGCAGAGTTATGGATTTTTGACAGAAAAGACAGTTTGCTTCGACCATGTTGTTCAGCAGACTATAAAAAACAGCATGTTTTCTTTCTTCCCAAGCACAAAACATGTTGTTTAAGGAAAATCAGTTGTTTGTTGGGTTCAGGAGAGTAAGAAAACAGCAGTTCATAAAATTCAGAGAGGAAGGGAGGAGAAAATTAACAATTAACAACAAAGTAGACTAAAGTGTTAGACATCCAACTGTGGATATTTTTTGGAAAAAATACTGATAACTTGCAGCTAAGTGGGTTAGCACATTACACATTCATGTATAGCACAGGCACTTTTTTAATCTAATGTACTGTAGACATCAGTAGTTGCCTGTCTGAGACAACATTCAGAGAGTTCCAGGACACATCTTGGTCATGTTGTGTTGTGACAAAAACCTGAGCCTTCTCCAACTAGCTCTTCTCAATGTGATTATGGTTAATCTCTAACAACCTCCTGGATGCCTGAGATGATATGTGAATGTGAGCCCAGCCACCCTGCAAAGGATTTCACATGGGCCACTTGTTCTCACAGTTATTCTTAGTGGAAGGTTACAATGGAAAACAACCAGAAAATCTCCTTCAGGCTGAATTCCAGTTTCACCATGACAATCCAGCGCAACTTCAGAGTTAATCATGTGGCACTAATTCAACTGCTGACCTTGTGGTCCCCACCAGAGGCAGCATCCCATACAAGTTGGATTTTGCAAAATGAAGTTAGCACACTAAACCTGCAACAAGCACATTCTCATCCCAGTTTACACACTGCTTTGTTATGACATTGTGCATCTCATCCAAATGCATCATTCAGCATCCGACCCCCAAAGTCTTTCTCAAGCATGGTTAGTATGAAATGGTACCAAAACTTAGGTAGTTGTAACGGAAGACCAGTCATGTATTTTCTTTCACACTGGGCAAACTCAAATCTCATGAGGGAAAGCTGTGTGTGAGTGGCAAATCAACTTTCATTTGTCTCGAGACTTTCTCGCTTTGTGAACTACAGTATGTGCATTAACTTCTCTTTGTGAGGCTTCTATGTTTGCATCGAAAGTACGTCACACATATCCAGATGCACAAGCACAACCTTTTATGTGTAGATGAGATGTGGAGAGATGTGTCAAAACAGTCACATCCGATGCCTTACTAATAAGACTGGGCCGGCTGGGTGCTGGTATTCCAGACAAACTTTTTATTTTATTTTTCAGCTACCGATGCAATCTTTTTCAGAAGGCTGCATGTACAACACATGAAGAACCACACGACTGATTTGTCCAAGTAAAAACCCATTTACCTTGTTGCTCCATTTTTTCCACCAAAAAAGATTATACAGGTACACACTGGTGCAATGATCTGTGTCTATCTTTATTTTGTCTTTTATTTATTGGTCTTCATTTTATGTACACTTCTGGTTTTCTGTTACTGCCGTCTTCTGGATTTGTTGCACCTGGTCTTGTTTTCCCTGATTGCCTTGTTAAGTGTTCAGCCAATCTGTGTTTAGTATTTCCCAGTATTCAGTGCCATGCAATGTGATGTTAATTACTCTCACCTGAACCTAATTTAGCACACTGGTCTGTATATTTAAGGGCCACCTTTTCAGTCCGGCCCTTTCGCAAGTGATGTCTGAATGGTACCCCATGAGGCTTTGAACTATTGGCAAAAGCCGAAAACTGTTTCATTACTTGGCACCCCATACATTGGCAACGTGGGTGCCCTCTTTGGCAGGGTGTCTGTACTGCAACCACACAACGGTTGATAACCCCAAAAAACTGAACTTTGACGTTTCCTGTATTGCATTTTTTTCTGAATAAAACTGGATATAATCTAATATAATGTGTTAATCCTTGCTTGCTATATTGTAGCTATTGCATATAAACTCGGGGGGGAGGGGAACCGTATTTTGTTTGATGGAACCACATCATCCACCGCGGTTGCTCTGATTAGAAAGAGGTGCTACACAGGGAGCAGTTTAGATTTTGTATTTTATTAAGCATTCAGCAGCATTACAGAACTTGACTGCATTTAACTACTCCGTTCAGACGGGGAAACTGCCTCCATATACATGTGTCTCTGTCTCGGTCGCTAACTAGTACTAACAGGCTGGACATCGCCACTAGGACCCCGCGGCGTTCCTGGGCTCTCCTCAACGGTGCCTGACTACATGTCTGTCACGTAACAAAGCATCACAGTATCGTAAAGGAACATCAGAAATTTACAACAGCCACCCCCTGAATGGCATGGCTATTCTGCAACATAGTAAATTTCTTAAGTCTACAATAGTCACTGGCATAGCGGTCCTTAGACTCAGTATCCTCGTCTGAAACAGCTGGCAACTGGACGAGGCGTGCTGCTGGTCTCAGGTATGTCTTGTCCCCTACCTGAACCTCAGCTGATCGAATGCAGCCATCACCTCTGGCTTTCAACTTGACCACCTTCTCGATAGGGCAATGGGCACGTGGCAGCTGAGGATCTACGATCATCACAACTGTACTGTATTTTGGAGGAGATTGTCTGTGCATTGTTGCCACTTCTGGCGAACTTGAAGCGTTCACAAGTAGTTCCTGAGGAATTGCACCCAGAAGTGGTCCACCATAATTTGACAGTGGTAAGTGGTAAGTGGGTCTGGAGTGTAGGACACCTGTGGCAGTGAGGCATCCGCCCCATCAGCAGCATGTTTGGGGTCACAGTTTCTGGGTCAGCAACGCCTGAGGACACGTATCCAGAGGTTTAGCATTGAGAATGCCCTCCACCTCAACTAAGACTGTTAACAGGACTTATTCGAGAGCCAATAACAACCTGCAGAGCTTTCTTGACCAATTGTACTTCACGCTCCCATGCACCTCCAAAGTGGGGTGCTGCTGGTGGGTTGAACTTGAATGCGATAAGTTGTTTGACCTGATTTTCTTGTATCTGTGGCTCCATTGCAGAAATTGCTTCTTTTAGTTCTCTCTCTGCCCCTAAGTCTGTCCCCTGGTCAGACAGAATCTCTGCAGGGGTGCCTCTGCAGGCAATGAATGACTCAAGGCTAAGAGAAAGGCATCTGCATTAAGACTTGTCAGCAGATCAAGATGGACACAACGAGTGGTGAGACATTTAAATATGATTACCCAATGTTTCCCATGTGGCTAATTCTAGCTTCTGCTCACCTAAGTTACTTTATTTTTCTATCACATTGATTTAACCCGTTACTAAGCTGCTAAATATTTGAGGCAGTCCTTTGTGACAAGACACAGAGCTAACACCTGCCACCATCACACCAGGTTAATGGTGAAATGATGTAACTATATTGCAGTGATGCCTTTATCTACTCTATTTTGAGGTGTCTTCACCTGTTGTACAGGTGTTCCTGTGGACACTGAATGTATGCCAACAGAAGCAGAAAACATCTGCTGTTTGGAGATAAAAGTAGCAAGCTCACAGCTAAACCACAAAGTTTATGTCTCTACGGTATTCGGCTACTTTTACAATTGTAAATTCAAATTACCTTTACCATGTTTTTCACTGTAGGTTAGGAGCCGTCTGCAGGAGGTTGATGAAGTTCCGTGCATGACTCAACATCCTGGGTTCCAGCCTGTGTGCCTAAACGTGTACACCCTACAAACGGCCGGTCACGTACTGAGGGCTGAGTATGGCCCTTCACGTCTGAGATCCAATACATCGGTAAATCGTTCTTTGAAAAATATCGGAATAAAAACTAGTTATGTCTTATTTTGCTTCATTAGGCATTCCTTCATTGATGCAGTAACATGACATACTGTATATAGGTACAACAAAGTCTAATATATTGTATTATATTACAAGCATTTATTTACAGAAAACAATACATCCAATAACAATCATGACAACACAGAGCCATCCTGTCAGGAAATCAACAACAGTTGTAATACTAAGGATTGAAAACATTGTGAAATAAAGTTTTGTGTCCTTTTTCTGTAGATGGTTCAGACATCTGGCCTATCGCAACTTTGTTGGCTGGTGCTGGGGCTACTTAGGGTGCAGAATGCGGGTTGCCATCCCAGCCTGTGTGGTCCTTCACATACGCCAGGAGTTTCCTGAAGACAAAGGCCACTATGCTGGATTTAGACAGTCTTGGTTGAACCTGGTCATGTAGCTGGCAATGACCTCCTCCTTGTCCGGACGCTCATACAGGGCAGACAGATTCTCGGGGAGAGGAATGGACATCTCATTTGTGTATGGCATGGGGTCCACCAAGACTTTGTCACATATGAGGTCCAACATGTCAGTTACAAAACCTGTTCAATAAAAACACAAAGATAGATCTTTACTGTTATTGATATTGATTGATTCATTTCTTTGTTTAGAAAAATTGTGTTCAAAATACATCCTGGTACTTGCACTAATTTATTTATTTGTATGGTTACTTTTTACCGTGTTTTGTTGCGAACAATTACCAACAGAATTTCAAAACATGTTTGTTTGAAATATTAAAATATTGCAACACTAACAGAATGTTGGCTCTGTCTTGTGAGGTTTGACTCTGCATTGTCCCTTCAAAAGCCGTTGGAAAGTGGATCTTGTAGAGGGGTACACCAAACGTAACGAAATAAGTTGCCAAAACAATATAGGACATACATGAATCTGTCTCAAAATTTTTTATCCTAAAGTCTTCACTTACTGTCTTGCTGGAAAATTCTAATACACCACACTCTTATTTTTTACTGAACTACTATCAACACATGTGCATTCACTAACACCTATAGATAACTATATTTACAAAATTATTGTATTTAACCAATTTCATTAAAACATTGTATGGAATACGACTTGTACACACCTTTACTTCAATAGTGGGAATGAAGAGTCCTGCAGGACAGCTGTGTACCAACAGTATGAGTGTCCACTGGGTCAGTTTGGCCCCCCACGTCCCTTGAAGCTGTAGGCTGAATGGATGCACAAGGAAGAGGGAGACTAATTTCAGGACACCAATGTTATGATTTTGGATAAGGAGGACAGACCTGTGTGCCTTGTCTCTATGACGACCAACAAACAATCGACCTTAACACGCCCACACACAATACGAAACAAAGCACAACTCCCTACTTAGCCTATCATAAGTTGACTTTATTTATGCTCACAGATAATAGAATAGAAAATATGAGACCAACTTACTGTGCGTTTTAGCTTTATACTGTAGGTCCGGCACGCACACACGTGTGGGAGCGTGCGAGCACACACAACTCGCAAACTCAAAACAAAGGAGACCTCCCTACATAGTCTAGCATAGCATGACTTCATGCTAACAAACAATAAGAAAATATGAGACCAACTTACGTGTGTTGTACCTACTGTAGGTCCAGCACGCACACACGTGATCGGGCGTACACGCACACACACGCAATAAGCAAACGCGAACAGAAGGAGACCTCCCTACATAGCCTAGCACAACATGACTTCATTCATGCTAACTGACAAAAAGAAAAAAGATAAAATGTGAGCCCAACTCTGGTGCGTTGTACCTACAGTAGATACTGTAGGTTTAGCACACACACATGTTGTACCTACAGTAGATACTGTAGGTTTAGCACACACACGTTGGAGCGCGCACACGCAAACTCGAAACAAAGCAGCACCACCTAATTAGCTAAATAGCAATTGATCACCCATGCTAACAGACAACTGCAAAAAAGATAAATGTGGTGAGACTTACCCGTGGCCAGGGTGCAGGTCCTTGGTCCCGTATGGCTGGGAGTGATCCTTGAATGAGGATCAGTCTCAGGCAAAGCCCCGTCTGTACTGACCCTCACTGCTAAAACAGGCTGGAGTGAAGTGGTTCCACACACAAACAAACGTGCAGGCGATGTAGCTGCACATAGCCATTAAAAATGAAATGCAGGTCTCTTCTGTTCTTCATTGGATGTGATTTAAAATAAACACTGGTGTTGATTTGTACAATCAACAACTGTGCAACTACCTTGTCTCCTTCTCAGGGACGCCATTTCAACAGACTGCTGCCTCTCGTCTGACACAAAGAACTCCGTTTTGGGGATGACCACGCCCTTGGGCGTATCAACCAGTCCATATCATCCACGCCCTTGAGCATGTCCACCAATCCATATAATCCAATACTCTGTCCAATAGCACAGAGTGCAAAGTCTGACGTGAAGAATGCCTATTCTAGCGCTTTGTGGTCGAATCGAGTCGTTCAGAGCCATGACTTCCTAAAAGTCCAAATATCTATTGATGCACAAAGTGTTTGTTTACCAGAGTCTAGGAGTTGGTCGGGTTAGGGAGGACCACTATGTATTTGTAGAGACCTGAAAAAGTGTGATTTTCATAATAGGGCCCCTTTAATGCAGACAACATTATTAAAAGATACTGACATTTACGCCGACACTTCTAAAAACCGATATGATTCTTGCAGAATCTTTCATGACCTCGAGACTCCCTGGGGCCGTTTCTCCCAAGCGCTGAAAGATTTGACAGACAAACAACAATCTAGATTTTTGGGTCAATGAAATGATATTATTTTATTATATTATTTTATTGTATTAAAAAATTTCCACCACAGTCCAAACATCTCAGTCTGGCCTCTCTTACTTTATCGCCACACCTCTAACGTGCTGTCCCTCTGATGTACTCATTCCTGATCCTATCCATCCTGGTCACTCCCCGAAGAGAACCTCAGCATCTTCATCTCTGCTACCTCGGGCCCTGTCTCCTGTATTTTCCTCAGTGACACTGTCTCTAGACCAAACAACATCACTAGTCTCACCACAGTTTTGTACACCTTTCCTTCCATTTTAGCTGAAACTCTTCTATCACACATCACACCTGACACTTTCCTCCACCCGTTCCATCCTGCCTGTACATGCTTCTTCACCTCTTTTCCATACTCCTCATTGCTCTGGACTGTAGACCCTAAGTACTTTAATCCTCCATGTTATTGATCTCTTCTCCCTGTAACCTCACTCTTCCGCCTGAAAATAATTCTTATAAATTAAAACCTACTTTGTTCGGCGGCACCACTTCTAAATGCCCCCAGACTTGGGATCTGTTTCTGATTGGATCCATTGTAAAGCAATTATAACGCAAACTGTCTGTCAGCAATCCGCACATTAATCTGATCAATACAAGGGATTTTGACACAATAGGTAGTGCGCCGCGCTGTTTCATCCATTTTAACACCTCTGGGACCGGCCGGTGTTTCGGATCACCCATTGATTCGGACCATAAAACTGATCCACCTGGTGAATGGAGCGCCAGTGTGTCACCTGGTGAATGGAGGGCTTAGTGTTTTGGAGCAGTGGTCCCCAACCTTTTTTGCGCCACGGACCGGTTTAATCTAAGACAATATTTCACGGACCGGCCTACATTTGCTCTATAATCGTTAATGACGCCAGGACAGCTGTAGTCTAATAATAAATCATCCGCAGTGGTTTTATGTGAAATGCAAACATCAACAGACAATAAACAAACAAACAAATGCCGCTTCGCAAGGATAGGAGTTTGGAAATGGAAACAGGGTTTGCGATACTTTTTGGGCGATCTCAGGATAATCTGCCTTGATTTTAATCCAATACACTGGACCGATGGTGGGCGCTTAATTTAGGGGTAACATGTCATGTGACCGAGGCTGGTCAAGTGTGACAGACGTCACTTTTCAAAATAAAACATCTTTCCGACTCCGAAATAAATAAAACGGAAGTAATGTAAATCATTTTTTAATTCCGTGCGGCCCGATACCAAATGATCCACAGACCGGTAGCGGTCTGCGCCCCGGGGGTTGGGGACCACTGTTTTGGAGCACTTGAGTGTGCCAAACGTCATCAGTCATGTGGTTTTCCATGAATGAAACAGGCTCCGGAGCAATGGTTCACATGGGAACGCCCATCGAGTCCAGGACGTGTATTGGAGCGCAATACACGCTCCAATACACGTCAAATTTGACATCACTACCTGTTGCAGTGTAATACAGAATTCGTCTGAGCAGAGAGCCTTGTATGCCAATCACTAATGCTACTCCTTGACCATTTTTGTACGACCACGAGTTTTCCTTGTGTAGTCTGTTCTTTTGCTGGATTTTGACCCTTGTCTGTTTGACCACAATTTCGTCTCCAATGCCCTGACCTTTGGCCTGTCTCATTTTACAGTTTTGCCTGCCTCCTGTTTACCATTCTGAAACTGGTTTTGACCCCTGCCTGGATTTTTACTACAAGTCTTAGATATCCATCTGGTGCTGCAATCCCTGTGCTATTCTGGTTTGAAACGGACTGATTAAAGGCTTTTTATTTTGTGACACTTTGACTCTCACAACTGGCTCCTTTGGAAACCATAACAACTGGTAGATGATTCTTTGCATGCTCTAATGCATGCTGGGAAACGGCTTCTTTTATTTTTGATAATTTAACAGAATTTAGTCATTATAGCACGTGCCAAACTCAAGGCCCGGGGGCCAAATGTGGCCTGCGAAAACATAACAAGTCAGAGTGTCTAAACATAAATAGGTCTTTGACTGAAACTACATTTCCCACATTGCAGTAATTAAGCCCATTTTAACAATGACAAAAACATTTCTAATAAAGCTAATGTTCTAACTTGTGTTTGATGTTGTTTTTCTTTATTTACCTGGATAGTTTGATCCTTGACTGATGGAGTTGTATAGATTTCGTAACCTGAAATATTAAAAAAAATGGTTATAACAGAGCAACAAACAAATGCATTTTTTTCTGTGGGACTGTTATGTTTGTAACTTGAATAAGTATTAAATTCTGTGGTAATTAACATTGTGGAGTAGTAACATTTATTTTACATTACATTGAGCTTCAGTTAGTTAAATTTCTAAGTTACATCTCGTCCTTTGACGACAGCCATTGCGCTGATGTGATCCTCGGTGAAAATGAATTTGGCACCCCTGCGTTACTGGATTATGCAGTTCCACTTGAAATTCTGTCCTCAAACCTTCCCAAAATGTCTGCGTTGAGCATTGAGATCACCTATGAGGGCTGAGCCTCTTCACCAACAAGGTGAGTTCCTGACAAGTTCAGGGATGTGATAGTGGCGAAATCAAATGAATGAGGAGAAGTGAAAGAAGGATGGCAGCACGTCCACCAAACCAGATAAATCCACGACGGTACAAAATAAAGCAGAGTGAACTCATGAATGATCAAGACATACAGGTGATATTCTAGCTCTTGTCTAAATGAGTGCTGCAAATGAGAGAAGCAGTGAAAGAGGAGAGCAGTTAAGGCCGATACAGCTAAGAAACAGATGCTTTAATTAACAGACAGAGAAATGTCTGTAGTAGAGTGTGTGCATGTGTGTGTTTATGTGTGTGTGTGTGTGTGTTTGATGATTTTAATTAGATGAAGTGTAAGATGAAATGCAAGGGAAAATCAACAAAGTGGCAGTCTTCTGCGCATGCGCGAGCAGGCTGCAGTTTCCTCTGCTCAGAGCGAGTTTGTTTGCATAATTTTGCGTTTTTTTTCTATGTTTCTGCGTGTATTTTTCTAACGTAAAATTATATAATGTATAGTGATATGCTAGTGTACTCCAGGGAGGAGTTGATGTCCATGAGGGTCAAAGGAGACCCCGCAACACGCGATCTCATCCCCGCTGAGCTCAGACGGAGATATCGCGGATGCCGAGCGGGTCGAGTTGAAAGGACTAGACTAACGGCTAGAGCCGCTAACCGGAGGAGAGTCAAGCCCTCCATCCCCTCCGTCATCACGGGGAACGTGAACTCTCTACCCAACAAGGTGGACGAACTGACGGCGCTGTGCAGGACTGATCATCGCTACCGGGAGACCAGCTTGTTGGTGTTCTCTGAGACGTGGCTAACTGGCGACGTGCCGGACGCTAACGTCCGACTACCCGGCTTCTCCTCCGTCCGAGCGGACCGGGACACGAACACCGCCGGTAAGAAGAAAGGAGGTGGATTAATCATCTACACCAACGATAGATGGTGCCATCCGGGACATGTGACGGTGAAATCAACACTGTGTAACCGCGACCTGGAGCTAACAGCTGTTAGCATCAGACCCTACTACCTGGTGCGTGAATTCTCACACGTCATCGTCCTCGCCGTCTACATCCCTCCACGTGCGGACCCTGAGGCGGCACGAGAGACCATCTGTGGGACCACCTCTGATCTTCGGACCCGGCACCCGGAGGCGCTCGTCATCATCACCGGTGACTTTAACCACGTCACCTTGGACTCATCTCTCCCCACAATGGTCCAGTGTGTAGACTGTCCCACACGGAAGAACCGAACCATCGATCTGTTCTACGCTAATGCTAAGGAGGCATACACCGCCACCCCCCTCCCTCCACTAGGTAAATCAGACCACAACCTAGTGTACCTACAGCCCACCTACATCCCGCTGGTGAAACGGCTGCCAGCAACAACACGACAGGTCAGGAGGTGGTCCCCAGAAGCAGAGGAGATGCTGAGGGACTGCTTCCAGACCACCGACTGGGATGTTATTGTGGGCTCACATGGGGAAGACATTGAGGGGGCAGCTCAGTGTTTTACAGACTACATAAACTTCTGTGTGGACACCGTGGCCCCTGTCAGGACAATCAGGTGTTACCCCAACAACAAACCATGGGTAACCAAGGAAGTCAAGGCTGTCCTGAACAGGAAGAAGCGGGCGTTCAGGAGCAAGAACGAGGAGGAGATGAGGAAGGCCCAGAAGGAAGTGAGACTCTGCCTGAGGGAGGCCAAGGAGGCGTACAGGAGGAAGCTGGAGAAGCAGCTGGGGCGCAACCAAGTGCGGGAGGTCTGGAATGGGATGAGAACCATCACCGGACACGGGAAAGGGCGCAGCACTGTGGAGGGGAATATTGAACAAGCGAATGAACTTAACAGCTTTTTCAATCGGTTCAGCTCCCCCACCACTCCCGGCTCCTCGTCCCAGGCCTCTCCTGGCCTACAGGCCTCTCCTGGCCCTACAGACCGCTCCACTGATGCTCCCTCCTCCTGTGCTTCCTCTCCTTCCACCCCTGCCACTTCTCCCGAGCCCACTCCAAGAACTGCGAAGCTCAACGGCCCCACCTCAACCACTGGACTTCCAACCTCGCCACAACCTCCTGCTCCCACCACGACCGAGACCATCATCACTGCAGACCTGGTGACGACAACGCTGAGGAGGCTCCGTCCCTACAAGGTGGCTGGACCAGATAAGGTCTCCCCAAGACTCCTCCGAGCCTGTGCTTCGGAACTAGGGGACCCCCTGCAACAATTGTTCAACCTCAGTCTGCGGCTGGGGAGGGTCCCGTCACTGTGGAAGACCTCCTGCATTGTCCCTGTACCCAAGAAAGGACGCCCTACTGAGCTCAACGACCACCGACCGGTCGCTCTTACCTCCCACGTAATGAAGACCCTAGAGCGACTGGTCCTGGAGCTCATGCGTCCACAGGTGCAGGGTGCTATGGACCCTCTCCAGTTTGCCTATCAGGCCAAGGTTGGGGTTGACGATGCTGTCATGTACCTCCTCCACCGCACACTCTCCTACCTGGACGCCGGGGGCTGTGCCATCAGAGTGCTCTTCTTCGACTTTTCGAGTGCCTTCAACACCATCCAGCCCCAGCTCCTGCAGGATAAACTGACCTCCATGGCTGTGGACCCCTACCTCGTGAGCTGGATTACGGACTACCTAACGGACAGACCCCAGTACGTCCGTATGGGGGACTGCTTGTCTTCTATGGTGACCAGCAGCACGGGGGCGCCACAGGGGACCGTTCTATCCCCCATTCTCTTCACCCTTTACACATCAGACTTCAAGCACAACTCGGATACATGCCACATACAGAAGTACTCCGATGACACCGCGATAGTGGCATGTATCCGGGAGGGTGATGAGGGGGGGTACAGGGCATTGGTGGCTGACTTCGTGGAGTGGTGCCAACAGAACCAGCTCCAGCTCAACGTCTCCAAGACAAAGGAGATGGTTCTGGATTTCCGGCGGGCACCTCCCTCTCCACAGCCGGTGATCATCAATGGCAGTGAGGTGGAGGTGGTAGAAAACTATAAGTACCTGGGACTGCAGCTAGACAGCAGACTGGACTGGTCACTCAACTCCAACTGTGTGTACAAGAAGGGGCAGAGCAGGATGTACTTCCTAAGGAGGCTGGCCTCCTTCAACATCTGTCCTAAGCTCCTTTTCATGTTCTATCAGTCCGTAGTCTCCAGTGTGCTGTCATACGCCATTGTGTGTTGGGGTGGGGGGGCCAGGAAAAGAGATATGGACCGTCTGAACAGACTCATCCGCAGAGCGGGCTCAGTGGTCGGGCTGAGCCTGGACTCTGTGGATATGCTTCTGGAGAGCAGGACCATGTCTAAAATTAAGGCCACCATGAACAACACCAGGCACCCCCTACACACCACCTTCTCCCAGCAGAGAAGCACCTTCAGCGGCAGACTGCTGTCACACAGTGCCTCCACAGAGAGGCTGAGGTCCTCCTTCGTGCCCCGTGCCATCAGGGGGTACAATGACTCTCTCAGGAGGAGCGGGGGGGAGGTGGCGAGGTCAGCACGGGGTTGAAAATGGATTTAATTTAATTTAAATTTAATTTTATACTGTTGTATATATATATATATAAAATTTATTTATTTATTTTTTATACTGTTTTTATATTTTAATTCAATTTTATACTGTTTAGATTTTATTTTATACTGTTTATATTTTAATACTGTAATATTTTTAAATTTTATACTGTTTATATTTTTAGTTATAGTTTAGTATATAAGTCCTGTTAGTGCTGCATGTGCCTGTCTGTTATTGTAATGTATGTCTTGTGGTATGTCCTGTGATGTCAGTGTTTCCTTTTCTCCTGGTGTTTATCCAGTATTATTTGTTAAGTAATGCCTGAGCAGTGGATATATGCAATTTCCTCCGGGATTAATAAAGTATCTATCTATCTATCTATCTATCTATCTATCTATCTATCTATCTATCTATCTATCTATCTATCTATCTATCTATCTATCTATCTATCTATCTATCTATCTATCTATCTCCTAGAAGGTTAATCACCACCCATATTTTCTCAACTGTTTTTCTTGTCTGATCCCTTCTTTCTGAGCATCGGCAGCAGGGGAAAAGAGGAAATAAGCAGGAGACCCAGGCCCCGTACACACGATGAAGATTTTATTTAAAACGCAACTTTATAAAAACGCATCGGAAAAGATTTGCGTCCACACGACAGCGTTTTAAAAAAATGTTCCAGTAACCCAGGGTTTCTGATTCCGCCCCCTTTCACAGCTGCTCATGCGGCTTCATTTCATGGTTCTGTTGGACGGAGAGCTTGACCAATGTTCGCTTTTACAAAAAACATATTTTAGAGGTATTTGAACATGTCATGAGGATCCCATTGTTGTAGTGGAGTTTCAGTGGAGTTTCAGCATTAATTCACAGGGAATTACATAATTTTGTAGATAAACTAACATACCTGTACAGATGTGATGCTACAGACTACATTTCAACCTTTATATGTATAAC
The DNA here is from genome assembly GCF_040054535.1 of Antennarius striatus. NCBI lineage: Eukaryota > Metazoa > Chordata > Actinopteri > Lophiiformes > Antennariidae > Antennarius > Antennarius striatus. The sequence goes on along the minus strand of NC_090785.1, from coordinate 20,371,943 downwards.
GCTTTAATCACATCAGCAGACTTTTCAAAGAGCTTTAGCAGACGGAGAAACCCAACAAAAAACACTTTAATCGCACTCAATTCTACTACAATTTTACATTAGATGAAAGCGCTAAAGTGCTTCAAAAATACTAAATACCAATAAAAAGAAATACAATTTAAAAATCATCGCATTATATCAGGAAATTTGCAAGAGTGAGTGGATCATCAACTAAAGTGCAAAGGACATTTTTGTGACACCAGATGTTCCTAAAGTTATTTAGGTCTTTTGTCATTTTGTAAATGACTCCCAGAGAGAACCTCAGCATCTTCATCTCTGCTACCTCCAGCTCTGTCTCCTGTCTTTTCTTCAGTGACACTGTCTCTAGACCAAACAACATCGCTGGTCTCACCACAGTTTTGTACACCTTTCCTTTCATTTTAGCTGAAACTCTTCTATCACACATCACACCTGACACTTTCCTCCACCCGTTCCATCCTGCCTGTACATGCTTCTTCACCTCTTTTCCACACTCTCCATTGCTCTGGACTGTTGAGCCTAAGTACTTAAAATCCTCCACCTTCTTGATCTCTTCTCCCTGTAACCTCACTCTTCCACTTGGATCCCTCTCATTCACACACATGTACTCTATCTTACTGCGGCTAACCTTCATTCCTCTCCTTTCCAGGACAAACCTCCACCTCTCTAGCTTCTCCTCCACCTGTTCCCTGCTCTCACTGCAGATCACAATGTCATCTGCAAACATCATAGTCCATGGAGATTCCTGTCTAACCTCGTCTGTCAGCCTGTCCATCACCATAGCGAACAAGAAGGGGCTCAGAGCGGATCCCTGATGCAGTCCCACCTCCACGTTGAACTCCTCTGTCACACCTACAGCACACCTCACCACTGTCTTACAGTCCTCATACATGTCCTGCACCGCTCTAACATACTTCTCTGCCACTCCAGACTTCCTCATACAATACCACAGTTCCTCTCTGGGCACCCTGTTGTAAGCTTTCTCCAGATCTACAAAAACACAATGCAGCTCCCTCTAGCCTTCTCTGTACTTCTCTATCAACATCCTCAACGCAAATACTGCATCTGTAGTACTCTTTTTTGGCATGAAACCATACTGCTGCTCACAAATGTTCACTTCTGCCCTTAGTCTAGCTTCCACTACTCTCTCCCATAACTTCATTGTATGGCTCATCAGCTTTATTCCTCTCTAGTTGCCACAACTCCCTTGTTCTTAAAAATGGGCACCAGCACACTTCTCCTCCATTCCTCAGGCATCTTCTCACTATCTAAGATCCTGTTGAACAACCCAGTCAGAAACTCTACTGCCACCTCTCCTAGACACTTCCAAACCTCGACAGGTATATCATCAGGACCGACTGCCTTTCCACTCTTCATCCTCTTCAGTGCCCTCCTCACTTTGTCCTGACTGATCTTTGCTTCATCCTGGTCCACAACAGTCACCTCTTCTAGTCTTTGTTCTCTCTCATTTTCCACGTTCATCAACTTTTCAAAGTACTCTTTCCATCTTCCCATCACACTACTGGCACCTGTCAATAGACTTCCATCTCTATCCTTAATCACCCTAACCTGCTGCACATCCTTCCCATCTCTATCTCTCTGTCTTGCCAACCGGTATAGATCAGTCTCTCCCTCCTTACTGTCCAACCTAGCATACAAGTCCTCATAAGCTTCTTGTTTGGCTTTTGCTACCTCTACCTTCACCTTACGCTGCATCTCCCTGTACTCCTGTCTACTCTCCTCAGTCCTCTCAGTGTCCCAGTCATCTGGAAGCACCTCCTGACCACCCAGAGCCTGTCTTAACTCCTTCCTAAAAGTCCTGCAACACTCTTCCTTTTTCAGCTTCCACCATTTTGTCTTCTGCTCTGCCTTTGCCCTCTTGATCTTCCTCACCACCAGAGTCATCCTACACACCACCATCCTATGCTGTTTGGCTACACTCTCACCTACCACTACTTTACAGTCACTGATCTCTTTCAGGTTACACCGTCTACACAAGATGTAGTCTACCTATGTGCTCCTACCGCCACTCTTATAGGTCACTCTATGTTCCTGCCTCTTCTGGAAGAAATTATTCACTACAGCCATTTCCATCCTTTTTGCAAAGTCAACTACCATCTGTCCTTCTGCATTCCTCTCCTGGATACCAAACCTGCCCATCACGTCCTCATCACCTCTGTTTCCTGCACCAACATGTCCATTGAAGTCTGCTCCAATGACAACTCTCTCACTTCTAGGCATGCTCTGCATCACTTCATCAAAGTCCGACTAGAATTTCTCCTTCTCCTCCAGCTCACATCCTACCTGTGGAGCATACCCGCTAACAACATTGAACATCACACCTTCTATTTCTAGCTTCAGACTCATCACTCTATCCGACACTCTTTTTACCTCCAGGACATTCCTAACAAACTCCTCCTTCAAGATAACTCCTACTCCATTTCTCTTCCCATCTATACCATGATAGAACAGCTTGAACCCTGCTCCTAAACTTCTAGCCTTGCTACCTTTCCAGCTGGTCTCCTGTACACACAGTATGTCTACCTTCCTCCTCTGCATCACGTCAACCAACTCTCTACCTTTTCCTGTCATAGTTCCAACATTCAACGTCCCTACTCTTAGTCCTATACTCTTGGTGTTCCTCTTCTCTTTCTTCGAGCGAATGCACTTTCCTCCTCTCCTTCTTCGACCAACAGTAATCCAATTTCCACCGGCGCCCTGTAGGTCAACAGCGCCGATGGTGGTCGTTGTTAACCCGGGCCTCGACCCGGGCCGGGTCGAGGCCCGGCCCGGGCCGGGCCTCGATCGAGGCCTCGACCCGGGCCTCGACCGATTCGGTATGGAAGTCATAGATTTGCATCTTTGATTTGGCAAAAGTTTTACGCCGGATGCCCTTCCTGACGCAACCCTCTGTATTTATCCGGGCTTGGGACCGGCACAATAAGACACTGGCTTGTGTCCTCTTGTGGCTACATTTGGAGGTTTCCAGATCATTGGGTATAAATGCTGGTCTCGTTTCATTAGATCAGGAAAAGGCATTTGACCGTGTTGAGCACAGCTTCCTCTGGAAAACTATGGAGAAGTTTGGGTTCAGCACCGGTTTTATTGCCAAGATCCGGGTGTTGTACAGTGACGTTGAGAGTATACTGAAGTTTAACGGCAGTTTGTGTCCCCCCTTCAGGGTACACCGGGGCATCCGGCAGGGCTGTGCTCTGTCTGGGATGCTCTATGCACTCTCCCTGGAACCCCTCCTCCGTAAAATCCGCAAAAGCATCGACGGTTTGATTTTACCTGGTTTTAGAGAGAGCATTATTTTGTCTGCCTATGCTGATGATGTTGTTTCCTATCAAAAACCAGAGGGATGTTGATGTTTTGGTGGTTTTAACAAATGTATTCAATGTTTTAACTGCTGCAAAAGTAAACTGGAGCAAAAGTGAAGCCCTTGCTGTTGGTGAGTGGCATGGCAACCTCCCGGTTCTTCCTCAAAACTTGTTGGAAGACTGATGGTCTCAAATATCTCGGTGTGTACCTGGGAAATGAGACAATACCAGGAAGAACTGGGAGGGCGTCATTGAAATGATAGAAAGGAAACTAAAAAAATGGAAATGGTTGCTCCCCAGAATGTCGCACAGAGGTCGAGTTTTAGTGATAAACAACCTGGTGGCCCCGCAGCTGTGGCACCGCTTGGCCTGTATGGACTCTCCATCAGGTTTCTAGCCCAAATCCAGACCAAACTTGTTAACTTTTTCTGGGACGGGCTACATTGGGTGCCTCAAGGAGTGTTGTTTTTATCGAGAGCGGAGGGGGGACAGGGCCTCATCCACCTGGCTAGTAGAACAGCCACGTTCAGATTACAGTTCATCCAGCAGTTTCTGACTGGACCAGCGGATTTGACATGGAGAGAGGTGGCCAGCCGCATATTCAGACGTGTGAGTAACTTGGGGCTGGATGCTGCACTGTTTTTGATGGATTCTAAATTTCTGAAGTTAAATGGTTTGCCTCCATTCTATCATGGTGTTTGCCTCCGTTCTATCATGGTGTCTACCAGTGTCCCTTCTGCCCCCTTCGTGAGACAGTCTTTCATGCTTTTAGTGAGTGTGAGAGACTTGCAGTGCTCTTCACTCTTTTGACGAATTTTTTTAATCTGTTCAGTGAAAATTTTAATATCAGGAAATTTATTTATGGCGCTGGGTACAAGAAATTGAATCAAAGAAAGTGGCAGCTTTTCAAGTTTATCTCTGGAGAGGCAAAACTCGCAATTTACGTGACCAGAAAGGGAAGAAAAAACGATACTGTTCAATAAGCAGCTACTGTTTTTTGCTGTAACATCAGATGTCGCTTAAAACTAGAATTTGTTTTTTTACAAAATGACAAAAGACCTAAATAACTTTAGGAACATCTGGTGTCACAAAAATGTCCTTTGCACTTTAGTTGATGATCAACTCACTCTTGCAAAATTCCTGATATAATGCACTGATTTTAAAAACTGTATTTCTTTTATTGGTTTTTAGTATTTTTGAAGCACTTTAGCGCTTGAGTGCGATTAAAGTGTTTTTTGCAAAATCTTCTTTTCCTTTCGGCTTTTCCCTTTAGGGGTCGCCACAAGGAATCAGTTGCCTCCACCTAACCCTGTCTTCTGCATCCTCTTCTCTCACACCAACTACCTTCATGTCCTTTTTCACTACATCCTATAAACCTCCTCTTTGGTCAACCCCTAAGAGGGCCTGTGATATACTTGTGGCACGTGTTGTTATTCATAATATTGCCATTATTAGAGGAGAACACCCTGCCTCACAAATTGATTACCACGATGATTGCCCCATCCTGCTATTCAAGAGGGCAGAGCGGTGTGCAACACAGTCTGCGAGAATTATTTTTCCAATTAAATCACCATCACTACCACCACAGCAAAAAATAAAAGCACAAGTCGCATTCCATTTGGTCTTTATTTCCTACAAATCCAAATCCAAACCTTAGTTCTTGTGTCTTACCAATAGTTAACATGATTCACCTGTGGCCAGCCACCTCTAACTGGTGCTGCAGAATTTCTATTTCCAGATGTTTGTTTTTTTTTTTTTCAGGAGGTAAATCCAGTACAGCTCCTTCACGGATAGTTGTGGATAGATGAAGACATGAAAAGATGGATTTACATATGATTTCCAGGACAGATAGGATCAGGAATGAGTACATCAGAGGGACAGCACATGTTAGAGGTTTTGGAGATAAAGTCAGAGAGGCCAGACTGAGATGGATTGGACTTGTCCAGAGGAGAGATAGTGAATATATTGTTAGAAGGATGCTGAGTTTTGAAGTGCCAGGCAGGAGGCCTAGAGGAAAACCAAAGAGGAGGTTCATGGATGTAATGAGGGAGGACATGAAGGCAGTTGGTGTGAGAGAAGAGGATTCAAAGGACAGGGTTAGATGGAGGCAATTGATTCGCTGTGGCGACCCCTGAAGGGAAAAGCTGAGAGGAAAAGAAGAAGATCAGTATTGGGCGGGTTCATAAAGGTTTAAATTACTGTAAATAATAAAATAGTTTGTTGCAATTTCACCGAATTTAGTTTTTCACAGGTGGGATCCTCATGACATGTTCGCCTCTGAAATACCTCTAAAATATGTTTTTTGTAAAAGCGAATATTGGTCAAGCTCTCCGTCCAACGGAACCATGAAATGAAGCCGACTGAGCAGCTGTGAAAGGGGGCGGAATCAGAAACCCTGGGTTACTGGAATAAAACCTACTCCTGACCAGGTTACCTTCAGAGAGTCTGACCCAGATTTTCAGTTTAGCTCGGTTCCTAAAACAGGCTGACACTGGGTTAAGTTACCTCCCTTTGTGAAACTGGAAACCCTGGTTTTCCCTGATTTCAGGGTAAACATACCCAGGTTTTCCATTAAACCTGCTTTGTGAAACAGGTCCACTATGTCCAAAATCCAAAAGCAGTGAAGTTAGCATGTTGTGTAAATCATACATAAAAACAGAACATGGTAGTCCATTGCTTATTCGCGCTTCAAGATGCACGGCTTCACTACATAGGGGATTTTTTAGTAGGTAGTCACGTCATACCATACGCCCATGCTTTTGGCTGACAGCATCCGTGTGAACGCTGACTCACCAAACGCAGCGCACTTTTGTATATTAAAGAACCACTTGAAAGTGTTTTAAACAGTCTATAAGAGTGTGGGAAAAGATAATGCAGATATAAGGTGATTTAATATCAGTATGGGGAGGGTTCAAATTACCGTAAATACAGTATTTTCCACACTATAAGGCACACTGGACTATAAGGCGCACCCTCAATAATTTGTTCGTTTTATAATTTATTTCATATATAAGGCGCACACAATAAAAAATAATAAAATTTGATAAACTGCAGCGGCTGTAGTTGCACAATCTGTCCACTAGATAGACCCACATTGCTCAGGCAGTCATGATTGCATTCATGACTTCCTAATTACCTTTGAATGGCCCCTATTGTTGTCAGTCAGCCATTCTGAGCCTCATCAAGGAAACCTGATCACTTGATCACTTTGCCATCTATATATACTGTATATTGTCGATTTTGTATATTTTGTTTTTGTCCCTCTCACCCTTGTGGGGTGGTATCTGTGTGTCATCCTCAACCTCAGGTCCTCGACCAGAGGCCTGGGAGTCTGAGGGTTCTGTGCAGTATCTTAGCTGTTCCTAGGACTGCGCTCTTCTGAACTGACTCTTAAGATGTTGTTCCAGGAATCTGCTGGAGCCACTCTTCCAGTTACATATGTTCCTGTACACTATCACAGCTAGTTGGTTGTGCCTTTCCATGTATGCTAAGCTGGCGAGCATCTTACACCCTGCTACCACATGCTGGACTGACTCTGGGGCTTCTTTACATAGCCTGCACCTTGGGTCAGACCTACTGTGGTAGATATTGTCCTTTATTGCTCTTGTACTTAGGGCCTGTTCTTGTGCTGCCATGATCAGTGCCTCTGTGCTGTCTGTCAGTCCAGCTTTATTCAGCCATTGGTAAGTCTTCTTGATATCAACCACTTCCTCTATCTGACGGTGGTACATGCCGTGTAGGGGCTTGTCCCTCCATGTTGTGTCCTCCTCCTCCTCAGGTTTCTGCTGTCTAAGGTATTCACTGAGCAGTTCATCTGTTGGGGCCATCTTCCTGATGTACTCTTGGATTTTTGATTTCTCATCCTGGACAGTGGCTTTGATGCTCACTAGTCCTCGGCCTCCATCTTTCCGCTTAGTGTACAGCCTCAGGATGCTGGACTTGTGGTGAAACCCTCCATGCATGGTGAGGCGCTTTCTAGTCTTGATGTCTGTGGCTTCTATCCCCTTTGGCCAGCTTATGATCCCAGCGGGGTATCTGATGACAGGCAGTGCTTACATGTTGATGGCTTGGACCTTGTTCTTGCCATTCAGCTGACTTCTCAGGACTTGCCTTACTCTCTGGAGGTATTTGGCTGTGGACGACTTCCTCCTCATGGTTGCCATTAGCCTGTGGGATTCCAAGGTATTTGTAGCTGTCCTTGATGTCTTCTATCCTGCCCCCTGGTAGGTCAACCCCTTCAGTTCTGATCATCTTGCCTCTTCTTGATACCATCCGGCCACATTTGTCTAATCCGAATAACATCGCTATGTCGTCGCTGTAGATCCTGGTGGTGTGGATCAGTGAGTCAATTTCTCGCTCATTCTTGGCATACAGCTTGATGTCATCCATGTAGAGGAGATGGCTGATTGTTGGTATCCGTAGCCACTCTTTGTGATGATGTGACTGAGGGGGTTCAGGCCTATGCAGAACAGCAGTGGTGATAGTGCATCCCCTTGGTATATGTCGCACTGGATGTTAACTTGGGCAATTGGCTTGGAGTTAGTCTCCAGGGTTGTCTTCCACTTCCCCATTGAGTTCTTGATGAAGGCTCTTAGTGTCATGTTGATCTTATACAGTTCCAGACATTCCAGTATCCACGTGTGTGGCATTGAGTCGTAGGCTTTCTGGTAGTCAATCCAGGCGGTGCACAAGTTGGTTTGCCTATTCTTATAGTCTCTGTGTACTGCTCTGTCCACCAGTAGCTGGTGCTTGGCTCCCCTGGTGTTACTACCAACTCCTTTCTGTGCCCCGCTCATATACTGATCCATGTGCCTACTCATCTTAGCTGCCATGATGCCTGACAGGACAGCTTATTGGCCGGTAGTTGGATGGGGTGGATCCCTTCTGTGGGTCTTTCATGATCAGGACTGTCCTGCTTTCAGTCAACCATTCTGGGTGCGTCCCATCCCTTAGCAGCTGGTTCATCTGTGCTGCTAGACGGCCATGGAGTGCTGTCAGCTTCTTTAGCCAGTATGTATGGATCATATCTGGGCCCGGTGCTGACCAACTCTTCATCTTTGACACTCTTGCTTGGATGTCTGCCCTCATGCATTGCAGACCACGCCCCTTCTGCATTTGTGTAGGTTGACTGGATAGTGTTTGTCCCGACTGGGATTCGAACCCACAACCTCAATACAACCACAATATTACCATTTATCTCAAACATTGTTCACAATTCTGTCTAAATGTGTGATAGTGAGCATTTCTGCTTTGCTGAGATAATCCATCCCACCTCACAGGTCTGCCACGTCAAGATGCTGATCTGACATCATGATTAGTGCACATGTGTACTTTATACTGCCCACAATAAAAGGCCACCCTGAAATGTGCAGTTTTTTTGCTTTATTGGGGGTCTGGGGACTCAGAACCAGTCAGTATCTGGTGTGACCACCATTTGCCTCATGCAATGCAACACATCTTCGCATAGAGTTTATCAGATTGTCAATTGTGGCCTGTGGAATGTTGGTCCACTCCTCTTCAATGGCTGTGCAAAGTTGCTGGATATTAGTGGGAACTGGTACATGCTGTCGTATACGCCGGTCAAGCACATCCCAAACAAACTCAATGGATGACATGTCCGGTGAGTTTGCTGGCCATGCGAGAACTGGGACATTTTCAGCTTCCAAGAATTGTGTACAGATCCTTGCAACATGTGGCCGTGCTTTATCTTGCTGAAACATGAGGTGACGTTCCTGGATGTATGACACAACAATGGGCTTCAGGATCTCATCACGGTATCTCTGTGTATTAAAAATACCATCAATAAAATACACCTGTGTTCTACATCCATAACAGATGCCTGCCCATACATTAACCCCACCACCACCATGGGTCACTCGATCCACAACATTGACATCAGCAAAGCGCTCACCCACACGACGCCAGACATGCTGTCTGCCATCTGCCCTGAACAAGGTAAACCGAGATTCATCCGTGAAGAGAACACCTCTCCAACGTGCTAGACGCCGTCAAATGTGAGCATTTGCCCACTCAAGTCTGTTACGGCAACGATCTGGAGTCAGATTAAGACCCCGATGAGGACGACGGTTTCTGACAGTTTGTGCAGAAATTGTTTGGTTATGCAAACCAATTGTTTCAGCAGATGCTGAGAGGGCGGAAGTAAGCATTTGTGAGCAGCAGTATGATTTATTTCCAAAAAAGAATACTACAGATGCAGAATTTGCTTTGAGGAGGTTGATAGAGAAGTACAGAGAAGGCCAGAGGGAGCTCCATTGTGTTTTTGTAGATCTGGAGAAAGGGTTCCCAGAGAGGAACTGTGGTATTGTATGAGAAAGTCTGGAGTGGCAGAGAATTATGTTAAAGTGGTGCAGGACATGTATAAGGACTGTAAGACAGAGAACCCAGATCAAACTGTATGCTGTAGGTGTGACTGAGGAGTTCAAGGTCGGGCAGTCAAAATCACTGCCTATGAGAATTTCAGTAGTTGCAGAATTCTGGGAGGCCGAGTGTTACGGTGTGTACGCGTGTATTTGTGTCTGTGACTGACTGACTGACTGACTGACTGACTGACTGACTGACTGACTGACTGACTGACTGACTGACAGAGAGAGAGAGAGAGCATGTGTGTGTGTGTGGGTGCCCTATGTAACAGTAAAATATCTATACAGTATATCAATCATTAATTTTAACTGAAGTGAGAAACTGTCAAACTAAGAGCAAACAGGTAAAAACAGAAAGTGGAGGCGGTGAGGGGACACGAGCAGTTTTCAGCTCTGATTGGTCAAATACACCGCGCTCGTGCAACAAAACAAAACAAAAAATTTCACCAAGTAACCTTAAATAGACCGAAATAGAGGCAAGCTGAAGAAAACCTAAGGAAACACCCTGGCTGCAGTCTCTGTTGGGAGGGACGGTGTGGTACTGGCCAAACACTGGGGGTGACGACAGTGAAGGAGAATATAATCAAGTAAATTCTCAAGTTTTGTATTCACGTTACATTTCGCTTAATAATGTATAGCCAAATATATTGTGTAATGGGCGTCCACCGTTTAGCGGTGGACGCTGGCTGTGTAATTTGTTTGGCTCTCTGTTGTAGGTGGAGACTGATACTGGAGACTGACACTGGAGAACCGTATAAGGGAGAAGCAACCAACCAGAGAACGACACGATGTATATGAGCTAATGTATAGTGACCCATCCTAAAGGTGGAGCCTAGTGACGTGCATAATAAATATCTGAGATTCTCTGGAATGTGTTGTTCCTGCCCCTTGTCACAGTTCAAACAACACAAGATTTTGTATTAGGGACAGAGAACCGAGATCTGTTTAGAAATATTGTATTAGGGCAAATACATTTGATCAACAAAACGGTTTGTTTCTTGTTCCTCCTTCCGGTTTTGAACACGCACAACTGCTGTGGGTGGACTTCGGGATAAAAGTACGTTTACCTAACAACAGTCCTGAGGATTTTACGAGCACAAGTTTTGACGAGTTTTGTTTGTATCGTACTCGTCAAAAATGCATTATCCGTGCCGGATTCTCGTCTGAAATGAGTACTCGGCTCAACCCTAGATTTCAAGTACTTAGGGTCAACAGTCCAGAGCAATGGAGAGTGTGGAAAGGAAGTAAAGAAGCATATATAGGCAGGATGGAGCGGGTGGAGAAAAGTGTCAGGTGTGATGTGTGATAAAAGAGTTCTAGCTAAAATGAAAGGAAAGGTATACAAAACTGTGGTGAGACCAGCGATGTTGTTTGGTCTAGAGACAGTGTCACTGAGGAAAAGACAGGAGACAGAGCTGGAGGTAGAAGAGATGAAGATGCTGAGGTTCTCTCTGGGATCGACCAGGATGGATAGGATCAAGAATGAGTACATCAGAGGGACAGCACATGTTAGAGATTTTGGAGATACAGTCAGAGAGGCCAGACTGAGATGGTCTGGACATGTCCAGAGTAGAGATAGTGAATATATTGCAGGGCTCGAAATTGCGACCATTTTGGTCGCATATGTGCCCAAATTTTTATCAGGGCAACTATTAAATATATTTGGGAGCACCGGTGCGACTTAGGAAAAAAATCTGGTGCGCGTTTTTTTGTGAGGCCGCGCTCCTGCGGTCCTGCCAGGAAACAATGACAGCGCAACTGAGGCTGCTCTCCTGGGCGAGGGAGAGAGGCACGCGGAACGGAGATGGACGGAGCGGTGTCTATCGCTCCATCACTGCCTTGCTTTTGCGTAGGTGCTCCTAAAGTCTTTGCTGGTGCTACTAACTTCTAAATTTGGGAGCACCAGTGCTACCAAGAAAAAAAGTTTATTTCGAGCCCTGTATTGGTAGAAGGATGCTGAGTTTTAAGCTGCCAGGCAGGAGGCCTAGAGGAAGACCAAGGAGGAGGTTTATGGATGTAGTGAAAGAGGACATGAAGATAGTTGGTGTGGGAGAGGAGGATGCAGAAGACATGGTTGGATAGAGGCAAATGATTAGGGACCCCTGAAGGGAAAAGCCGAAATGACAGGAAGAAGATGGAGACTAGCAATAGTTTTAAACATAAATTAGTAAATATTGTGGAAAAGTTATGAATATAACATGCAATTACATTTAGAATATACAATACTCATGCAGCTGTGAAGCTGCACTTAGTACAGTTATTTGCGTTCTCAGTCTACAAAAATTGGAGTATGATATGGTTTATCTGAATGTATGTTATTTGACCTGTGAAGCTAAGTGTTGGTATTTTACAGCTATTTTATAAGCCAGTACAAGTCAGTTGCTGCAGCCCCACAACCCCATTTGCTTCTTTTTATCCTGTATCTCTTTACGACATTAATCAGCTACATAATGACAGTGGTATTAGAATCAGCATTAGCACAGCTTCTACACAAAGACAAGAAAAAAGATTTTGTCAGAAATTCACAAATTTGTTATAGCAAGATTATGTCCAGATATGTTTTTGAGGCCCACAAAAGAGCAGCTTGAAATATTGCGAAAGACGAAATGAAGATTGAAAACTGTGTTGATCAAGCTGTTAGTGTTTATTTGTGACAGCTTTAGTCATATGTCATGCTGTCTAAAGACTTTTATATTGCAGTGCCATTGCTATGAGGGGAGGCTGACATAGGGAACCAGCACACAGAAGCATTTCCAGCTGGTTGCATGTCAGATTATATTCTTTTGTCAACCAGGGAGGGTAATCAGATTGTGAAAATTGTCTCCCCTCAATGTTGCAAAAAAAATTGCCAAATAACTGTTGAAAAAAATAAATAAGCTATTTTTATTTTAATCTCTAATACAACCAGTCAGTGATTATCTTTGTCCATAGCAGGTGCCTTACATTTTCCTCACAAAAAATCATTTGGCTTTTGGTCTTTTTCCTGTTTGATTCCCTTTTTGTTGTTGTGTTTTGTGACTTCTAACTTCAATTTGTTGTGTTGTCCTGTTTTGCTGCTGTGAATTGCACTGCTGAGCCCATACAGTACCAACATGATGAGATCCTATTCATTTAAAGCATCATTGGAGTCCAGAAAGGCACAGCAGGTGATATTGTCTGAGATCAATCAAACTTTACTACAATTACGAGACGTACAACAATGCTGTAAATATTGATCAACACTATACAGACTTTCCATTTATTACAAGCAGGATTACAATTTATGGATGTGCAGGACCCTGCTGATGATCGTGATTTTATTCTGCCAGTATACTGTTTTTTTTTTTGCAGAGCTTAGATCTATGACGATCAAATACGACAAAGGAAGACGAGAAGGGGTAACAGAACTGGGAACTGGAACACTGGTCTATAATGCAGAGACAGGAGCTCACCCATAAGGACAATTATCATAGATTGACCTACACTGTGCATTGTCACATGGCAATCTATTGTGTTTCAATGAAATTTGCCTATTTAAAAATCTTTGTTTCTGCACTGTGACGCAAAGAAAATATTTCAATGTGGAATCTTCAACACATCTTGGAATTCTAGACACACCACATTTCATCTCATCATTTCATTCTCTTTTCATTCATGCTCAACCTTGTGTATTTATAACTACTGCTCCAAATCAAGCAGCATGTAGTCTTTAAGCTATCAATTAAAATATCTTGCTTTGTAGGCCCTGAACTTTTCACAGACAAGGACAGTTGTCAGACACTGATGGGACACACAAAGTCTAATCTGTCACTCATTTGGTTATTTTCTAGGAAGGCTCATTTTCCTACAGTTGAAAGTGTGGTGGGGGTTTCGTTTTTATTAAGGACAGGAGACAGTGTAAAATACAAGATATTTATTTGTCAATTCCAATCATGTATTGGTTGAGTAGCAGTACAATAATATCATCAATAGGTTGAGTATGAGTCCAATAACATCATCAAAAGGTTGACAGACAGACAGGTTCAACAAACAGACAAGTTCAACAAATACTTATCTAAGCATGATGAGAGCCCTGGAGACGATGAAAAAAAATCCTCGGGAGTGTTGTTGCAGAGTACTCTGAGTAGATGAAAACTTCAAATACAAACTAAAATAATGAATCACATCTCTTTTTATACTCTAAAGGCGTAACTATGAGAGGTGTGAATCAGTTGTTTAACTTCATTCCCTCTGCTCTCCACTAACCTTTCCCCCATTTTCAGTAGGTGCATCATGACCTCAAGAAGTTTAGCAGAGACGTCTAGTCGACAGTTTCACAAGGCTGAGGACATAACCTAATCAGTCACGTGGACATTTAGTGCAGACAAAATTATTAACAGATACTGACATTTACGCAAACACTTCTAAAAACAGATTAGATTCTTGCAGAATCTTTCATGACCTCGAGACTTCCTGGGGCCGTTTCTCCCAAGTGCTGAAAGATTTGACACACACACTCTAGATTTCTGGGTCAAGAAATGATATTATTTTATTATATTATTATATTATTTTATTGTATTAAAAACTTTCCACCACAAAAGATCTATCACAACAATACATCACTTAATCATGCAATGAATCCACAAATGGCTTCCTGTTGATGTGAAGTGGAGCCCTTCCAGGTTCCACCAGTGTGTCATTGTGAAGCATCTGTTCAACAAACAAGAAACAAAGGGGAGAGCAGTGGCTCTCCTCCCGGCTGGGGTGCAATCCATCAACGACTGAACTGTGGGCCCATACGGATGTATTTCTGGTGATGGTGGTTGGCGGTGTGTATCTCAGCAGTGATTAAGGAGTGTTTTCAGCTCCAAGACGTGTCGTGAAGGAGAGAAGTTAACACCCACACACACACTCAGTGCAGCCCAGCACAGTTTGACCCTTGTCTGTTGTCATCAGGATAGCTGGCTAATTAAGATGAGCTCCTCTCACACCGACACACACACACGACAGCTTGTCGCCAGTTTCCCTATCAAGAGACTCTTGTGAAGAGCCTGTGTGTGTCTGTGAGTGCGCGCATAAATGGGGGCGGCAGTGGCTCAGTGGTGGAGCGCGCCAGAGAGCAGGTCGTCCAATGTTCTGAGATTGGCTGCTTGATTCCCGCTCTCGCCCAAAAAAACACCCCGATATGAGCTGACAGTGGGAGGTGTCAGCTCACCTCCGGAGCGCTTGAGGCGCCCTTGAGTAAGGCGCCATCCCCCTTATAAATTGCTCACATGGGGGCACCATAAAAGAGCTGCCCATCATTCTACCTCCCCTGCATGCATACAAGCCTTCTGTGTGTGTTTGTGTGTTCAGAGCCTGTACACACACATATTTGCATAACATATCAATCAACTACAGTGTGCCAGTAATTTCCTTGCGGGATCAGAATCAGTATATATAAAACACTGTGCGAGCGCGTATATTATATATATATATACTTTGTGCCCTCGCGCATTCGCGCATCAATGCTCGCATCTTCACCTCATTGTGGCTGTTTGGTAGGCAGTCACGTGATACTGTACGTGCGTTCTATTGGCTGACGGGCATCCGGAAATGCACTATGTTCCGTGAGTCTCGGACTTACAGGTACATGAGACACAAAAGTGCTTTAAACAGTCGATAAGAGTGTGGGAAAAAGGTAATACAGATAGAAGGTGGTTTAATATCAGTATGGGGAGGGTCATAAACATTTAAATTACCGTAAAAAATAAGATAAAAAGTTTGTCGCTCTATCGCAGAATTTGTTAATCACGTATGGTTCCTGGAACACATTAACTGCAAAGACTGAGGGTGCACCGTATATATATATATACTGTATTAGGGCTGTCACTTTAACGCGTTAATTAAATAAAATAATTACGATGCAAATTAAAGTGCTATAGAAATTAACGCAATGAATCGCAAGTGGCAAGTCAATGTGCAAGCATTTTAAATTTGGCCCATTGAGTGACCCGTAGGCTGCAGTGATGTCACTTCCTACCTGCGCCACTAGTCAAAAGCAGGGTGACTGACAACAGAGATGGACACGACACAGGAGAGCGAGACAAGCCCACTCGGAGCTTTGGGCGGAAAGTTTGTTTATAAAGAGAACAAAGACAGGACTATCAACAGAAACGCAGTGATTTTCCCTGCCAATCTGCGCTGTAAGACGCCTCCGTCCGTCTGCCCCAGGGTAGCTGTGGCTACACACGTAGCTTACCATCATTAAGTATGAATGAGAAGTGAATGAATAATGGATCCGATGTAAAGCATCTTTGAGAAAGCGCTATATAAATCTAATCCATTGCTATTATTATTATTTATAATAATAATCACCGAAGCAGCTCCAGCCTAACGTATCATTTAAATGCAAAACAAGTCAAGGACAGAGTTGAACGTTAGCTTACCCCTTTAAAGGAAAAGCCTGTTGGCATCTTGCTATTTTTTTTTTCAATAGCATCTTGCTTTGGATGTTTCGTTATTTAGAGGCATGTTATACTATTCATTTTGAATTGCTGTATTGAGTCAGTTTTAGTATTCATTTTGATTGAGAGTCTTCTTATGTGCCTATTTGAGACTCAGCCTTATTTCATTTCTGAATTTTATTTATTTTATTTAACTGTATTTGTATTGCATTTTTGAGAAATGCACCTGGCCTGATTGGTTTGCTGATGTGCTTGGCCTTTTTCTTTTGAATTTCATTTATAAAATAAAAATGAAAAAAAAAATTAAAAAAATACAATAAAAATACAATAAAAATGTGGATTTCAAATCTTCTCTTCTTGGTGTATTCTATTGATTAGTCATGCCCTACAATTTTGTCGGGGAAGACTAATCTGCATACCTGCATACATTGTTGTATACAGGCCCCTGAAACACAACACACTAGGGGCCTGTAGGCATGCAATTAGTAACATCAAGCAGTAGGGGGAGGCAGAGGGACGGGTCGCGCATGAGGGATCGCGCCTCAAACGAGCAGCTTCTTGGAGGGACGGTGCCACGGCAGTGGCTGGGAGGTTAGCTGACACCTCCCACCGTCAGCTCACACTCTGGAGGATGTCCTGGCGGGAGTGGGAATGGAGCCGCTGCCCCAAGGTAAAGGTAAAGGGTATAAGACTAAGCAGCTTGACAACCACCTGGCCGTGGCAGGAAACGTCTTTCTACCCCACGAGATGACTGTGCATTCATCGTCTGTGCAGGAATCGTCGTCAGACCTCCAGGTACCTTAAAAATGAGTGGGCACTGTCGAGAAATGTGACTTGTTCGGCAAGGACAGTTCGAAACCGACTTGTTGCAGCTGGTTTGAAGTCACACAGAGCACGCAAGAAGCCCTTCATCAATGAAAGGCAGAGAAAGGCCCGGTTACTCTTTGCTCGAGACCACAAGGATTGGACTGTTGATGACTGGGCTAAGGTTCTCTTATGTGATGAATCCAATTTTGAATTGATACCCACTCCAGCCAACTTACTGGTTAGGAGGTAGCCGG
The DNA here is from genome assembly GCF_040054535.1 of Antennarius striatus. Taxonomy (NCBI): domain Eukaryota; kingdom Metazoa; phylum Chordata; class Actinopteri; order Lophiiformes; family Antennariidae; genus Antennarius; species Antennarius striatus. Next base: position 20,354,760 of record NC_090785.1, on the reverse strand, counting down.
GAGAAGCTTACAACCCAGACTGTCTTGCCCCTACAGTAAAACATGGGGGTGGATAAGTCATGATCTGGGGTTGTTTCAGTCTGAGTGGAACAATCAGGTGGAACCCCCTCAGTCACATCAGCACAAAGAGTGGCTACGGATACCGATTCCGAAGTGGGACAAGAATCAGCCATCTGCTCTACATGGATGACATCAAGCTGATCCATACATACTGGCTAAAGAAGCTGACAGCACTCCATGAGCGTCTAGCAGCACAGATGAACCTGCCACTGAGAGTACACCTTTGCTGGTTGAGTGGAGAAGGTGTTGTTTATTCTCCTGGCCTCTATCTCCTTGCTGTATCTCTTCAGTCAGGTAGCCAGAGCTGTTAGTCTCTGTTTGGCAGTTTTGAGTAATTCAGGTATGGAGAGCTTGTTGTATTTCCTGGGTACCCTTTTATTCATCATGGTTCCTTTCTGCGGCTCCCTTAGCTGGCTGACTTCTCTGTGTCGCCTTTATCTTGGCCTCTAACCCTCTCTTCCATGGAGGGTATTGCTTGTTATGCCTTAAATTGATCTTATATACCAGCATCTCGAGGATTACTGTAGCTGTACTGTGAATCAACTTGTTGGTCTGTTATGTTCCTTGTGGGGATGGTTCTTATTGCAACATTCACATCTTCTAGCAGATCTTCTGAAGGGATTTGACAACTCAGCTTTGGTATTTGTTGGAGGCTCCAGGTTTCCAGTTGGGTCACAATCTTCATTCTCAGGTCAGCAGCTGTTGTATTGAGGCTGTCTATGTCTCTTGGGGCGTGGTACCCAGTCATTGCGTGGTACCCCCAAGAGACATAGATTGGATGGTAAAATCCCCCCGCTGACCTGGTGTCCTGGCTCCCCCTTGCTGTAGCATTGTTGTAGTATTTCATTGATCTGTAGTTGTGATAGCATTTTTCGGTTACGGATGTTGGAACACTGGGCTAACGACTGTTTTTTTTTGTTGGCCTTGATTGTGGGTTTCGACGCATCCATTGGTCCCACATCTGCCCCATGTATCCCCTCTCTGGGATTACTCGTTTGGTAGCATTCCAACAACACCGTATTCTCTGCCCTTGTTCATGTGTGTCTTGTTCCAGTAACCCATTTCTCATTAGATTGCCCTGGCTCCCTAGCAACTAAAGCGGACCTTGTTGACCCGGGTGGCTTCCAAGCCGGTATTACTCTGTCGTTATTGTGTTTGCTCATAACTGAAGTAGGCTGGTATAGCATTAAGGGTCTTTCCAAAGGACCCTCACTGGACAGTGCTCGCCATGACTGGGTTTTGAAACCACGCCCTCCTGCATTCCACTGTACTATCCAGCTGGTTTATATATACAGTACATACAGTATATAATGTGTGTGTGTGTGTGTGTGTGTGTGTGTGTGTGTGTGTGTGTGTGTGTTTGTGTGTGTGTGTGTGTGTGTCAGGGAGGTGTTTTGTGACAATTTCTGTTCCTCTGTCTCCTGTTGTTAAGGGCCAGGGGTGATTTGTCTCCCTCAGTTAAACTCTGTGTGTATGTGTGTGTGTGTGTGCAATGATTGCATTACAGACAAAACAACCACAATTACTGTGAGGCAACAGCACTACACGCCACCATGTGAAGTGTGTTAAAAAACAAACAAGCAAACAAGCAAAACAAAAAAACATACCTACATTTCTGCCCAAGTGAATAACTACACAACTGTGGATGGTCTTTGAAAATGTGATCTGACCACCAGTGTGTGTGTGTGTGTCTCAAATCATTCAATCGTGAGGATGGCACCAGGCTGTCTGAGGTCATGAAGGTTCTGTATGGAAAGTATCTGTCAGTATCCTTAGATTATTTTTATTTCCAACAAATATGTCCTCACTGATTAATAATGCTGTACTCTCAGATAATTTTGTGAAACTGTCGACTTGACATTTTGTGTTAACACCTAGAGATCATGATGTACCAACTGAAACCGGTTTAGAGCTGATATTAGAGGTTAACAATAGATTCACCGCCCATAATCCTGCCTTTTAGGGTATAAATGATGTGTGATCCTCTCTTATCTTTGCACTCATTTGCACCGCTGCAGCTCTTGTCTGTAAGTCTCTTGTGCCCAGAATGTTCTGCAATAAATCTTCGAAGGACTGTTCATCGTTTCCAGCCTTTATTCGGACCTCCAACATTCTCACTACCCAAAATCAAATGAACACGCGGAGGAAGAAGTCGCGATTTCCTCCAACAATATCACCTTCTTTAGGTCCCATGTATCTACATATATACCTCCTGAGATGATAATGTTTACATGCTTCAATGCTGCAGAAGATGCAACATTGCGTTACTTGACCATGTAGCACATTTGATTGATCCGGGAACCGGTCAATGATACGACAACAAAGTAGATCATCGACCTCCAGGACACCTCCTAGGGTCAATGTGGACAATATGGACATCCCTGTGGTTGAACAAGGTGTTTGTAATGGACAAACTACGACTAGCACAGAAGTCCAATAACAGAACAGTGCAACCTTCATCTACCTTTATAAGATCATTTTCAGTAACTATGGTGTGATCAGACTGTTGTGGTTGTCAGTGGGATGAACTGCATATATTTTTGTGTTTTTGCTTCAGATTTTCTCCTATTTTTTGTTTTTCTTTAGGATTTTTTCTGCATACTGTATCTTTTGACAGCTTTCACTCCTCGTATCACTTTATGCATCATCTAGTTTGACTTTAGTGTTCTCTGACCATCAGTTCTGAGATGGAGACTATGGTCTGATAAAAAACATGTCTGTTCTATTGGTGATGGGAGGATGAGGCCAGTTTCATCAGGTGAGAAATTCAAGAGTTCCAGTAAAAGAACATTGAGGAAAGATTCATTATTTCTTTCAATCTCTAAATTAATATTTTTGTCTCCATAAATGCTTAAGATTATTGATAAATTATGTATTTTGTAGAACAAGCACACTGAAAATGAAAAATTGTGGCATGAGAAAATGATGAATGAGAGAGGAAAATCAGCCAAACCCCACTATTCGTAAGCTCCTTTCCTTTCCTGCATCCCTTCTCTTTGAATAAATGAATGTCTTCATCATTGATATAATTAAATGTTTTATATCTGTTCTTATTTTACTCAAGGGAGAAGGGAGAGGAAAAGGGAGGATAATAATCTTTAAAAGGAGATGAACTGACAAAGAGGAGACAGCGCCTGTTTGTGTGGGTGTTTCAATGAGACTTCAATAGAACTTCAGAGAGAGAACGGGCCTCATCCATATTAATAAACTGCGGGTCTCGCCCCACTCCCGAGACCAATGACTCCCCTCGCTCTAATAGAACCTCGTCTCTGATCACACGGTAGTTTGTTTTTAAAATTAACTCCAATTCAACTCTGTGTGTGATATTTCTGCTTTATGACATTTGCTTAACATTTCAACTTCATTATGGCAGAGTCATTGATGCTGTTACTATATACTTTGCGGATATTTGTTGGTAAATGACTGTTTTATTTTAGGCAAGATGGATTCTTTGTGTATTCACAGAGGAGATGTTGTTTTCAAAGGAAGGCAGAGCATGCCTGTCCCTTTAAGACAGTGATGATATACAGTAGGTTGTTATAAGCTTTAGAGCTGCAATCCCTATTCCATATCAATAATGGATAAAATCTTTACAGGAATTTTATGTGACATTTCATGTTAGCCCATTGTCTTAGCCGAACACTATGCTTTGTGAGTAGGTAAACATCAGATGAGTATCTATAATTAATCAGTTTGTGACTATGGAGTCAAGTGCTGCCTGCCTATACCTTCCTTCCTTCCTTCATAAATTTGACCCACTCAGACACCTTCATCATTCTCATGATGCAACTTTCAGTACAGATCCTCTTTAACCTGTACCTAGTCCATGAGCCAGAATAACTGAACAAAGCAGTTTGGTGAAGAACGTACATGTATTTTTCTGATGCCTGGAGTTGGCCTGTGAATCACAGCACATGGATTTATGTTTGACAGAATGAGGTTCTGGGTTCAAATCCTGACCTTGCGCCATCTGTTTGGGGTCTGTGTGTTATCAGAACTGGTAAAGTTCCCCAGCAGTAGGCATGTCCCACTTTTTTGACACAATTGAAGCGTACATTTATACATTGGCTAATGCACCAGTCTGTGGTATCTTCAGCTGTCTAATTCTAACATACAGAATGTCTTGCTGGAAATGTAGCCACAAGAGGACACAAGCCAGTGTCTTATTGTGCTGGTCCCAAGCCCAGATAAATACAGAGGGTTGCGTCAGGAAGGGCATCCGGCGTAAAACTTTTGCCAAATCAAAGATGCGAATCAAACCTATGACTTCCATACCGGGTTTGGTCGAGGCCCGGGTTAACAACGACTGCCATTGGTGCTGTTGACCGACAGGGTGCCAGCAGAAATTGGACTACTGCTGGTCGAAGAAGGAGAGGAGGAAAGTGTATTCGTAGGAAGAGAGACAAGAGGAACGCCAAGAGTATAGGACTGAGAGTAGGGACATTGAATGTTGGAACTATGACAGGAAAAGGTAGAGAGTTGGTTGACATGATGCAGAGGAGGAAGGTAGACATACTGTGTGTCCAGGAAACCAGGTGGAAAGGTACAAGGATAGGACTTTAGGCACAGGGCTCAAGTTGTTCTATCATGGTGTAGATAGGAAAAGAAATGGAGTAGGAGTTATCTTGAAGGAGGACTTTGTTAGGAATGTCCTGGAGGTAAAGAGTGTCAGATAGAGTGATGAGTCTGAAGCTAGAAATTGAAGGCATACATACCTCCTGAGATGCCCACTAACAACTAATGTTGTTAGTGGGCATGCTCCACGTGTAGGATGTGAGCTGGAGGAGGAGAAATTCTAGTTGGACTTTGGTGAAGTGACGCAGATTATACCTTGAAGTGAGAGAGTTGTCATTGGTGCAGACTTCAATGGGCATGTTGGTGCAGGAAACAGAGGTGATGAGGAGGTGATGGGCAGGTGTGGTATCCAGGAGAGGAATGCAGAAGGACAGATGGTGGTTGACTTTGCAAAAATGATGGAAATGGTTATAATGAATACTTTCTTCCAGAAGTGACAGGAACATAGGGTGACCTATAAGAGTGAAGGTAGGAGCACACCGGTAGACTACATCATTTGTAGACAGTGGAATCTGAAGGAGATCAGTGACTACAAAGTAGTGGTAGGTGAGGGTGTAGCCAGACAGCATAGGAGGGTGGTGTGTAGGATGACTCTGGTAGTGAATAAGATGAAGAGGACAAAGACAGAGCAGAGGGCGAAATGTTGGACGCTAAAAAAGGAAGGGTGTTGCATGACTTTTAAGAAGAAGTTAAGACAGGCTCTGGGTGGTCAGGATGTGCTGCCAGATGACTGGACAACTACAGCTAATGTGATCAGAGAGACAGGTAGGAGAGTACTTGGTGTCTCATCTGGAAGGAAAGTAGATAAGGAGACTTGGTGGTGGAATGAGGGGGTACAGGAGTGTATACAGAGAAAGGTTAGCTAAGAAGAAGTGGGACACTGAGAGGACTGAGGAGAGTAGACAGGAGTACAGGGAGATACAGGAAAATGCAGCTTAAGGTGAAATTAGAGGTGGCAAAGTCCAAACAAGGGGCTTATGATGACTTGTATGCTAGGTTGGACTGTAAGGAGGGAGAGACTGATCTATACAGGTTGGCAAGACAGAGAGAAAGAGATGGGAAGGACGTGCAGCAGGTTAGGGTGATTAAGGATAGGGATTGAAGTCTATTGACAGGTACCAGTAGTGTGATGGAAAGATGGAAAGAGTACTTTGAAGGGTTGATGAACAAGAAAAATGAGAGACAACAAAGACTAGAAGAGTTGGCTGTTGTGGACCAGGAAGTAGCAAAGATTAGTAAGGATGAAGTGAGGAGGGCATTGAAGAGGATGAAGAGTGGAAAGGCAGTCAGTCCTGATGATATACAGTACCTAGAGGTTTGGAAGTGTCTAAGAGAGGTGGCAGTAGAGTTTCTGACTGGGTTGTTCAACAGGATCTTAGATAGCGAGAAGATGCCTGAGGAATGGAGGAGAAGTGTGTTGGTGCCCATTTTTAAGAACAAGGGAGATGTGCAGAGTTGTGGTAACTAGAGAGGAATAAAGCTGGTGAGCCATACAATGAAGTTATGGGAAAGAGTAGTGGAAGCTAGACTAAGGGCAGAAGTGAACATTTGTGAGCAGCAGTATGGTTTCATGCCAAAAAAGAGTACTACATATGTAGTATTTGCTTTGAGGATGTTGATAGAGAAGTACAGAGAAGGCCAGACGGAGCTGCATTGTGTTTTTGTAGATCTGGAGAAAGGTTATGACAGGATGCCCAGAGAGGAACTGTGGTATTGTATAAGGAATTCTGGAGTGGCAGAGAAATATGTGAGAGCAGTGTCGGACATGTATGAGGACTGTAAGACAGTGGTGAAGTGTGCTGTAGGTGTGACAGAGGAGTTCAAGGTGGAGGTAGGACTGCATCAGGGATCAGCTCTGAGCCCCTTTTTGTTTGCTTTGGTAATGGACAGGCTGACAGACGAGTTTAGATGGGAATCCCCATGGACTATGATGTTTGCAGATGACATTGTGATCTGCAGTGAGAGCAGGGAACAGGTGAAGGAGAAGCTAGAGAGGTGGAGGTTTGTCTTGGAAAGGAGAGGAATGTAGGTTAGCCGCAGTAAGACAAGAGTACATATGTGTGAATGAGAGGGACCCAAGTGGAAGAGTGAGGTTACCTAACCCTAACCCTAACCATCCATTGCTTTGGTCAACAGTCCAAAGCAATGGAGGGTGTGGAAAAGAGGTGAAGAAGCATGTACAGGCAGGATGGTACGGGTGGAGGAAAGTGTCAGGTGTGATATGTGATAGAAGAGTTTCAGCTAAAATGAAAGGAAGGGTGTACAAAACTGTGGCGAGACCAGCGATGTTGTTTGCTCTAGAGACAGTGTCACTGAGGAAAAGACAGGAGACAGAGCTGAAGGTAGCAGAGATGAAAATGCTGAGGTTCTCTTTGGGAGTGACCAGGAAGGATAGGATCAGGAAATAGAACATCAGAGGGACAGCACATGTTAGAGCAGTGGTTCTTAACCTGCAGTTCTTAACCTCTTTAAGAGGTTCTTAACCTCTTAACCTAATTGTTCGGTGGGTCGGTCTCAGGGGTTTGTTGGAGGCTCTGCCACGGAGGTAAAGACACACCGATTCATCATGTCTATAGGCCATGACATGCCCCGCTTGGCCATCACTGGCTGCAGGTGATCACGTGACATTGCTTGGCCAATCAGTGCTGCGAGGAATTTAGTGCACTCAGGAGTGATAATTACGCGTAATTACTTTCTTTATATTATTATTATTATTAAAATTTAATCCATACTAAATATGTCAAGCAAAAATAGAAAGTGGTCCGACGAATATGTACAATATGGATTCTCATGTATCACAGAACGTGATGGGAGTCAGCGTCCTATCTGCATGATTTGCAGTGCTAAATTGAGTAACTCGAGCCTTGCACCGGCAAAACTAAGGGAACACTTCGAGCAGTTGCATGGAGATGGGGAATATAAGAACACAATGCTTGCTGAATTCAAGGTGAAGAGAGCCAGATTCGATGATAAGGCCACTCTGCCTGCTCTTGGATTTGTACCTGTGGTTGGGTTTCGTTTTTCTTAAGGACAGGAGACAGTGTAAAATACAAGATATTTATTTGTCAATTCAAATCATGTATAGGCTGAGTAGCAGTACAATAATATCATCAATAGGTTGAGTATGAGTCCAATAACATCATCAATGATATTGACAGACAGACAGGTTCCACAAACAGACAAGTTCAACAAATACTTATCTAAGCACGATGAGAGCTCTGGAGACGATGAAAAAAAAGCCCTCCGGTGTGTTGTTGCAGAGTACTCTGGGTACAGGAAAAACTTCAAGTACAAACTAAAAATGGATCACATCTCTTTTTATACTCTAAAGGCGTTACTATGGGAGGTGCGAATCAGTTGTTTAACTTCATTCCCTCTGCTCTCCACTAATCTTTCCCTCAGTTTCAATAGGTACATCATGACCTCAAGAAGTTAGCAGAGACATCTAGTCGACAGTTTCACATGGCTGATGACATAACCTAATCAGTCACGCGGACATTTAGTGCATACAAAATTATTACCAGATATTGACATTTACATTTACTTATTCACTTCTAAAAACAGATTAGGTTCTTGTAGAATCTTTCATGACCTCGAGACTTCCTGGGGTCGTTTCTCCCAAGTGCTGAAAGATTTGACACACACACTCTAGATTTTTGGGTCAAGAAATGATATTATTTTATTATATTATTATATTATTTTCTTGTATTATTTTCTTGTATTAAAAACTTTCCACCACATACCCATTAACAAACCGATCTCACAGCATCATACAAAGTTGCGTACATGATCGCAAAGCAGTGGAAGCCACACACTCTTGGTGAAATACTTGTAAAACCAGCTGCATTAAAAAAGGCAAATCGAAGGTAAATTATCCAAAGTTCCTCTTTCAAATGACAAGATCAGCCACAGAGTGGAGGACATGAGTGAAGATATCTTCACTCAAGTACTCGCAGATCTGATTTCAAGCCTGGCAAAATTCAGCCTTCAACTCAACGAGACCACAGACATTGTTAATCTAAGTCAGCTTGCTGTTTTTGTGCGGTCTGTGAAAGATGACATGATAAAAGAAGAGTTTTTCTTTTGTAAGCCTCTAACAACTACTAAGGCAGCCGATGTGAAGAAGCTTGTTGATGACTTCTTCAGAGACAATAATCTTTCGTAGGATATGGTTTCTGCATTTTCTACGGATGGAACTCCAGTCATGCTGGGAAGAAAGTCTTGTTTTGGCGCGCTCGTAAAAGCCGACGCACCACACGTCATTGTTAAGCATTGCATTCTGCATAGGTATGCGTTGGCAACAAGAACCTTGCCTCCGAAAATGGTAGAAGTATTAAAAAATGTAGTGGAATTTGTGAACTATGTGCGAAACAGTGCTCTGAGGCACCGCATCTTCATTGAGCTGTGTAAAGAAATGGGCGCTGAATTCGAGGAACTTCTGTACCATTCTAATGTTCGGTGGTTATACCGGGGGACAGGTGCTGAATCGTGTTTTTGCCTTGCGTGTGGAATTAGCCTTGTTTTTGGAAGAGCACCAACATTTTCATGCAGATTGCTTCAAAAAATCTGAGTTCATTCTCATTTTAGCGTACATGGCCGATATACAGCTCTCAATCACCTTAATCAGCAGATGCAGGGGGTGGGGTCAACATCATGGAAGCAGAAGAAAACCTGAAGGCTTTTCAAAAAAAGCTACTATTATGGAAACGACGAACAGAGAACAATAACTTTGCAAACTTTCCCCTTCTTGACAACTGTGTAAGTAAGACTGAAGATGTGTCTGGAATTGGTGACATTTCTGTACCCATGGAACTGAAACAAGCAATTGCCATGCACTTAGATGAGCTTGCAAAGTCTCTTGACGGATACTTCCCTGCACGAGACCCATATCCATCATGGGTGAGACAGCCGTTCACGTTTGATGTTGAGACAGCAGAAGTCAATGATGAATACCTCAACAAAATCACTGAAATTCAGCAGAGCCAGGTTCAATAGCAACTCTTCAGAACAACAACGCTGTCAACGTTTTGGTGTCAACAAATGGAAAAGTATCCAGTTATCGCCAAGAAAGCCCTGGAGTTTTTTATACCATTTGTTACGAGATATCTTGCGGGTAATCCTTTTTGAGGATGCTGGACATAAAAACAAAGAAAAGAAACAGACTTCGCTGTGAAAAGGACATGTGAGTAGCCCTTGCCAGGGTGAAGCCACGCATAGCTGAACTGGTGTCTCAAAGACAACAGCAGAAGTCACACTGATTGCAGGTATGTAATTTGTTGTGAGTTCATGCACTACGTTGGTTTTGTTCTGCACGGTTCATTTTGTGCACCAGTATTAAAAGTATATGTTTTGAATTTGAAAAACAAAGATATTTTAATTTACACTAAAGTAGGGTTCGGTGAATGCACATATAAAACTGGTGGGGTTCGGTCTGTCCAAAAAGGTTAAGAACCACTGAGTTAGAGATTTTGGAGATAAAGTCAGAGAAGCCAGACTGAGATGGTTTGGACATGTCTGGAGGAGAGATAGTGAATATATTGATAGATGGATGCTGAGTTTTGAACTACCAGGCAGGAGGCCTAAAAGAAGACCAAAGAGGAGGTTTATGGATGTAGTGAAAGAAGACGTAGTTGAAAGGTAGTTGGTGTGAGAGGAGAGGATGCAGAAGACAGGGTTAGATGGAGGCAACTGATTCAGTGTGGCGACCCCTGAAGGGAAAACCCGAAAGGAAAAGAAGTATGTCTTGCCGGATGCATTTCAGCTGGTGATTGGACCTGATTAAGGTAATCTCACCTGATGGTGGTGAGCAGACACCAACCTCTTGAAATCGTTCTGCAGATGAATTGATTTCTGAGTTGTACGTTGCAGAGAAGTCTCATAAATCTGATTTATTTGTATCTACTCTTGATCATGTTTTAAATCAGACTATTGACATTTTTTTCTCTCATCTGTAATGCTCTACATAATTTAACATAGATCCAGGTTTGACAAGGCTGTCAGTTTAAATTTTACAAATATGAATAGAGTCAATAGCTCCAAATCTAATACCATCATTCCCTGTTGGAGGTCCATAGACTGGGCTGCTGTGAGGGAGTTTTATCGTCTCCACGTCTGGTGTACGGAAAGTGGATTACGAGATGAACAGGCGACTTGGCACACTACCAGTCCATCCTAGAGGATAGAGCTGAACCATCGTGCTTAGCTCTCCATTTACCCGTTGTAGTATGTTTCAGCTCTGACCTGTGGTCATGAGCTCTGGCTAGTGACCTTTAAAAGAAGAATATGGAACAAACAGCTGAAATGAGTTTCCATCATTGGGTGGCTGGAAAGAGGAAACCCTGGAATATCCCATATGACTTACTGCCACCATGAATGTAGCCGCAAGAGGACACAAGCCAGTGTCTTATTGTGCCGGTCCCAAGCCCGGATAAATACAGGGGGTTGCATCAGGAAGGGTATCCGGCGTAAAACTTTTGCCAAATCAAAGATGCGAATCAAACCTATGACTTCCATACCGGATCGGTCGAGGCCCGGGTTAACAACGACCGCCATCGGCGCTGTTGACCTACAGGGCGCCGGTGGAAATTGGATTACTGTTGGTCGAAGAAGGAGAAGAGGAACACCAAAGAGTATAGGACTAAGAGTAGGGATGTTGAATGTTGGAACTATGACAGGAAAAGGTAGAGAGTTGGTTGACATGATGCAGAGGAGGAAGGTAGACATACTGTGTGTACAGGAGATCAGGTGGAAAGGTAGCAAGGCTAGAAGTTTAGGAGCAGGGTTCAAGCTGTTCTATCATGGTGTAGATGGGAAGAGAAATGGAGTAGGAGTTATCTTGAAGGAGGACTTTGTTAGGAATGTCCTGGAGGTAAAAAGAGTGTCAGATAGAGTGATGAGTCTGAAGCTAGAAATAGAAGGTGTGATGTTCAATGTTGTTAGTGGGTATGCTCCACAGGTAGGATGTGAGCTGGAGGAGAAGGAGAAATTCTGGTCGGACTTCGATGAAGTGATGCAGAGCATGCCTAGAAGTGAGAGAGTTGTCATTGGAGCAGACTTCAATGGACATGTCGGTGCAGGAAACAGAGGTGATGAGGATGTGATGGGCAGGTTTGGTATCCAGGAGAGGAACGCAGAAGGACAGATGGTAGTTGACTTTGCAAAAAGGATGGAAATGGCTGTAGTGAATACTTTCTTCCAGAAGAGGCAGGAACATAGAGTGACCTATAAGAGTGGTGGTAGGAGCACACAGGTAGACTACATCTTGTGTAGACGGTGTAACCTGAAAGAGATCAGTGACTGCAAAGTAGTGGTAGGTGAGAGTGTAGCCAAACAGCATAGGATGGTGGTGTGTAGGATGACCCTGGTGGTGAGGAAGATCAAGAGGGCAAAGGCAGAGCAGAAGACGAAATGGTGGAAGCTGAAAAAGGAAGAGTGTTGCATGACTTTTAGGAAGGAGTTAAGACAGGCTCTGGGTGGTCAGGAGGTGCTTCCAGATGACTGGACAACTACAGCTAATGTTATCAGGGAGACAGGTAGGAGAGTACTTGGTGTGTCATCTGGAAGGAAAGTAGATAAGGAGACTTAGTGGTGGAATGAGGAGGTACAGGAGTGTATACAGAGAAAGAGGTTAGCCAAGAGGAAGTGGGACACTGAGAGGACTGAGGAGAGTAGACAGGAGCACATGGAGATGCAGCGTAAGGTGAAATTAGAGGTAGCAAAGGCCAAACAAGAAGCTTATGATGACTTGTACGCTAGGTTGGACAGTAAGGAGGGAGAGACTGATCTATACCGGTTGGCAAGACAGAGAGACAGAGATGGGAAGGACGTGCAGCAGGTTAGGGTGATTAAGGATAGGGATGGAAGTCTATTGACAGGTGCCAGTATTGTGATGGGAAGATGAAAAGAGTACTTTGAAGAGTTGATGAACGTGGAAAATGAGAGAGAACAAAGACTAGAAGAGGTGACTGTTGTGGACCAGGATGTAGCAAAGATTAGTCAGGATGAAGTGAGGAGGGCATTGAAGAGGATGAAGAGTGGAAAGGCAGTCGGTCCTGATGATATACCTGTAGAGGTTTGGAAGTGTCTAGGAGAGGTGGCAGTAGAGTTTCTGGCTGGGTTGTTCAACAGGATCTTAGCTAGTGAGAAGATGCCTGAGGAATGGAGAAGAAGTGTGCTCGTGCCCATTTTTAAGAACAAGGGAGATGTGCAGAGTTGTGGCAACTACAGAGGAATAAAGCTGATGAGCCATACAATGAAGTTATGGGAGAGAGTAGTGGAAGCTAGACTAAGGGCAGAAGTGAACATTTGTGAGCAGCAGTATGGTTTCATAACAAAAAAGAGTAGTACAGATGCGATATTTGCTTTGAGGATGTTGATAGAGAAGTACAGAGAAGTCCAGACGGAGCTGCATTGTGTTTTTGTAGATCTGGAGAAAGCTTATGACAGGGTGCCCAGAGAGGAACTGTGGTATTTTATGAGGAAGTCTGGAGTGGCAGAGAAGTATGTTAGAGCAGTGCAGGACATGAGGACTGTAAGACAGTGGTAAGGTGTGCTGTAGGTGTGACAGAAGAGTTCAAGGTGGAGGTGGGACTGCATCAGGGATCAGCTCTGAGCCCCTTCTTGTTCGCTATGGTGATGGACAGGCTGACAAATGAGGTTAGACAGGAATCTCCATGGACTATGATGTTTGCAGATGACATTGTGATATGTAGCGAGAGCAGGGTACAGGTGGAGGAGAAGCTAGAGAGGTGGAGGTTTGTCCTGGAAAGGAGAGGAATGAAGGTCTGCCGCAGTAAGACAAAGTACATGTGTGTGAAGGAGAGGGACCCAAGTGGAAGAGTGAGGTTACAGGGAGAAGAGATCAAGAAGGTGGAGGATTTTAAGTACTTAGGCTCAACAGTCCAGAGCAATGGAGAGTGTGGAAAAGAGGTGAAGAAGCGTGTACAGGCAGGATGGAACGGGTGGAGGAAAGTGTCAGGTGTGATGTGTGATAGAAGAGTTTCAGCTAAAATGAAAGGAAAGGTGTACAAAACTGTGGTGAGACCAGCGATGTTGTTTGGTCTAGAGACTGTGTCATTGAGGAAAAGACAGGAGACAGAGCTGGAGGTAGCAGAGATGAAGATGCTGAGGTTCTCTCTGGGATCGACCAGGAAGGATAGGATCAGGAATGAGTACATCAGAGGGACAGCACATGTTAAAGGCTTTGGAGATAAAGTCAGAGAGGCCAGACTGAAATGGTTTGGACATGTCCAGAGGAGAGATAGTGAATATATTGGTTGTAGGATGCTGAGTTTTGAACTGCCAGGCAGGAGGCCTAGAGGAAGACCAAAGAGGAGGTTTATGGATGTAGTGAAAGAGGACATGAAGGTAGTTGGTGTGAGAGAAGAGGATTCAAAGGACAGGGCTAGATGGAGGAAATTGATTCGCTGTGGCGACCCCTGAAGGGAAAAGCCGAAAGGAAAAGAAGAAGAAGAAGACTTACTGCCACCATGACCTGATGAATGTTCGGATGTTTCACGTAAATGTAGAAAATTGAAAGTTATTAATGGGAATAGTCTAAGTAACATAACATTGTATTTTCTAAGAGTTTAGAGAGCAATAGTGAGAGGCAGTGGATGATTAATTGAAGTATGCTTGTCTGTTTTTGTGCAAAGCTGGTGTTGTTCTCTTATCACAGTGAGGTTTGTGGTTTGTCTCTGGCAGTTTATTCCATGTTTGGAAAAGGTTAACAGGTGAAAGTAAGAAGGTAAATACACATAAGAGATGGGCAGCCAAAGAGACTCCATGTTGTTATAACAGGAAGCTACAGGAAAAGTCCCAAACAATAATTGAATTGTCAAGCACAAAAAACAGAAATTAATGAACTAATGAACTGAGGTTTTTAGATTTTAGAACGGCTAGCCACTGTTGTCCTGAAACGTCACCAAATAAATAGTTATTTAAGAGTAGAGCAGACATCTTCAGGGTGAAGTCTAGTAAGGCATACAATATTATATGGACTCATTGCTCATGTGCCATTATAATAATATTCTATTCTATAATATTCTATTCTAACTACAATGGAACACAATGTTCAGAACAGTACTGTATTTTTAGGAGCGGAAGATGCAAGCCTGAGCACCTTTTGGAACTTGTTCCCATTGCTGCAAAATCTAATATAATATTTGATGACTTTGACTACAGTCATCATGATGGATACAGGAAGATGGATAAAGAATGCTGTGAAGGAGGATGATGTTTATTAGATGTTTACTATGTTTACTAGACTATATGTTTACTAGACTAACGGCTAGAGCCGCTAACCGGAGGAGAGTCAAGCCCTCCGTCTCCTCCGTCATCATGGGGAACGTGAACTCTCTACCGAACAAGTTGGACGAACTGACGGCGCTGTGCAGGACTGAACAGCTTTACCGGGAGACCAGCCTGTTGGTGTTCTCAGAGACGTGGCTAACAGGCGACGTGCCAGACGCTAACATCGGACTAACCGGCTTCCCCTCCGTACGAGCGGACCGGGACACGAACACCGCCGGTAAGAAGAAAGGAGGTGGATTAATCATCTATACCAACGATAGATGGTGCCATCCGGGACATGTGACGGTGAAATCAACACTGTGTAACCGCGATCTGGAGCTAACAGCTGTTAGCATCAGACCCTACTACCTGGCCTGAATTCTCACACGTTATTGTCCTTGCTGTCTACATCCCTACGGACCCTCAGACGGCACGAGAAACCATCTGTGGGACCACCTCTGCTCTTCGGACCCGGCACCCGGAGGCGCTTGTCATCATCACCGGTGACTTTAACCACGTCACCTTGGACTCATCTCTCCCCACAATGGTCCAGTGTGTAGACTGCCCCACACGGAAGAACAGAACCATCGATCTGTTCTACACTAATGCTAAGGAGGCATACACCGCCACCCCCCTCCCTCCACTAGGTAAATCAGACCACAACCTAGTGTACCTACAGCCCACCTACATCCCGCTGGTGAAACGGCTGCCAGCAACAACACGACAGGTCAGGAGGTGGTCCCCGGAAGCAGAGGAGACGCTGAGGGACTGCTTCCAGACCACCGACTGGGATGTTATTGTGGGCTCACATGGGGAGGACATTGAGGGGGCAGCTCAGTGTTTTACAGACTACATGAACTTCTGTGTGGACACCGTGGCCCCTGTCAGGACAATCAGGTGTTACCCCAACAACAAACCCTGGGTAACAAAGGGAGTCAAGGCCGTCCTGGACAGGAAGAAGCGGGCGTTCAGGAGCAAGAACGAGGAGGAGATGAGGAAGGCCCAGCAGGAAGTGAGACTCTGCCTGAGGGAAGCCAAGGAGGCGTACAGGAGGAAGCTGGAGAAGCAGCTGGTACGCAACCAGGTGCGGGAGGTCTGGAATGGGATGAGAACCATCACCGGACACGGGAAAGGGCGCAGCACTGTGGAGGGAAATATTGAACGAGCGAATGAACTAAACAGCTTTTTCAATCGGTTCAGCTCCCCCACCACTCCCGGCTCCTCGTCCCGGGCCCCTTCCTGTCCTGCAAACCGCTCCACTTATGCTCCGTCCTCCTGTGCTTCCTCTCCTTCTACCCCTGCCACTTCTCCCGAGCCCACTCCAAGAACTGCGAAGCTCAACGGCCCCACCTCAACCACTGGACTTCCAACCTCGCCACAACCTCCTGCTCCCACCACGACGGAGACCATCATCACTGCAGACCTGGTGATGACAACGCTGAGGAGGCTCCATCCCTACAAGGTGGCTGGACCAGATAAGGTCTCCCCAAGACTCCTCCGAGCCTGTGCTTCGGAACTAGGGGACCCCCTGCAACAATTGTTCAACCTCAGTCTGCGGCTGGGGAGGGTCCCGTCACTGTGGAAGACCTCCTGCATTGTCCCTGTACCCAAGAAAGGACGCTCTACTGAGCTCAACGACCACCGACCGGTCGCTCTTACCTCCCACGTAATGAAGACCCTAGAGCGACTGGTCCTGGAGCTCATGCGTCCACAGGTGCAGGGAGCTATGGACCCTCTCCAGTTCGCCTATCAGGCCAAGGTTGGGGTTGACGACGCTGTCTTGTACCTCCTCCACCGCATACTCTCCTACCTGGACGCCGGGAGCTGTGCCGTCAGAGTACTCTTCTTTGACTTTTAGAGTGCCTTCAACACCATCTAGCCTGGCTCCTGCAGGATAAACTGACCTCCATGGCTGTGGACCCCTACCTCGTGAGCTGGATTACGGACTACCTAACGGACAGACCCCAGTACGTCCGTATGGGGGACTGTTTGTCTTCTATGGTGACCAGCAGCACGGGGGCGCCACAGGGGACCGTTCTATCCCCCATTCTCTTCAACCTCTACACATCAGACTTCAAGCACAACTCTACAAGATACATGCCACATACAGAAGTACTCCGATGATAGATAGATAGATAGATAGATAGATAGATAGATAGATAGATAGATAGATAGATAGATAGATAGATAGATACTTTAATAATCCCGGAGGAAATTGCATGACACCGCGATAGTGGCATGTATCCGGGAGGGTGATGAGGGGGGGGTACAGGGCATTGGTGGCTGACTTTGTGGAGTGGTGCCAACAGAACCAGCTCCAGCTCAACGTCTCCAAGACAAAGGAGATGGTTCTGGATTTCCGGCGGGCACCTCCCTCTCCACAGCCGGTGATCATCAAAGGCAGTGAGGTGGAGGTGGTAGGAAACTATAAGTACCTGGGACTGCAGCTAGACAGCAGACTGGACTGGTCACTCAACTCGGACTGTGTGTACAAGAATGGGGAGAGTAGGATGTACTTCCTGAGGAGGCTGGCCTCCTTCAACATCTGTCCTAAGCTCCTTCTCATGTTCTATCAGTCCGTAGTCTCCAGTGTGCTGTCATACGCCATTGTGTGTTGGGGTGGGGGGGCCAGGAAAAAGTGATATGGACAGTCTGAACAGACTCATCCGCAGAGCGGGCTCAGTGGTCGGGCTGAGCCTGGACTCTGTGGAGACAGTTCTGGGGAACAGGACCATGTCTAAAATTAAGGCCATCATGAACAACACCAGGCACCCCCTACACACCACCTTCTCCCAGCAGAGAAGCACCTTCAGCGGCAGACTAATGTCACACAGCGCCTCCACAGAGAGGCTTAGGTCCTCCTTCGTGCCCCGTGCCATCAGGGGGTACAATGACTCTCTCAGGAGGAGCGGGGGGGAGGTGGCGAGGTCAGCACGGGGTTGAAAATGGATTTAATTTAATTTAATTTTAATTTAATTTAATACTATATATATATATATATATATATATATATATATATATATATCATTCATTCATTCATTCACTATATATATATATTTATTTTTTATACTGTTTTATATTGTAATTCAATTTTATACTGTTTAGATGTTATTTTATACTGTTTATATTTTAATACTGTAATATTTTTAAATTTTATACTGTTTATATTTTAGTTATAGTTTAGTATATAAGTCCTGTTAGTGCTGCATGTGCCTGTCTGTTAGTGTAATGTATGTCTTGTGGTATGTCCTGTGATGTCAGTGTTTCTTTTTCTCCTGGTGTTTATCCAGTATTATTTGTTATGTAATGCCTGAGCAGTGGATATATGCAATTTCCTCCGGGATTAATAAAGTATCTATCTATCTATCTATCTATCTATCTATCTATTAGAAGGTGATTTGATATAAACATTCAGGGTTTTTTGTGGAACACATTAAATGTGCAAGTCAACAATTGTAGACAGTTTGTTTGCAGATGAAATTACATGTACTGTATCAATAAACCAATGGATGAGCAGGTAAAAACGAAAAAATAAAAAAATAAGGTTCTTCTGACCAAGATGGAAAGTTTACTCTCTGGAACTGCACACTTCAGGTATCGGATATATCAGCGGGCCTGTTCTTTTTTTTTCTTTTACACTTCTTCCTCAGCTCAAGCAGATAATTATTTTGGGGTCGAGGAGGCTGTTTGACCAAGAAAGTCTGCCTAGTGCACATTACCTCACTTCATTCTGTAAACGCACCCCTCCCCCATCTCTATCTACGTCACACAAGCACACACACACACACACACACACACACACACACACACACACACACACACACACACACACACACACACACACACAGTGGAACATGATTGAAATTACAGATGGAAGCCTGATAATTCAAGCCCCATTTTATATGAAGTTCATTGGAAAATTATACCATTTATCAGTTGTTTGCAACAATCACGTTAAAAAACAGTGTAAATAGCTCAGTACTGTACATTAGGGATGAGCGAGTAAACCACTATCTGTATCTGTATCTGTTCAACCATCTAAATTATCTGTAACTGTATCTGACCTCGGAATGGACCGGAAATGGGTGTGGTTTGACCGGAAATGGGTGGGGCTTACATCACTACATTATTTTAAGTCTGAAATTGATATGGATTGATCAGAAGTTGCCATTTTTATTGTTTATTTTAAAACTATTTACAGAACAGTATCAAAATTGAGATTCAAATCAATGTTTTTGATCACAAAAGTAGGAGAATTATTTACAGAACAAGTTTTTTATGAACTCAGTACATGAAGTGCAACACACATGCAATAGGAAATTATTAACTACAAAGTATGCATGAACAAAAAATATTGTATTTAAAACTATTTTCTATTTTTTTCTTTTTCTTTTAAATGTTTTTTAATTTTTATGATCAAACTTTTTTCTTTTCAATAATTTATTTTGAACAAAGTGGCTAGGGAGAGGGAAGTCTGGGCTTCCCTGCTTAAGCTCCTGCCCCAGCGACCCGACCCTGGATAAGTGGAAAAAGATGGATGGATGGATGGATGGGTGGATGAATTTATTTTTACCACCTAATGTTCTTGCCTTTTTTTTTTTTACACAAAGCTAAACAATGTTGATTAACACTAGAACTCCCAAGGCAGTCATTTTGACTGCTTTAAAAATTTGCAACGTCATAACTTGGTTTACAAAAAACTTATCTACCAAAACAAGCATGACTTTTCCTAAATTTGTGTATATTTTATTCAGACATTGTTTGATCATTAAAATTTCAAAACACAAAAGAGATCTGAGTAGTGACTGCTCGGATATTATTTGTATATAATTTGGATTATCAGTGGAATAGGTAAAAACGGGGTGGCGGTGGCTCAGTGGCAGAGCACACAGTAGAGTGGGTCGTGCATTGTTCAGACATTGGTGGTTCAATTCCCGCTCCCACCCAAAAAAACACCCGGAGGTGAGCTGACAGTGGGAGGCGTCAGCGCACCCCTGGAGCACTGCCGAGGCACCCTTGAGCAAGGTGCCATCTCCTTAAAAGTTGCTCATTTGGGGTGCACCACAAAGGAGCTGCCCACCACTCTACCTCCTCTGCATGCGTACAAGCCCCCTGTGGGTGTTTGTTTTTTCAGGGCCTGTACACACTAACATTTGCATGTGATTTGATTGGACTAACTAGAGTGTGCTCTTAATTTCCCTTTGGGGATTACTAAAGTATATTAAATTAAATTAAAATCAAATTAAAAATTAAATTAAAAACACAACAGGGCACTAAATTAAAACTATAATGATTGAGTGTTTTATTTGTGTAACTGACAACATAGCTTCTCTACAATTGCACATCCAAATTCAAACTTTGGAATAAAAACAAACGTAACTCTGTGAAATAAAACAATTGTATCCTAATTCAAAATATGTTGGTGTCATCAGTACAACTTAACAATGAAAATTATTAACTATTATGAACAATCTAAAATGCTGTGATGGCTGCCAGCCAGGTGGAGACACTCATGTTAAGAAGCCAAGATGGTTCGTTTATGGCTCCCAATCACTCACAGTCAACACAGGTAACCTGTACCTTCCTTGTGCAGCTCCCACTACCTTATGACATTTGACAAAAATTATCCTTTATTTTTCTTACACATTCTTCATTTGGCACTGCCTTTTCCTCTCCATCTTCTGCTGCTCCAAATAAGGCTCTTGCACCATGATTTGTCAGGCTTTTGCTTTCATGTGTCCTGAGCAAAGTTCCTTTGCGAGTCGCATTATGAGGTTCCTCTGTGACATCATTTTATTGATGCACTTCTTGAACAGGATCGAAGCATTTATGGCAGCCAGGATAAGAATATTATAAAACACCACCATTGGCCATAATCATGTAGGAGCTTACACTGAATATTTCCTCCGCATTTGATCAAGCACATCTACTCCAACCTTGGTTCTGTTGTGGTACTGTACGTAAAAGTCTCCAGTTTAGCCTCATGACCACTTGTGATGTTGACAGCTGTGTGGGTTGTGATTAGAATGGAGACATTTTTCCTTGGTTAGCATCGATAGATTGTTAGGGTTGCACTGTCACAGTTCAGCCCTCTTTAGTGTGCGGGGCCCTTTGCTCCTCAATAGATGGAGGAAGCTCTTGTCTACTTTTATTTACTGGACCAACCAGGTGGCTTTTCAGGGTCTTTAGTGCCTTGGAAAGTTCAAGAGAAGTAAAGAAGTTATCAGTGTTGATATGCCCCCCCACTCCCCCTCAAGTTACCTGTGCTGACTGTTTGTGAGGCATAAGCAACAATTTGATGTTGTAACAGCAGTGTCTCAAGCTGGCTGGCAGCCATCACAGCATTATTGAATGTTCATAATAGTTAATAATTTTTATTGTTAAGGGCTCATGACGACAGCAATCCATTTTGAAGCAGTCGCCTTACCTGTGGAGGTTTGTTCCTGCGAACCTCCACACTGGTTTGATTTGATGAACTTGGAGATTCCTCAGAATCAATTCAAGAAGCAGGTGTCTGGACGTGCATTATGTTATAGAGCAGGGGTATCAAACTCATTGTCACCGAGGGCCACATCAGCGCAATGTTTGTCCTGAAAGGGCCAGATGTACAGTAACTTATAAATGTAACCAAATGTATGTCAATGTAATGTAAAATAAATGTAACTACTCCTTAATGTTAAAGAACTGAATTTATTACTTATTAAAGTTACAAACATTACAGTTGCACAGAAAAAAATGTTTGTTTGTTTGTTTCTGTGTTATAACATCAGTCATTTTAATTTGTCAAGTTATGAAACCCACATAAGTCCATTAATCAAGAATCAAACTATCCACTACATAAAGAAAATATCAAACAAGAGTAAGGACATTAACTTTGTTCAAAATATTTTTGTCAACGTTAAAATGGGCTTAATGACTATATTGTGGGAAATATAGTTTTTGTTTAGATCACACTTTTGACCTAATTGTATTTAGACAATCTAAACTTTTATGCTCTCATGGGCCACAAAAAATGATGTGACGGGCCTGCCACATCATTTGGCTTGTGTTTGACTCAACTGGGCTTGAGTTTGACACGCATTATAGGGGGCCATAGTATTTAAAGGGAATGAAACATTCTGACTACAGTCATCACTAAATTTGAGTTTGTATTATAGTTGGGAAAAACACTTTATCTCAGTTCCATTGAGCAATAGTCAAATGTGTAGTTTCTCTATAAAATCCTTAAGTTGCCCATGACCAACAAGTCTGCTGACTTGACTCAGTAAATTGAGAAATCAACCACATTGTTGGGACCCTGTGTTGTTTGGTGTTGGTTTTCTGTTCTCTATCCCTGTCCCCTCATTTGGGGTTTGTGTAAAGCAGGATAGGTACATCTTCGACAGGTAGCTGATAAGACACACCCGAGTTGCATTGTTCATCAACTTCTCGATATCAGACTGGTCATTCCTCCACTTCCGTGAGATAATTCCATAATAGATAGATAGATAGATAGATCGATAGATAGTGCGCATTATAACCCAGTGCGCTTTGTATATGGATTAATATTAATTTTGGTTTCGCTGAAAAAAAGCCGGCAGTCTGGCCGTCAGTCATGCCGCACTACACCACCAAAGGACACCCTCAGAGGGAACTCTGGGCAGACTACCCTAACAACGGTAGTCAAGGGGCGTCACTGAAGGTGCCGGCTCACACAGACCTGCTGTCTGACGGCAGAGCAGCCTGCGGAGAGCATCAGTGCCTGGCTACGTAGCAAAACATAGGGAATTTTCAACAATTCTATTAATAAAGTTTGACTGACTGACTGATCTCAGTATTTCCCAACCACTATGGCCCGGAAATAACCCACTTTAAACTTAATTAGTCTAAAAAATGCCATTGTCAAGTGTCAGTGCTGTAATCTGGTATCTAGTGACGGTCCATTCTATTAGTCTGCGGAAACACACGGACAAACTGGCATAAAGGTGAATGAAAGACCCTCAAAACTGAACTTCCAGCCTTTTTCCTGAAATTTCAAGACCAGAGTCACTGCTAGACAAAGGTGCCTGGTGTGCTGCAA
Organism: Antennarius striatus; assembly: GCF_040054535.1. NCBI lineage: Eukaryota > Metazoa > Chordata > Actinopteri > Lophiiformes > Antennariidae > Antennarius > Antennarius striatus. The sequence continues at coordinate 20,331,776 of NC_090785.1, read as the reverse complement.
TTGATTTGCAAATGTAGTTGATACCTGAAAAAACACGTTACAGGGGCAGAGGGGGGGCAGGGTGCGCATTTCGGCTTGTGTATTCTGTCTGGCAGCGACGTGCTGTGAGATTCATGGCGGTGAGACACCGACGTGAAAGTCAGTTCTATGAGTAAAACAGAGCATCGCGTTAAGTTAAATTAGCAGCCTGACATTAAAAACTGGTTAAAAATTGTTTAGGACACACAGTGCAACAGCAAATAGCTGCACCTCACCTCTGACTGGACTACCGATCGATCGAAACAAGATTTACTTAATAAACGAAGACGAACGTCGGACCTTAAATATCCACTTCGAACTTCAGATCAGGAAATAATCCCCCCTGTTCAAACTAAGTGGTCCAGCATGAAAAAGGGAAGCGTTTGGTTGATCTCGCCAAAGAATATGGCCTTAATGCATCTACAATCGCGACGTTATTAAAACAAAAGGAAGCCATAAAACACAGGGAGTTTAAGGCATCGAGTTGGTGCTTCGAGAAGTTCAAAAGGACAACTGGAATTCTCTCTGTTTTTCGGCATGGTGAGGCAAGAAACGCATGAACCAAAAAGGGCAAAAAACAATGAGGACAGCAGTTAAAAGGTAACTGACCATCATTTTTATTCTTTACTCTATTCTTTGTTTTTTATATTTTGCACAACTCTCATTTATTGATTCATTCACTGCCGCTTCATCCGCCGTAGAGGGTCACGGGGAGCTGGAGCCTATCTCAGCTGCACAGGACGTAAGGCGTGGGGACACTCCGGGCACGACGCCAGTGCACCACGGAGCCACACACAAAGATAGATAACCATGCACACACACTCACTCCTATGGGCAATTTAGGACCGGCCAATCAACCTGAAGTGCATGTTTTTGGAGGTGGGAGGAAGCTGGAGAACACGGAGAGAACCCACACAGACATGGGGAGAGCATGCAAACTCCGCACAGAGCGGGACTCGAACTCGGACCCGCCATGTTGTGAGGCAACAGCGCTACCCACTGCGCCTCTCATTTATTGAGTGATAATCGAATTGCAACATGTATTTGTTACCTGTTGTGATGCTTTATAAAACATTTATGTCTGAATTTTGGGGGGCTTGGAACGGATTAGGGCATTTGCATGGAAAATGCGTCTCTACTTACAAAATTTTCTACTTATGAACTTTCTTCCAGAACCAATTAATTTCGCAAGTAGAGGTACCACTGTACTTTCATCAGTAAATCTCAGCAGCTAAGGGAAAAACCCATGCGTGTTGACGTCTTTCTAAGATGGCAAAGTGATCAAGTGATCAGGTTTCCTTGATGTGATTCAGAATGGCCTCATTGACAAAAATAGGGACCATTCACAGTTGATTAAAGGTGCCTAGTGGACAGATAGCGGAGCTACAGCCTCTTGTTTTTTAAATATATTTTATTTTTTTCATTATATGCGCCTTTTAGTCAGGTGCACCCTATATATGAAATGAATTAGAAAATAAACAATTCATTAAAGGTGCGCCTTATAATCCAGTGCGCCTTATAGTGCAGAAAATACTGTACTTTACATTTCTCCCAAACTGGGATAAATAAACTGTCAATGTTCAGGTCCATATTTTCCATAATTTCATTTGCTCACTTGTGTTTCAGCCTGAGCAATAACAGTGTTTTTTTGCCCCTTTTCACTTCTCTTTTGGAGTGTTTGCCAGTGGTTAACCTAGCACAGATCTCTGGACTCTTTCTCAATGAGGAAAACACAGATATTCACTAAGAACAATGTGAAAAAAGATTACTTAGTAATTATGATGATGATGATGATGATGATGGTTATCAATTATCAATCTTTTATTAGAATATCAATTCCTGCATTGGGCTGGGCTCGGCAACAGGCAGCCAGGCTTGCATGTCATGATGGCTGACAGGCAACTTGTGGTCAAATCACGACACTGACGCAGATTTATCAGCTAAACCTATGGATTTCAAGCTTAAATCAAAACATGAATCACCTTGGATGCCTCAATATCCACTGAAGCCTGAGGCTGAAGCAAGAATTAAGGGAACCATTCAAGGTCAGTTGACAGCTGGAGTGTTGCTGCCTGAACCAAACCAGTGCAACAACACATCAAATCATGGTTAACGTGTTAAAAGCTGACAAAATTATAAATTTGTTCATAATTTACATGCATTGAACAAAGTAATAAAGGACTGTGCTAATGAGATCCTAAATCCTCACATTTTGCTGTCAAATGTCCCATCTGAGGTTAAGTGGTTCACTGTGAAGTGTGTTCTGCATTCTTTAGTCTTTAGAGTCCAGTTAGCAGACATTACTTGCTTTAATTTATTGTAATCAATCCTGCACATATACAGTACACATACCCCAGGGCTTTAAACACATCCCTCATGTCTTTATTTATATAGCGCCTAATCACTTCAGCAGACATTTCAAAGAGCTTTAACAGACAGACACCCAACAGAACCCTCCAGAGCAAGCATAGCATACTGATATGGAGATGGAGTGGTCCTGATCGGTTCCTGACTCACAGGTGTATGATGAGTCTTACCTGAGCAACAGACTAATGCAGTAACTAAAGATTAGCACAATAATTCACTTGTCTCCATTGTTTAATCCACTCTAATGAATCTACTTTCCATCACAGGAGTCTGATGGTTGTTTTCTGGGGGACAGGGGTTACCCATGCCCAACCGAGGCTGCTGACCCCTTACTAACCCAGGTCCCCAATAGAACTTCACATGGGTTCACCGCAGGATGAGAGCCCTGGTGGAGATGACCATAGGCCTGCTGAAAGGCCGTTTCCAGTGTCTATGACACCAGAGGATGATTCCTGAGAGGACCTTTGATGCAGTCCTGTTCTTCATAGTAGTATTGCCGCTATCAGAGGAGAACAGCACCCTACCCCACAAATTGAACACCCCGATGATGACCCCGTCCACCTGCAAGCTATCCAGGGTAACAGAGCAGTGACTCCATCTGCCAGAATCATTTCAGAATGTGTGTAACTCACCATCAATACAGCGGGCAATAAAAACATACAATATACATTTCATTTGGTCATCTTTATTACTTATAAATACAAAGTTATTTCAACATGATTCACTTGTGAACAATACCTTCCTCTAACGTTGTATTTGTATGTTCAATCTGCCCTCCTAATCTGGAGGTCCAAAGAAACCATTTTTTATCTGTTGTCTATATTTCATAGAAAGCGAATTGGATAAACTTCTGTAACAAATAGCTGGAAATACATGAGGAGGACATCAAAATATACAGTTGCATATGAATGCCACAGAAAGAACCACTGGTGTTCACTGAGCGTCTATCTGTACATTGGATGTGACGGACTGTCCAGCTTGTTCTGTTAAAAAAAGATGAGAAAGTGTTGATCCTTCAGTGGAGGCTAAATGTCACTCTGAATTGCATCAGAATGTTAAGCAATAGGAACAATCGGTGACAGAAAATATTAGACCACCTTTCTTTTCTTCAATTTCCTGTTAATTTCTTTTTCTCTTTATCAGTTATGTATTATTTCACTAAAAGACACAAAGAATTAAACATGGAATGCCTAGATGACAGCACATTTTTGTGTGTGACAGGAGCATTCTGTTGGCGATAAAACAACTGAAAAGCCTAAAGTCCACTTATTATTTACTGTACGATGTCATTATGTTATAATGAGGAAGAGGAAGATCCCTAACGAGATGATGCAGAAGTCTGACCTATGTGAATGATGTTTTTAAACTTCGTTCTCAGCTGTTGACATGTGCGCTTCTCCTCCGCTGGATTGCATCTAAGAAAATAATTTAATAAACTATTATTCAAGCCGTTTAACCTCCGTAATTGTACCGTGAGTCCCACGGACTACGTTTAGACGTACGCATCGACTTGAGCAGCAGTTTCAAGTCATCTCTCTCTTCTTTACAGCTGCAACGCTGTTCCTCTTTTCATAACATGTCCTCAAAGTCTTCGTACACGTAGATTACAATCTGCACTTCAACTGCGTGAAGTAACGCGGAGCGCGTCTCGTCCGTCGTCATGGTGACTCGTCGAATCTGGGCTCTATTGATGATGTCTTTTTAAACTGGCGTCGCGCCTGTTAAACTGTGGGTCAACTTACCCTGGGTTACAAAAACTAACCCCGAGAAGCACTTGTGAAACCGAAGTTCAGGGTAAAGCAACCCAGAACCACAGGTTGTACTAGGGGGTTGTTAGCCCTGCTTCGTGACGTGGGGCCATTCAAAAAGCAGGTTTAGTGGACAACCAGGGTGAGTTAACCCTGAAATCAGGGAAAACCAGGGCTTTCATTTTCACAAAGGGAGGTAAGTTAACCCAGGGTTAGAGCAGTAACCCTGACCTGGTTCATGACGCGAGGTGAACTGAACCTCTGGGTTTGTTACCGCAGTAACAGACTCTCTGAACATAACCTGGTCGGGAGCAGGTTTCATTCCACAAACCCAGGGTTTCCTCTGACTCCGCCCCCTTTCACTGCCACTCGTGCGGCTTCATTTCCTGGTTCTGTCGGACGGAGAGTCTGACCGAAGTAAGGTTTAATAAATAACTCTGTATTTCAGAGGTGAACATGTCATGCCGTTTGACGAGGAGCCCCTTGATTGAGTTTCTAATTCACAGAGATTTTAATTTCTTTTGTATCGCGTTCAGATGTCCTGTCATATCCTGTCGGACAGTTCTCTTTATCAGTTCTCTTTAAAAAGGGATGAGAATCTGTTAATACTTAAGTAGAGGATAAATTTCACTCTGTATTCCACCAGAATGGGAAGAGAACAATTAGTAACATAAAATATTATCCCACCTTTGTTTTCTTCAATTTCTTGTTAATTTCTTTCTTTTTTTTAAAACAATATTAACTCCTGTGTGTATCATGTGACTAAAACAGACAGAAAATAAAACCTGGAATACCTTAAAGCGGTTATAAGCAGTACAATGTCACGGCCACTGTTGTATGAACTGAAGGAGTTTTGGCTATTACTGTATCACACGAGCTACATGTCAGGTCTTGATTTTAGCTCTTAGATAATGTCGGTGTATGCAATGGTGTGAATATCCTTCAACTGTTTTTGTAACGTTCATATAATAATAATAATAATAATAATAATAATAATAATTCAACTTTATTGATCCCCAGAGGGGAAATTCTCTTTACACTCTTTGGTACATGCATTTCTGTTAGTTTACAGCACATCACACACAGTGTTGTGAACAAGGCCCCTGAAACACACAGCACACTAGGGGCCTGTAATCATGCAGTTAGTCCAGGGAGGAAGAGTGACGGGTCACGCTCGGAGGTCGCGCCCCAATAAGCAGCTTGTGGTGGGGACGGCGCCTTGCTCAGGGGCGCCTCGGCAGTGGCTGGGAGGTGAGCTGACACCTCCCACTGTCAGCTCACACTCCAAGGGATGTCATGGTGGGAGCGGGAATCGATCCACCGATGGCCGGGCGATCCGTCTTCAAGACATCTGCTCTACCGCTGAGCCACTGCCGCCTCATATGTGGATTTACTGTTTCATCTACACAACAATAAAACATTTTAATGTATTTCATTATTTAACAGCACCTGATATAGATGAGAGCGCATTTATGTGCGTGAAAAGAGCGTTATGTTGGGGATAAAACAACCGAACAGTCAAACGTCCTCTTAATACTTACTGTACAATATCAAACATAATGAGGATGAGGAGGATCCCTGATGAGATGATGAAGTCTGACCTGTGTGAATGATGTTTTTATACTTCATTCTCAGCTGCTGACGTGCCCTTCTCCCCCCGCTGGATCGCACCTAAATAAAATAAATTAATAAACTATTCTTGAAGCCGTTTACTTCCGTATTTTTACCGTGAGTGCAACGGACTTAGGACTTACGCATCAACTTGAACAGCAATTCACTCCCACGACATGTCGCTCTTCTTTGCAGCTGCAACACTGTTCTGTTTCTTCTGAAAATTTCCTCAAAGTCTTTCTAGTCATAAATTAAAATCTGTACTCTGACTTCCGTAAAGCGTTGCGGTGCGCGTCTCGTCCGTGGTCATGGTGAATCGATGAATCGGGGCTCCATTGATGATGACTTTTTTTCAAGTTGTCGTGTCTGTTAAACTGCGGGTCAATTTACTCTGGGTTAGGAAAACTAACCCTGAACGGCGTTTGTGAAACCAAAATCCCTGGTTTTTCCAAGTTCAGGGTAAAGTAACCCAGAACCACAGGTTTACCTCAGGGTAGGTTAACCCTGCCTTCGTGAAATAGGCCCAGTGTTCTTCTCAGCTGCGCTTTTGCAAGACTGAACTGAACCAAACTGAACCCTCCAGAGCAAGCATAAGTGACAGTGGCGGGGAAAAACTCCCTCGATGAGGAAGAAACTCCAGGGTGGACCCAGACTCTTTTGGGCGGCCATCCGCCTTGACCAGTTGGGTGGAAAAGAAATCAAAGGAAGATATGAACAGGGCCAGAGAAAGAGACAGAGAGAGTGGCAGATAGGCCAGATAGAGACAGTGTCAATATGGTTATGTTTCCCACTGCTAAAGTCAAGGCGCAATTACAGTTGCGTGGATGACTGTATGGCGGCATGGAGGAAAAAAGGAAGCAGGACCCCAGCCGATGGATAAATGAAGGATGGTACTGGTGGGCTTGGAGGTGCAGGTCCACAGAGGAAGGTCCACAGTGGATAGGCGGATGAGGGGTGTTGATGTCAGAATGTTGAGGTTAGTTGGAAGAGAGCCAAGCTGCATGTGCTACATATTTACAACAGTCGCCACAGTCTGAATCTGAAGTTTGGTGCTTCTGGCATCTTGGAAGGCTTTATCCAATAGGTTTTATTCATCCACAGATTAATTTTTACTTGCCTTTAATTTTCACTGTTGGCAGTTAGCCTTGACGTTGCCATTTGAGCTAGCCTTCTTGAGAGTTGTGTTTTTTTTAACTTTTTCAGAGAGAAGTCGTGTCTGTGACTGTAATGTTAAACCCATCTTATCGATATCACTTGAATCACCTTGGACATCAAAAAGATATGAAAATGTGCAGCAAGAACTGTTACTACAAAATTATTTTTTACATTTGACTGGAATCTTGCTGTCATAAGAAATGCTATCTATCCATGCAAACATCCTTGTGTTGGGAATATGGATCCTGCTGAATCTGTTTCTGGTTTCTAACCGCAGGATGCTGTTTCTACTGTCACCAAACCGTCTCTCTAACTGTAAACTTGCATTCGCCAGGTCTAATTGCCCAAGACACACCACATGACGATAACTACAGCTTCAACCATACCGGCTTGGTCGTCGCCCTGGTCAACAAGGACCGCGCCTACTGTTGGCCACCAGGATGGAGGTGGAAAGTTAACTACTGGGAAACTCTGCAGGTTCCGCACTACAGGCAACATAATGATCGGAACCTGGAACCTGGAACCTGGAACAGTAACTGCTGATGGGAAACTCCAAGAGTTAGCCCACGAGATGGATCAATACCTCTGGAATATCTTAGGCATTAGCGAACTATGCTGGCAAGGAATCGGTGAAACATCAACCGACAGACTACAAGCTCCATTTCAGCGGCAAGGAAGACAAACACCAGCAAGGGGTTGGGTTTCTTGTTCATAAAGACATTATGGAGAGAGAGGGGTAGACGTGTCAAAGAGATACAATTGAACCACCTTTTAAATCTGGTTGCATTTTGCATTTTATGAGGTACCATGCTTCTCTGGCTGTTCTCAGATGAATACATGAAAATTTACTAATATGTTTAAAAAACAAGAGAACTAATTTCATGTTTATCTCTCTGAGACAAATCTTAGAAAGAACAAAATAATTTGCAGTGTAAAAATGAAACAAAAGAGGGAGAATGGTGTAAAATCAAGACAGTTAAGTATAGACTAGGGGTCGGCAACCCGCAGCTCTTGAGCCGCAATGCGGCTCTTTAGCGCTACTGTAGAGGCTCCCTGGAGATTAATCAAAAAATGAAAAAAATAATGCTGAAAAGAAAAAAAACAACAACGAAGATTTGCGTCATACCCTGCGACATACATTTCAATGTGACGCTTTGCCAGGCAGGTGTTTGTTGAAAATATGTGTGATGGGCCATGGATCCCTAAGGGAGACAGAGAACGATAACTGATGAGAACAAAGGATTAAAGGAAGAATGGACTGACTCATTTGCTTTCACTGCCAATGCGGAATGATTACCTGCATATTTGCTTTGTAATGAGAAGCTGTCAAATAACAAAAAGAATAATCTGGAAAGACATTTTCAGAAAAGGCATGCTAAATTTGCTGCTGACCATCCAGCTGCAGCTGAGAGAAAATGTGTGGTTGCCGTACTACTGGAGAAATTAGAGGAGCGCATAGATTTAAGAAATGGATTACATCGCCAAACTCCACCACCGCTGCTAGTTTTCCTGTAACCTGAGAGATAATAAAGTGTGGAAAACCCTTCACAGATGGTGATTACATGAAGGATTCATTCATTAAAATATCAGAGCACCTATTTTCAGACTTCAAAAACTAAACAGATATAATACAAAAAATTAAAGTCATGCTTCTCTCTGTAAAGGCAGTGAAGGAAAGGACACACATTACCAATCAGCAAATCCAGGACTCTAATCCGATTCCAGCATACTCAATTGCCTGTGATGAGTCGCGCAATGTGATTCATATTGAACAGACAGTGCTGTTATGCAGGGAAGACATTTAGCCTACTTAGTCATTTTGATAATAGCTAATATACAGCTACAGCCTGTGTTGCCTTCATATAAGGATTATAATTTTTTGCAGCCACCAACGGATTTGATATTACTCTTTTTGGTCCAATATGGCTCTTTGAACATTTTTGGGTTGCCGACCCCTGTTATAGATGGACTGAATCACCTTGCAGATGCAAATACCATCCTTCTTTCTGCCTTCAATTCTATCTCATTCTCTTATTTTTACAAGTTCTCCTCACAATGCCCCCCACCCCCCAACACACTGTATGTGATTGTTAAGAGTGACCACTAATCATCACTTGGTCAAATGAATTTGTAATTTGTTGTTCCATTATGCATTTCACACACTGTTATCTGCCACTCTCATCCAATTTTGATCAATAAGCAGGGTGTTTGCCTGCAGTTTTATTTTATTTTTTGTATTAGTGTATTACTTTGTTCCATCCTCTAAATTAGGACTGATCTGTCACTAGTGGACAGTGGCAGTAGTAGCAGGCTTTTAAAGAACTGGAATACTTTTGTGTTTTCGCATGACACCTGAGCTTGCATGTGATCCGATGTCCAGCAGGAGAGGAATCTTCTGCCAAAGTGCTTTGAGGTGTAACATTAACACCACATAGATTTAGATGTTATGTCAAAATGACTCAGCAATTCTCAGACTAAGTGAACAGTTATCTCTGATGTCTGCCTTAATGAGGTGTTTTCGTCTTTGCTGTTGGTTCGTCATCTGCAGGGTTTCATTCTTTTATCCACATCTCTGTGAACTTATGATTCGGGAATCAAAAACAGTGTATTTAGAATATGAACAAAGAAAAAAATACAGTTAATTAATCCATTGAGAAATTATTATTTATTCACACGTGGTTAGTATATTGTGACACATGCATAAATATGTGTACAGGCCCCTGAAACAACCACACACATGTGCATGTGGACGTTCACCCACATCAAGACTGCAGTAAATTCAGGCCAGGTTGAAAGTTAGTGCCGGCAATGTAGAATATAGACTTCCTGTAATAAAACTCTGTAACAACCTGCTGGTTGTTACATTTTATCATTATTATTATTATTGACGGGGTTGTCATCCTGTCGGAGTTAAATGATGTATAGTATTGGGTTTCCTGTTGCTCAGGTATAAGTGGGAACCAATGTTCCCACTTATACCTTATACCAGAGTAATCAAACATAAAGGGGTGCCCAAGGATCAGCATGTTAGTACGTTAGTGTGTTGGAATACCTCCGCACTAACGCGGGGGGAGGTGAATAAACCAAGCTTTAAGCTTGGTTTGTTCACTACCCCCCGCCCCCATTCAGCAGAGGTAAGAGATGTAAAAACTGAAGGGGGGGCATCCCCCTCATCCCCCACAACAAGGGGTAAGTCAGAGAAGTGAGGGGTATTGAAGGTCTTGTGGTGGGGGTTTCATTTTTCTTAGGACAGGACACACTTATTATAAATACAAGATTTTTATTTGTCAATTCAAATCAAGCATAGGTTGAGTAGCAGTACAATAATATCATCCATAGGTTGAGTATAAGTCCAATAATATCATCGATGATATAGACAGACAGACAAGTTCAACAAATACTTATCTTATTATAATGAGATTTCTGGACAGTCCTTCGAAGTGTTATTACAGAATAGTCTGGGTACAGGAAAAACTTGCAGAGCGAGAGCTGCAGCGGTGTTCAAGTACAAAATATGAGAAGGATCACACATAATTTATACTCTAAAGGAGTGACTAGGGGAAGTATTAACCTCGGCTCATCTGCTTTCAACCAGTTCTTTATGGTTTTCAGTTGGTAAGTCATGACCTCCAGACGTTACCAAAAATATCAAGTCGACAGTGTCACAAAACTATTTGATGACATAACATAATCAGTCACGCGAACCCTATGAGGACATATTTGCTGCAGACATTCTTTGGATGACCCTGTGCAGAAACATACAAAAACGTTCTAATTTCAAGTACAGTACTGTATAAGAAATGATCTTGCCAGCTGCTTCTGTCAGTGTCTTCTTTCAAGTATACCCACAGTCATGCAAGCATTTCCAAATATGGTCAAACAGTAATTATATTCATGCAGTCTTCATGACCTCGAGACATCCTGGTGCCACCTTCACGAGCGCTGAATAATTTGACACACACAACAATCCAGATCTTTCGTTCAATGAAATTAGATTATTTTATTATATTATTTTATTGTGTTATTTTATTGTATTAAAAACTTTCCACCACAGTATTGAAGGTTAGGGTTAAAATGGTTAGGGTTAAAAAGGTTAGGGTTCAAAATATCCTCTTTTTTTGTTTTATTTGTCAAGTTCAGCACTTTCAGAAATTATCTTCATGGGTGTGTGCAATGATGAACAACTACTTAATTTGTGTCTATTGTCTATGTTGTATTTTGTTTTTATTTCCTTCCACTTCAAACCTACTTCCTGTCGTCACCTTCTCCCCACTGAGTGCACTACAGAGAAAGAGACACTCTGTCCCCTCCATCCCACCCTGGAGAAGATTTTTTTGATTTTTGCAAAAACACTTTAATCACATTCAAACATTTTACAATTTTACATTAGATGAAAACACTAAAGTGCTTCAAAAACACTAAAAACCAATAAATTAAAGGAAATACAATTTAAAAATTAGTGCATTATATCAGGACGTTTGCAAAAGTGAGTTGATCATCAACTAAAGTGCATAAGACATTTTTGTGACACCAGATGTTCCTTAAGTTGTTTAGGTCTTTTGTCATTTTATAAAAAACAAATTCTAGTTTTAAGCGACATCTGATCTTTGGAAAGGATCTTTGCTGTCTGGCACAGTCCCTGTCCATGAGGAGGCTTCTCTCCTTCCCGGAGAGTCTTTGTCTCCACAGTTGTAGCACCCTCTGAGCCATCCTAGTGGACTGGATGTTCAGCAGCGAGCTCACAGCCTGGGCATCCGCCAATGCTGGCCCGGCGTTGTCCACCAGCTGCTGGAGGGTCATGGTCCTGGAAGAAGAAGAACTTTATTAATCCCCTTTTACGGGGAAATTACTATTTTCATTCTCTTTTTTTACATGATTTTTGTGTTACATGCAGGATATATGCAGTGTATTTGGGCAGGCCCCTGAAACACACAAGGGGCCTGTGTGCATGCAGTTTGTATCACAGCACAACAGTATCACAGAAGTTAGTATCACAACACATCACAGCATATGGGGAGGCAGAGAGTGAAGGGCAGCCACTTCAGGTAGCGCCCCAACTGATCAACTGGTAAGGGGACGGCACCTTGCTCAAGGACGCCTCGGCAGTGGCCGGGAGGTGAGCTGACACCTCCCACAGTCAGCTCACACTCCGATGTCAAGAATCTGGTGGGAGCGGGAATTGAACCGCCTAGGTCTGGGCGATGTCTGGATGGAAGACATCTGCTCTACCGCTGAGCCACTGCCGCCACAAGTCATAATGAAACTTTAATCAGTTTCATTATGGAAGTCATAATGAAACTTTAATCAGCTATATTTCTTTACATACTGATTCTGGTGTAAGACGGGTGTCATCACATTTTATTTGCCACCTCTGTGGACTCTAACCCAGGCTGGGTGTACACCGTACAACAAAGGTTCTGCTACAGCTACCCAAACAACCATGTGTGACCCTTGGAGTACCTTCAAGCATATTTAATGTTTTCACAATGGTGCTGCTCTGTGAGGTGAATGAGCAAAAGGATGGAGAGATGTAATGTAATTTGCATTCAACAAACTCTGATGAAGAGACAGGTAGAACAACTAGGCATTATGTTCAGAAGTTTCAGGGTATTTATATAACTTTAGATGCATTGTTAAAAATGTGAACATTGTCCAGACCCTTTGGGACACACAATCAATAATTTTGTTTCTCCAGCAATACTTACCATTATTTGTCCTGAAATGATCATCTGGAATGAAAACGATTCCTAATTTCTCCTGATAGCCTAAAAACTGCAATAGAAGTGCACCTAAGCATTGTAGAGGTAAGTGGTAAAAGTAAGTGTGTGTGGCATTTATTAATACATTAATCAACTGCCACTGTGTTTTGTTTTTGTCCAATAACAAATAATTTGACTTATTTTTAAGTTGTAAATTGAAGGGAAATAGAAGAAAAGTTGAAATAGAAATAGTCTGCAATGTTTTCATGCTTGTGGGTTTTGTAAAGAATAGAAGTTGATTTTGGTCTACATAGATGGCACTGTTGTCAATGTCAGAGTTGAAAATGGACTGTTCTGAAATTACATGAGATGGTGTTGTTTGGGGATTCGCTTCCGCTGCATTGAAAACTACTGAAGCGGCTGAGTACGTGGTCCCATAATGGGAGACATTTACTCACTCCATTGCAAAGTCACTCAGCATTTATTAATAGAATGTGTATTAAAAAGCACCAGAACAAGTAAAGAAAGTATGTGTCAAGTGAAGCCAGTAAACGAAAACATGTTGACTTCAGTGTAGAAAGTGAAAACAGTGCCGCATCCTCAGAGGCTCATTACAGAACTAGTGCAACACAGACTAATCCATACAAATGGTTTGGGGACGTTCAAAGGAGATGGACTTCTCAGTGACACTCTTGCGTTTAATGTATGGCCTTTCTTGCTTTTATGAGACAAAACAAAATAGACTGTGTCACTGAATTTTACAACACGAACGAGAGCTTTCATTTCAACACGTCCTCTCCTGTTGGCTCCACAGCACAATATCTTTCAAAATGTTTTAGGTTACACTAATGTGAATCATCTGATTGAAATCCCTCTGAGACGTTCGGAGGAGGATTTCATTTCTTGTGTGCATTTTAGTCTGCGTATGGCATTTTTTATGAATAGGTATATCAAGCAGTCCTTTCTGTCCGGAGTTTATGTAATGTACTGCACTGCACCGATAAACGTATTTGCTGATTTTACCCACTAACATGACCAGCAAAAACAAAATTGAAGGAACATTTTAATTACACATTTTCCACTTTACTCTGAGTTTAACTACATGAAATAACTGTTTTATCTCACAGTTTGTAATTTGTAATTCATCAATAGTGGGTTGGGAACAGTTTACTCAGTGAGTCTATTTCCTGTATCCCTCCACTGGAGAATAACTTGATTTTTAACTCTTTGATCACCTGTAGTCATTATGGTTTAGCTGATTCACATGGAACAAGTCTCCGAACCAGCAGTGACTGCACCCCCCATTTTAATGTTTCTTATGACTTCCCCAAACTACACTGCCAAAATTGAAAGGCTCTCACCAATACAGATTCACATCATTAGCAAAACCATCAGCTTTTACTGTCAAACACACTGCATTTGTATTGTCTGCTAATGAAAAGGTTTTAGATTTCTTTTGTGTTTCATACACACAAACTCAGGTAAATATTTGAGAATTTGTAATTGCTCATGACAAAAACAGACACCCTCACATCCCTCAGGAAGACAAAACAAACAAAAAAATCTAGTATTTGTCATTATCAGTGTTTGTAAGATGTATTACTATCAATTTTAAAGGAATAGACCGCGAGATCCACTTATGGCCATTTAAGATGTGGATGTACTTCATAGTCCAAAAGTTGATATCTTACTCTGGTGGCACAGTGGTTAGCACTGTTACCGCACAGCAAGGCGATTTCTGGTTTGAGTCCTGCTCTGTGCAGAGTTTGCATGTTCTCCCCGTGTCTGTGTAAGTTCTGTCCAGGTTCTCTGGCTTCCTCCCACTACAAAAACATGCACTTCAGGCGAATTGGCTTTTCCCAAATTTCCCAAAGGTGTGAGGGTGTGCGTGAGTGGCTGTCTGCATGTGGCTCCACAGTGCACTGGCATTGTGCCTGGAGTGTACCCTGCCTCACGCCCCCAGTTGGCTGGGATAAGATCCAACACCCAGCGACCCTTGACAGCTGAAGTGGGTATTGAAAATGAATGAATGAATGAATGAATGAATGAATGACCTTCACAATTCTAAGTAGGTTTACATTTGTGTCAGCAGGCTAGCTTTTATTGATATTCAAGCGAGCAAAAACATATTTTATGGTTTCTCTGCTCCACAGACATGGAAATGGAAGAGATGTTCTGCGGCCTTTTGAAACTCCCCATATTTGTGAGGACAATTACCTCATAAGCATGAAAAACAGCAGGATTATCCTCAACCTACATGAGTCATGGTTTTAGAGTTAGGATTGTTGAATATGCAAATGACAAATCATGGTAATTGTTTGTGTGGCAATTTGCATTAATTAGTATACTAGACCTGCTTGTATCTGATAGGTCATTTTAGTTAAAGAAAATTTCAACTGCTGGCCAAATACTTATTATTTCAGAATTTTGTCTCAAAAAATATGGAAGAAAATCAGACTTGTGGATAACATCAAGATTGACCAAACTAAAGACAGTCATTCAGTTAATAACTCATAACTGACTGTGTGTAGCTGTCTTATTTGGCACTTGCAAACATATCAGGCTAGTCACATGAATTGTAACCATGTCAGCAATGCTTTACCTCGGTTCTGGAAGCTCTGACTCTGGGGCATCTGGCTCTGAGCTTTGATTCTGGGGCTTTGAGTCTGGGGGCCCTGACTCTGAGAGCTCTGAGTCTGAAGGCTAGTGCTGGGTTGCTGGCATCCTCGTCGTTCTCTAGTCGTTTCCTTAAAAATCAATATTTTTACACTCTTGTCTGCATCTGCCCCAAGCAAAGTTTTTTTTCCCCCCTTCCCTCAACTTTTCACCCAGGAACCATGCAATGAATCAATTGACCCTTGACTGTGTTTTGATTTGAATTGATATGTAGGTCATCGTTCCAACTGTTAAAAGAAAAAGTAATTATCAACATCAAGTAATGTTTAATGTTTAAATTGTAATAATTCTTCAGACTAGAGTGCTTGAAGGTTGCAAACTGCTGTCAAAGCCAAATTGTTTGGATAGACGTGTGCTTTGCAGTTGAATTTGCTATTTGGTTAGAGTTTGACTGGATTTTATTGGTCTTGAATATAGTAGGTGTGAGGTAGTCAAAAGTATGAATTATAGCAATTTATTAACAAAAGTGAGAGCTTTGCAGGGGTGTGTGTACAAAATGATGGAGTGATTTATTATATTTTGTCTCAGGCTGAGAAATATCCACCTATAAATTATTATATGTGAAATGTGACTGACTGCTGTAAGGTGACTGGAGACACTAAACTAGTTTGCTCCATGCACCTAATGGCAGCAGGTGAGGTGAGATTCCTACAGAACCTGAATTAGAACTGTGAACTATTAGAATGTTAAGTATTGTAACGATACAAAAACTAAATTTGTATTTGTCAGAAATAAAGATGACCAAAGAAAATATGTATTGTGTGTTTTTATTGCCCGCTGTGATGGTGGTTGATGGTGACTCTGAAATGATTCTGGCAGATGGTGTCTGCTCTGCCGTCCTGGATAGCAGGAATCATCCTGAGGTGATGTAGGCTCTCTCCTATAATGTATAGTGGATTCATTAGACTGGATTACAAAACGAAGACAAGTGAACAATTGTGCAAATCTTTACTGACCACATTACAGTCTGCTGCTCAGGTAAGACCATATATCCAAGAGTCAGGAACAGACCCAGACCTCCACATCAGAAATGTAGTCTGCAGCATCACATGATCTGGACAGATGTTTGTTTGTCTATGATGCAGATTTTAACATGTTGAAACAATGTTCAGTCTACATGTACCTTGATGGGAATGTGGGTACCATCTGTACAGCCAATTATATTGGGAAATCCTAAAAGAAATTAGAGTCAATAATCCAATTCTGAGGTTGTAGCACAATGTCATTAATTAAGAAAATATCATTTGAAATTCATTTATCAGATTTCTACGTCATTCACCTGTGGAACTCCTCCTTGAAGATTCTGACGGGTTTATCTCTAGGGAAATAGAAAAACTGGGGTAAAAGTTTCAAGGCGAGGTGCACTGAGTATTGTATAGAAAAACTGCCTTTGCAAATAAGAAAAAACCAAAAAAAACCTGACTGGACCACTACCTACAAACACTACAAACACTGCAAACCTACAAAACTACAAACACTACAAACACTATAGACATTTCACTATACCCATAATTAACCAAGCCTGTTTATTTTTTATTTCTATGCCTATTTATGATTTTCTATTTTATATATTCTTGATGGGTTATTTATTACTCCTTCAATTTGTTGTTGTACTACTTTCTATGTGCTGGTGCTTTCTGTGTTCTTTTTCTGTGTTTTGTGTACTTACCATGCTGTGTGCGACGGAGAAATTAATTTCCCTGACGGAACCTCCTTAAGGGATAAATAAAGTTATACTCTACTCTCTCTACTCTACCTACACAGAGCACTGATGCAGATGTGAGGATGGATCAGGTCTTAGATGTGTGTGATGGATCGGGACGGAATTGGTCCCGATCATAAAGGGAACTGTCTGGATATGGCGGGACATTTGAACGAGATACAAACATTTTTTAAATCTCTGTGAATTAATGCGGGAACTCCATCAAGGGGCACCACGTTAAATGGACATGCCATGTTCGCCTCTAAAATACGGAGTTATTTATAAAACCTTACTTCGGTAAAACTCTCCCTCTGACAGAACCAGGTAATTAAGCCGGGCGAGCGGCGGTGAAAGGGGGCAAAGTCAGAAGAAACCCTGGGTTTGTGGAATAAGTCAAACTCAAACTTTCTTTATTGTCATTATACACATACGCAATACAGTACACACAGTACAACAACATTTTAAAGGCCAGATGGAGTATTGGTCCATGGCCACTGCACCCCGGGGGTGCCGCCACTACGGTCCAACATGACCTAATATTACCTAGATGCATATTTTTTCCTGATAATGGGGGGAAACCGGAGGAAACCCATTCAGACACGGAGAGAACATGCAAACTCTTCACAGAAAGGCCATGTTGGAAATGATGGGGTTTGAGCCCCTGACCTTCTTGCTGTGAGGCAGCAGTGCTAACCGCTATGCCACTGTGCTGAATAAAACCTGCTCCCAACCAGGTTAGCTTCAGAGAGTCTAGTTCCTGTGGTAACAAACCCAGAGGTTCAGTTTACCTTGCTTCATGAAACAGGTCAGGGTTACTGCTCTAACTCTGGGTTAAGTTACCTCCCTTTGTGAAACCGAAAGCCCTGGTTTTCCCTGATTTCAGGGTTAACTTACCCTCGTTTTCCACTAAACCTGCTTTGTGAAACAGGCCAACTAAGTATGGCTGAGTTAAAAACTGGAGCACACTGAATTTTCATAGTTTTATATACAGTATATATACTGTATTACCATTTTCCAGCTGTAGCCATGAATATTATACACATGCTTGGACACACTCTGCACAACAAAAGCCAATATTTGGAACTCCATTGAGGTAAGTAGATTGAAGAGCTTTCTGTTAAAAATGACACACTGAAAATGTAATCACCCATACTTCAAGTTGTCATACTGTGAACTTGTCATTTCTTTAACACTGATAATAAGTTAAATATTTTGATTTTAGTGTTAATCATTTGACATCCCTGAAATTTACTTGGATACATGTAAACAAAAGTTGTAAATAAACTTGAGGTGTGGTATATGGTCGGGTTTTTCTAAAACATGCATCTATAAAAGTAGATTTTAACTGATACTTCTCCGCCTCTCGGAAGTAGCAGCAGCACAGTAGTGAATAAAATATTAATGCACTATAACAGTTCAATGGTCAGTAGATGAACAGACGCTCTGCCTATCGTCACTTTCCTTTTAGGTTTGCTTTAATTTCCACCCATTGAATGAATTACTTAGGTAGTTACTAAGTGTGTGATGTTTGTAGGGAATGCAGCTCACAATGTGTCAATTTGTACCCAAAAACAGTTTCCAGGACTGATAAGTGTAGTGTTACTAAACCAAAATAAAGATCAGACACCAAGAGGCTCCCTAAGCCTAGGCCAGTATCAGCTCAGGGAGCTTCTTGGTGCCATCACTAAAAACAATGATGTAAACTGATTCCGTTCACTAGACTGTCCAACTGTGCACAGGTTCACTAGTGGAAAAGAGCTGTAGACATGTATTAGCTCAACACCTTAAGAATAAATACAAGAACATTTTAAAGGTTAGAAAAACCAAGTAAAATGTTAATGTGGAGAGCAGACGTTATTTTATCTTATCAAGTTTCTCCATGTTTATCTGAGTGGAAAGCTGTTTCTTCTGTATAAAGAGACTGAACTATATGTTGAGCATTTCTTTATTATGCCTAGAGGATGTATGAGCATTTGCCACAAGGCATTTTTGATGTGCTCTGTGTTAGGAAGACATTACAGGCCTCCCAAAATGATGCACAGTTCTGGAGGTGAGCGATTTGCACGCCTATGTGAGAGCGACATCCAAGAAGCCTGTGCTCTTTTCCATTAATGTCTGCTTGTTCATACAGGTGTAAACATACGTGTACTGTATGCTCAAATCTGTGTGTGGATCTGTGTTGAGGCAAGATGATGCCAGAGAAAGAGAGGACAGGCTGTAGTGTGAATTAATCTTCTGTGTCACTTCAGCTAAAGGGCCAAAAATAAATAAATAAATACATACATACATGCATACTTCAAGGGGGGGAAAGATGAGTAACACTGAGGAGGAAACTTTCTGTGGAGGAATAGAATATAGAATGGCTTGAGTAGAGAAATGGAAGGGAATGGGATTCATAAGAAAGCTGTTGGTGGGTGGTGGGGTGGTGGAAGTAAAGACAGGGATGCAAGAAAGGCATGAAGGAAAGGTTGATTCCAAATAAATAACACAAATGCAATGTGTGTGTGTGTGTGTGTGTGTGTGTGTGTGTGTGTGTGTGTGTGTTTGCGTGTGTGTGTGAAGGCGAAGGGCGGAAGGGCATATGATGTAATAAAGTGACATTTAGCTGACAAGGGCGGTGCAACAGATGAGACTGGGGATGGGGAATGAAAGTTACTTTTAGTGTGTATGTGTGTGTGTGCGTGCGTGCGTGTGTGCGTGCGTGCATGTGTGTGTGTGTTGCACACGGGGACATGTTTGGTTTCAGAAGTGATGTGACACTAATTGGTCCAAAAGGTTACCAGGTTCAAGTTAAGTGTTCATCATGTCGGCGTAACAGTTGTGAGATGGTGGTGGAGGGTTTGTGGGACTATGGTCCTTCAGTGATGCAAACTCCTCAGTGTCTGTCTCAGATGAGTGCAGGATGAAGAGTTTAAGGGTCACAGATGCAGAGGAGGGAAAGATCAGGGACATGAGTGACAGTTGATATTGAGGATTTGTTCTCAAGTAGGAAGTACATGTACTCAGCTACTTAGATAAAATAAATAATAGATGAGAAATAATTTAATAGTGCTTCTAGTATTTAAAAATAAAATACCGGATTGAATTTGAATGTCATTCGTGAGGGTTCATTCTGCATGAGAAATAAAGCCTGTTGAGTTAGGTGCACCTTTTCTTGTATGCTGTATTCTTTAAGTAAACTACAGTCATACTTGATGACTTTTTTTTTTGATGACAGATTGAAGCAGTGTGCAAGAAAACAAAGCAAAGAATCTATTTCCTTCGCAGTCTACAATGTTTTGGTGCTAGTAAAAAGATTCTTCTTTTGTTCCTCACTTCTGTTATCATGAGTGTTCTTCAATTCTGTAGCACCACCTGGTATGGATGTCTGTCTGTAGCACTAAAGTCACAAATGTCACATCAACTACACAAATGCTCAAAGATTGTTGGACAAGAACTTCAATAACTGTATACATCCATGTATAATAACAGTATGTGGAGACTGGCAAAAAACATCACCTCAAACACCAGTCATGTTTTATACAGTGAGTACAGTCTACTACCCCCAGGAAGGAGATACAAGGTACCAACTTTCAAGAAGGTTAGACTAAAAAAATCCTTTGTCCATCAATCCACTTTAATGCTCAACCAGGATCAAAACCGGAGATAGGCTGAGTGGGGGACAAGTGCTCTCAACTACTATGTTTTCCATGTTGTCAATATCTGTCATGTCAATGTGTGTGATATGTGTGTGATATATGTTCTTTTCTGTTGCATAAAACGGCTGCTGGGTCGCAAAACAAATTTCCGCACTGCTGACGAATAAAATTGATGTTATGTTATCATGTTATGTTATGTTTTTCCACCACAAGTTTAGGTTATATAAGGATCAAGAATACTCAACAGTACAGCAGTAACAATTAATACGAAATGTGGTGTATAATCAATAAACAGTATTATTTAAATATTTGATATACAATAACTTTGACTGATCAGTTTATTCTTTGTCATGCATACTTACGATTGATTATCATTTAGTTGTTGACAATTGATCTAACAATGGGAATTGTGAATGTCATTTTTTTTTGCAGACTGGAGTAATTCAGAAATTGTCCCCTGATCAAGTAACAAGAAAATAATGGCTTGATGTCATCCTGATTTAAAACAATTATTCCCTCTTATTAAATCAATGGGCATTGAAATTATGCAAGACTTCAGGTGTGAACTTAAGCAAGTTGATGATAATAAATATTTTCCAGAATCAATTAAAATAACTGGATTCAGGCAATAGGTCAGATTTTTAGTGTTTCCATTGTTGCTGAGTGTTTATCCCATCTCTCTCCCTCCTGTCTTGAATGTAGTTTTATTCTGTATTATTGTGCCCATCCTTCCCGTTCCGTTTGCGCCCAACAACATTCATTGGACAGGGACAGACCAGCAACGCCACCATAAGAGCTAATGCTAGACAGCTGGGCAGAGCACGAGACTGGAAACTGCTGGCAGACCTGGACAAAAAACTCCCACCTAACTTCCCACCTAAGATAGCTCCCACCAACTTGCATCCGGATCTTGTTCTCCATCATAGAGCTCACGGTGCCCTGGGAGGGTGCAATGGAGGAGGCCATGAGTGGAAGAAGCATAAGTATGCTCCACGACAACAAGGCTGGAATGCGATGGTATGCCCAGTGGAAGTAGGCTTCAGAGGCTTTGCCGCCATCTCAACATTCAGGCTACTCAGGGAGATGGGAGTGTGAGGGAAGGCCCACAGGCAGGCAGTCAAGGACCTCTCTAAGGCTGCTGAGAAGAGGAGACAGTGGCTGTAGATGAAAAAAAGGATCCAACCTGGGCCTTCAAGGGAGCTGAGTCAGCTAGGTAGTGAACCTGAGATGCTGAGAATCACTGCTGAACTCTCTGGTGGTGTTGTGGGTCAATCAGCAAAACATCAGAGAAAGACAGCACGCACCTGACAACCCGAGGATGTCATCACTCACTTGAACTCTACAGAGTCTCATCGGTGCCTTAGGTACTAGAGTATGTCTATTGAGGGATATCAACACCTAGTCCTATACAACAGATTTGTCTTTATTTTTGATAATGCCAATATATATACACTCAAACTCTTTGGAATTTTGGAGTTACAATCCATCCATCCATCCATCCATCCATCATCTACCGCTTATCCGAGGCCGGGTTGCGGGAGCAACAGTCTTAGGAGGGATGCCCGTATTTCCCTCCTCCAGCTCCTCCGGGGGGAGCACAAGGCGTTCCCAGGCCAGCCGAGAGACAATCCCTCCAGCGTGTCCTATGTCTTCCTCGAGGTCTCCTCCCGGTAGAGCATGCCCGAAACTGGCCTCTCTCCCTGCCACACACCAGCACAGCCAAACATAGCCTCCCCTGAACTCTTCCTAGACCCGTGTTTTTGCCTCCACAACTACTTGGGCTCCAGTATGCCTGGCCTGCCTGTACCAGTCAGTTGCCTCTGGAGTCCCACAATTCAACAAACTTGATAGGATTGATGGCAATGTAAAATGTAAAAAATAAACATAAATTCATGTAAGATCATTCCAATGTGTGTGCGTGTGTGTGTGTGTATATATATATATATATATATATATATATATATATGTCCCTCTCACCCTTGTGGGGTGGTATCTGTGTGTCATCCTCAAGCTCGGGTCCTCTACCAGAGGCCTGGGAGTCTGAGGGTTCTGCGCAGTATCTTAGCTGTTCCTAGGACTGCGCTCTTCTGGACTGAGGCTTCAGATGTTGTTCCAGGAATCTGCTGGAGCCACTCTTCCAGTTTGGGGTTCACTGCCCAGAGTGCTCCTACTACCACGGGGACCACATTAACCTTGACCTTCCACATCTGTTCCAGCTGTTCTTTCAACCCTTGATATTTCTCAATCTTTTCGTGTTCCTTCTTCCTGATGCTGGCATCAGCTGGAATCGCCACATCTATCACCACTGCTCTCTTCTGCTCTTTGTCCATCACCACAATGTCCGGTTTGTTAGCCAGTAGCTGTTTGTCGGTCTGGAAGCTGAAGTCCCACAGGATCTTAGCCTTGCCGTTCTCAACCACCTTCGGTGGTATGTCCCATTGGGATTTGGGTACTTCTAGTCCATACCGGGTACAGATGTTCCTGTACACTATCACAGCTACTTGGTTGTGCCTTTCCATATATGCTGAGCTGGCGAGCATCTTACACCCTGCTACCACATGCTGGACTGACTCTGGGGCTTCTTTACATAGCCTGCACCTTGGGTCAGATCTACTGTGGTAGATATTGGCCTCTATTGCCCTTGTACTTTATATATATATATATATATATATATATATATATATATATATATATATATATATATATATATATATATATATATATATATACAGTCATGGAAAAAAATATTAGACCACCCTTGTTTTCTTCAATTTCTTGTTAATTTTAATGCCTGGCTCAACTAAAGGTACATTTGTTTGGACAATTATAATAATAACAACAAAAATAGCTCATGAGAGTTTAATACAAGAAGTAAGAACTATTCATTTCCCATGGCTTTCTTGATAATAACCAAAATTACTTAAATTCTTCCATCAATAGCTATGGAATTGTAGCACCAAAAATACTCCATGTTTTCTTTTAAACACATTATTCACACAAGAGTTAATACTTGATTGCATAACCATTGTTTTTGATGACTGCAGCCATGCGTCTTGGCATGCTCCCCACCAGCTTCTGACATTGTTCTGCTGTCACAGCAGCCCATTCCTGTTGGACAAATTCAAACAAATTGTCTTTGTTTTTGGGCTTGTGGTTCTCCATTTTGAGTTTGATGATTTTCCACAGGTTTTCAATTGGATTAAGATCTGGGATTGAGCAGGCCAAGGCATGGTGCGAATGTTGTGGTTCTCCATCCAGGCTTTAACTGACCTTGCCGTGTGGCAGGGGGCATTGTCTTGATGGGAAATCCAGTCATTTGAGGCAGGAAAGAGTTTTCCAGCTGATGGAAGAAGACTGTTTTCAAGGGTAGTCCTGTACATGGCCTGGTTCATTCGGCCTTCACACAATTGCATTTGCCCTGTTCCACTCAGACTGAAACAACCCCAGATCATGACTGATCCACCCCCATGTTTTACTGTAGGGGCAAGACAGTCTGGGTTGTAAGCTTCTCCAGGCTTCCTCCTAACCAGTAAGTTGGCTGGAGTGGGCATCAATTCAAAATTGGATTCATCACTGAAGAGAACCTTAGCCCAATCATCTACAGTCCAATCCTTGTGGTCTCAAGCAAAGAGTAACCGGGCCTTCCTCTGCCTTTCATTGATGAAGGGCTTCTCGCGTGCTCTGTGTGACTTCAAACCAGCTGCAACAAGTCGGTTTCGAACTGTCCTTGCCGAACAAGTCACATTTCTCGACAGTGCCCACTCATTTTTAAGGTACCTGGAGGTCTGACGACGATTCCTGACACAGGAACAGATGAGTGCACGGTCATCTCGTGGGGTAGAAAGATGTTTCCTGCCATGGCTAGGTAGCACTGTGTTAGTGCCATGTTAGGCTTGTTTTTGTTTGTTGTAATGAACGGCTGTCTTGGAGATCTTCAGTTTTTTGCTACCTGTCTCTCACTTGTGCCAATTTCCAGCAGTGCCAAGATGGCTGCCTTCGTGGCTTCACATAATTCTTTTGTTTTAGGCACTATGTGAGAGCTGAAAACTTCTGAGTTGTGCTACGGATTGAATGTAAGCAGGAAACCACTCTAGGCCTTTGCATGTGCAGTGCTGCTTGTGACATGAAATGGCCTCTTATATACCCTGGGAATCAATTAAGCTTAAGAATGTCAAATAGGACATAAAGTATTATGTGACCAGCTGCATTTTTTGTTGTGTTCATTGTATTATATGTTTAGTGGTACCAGATATTAGAATGAACAAGAGATTGAAGAAAACAAGGGTGATCTAATAATTTTCTGCGTAGTATCTTAGCTATTCCTAGGACTGCGCTCTTCTGGACTGAGGCTTCAGATGTTGTTCCAGGAATCTGCTGGAGCCACTCTTCCAGTTTGGGGTTCACTGCCCAGAGTGCTCCTACTACCACGGAGACCACATTAACCTTGACCTTCCACATCTGTTCCAGCTGTTCTTTCAAACCTTGGTACTTCTCAGTCTTTTGGTGTTCCTTCTTCCTGCTGTTGGCGTCAGCTGGAATCGCCTCATCTATCACCACTGCTCTCTTCTGCTCTTTGTCCATCACCACTATGTCCGGTTTGTTAGCCAGCAGCTGTTTGTCGGTCTGGAAGCTGAAGTTCCACAGGATCTTAGCCTTGTCGTTCTCAACCACCCTCGGTGGTATATATATATATATATATATATATATATATATATATATATATATATATATATATATATAGACACAGTATATAAAAGATGTAGTGACAGAGGACATGAAGGTAGTTGGTGTGAGAGAAGAGGATGCAGAAGACAGGGTTAGATGGAGGCAACTGTGGCGACCCCTGAAGGGAAAAGCCGAAAGGAAAAGAAGAAGACGTGTAGTTCAGCTACGGGACTAAATTAAGCATAGTTTCTTTCCTGAATTTAGAAATAGCTTGATCTGATAAATGTCAACTGTAAACATTTTTTGCAGGAAGGGAATTACCCAATAGTCGAATATCAAAATTCTGTGGAAAGATGAGTAGCTCTTCAATTTTTAACCTAGAAATCAGGACTAAATCCAGAGTGTGCTTAAACTGGTGGGTAAATTCCTATACACATTGACTGAAGCCTGTGGAGTCTAGTAACGACATAAATGTGCTCCTAAGGCTTTCATTACTGTCGTCCACGTGAGTATTGAAAACAACAAAAATGACCTTATCAATTTTAAGAATTAAACTAGTTAAGGAGTCAGCAAATTCAGATAGAAAATATATTTCAATCGGTTCACCAGTCTGGTCCTAAAGTGAGAATGACAGATCAATAAATTAAACGAAACATGCTTTTGTCAGATTTAAATGCTGAAGCATATAACTAATTTTAGCATCAGGATGCTTCACTTTTATTCGTGCATTGATTACAAATAGTTTTCCTTCTCCTATGGTTTAATAAAACTTCCATAAGATTTATTTTAAAAAAAACAACTATTTTCCTCAATATAAGGTGCACCTATAATTTTCTCATAAACCCGCAGTGTGCCTTATAATCTGATGCACCTTATATATGGAGTAATATTCATATTAATATTGGTTAAAAACATGATCGCTGAAAAAAGCCGGCAGTCTGGCCGACAGTCATGCCGCACTACGCCACCAGAGAACACCCTCATAAGGCACTCGGGCCTATGCCCCTAACAATGGTAGTCAAGGGGCGTCACCGAGGTGCCGGCTCTCACTGACCTGCTGTCTGACGACAGAGCAGCCTACGGAGAGCACCAGTGCCTGGCTATGATTCCCTAGCAAAACAAGGAACTTTCAACAATTCTATTAATAAAGTTTGACTGACTGACTGATTTCAGTATTTACCAACTATTGTGGCGCTGGAAATAACCCACTGTAAACTTAATTGGTCTAAAAAATGCTATTGCCGAGTGTCAGTGCTGTAATCTGGTATCTAGTGACGGTCCATTCTATTAGTCTGCGGAAACACAGAGAAACTGGCATGAAGGTGAATGAAAAACCCTCAAAGCTGAACTTTCAGCCTTTTCTGAAATTTCAAGAGCAGAGTCACTGCTAGACAATGGTGCCTGGTGTGCTGCAATTGATTTGCAAATGTAGTTGATACCTGAAAAAACATGTTACGGTGGGCAGGGGGCGCATTCAGGCTTGTGTATTCTGTCTGCAGCGACGTGCTGTGAGATTCACGGCGGTGAGAAGCCGACGTTAAAGTCAGTCCTATGAGTAAAACAGCGTAGCATTTGCCAGTAAATTAGCAGCCTGACATTAACAACTGGTTAAAAATTGTTTAGGACACACAGCAGCAAATAGCTGCACCTCACCTCCGACTGGACTATTGATTGAATAATATTTAATTAATAAACAAAGACGAACGTCGGAGCTTAAATACCTACTTCGAACTTCAGATCAGGAAATAATCCGCCCTGTTCAAACTGAGCGGTCCACTCCTAATGAATTTAACTAGTTTTTAATTTCGGGTTTTTTGATATGGCGTATTTTGCCAGACAGAGTGGCAAATACTCCACTTTGTCTGGGTCCTACAACTGACTTTTACGTCGGTGCCTCACCTCCATGAACTTCACCACAAGTCACTGAGAGCTATAGGAATAAAATCTAATTTGACTATGTTTTTCGATAATTTTGTACTAAAGTATTTTGTAGTACTTTTATCAGTAAATCTCAGCAGCTAAGGGAAAAACCCAAGCCTGTTGACTTCTTTCTAATATGGCAAAATGATCAAGTGATCAGGTTTCCTTGATGAGGCTCAGAATGGCTTCATTGAAGGGGCGGCAGTGGCTCAGCGGTAGAGCAGACGTCTTGTAGACAGATCTCCCCAACCATCAGTGGATCGAATCCCGCTCCCGCCAGGATGCCACCAGGAGTGTGAGCTGACGGTGGGAGGCGTCAGCTCACCTCCCAGCCACTGCCGAGGTGCCCTTGAGCAAGGCACCGTCCCCCCCACAAGCCGCTCAATTGGGGCGCATTCCAGAAGCCGCTGCCCGTCACTCTGCCTCCCTGATGTGTGTTGCTTGATGTTTACTGCATGCTTGCAGGCCCCTTTGTGTGCTGTGTTCAGGGGGCCGGTGTATAAATTGATTGTTAAAAAAAGAACTAACACAACAGCATGTATTGAGTGACTGTGTAATTTCCCTGCGGGGATAAATAAAGTATACTTCTTCTTCTTCTTCATTGAAATGACAATAGGGGCATTCACAGCTGATTAAAGGTACTCACAGTCATGAATGCTCTAGCTAGTGGACGGATAGCGCAAATACAGCCACTAGTTTTTTAAATCTATTTCAATTTTTTAAAATTATATGCGCCTTATAATCCGGTGGGCCTTATATATGAAATAAATTATGAAATAAATTATAAAATAAACAATTCATTAAAGGTGTGCCTTATAATCCAGTGCGCCTTATAGTGCAGAAAATACTGTACTTATTATTTCATTGTGTTTATACTTAGTCATTTGAATATTACAACCCCGTCGTGTAGATATAAAGCCTCTAAAAATAACACGGTCGCACAGGGGAAAATAATCAAGTGCGCCTCAAGTCATTAAAGGGACAGTAAACTTATTTTTAAGTGACATATGTTGTTCATCATTATGAAAAATAGAAGAAAAATGTTTTTTAGATGTCTAACATCAACCCTTTGGTCAGAAAACCTCAAAATGTGCGTTGCAGCAACTTCCGCATCCAGTGGTCACGTGGGGATCATATGTTATTGGCGACATACTTCGCTTCATTTGTCAGGGCAGCCATTAGAACACAGTGCGATCACCGAAGCCATAAACCCGGTAAAGAACATGGTTACCTGTGAGGTGAATGGTTGTGCCAACACAACAGGACATAAACACAAAGACAAGGACCTATCCTTCTTCGGAATATCTTCTGGGAAACTAGGAAGGAAATAGAAAGCAAGGATAAACAGGGTCTCAAGATGACCAAAGATCCGAGAATCAGCCATGAGCTCTTCGGAGGATTTTTAGGGATTTGAAGGTCAGATCATTTTAGGCACAACCCAAATTATTTATTCTCAATTCCCAAGATTTAGTGGATAATTAAGTCATGTCTAGAGCTACTCAAGATATTGTTTAAATGTTTTTTTTACCAGATTATCACACAATTATGGCACTCGCGATAAGTAAACAATATAAAAAGGGATAGACAAGTAATTTTACTGACAAGATCTGTGAAACTGAAATAAAGCATACAAAAATAGCATGTCGGGCCCTTATCCTTATACATTCGTAAATACAAAACATATTTACTGTATATAAACTAGAGTTGTTATTAACTCCACACAGTCCAATAGTAACGAATGGCAGCTAGCTCAATGCTAACATAATATGGAAAATCCCATTGACGGGTTAGCGTATGAGCATTGGTTATGTGATTAACTTTTACATACACATAGTAAACCAAAATTCGACATTATAATGAGTTGGAAATCTCTGTTAGAATGTGACTCAGATGAAGCAACCTGGGATGAGTCGCCAGATGTCCAAACTCTCATCCTCCACATACATTGGGTGATAATTATACATGATAATTACACCCTCAGGTGGTTTCACAGGGAACTTGTCCTCAGTATCCGATGATGATGACATGATTTTAGACGATATCCTGATAAATAATAGTGAATATGGCGGCCCGTTACTGAAGGCTCTGTGTGTGTGTGTGTGTGTGTGTGTGTGTGTGTGTGTATATATATATATCTGTGTGTGTGTGTGTGTGTGTGTGTGTGTGTGTGTGTGTGTGTGTGTGTGTGTGTGTGTGTGTGTGTGTGTGTGTGTGTGTCAAATCATTCAGCACTCGTGAAGGTGGCACCTGGTGTCCTTTTGGTGCAGTATGTAGATGATCTCCTGCCGGCCGCACCTTCTGAATTATCCTGTCTTGATACTACACATAATCTCCTGCTCCATTTGGCCAAGGTTGGATTGAAATGCTCTAAGTCCAAGCTTCAAACTGCCAGAACCCAAGTCTCTTTCCTTGGCCGCCTGATCTCTCGACATGGCACAGGAATGTCCCCCTCTCACAAAGATGACATCCTTTACCATCCCAGACCCACCAATGTGAATCAAATGCTTGCATTTCTTTGACTTTGCAACTACTCTCGACACCGCGTTCCGGACTTTGCTGAATTCACCCGTCCCTTGCGTGCCATGGTGAACGACCAAGGCATGAGGAACCTGTCCAATGCCCTTCTTTGGACTACTGAGGCTGAAAACGCCTTTATCTCCTTGAAACAACAACTCTATACAGCAGCTTCTCTTGCTGTTCCTGACTATACATCCATGTTCTATCTGGACGTGTCTGAAAAGTCCAGCAGTGTATCTGCTGTACTTTATAAGAAGGGGGAAGGAGGCAATAGACAAATTTGCTTGTATACGTCAACTCCACTCGAGAACTACGAAAAACAACACCCACTTTGTGCTTCTTTTGCGTCTGCACTGGCCGGATTGAAGGCCGGAGGAAGACAAAGAAAAAAATTGAAGCGGCATTAACACAACCACACATTATTTTCGCTCACTATGGAGTCAACATGGCAGAAGGACTTCTGGAAGGTGAACCACATTGTTATGCCCAGAAGGTTCTGGACGAAAATTCCCTTCAGAGCTGAATTGTATGAAACGCCTCTCTCAGATCCAGACTTGATCCTGTTCACTAATGGATGCTGTTTCAAAGGAACTGACCGACTGAAATGTGGATTCTCATGGTTCAACAAACAGAAACAGGATGTCAAGAAGTTTGTACTGAACGAATCCCAGGTCCACAGTCAGCACAACAAGCAGAAATAAAGGCAGTTACCGCAGCACTCGAATTTGCAGAAGATACACTTATTCGGCCTACGCACATGTAACGGTACATGTGGCATTGAGTGAGTGACAGTGGAAAGCCTTCCAGACAGTAGCCGGAGGTCCTATCAAACATCATGAAGACATCATGAATCTAAGAGAAGCGTTGATGTTACCAAAAGTGGTAGCAATCATCAAATGTAAAGGACATTCATGATTGAATGATTTTATCTCAGCAGAAAACGAAGCTGCCGATTGTGCAGCAAAACGTGTCACGGGCTATCGGCCGACATTCCAACTTTCGGTGAGTGAGCTTGAAGGTAATGTACAACAGGTAACAGCTGACACAGTACAAGAGTGGCAGAGAAAGGCAAGTCCAGAAGAAAGGAGGATCTGGAAATTGAAAGGGGGTGTTGGGGATGAAGAGGGGCTGTGGAGCAAAGAAGGTAAAACCAATCCCGCCACAAAATAATTTGAAACAATTGATCCTCGAGGCCCATGGAACATGCCATGTAGGATTGGATGAAACACTGAGACGACTCCAATCCTGGTGGAGTCCGTTCATGAGACAGATTGTGAAGAGTGAACTGCTGGACTGCCGTGTTTGCTGTAGATATAACAGTATGCCTCTGACAAATCCACCGCAGGGAGTTCACGGTCCGGACGTGAATGCTCCTGGTGAGGTGATTTCAATGGATTTTACTGACATGATTAAACCAGTGTCAGGATACAGGTATTTCCTAGTTATCGTAGATTCTTTCTCGTGCTGGCCTGAAAGCCTACCCTTGTAAGACAGAGACAGCTAGTGTAGTGGTCAAACATCTGGTGAACCACTATATTCCAACCCATGGGTTTCCTAGAAAGATTTGATCAGATAATGGATCCCATTTCAAAAACAAGAAGGATGTTCCCAGAGAAACGAGTGTGTGTGAAAGTGTGTGGTTAAAAGTAACAAAACGAAAATGGTCTGAACCTAGGTGGACAGGTCCCTTTCAAGTGACTGAGTGAACGGGAACTGCAGTCCGTTTGCTGGGAAAGGCGGACACGTAGTTCCACATCTCTTCGACCTGACGTGCCAGATCTCCAACGGGTTGGGCCATTCCTCCACTGGCTGGTGAGGGACAAGCTCCGGACACTGGTCTGGACGAGATCGCTGAGAACTACTCAGCCAAAGAAAGTTCCTCACTTGAGGAACCAACGCAGGCAACCGCTTGCTGATAACATCACCCCAGCTCGACTCCACTCAACTCTTCTCAACTCATCCCAGAGGGAAAGGTCCTGACAACTCATCCCAGAGGAAAAAGTCCTGACAACTCATCCCGTAGGAAAAGGTCCTGAAAGAAGCTGACATCGCACCAGCTCGACTCCACTCGACTCTTCTCAACTCATCCCAGAGGAAAAGGTGTAATACCTCCCTCTGCTGACAAGTGCTCTTCTTAAGGGGACTACCCCACCACAAGAACATGAAACATCCCATGACTCATCGGTTTTACTTTCAATATTTGATATTCATTTAGTCCTTTGCATACAGTCCATAATAGAAAAGTCCATTTTATTCACTGCTGTCTATTTCTTACCACTGTCAGTATTTTCTAATGTTTGATATTCACAAATTGAAACTCTTGATTATCACTTTAAATGTTTCATGACATTTAAATGTTTCATGACATTTAATCTTAACATTTATCAGGGTTATAGCAATGAAATTGATGCTCTGAGAACCATGCTTTTACAGCATCAACTGGTGCATGATCTCTTGACTGCTTCATCAGGGGGTGTATGTGTACTTCTTAACCAAACATGTTGTAGTTATATTCCAGATGAAATTCACCAGTCCATTGAACCACAGTTGGCTAATGTAGCCACAAGAGGACACAAGCCAGTGTCTTATTGTGCCGGTCCCAAGCCTGGAGAAATACAGAGGGTTGCGTCAGGAAGGGCATCTGGCATAAAATGTTTGCCAAATCAAACATGCAAATCAAACCTATGACTTCCATACCAGATCGGTCGAGGCCCGGGTTAACAACGACCACCATCGTTGCTGTTGACCTACAGGGTGCCAGTGGAAATTGGACTACTGTTGGTCGAAGAAAGAGAGGAGGAAAGTGTAATCGTAGGAAGAGAAAGAAGAGGAACGCCAAGAGTATAGGACTGAGAGTAGGGACGTTGAATGTTAGAACTATGATAGGAAAAGGTAGAGAGTTGGTTGACATGATGCAGAGAAGGAAGGTCGACATACTGTGTGTCCAGGAGATCAGGTGGAAAGGTAGCGAGGCTAGAAGTTTAGGAGCAGGGTTCAAGTTGTTCTATCATGGTGTAGATAGGAAAAGATATGGAGTAGAAGTTATCTTGAAGGAGGAGTTGGTTAGGAATGTCCTGGAGGTAAAAAGAGTGTCAGATAGAGTGATGAGTCTGAAGCTAGAAATCGAAGGTGTGACGTTAAATGTTGTTCGTGGGTATGCTCCACAGTTAGGATGTGAGCTGTAGGAGAAGGAGCAATTCTGGTTGGACTTTGATGAAGTAATGCAGAGCATACCGAGGAGAGTCGTCATTGGTGTAGACTTCAATGGACATGTTGGTGCAGGAAACAGAGGGGACGAGGAGGTGATGGGCAGGTTTAGCATCCAGGAGAGGAACGCAGAAGGACAGATGGTGGTTGACTTTGCAAAAAGAATAGAAATGGCTATAGTGAATACTTCCTTCCAGAAGAGGCAGGGACATAGGGTGACCTATAAGAGTGGTGGTAGGAGCACACAGGTAGACTACATCTTGTGTAGACGGTGTAATCTGAAGGAGATCAGTGACTGGAAAATAATGGTAGGCGAGAGTGTAGCCAAACAGCATAGGATGGTGGTGTCTAGGATGACTCTGGTAGTGAGGAAGATGAAGAGGACAAAGGCAGAGAAGAAGACAAAATCGTGGAAGCTGAAAAAGGAAGAGTGTTGCATGACTTTTAGGAAGGCTTTAAGACAGGCTCTGGATAGTCAGGAGGTGCTTCCAGATGACTGGACAACTACAGCTAATGTGATCAGGAAGACAGGTAGGAGAGTGAGAGTCTATTGACAGGTGCCAGTAATGTGATGGGAAGATGGAAAGTTTACTTTGAAGAGTTGATGAACGTGGAAAATGAGAGAGAACAAAGACTAGAAGAGGTGGCTGTTGTGGACCAGGAGGTAGCAAAGATCGGTCAGGATGAAGTGAGGAGGGCATTGAAGAGGATGAAGAGTGGAAAGGCAGTCGGTCCTGATGATATACCTGTAGAGGTTTGGAAATGTCTAGGAGAGGTGGCAGTAGAGTTTCTGACTGGGTTGTTCAACAGGATCTTAGATAGTGAGAAGATCCCTGAGGAATGGAGGAGAAGTGTGCTGGTGCCCATTTTTAAGAACAAGGGAGACGTGCAGAGTTGTGGCAACTACAGAGGAATAAAGCTGATGAGCCATACAATGAAGTTATGGGAAAGAGTAGTGGAAGCTAGACTAAGGGCAGAAGTGAGCATTTGTGAGTAGCAGTATAGTTTCATGCTAAAAAAGAGTGCTACAGATGCAGTATTTGCTTTGAGGATGTTGATAGAGAAGTACAGAGAAGGCCAGACGGAGCTGCATTGTGTTTTTATAGATCTGGAGAAAGCTTATGACAGGGTGCCCAGAGAGGAACTGTGGTATTGTATGAGGAAGTCTGGAGTGGCAGAGAAGTATGTTAGAGCGGTGCAGGATATGTATGAGGACTGTAGGAAAGTGGTGAGGTGTGCTGTAGGTGTGACAGAGGAGTTCAAGGTGGAGGTGGGACTGCATCAGGGATCAGCTCTGAGCCCCTTCTTGTTTGCTATGGTGATGGACAGGCTGAGACGAGGTTAGACAGGAATCTCCATGGACTATGATGTTTGCAGATGACATTGTGATCTGCAGTGAGAGCAGGGAACAGGTGGAGGAGAAGCTAGAGAGGTGTGTGAATGAGAGGACCCAAGTGGAAGAGTGACGTTACAGGGAGAAGAGATCAAGAAGATGGAGGATTTAAAGTAATTAGGGTCAACAGTCCAGAGCAATGGACAGTGTGTAAAAATGGTGAAGAAGCATGTACAGGCAGGATGGTACGGGTGGAGACAAGTGTCAGGTGTGATGTGTGATAGAAGAGTTTCAGCTAAAATGAAAGGAAAGGTGTACAAAACTGTGGTGAGACCAGCGATGTTGTTTGGTCTAGAGACAGTGTCCCTGAGGAAAAGACAGGAAACAGAGCTGGAGGTAGCAGAGATGAAGATGCTGAGGTTCTCTTTGGGAGTGACCAGGATGGATAGGATCAGGAATGAGTACATCAGAGGGACAGCACATGTTAGAGGTTTTGGAGATAAAGTCAGAGAGGCCAGACTGAGATGGTTTGTTCATGTCCAGAGGAGAGATAGTGAATATATCGGTAGAAAGATGCTGAGTTTTGAACTACCAGGCAGGAGGCCTAGAGGAAAACCAAAGACGAGTTTTGTGGATGTAGTGAAAGAGGAAATGAAGGTAGTTGGTGTGAGAGAACAGTATGCAGAAGACAGGGTTAGATGGAGGCAACTGATTCACTTTTAATTTGTTAGGCTATGAAACCCACATAAGTCCATCATTCAAGGATCAAATTGTCCGAGTGAATAAAGAATAATAACATCAAATACAAGTTAGGACATTAACTTTGTTCAAAACATTTTGGTCTGTGTTAAAATGGGACTAATTAATGCATTATGGGAAATGTCATTTCGCTGAAAGCACACTTTTGACCTTTTTTATTTTTAAACATTCTGACCCTTTATACTGTCACGGGCCACTTAAAATGATGTAGCGGGCTACATTTGGCCCCAGGGCCTTGAATTTGACACATGTGCTCTAATTGATGGCAGCGCATACAACATCAGAGTTGTCTGACAACACTTTATTTTGTAAACATTATTTTGCCTCTTCCAAAGCCATACTAAAATAACACAAGTACATGTTTTAATAGATTCTACTGTATATCACATAGCTGAAAACTGTCTACCGAGCAATGCATCAGCTCACCGTCACTTTTTGACCTGTGAACTTTCATCATAGCCAGTGTTGAAAATGTGCTTTCATGCTTCTGATATGATTGCTAAAAGTGCCAAACAAGAATAAAATAAATATATTAAAATAAAATTAAACATTTCTTGTGTTGCTTTCTGTCTGCTATGTTGTTCAGCATCAGTGGAGTACATTTATAACCAGAAGAACTTTATTTCTAACTGCTGCAGTGAAGCCAAGAAGAGAATCTGAAAGGTTGCTTGAAAAAAGTGTTGCAGGAAAGTTGGCAGTGTCATACCAGAACCATGAGGCTTTTGGAGAAGTTCCACAGTGCAGTGATTTTCTCAACATGTTTTCAACATACATTTTTTCCAGATTGAGGCAGCCTGTAGTTATTTTGTAGCATCACCTTGTTCACAAACTCCTGCCATAAAAATGGGTAGGTATAACTCTCTATCAGTTCATCCACGATCATAATATGGGATTTTCCTTATTATGCTAGCATTGAGCTAGCCGCCATTTGTTACTGTTGGACTGTGTGAAATTTATGTTCTAAGCAATGATAGGCCCTTCTCTTTGTGTTTTCTTGATGTTCTGTTGACCCAAGCATTCACCACGCAGGTAACTGTGATATTTTTGGAGTTAATCACTTCGTGGATTGCATTGTTTCTTATGGCTGCCAAGCTATGTTGGGAGCCACGTATGACGACCACGTGACCACTGAATGCGGAAGCTGCTGTGGTGCAGATTTTAAGGTTTTCTGACCAAAGGGATGATGCTACACATATAAAATGTATTTTTTCTTCTATTTTTAAAAAATAATGAATAAGATATATCACTTAAAATTAACTTTACTGTCCCTACATGAACACAACTGCACCAGTGTTCTGGATTAAAGTCAAGGCAAATTATCTTGAGATTGCTCAAAAAGTATCAAAAATCCCACTTTCATTTTCAACCTCCTGTCTTTGTGAAGCAGGATTTTCTGTAGTGACCGTAAAGAAAACCAAACTGCGGAGTAGAACGGACGTCCGGAACACACTTCAGGTATCATTGTCTCCCTAAATCAGCGGTCCCCAACCACTAATTCTCATCATTGTAATTATAAATTTTTGATTGACTTGTTCACGGACTGGTCTTCATTTGCTTGATAATCGTTAATGACGCCAGGCAGCTGTAGTCTAATAACAAATCATCTGCAGTGGTTTTATGTACAATGCAGACATCAACAGACAATAAACAACCTTTTTTTTCATAAATTGATAATCAATATCTCTGTAAACGAAATAATTGTAAGAAAAAAATTATATTAAAAACTTGATTGAAGTGACTGCACTGATGAGGTTTATTTTGAAATATAGCCACTTAAAATCAGTGCATTCAACGTAGGAGAAATACTGATCATTTCCAATAGAAGGGGGAACAAATCTATCAAATAATAATCATTACAATAATGAGAATTAGTGGTTGGGGACCGCTGATCTAGGGGTAATGGGAGACAATGACACCTGAAGTGTTTTCCGGACGTCCGGTCTACTCCGCAGTTTGGTTTTCTTTGCGGTCACAAAAACAGGAGGTTGGAAATGGAGGCAGGGTTTTTCGATACTTTTTGGGCGATCTCAGGATAATCTGCCTTGGCTTTAATCCAGAACACTGACGCAGTTGTGAGCTGGTTGATAACCTGTCATGTAACCGACACCTGTCATGACGAACAGACGTCACTTTTCAAAATAAAACATCATCAATAAAAGAAGAAAGTCAAACGTTCTGTGATGCCCGGTATCTAATTTCCCGTGACCAGGTAATGGTTGGCCTTGGTGGTTGGGGACCACTGACGTAGACGGATGTTACAAAGAATTGGGTAATTTTTCAAAATAAAACATCTTCCAGACTCCGAAATAAATGAAACAGAAGCAATGTAAATGATTTTTTCTTTCTGTGCGGCCTGGAACCAAGTGACCCACGGAACGGTACCGGTCATCACGATGTGATGACCGGTACCGGTCAGGCCGGTCATCACGATGTGATGACCGGCCTGAAGGTTGGGGACCACTGATCTACGCGACAATGCAGACGTTTTTTGTTCTCAAAAAACTTCACTTTGGCCAGCGTTTTTGTCCTGGATATCTGCGTTGTCATGTGGACTAAAGGTGCAACCGCAGCACCTCTTCTATTATATCATCAGACATGAACCCCTTCCATGCATGTATTAGGGAGACAGTCCTAAACCCAGGGACAGGTCCTAGCCGAATAAGTTGAAAACTGTGATTGGGTGTTTTCACCTGT
This sequence comes from Antennarius striatus, assembly GCF_040054535.1. Classification (NCBI taxonomy): domain Eukaryota; kingdom Metazoa; phylum Chordata; class Actinopteri; order Lophiiformes; family Antennariidae; genus Antennarius; species Antennarius striatus. Next base: position 20,294,067 of record NC_090785.1, on the reverse strand, counting down.
CTAACAGGTAACTCTGCCCAGTAAGAGTCCTTGTGGCTCCTTCGGTTCAGCACAATATTCACGTCCCCTTCAGCCGACTAATCAGGGGACTCATATGTGTGTGACTGTCCTTGTTCAATGGGGGGACAATGTGATGATATTGTGTGTGATTATTTGTGAGATGCCATACATGGACATTTACTGATTTATTTTCACCAGTAGATGGTGGAAATTCACATTCAGTACTTCACATACTCTACAAGAGCCCCACCCCAAACAATTCTAATTGGATCATAGTATAGACATGATGTTGGATGTATGCTGTTGTTGGTCACCACAACCAATTCTAAATAAATGAATTGACAGAACCCAAGTTTCTTCAATTAAAGCAAGAAACATTACATGGTACCAGGAGTGCTCAGGAGTCAGTTGTGATGGAAAGTGTGAAGCCGCCAGACGCTATGAACTGGGCTGGTAATGTGGATTACGAGCGGCGTACTTTCAAACAGCGTTAAATGCTATACCTGATGGCTGTAGGACTCGATGGAAAGTCTGATACACGGAGGATTGTTTTGCTGCTGACCGTCGTGGGACCACAGGCTGTGGAAGTATACAACACGTTTGTGTTTGCCAGTGCGGAAGACAAGTTTGATGAGGTCATCAAAAAGTTTGATGACCACTGTTCACCAAAGAAGAATGAGACCTTTGAACGGTATGTGTTTTGCTCGAAAATGCAACAGCCTGCTGAAAGCTTTGATGTGTTTCTTACAGACTTAAAACTAAAAGCTAGAACATATAACTCTGGAGATGTGCATGATTCTATGATCTGTGATCAGCTTGTGTTTGGCATTCAAGATTCCAAGTTGAGGGAAAGGTTACTGCAAGAGACAGAGCTAACCATTGAATCTGTAGTGAAGATATGCCATGCCAGTGAATTAGCAGTGCAGCATGCCAAAACATTTTCGAGTGACACTAAAAACAGTGCAGCAGTTGCCATGGTGTCACAGAAGACCTTCAACAAAGGACCAGGGAAGTACAATCAACCAAGGAAATCTGTGACTTATAATTGCAAAAGATGTGGTGGTTGTCATGCACCGAAACAACGGGAAGATGTACCACAAGTGTAAAGGACAGAATCACTTTTCGAAACAGTGCTTTTCCAAGAGGAAACACAGAGGAAGAGGAGAACGGGTGCACACGGTGGAGGAAGAGGAAAATGACCTGTGTGATTCCTTCTTTGTGGGCATGGTTACACAGGATGTGGACAACATGCCTGAAGAGGCCAAACAGACAAAAGTGAATAGAGTGAAGCAGAGCCATTGCACATAAATGGAGCTACAATTGCTTTCAAACTGGATACAGGAGCAAAGGCTAACATGATAAATGAACTTAACATCAGAAACATGAAGGTGAAGCCCCACATTCGTCCTAATCCAATACTACTCAAGGCCTAAAATGGACAACCCATCCCCACAAGAGGAATGTGCCGACTGAAGGTGAGAGTTAAAGGAAAAGAACATCACCTCATGTCTGTAATTGTACCAGATGGTCATGACTCACTGTTAGGAGATGATGCATGTGAACGATTGGGTCTAGTCAAGAGGCTGTATAGCATCAAGATAAATGCACAGAACAACGTAGAGACAGTTATGGATTAGTATTCAGATGTATTTCGAGGGTTTGGTGTTCTACCATACGCCTACAAGATCCAGCTAAAAGATGATGCACAGCCAGTTATTCATGCACCCAGGCGAGTTCCTGCAGCACTCAGAGAGACGTTAAAGCAAGAGCTCGACCAAATGACATCACTGGGAGTTATAAAGAAAGTGGAGGAGCCCACTGAGTGGGTGAATTCAATGGTGTGTGTCAAGAAACCAAATGGTGATCTACGTGTGTGCATGGATCCAAAAGACCTAAATGCCAACATCAAAAGAGAACATAATCAAATTCAAACCCGAGAAGAAATAACCAGTGAAATGGCCGGTGCAAAATACTTCAGCAAATTGGATGCTTCACAGGGCTTTTGGCAAATCAAACTGCATGAGGACAGCACCAAGTACTGTACCTTCAACACACCATATGGCCGCTACTCATTCCTGAGAATGCCCTTTGGCATCTGCTCTGCTCCTGAATTGTTTCATAGGACATGGTACACATCCTGGAAGGTGTAGAAGGTGTGCACGGGTGTATGTCGATGATGTCGTCTGTTGGGGGTCCACCCTGGACCAGAACAAAGAAAGACTCATCAAAGTGTTGCAAAACATTAGAAAGCATGGACTAAAGCTGAACAGAGCCAAATGCCAATTTGGTGTGGAAGAAATCACCTTTCTGGGAGACAAACTGTCCCAAGCAGGCGTAGAACCTGACATCCGCAAGGTGAAAGCTATCCTGGAGATGCCAAGGCCTCAAGATAGGCAAGGTGTGCTGAGAGTTCTGGGAAAAATTTCAATGGAAAGTTCATACCAACTCCATCAACAAAAACTGAACATCTTAGGCAGTTGTTACATCACAAGTATGACTTTAAGTGGACTGACAGTCATGAAGAGGAGTGGAAAACACTGAAAACCATTCTCACCACAGAACCAGTGCTGACGTTTTTTGACACGTCCAAGAGGATAAATATTTCCACTGACTCCTCAAGATATGGAATTGGAGCAGTGCTGTTACAAGCTGATAGAGAAGATTGGAGGCCAGTTGCCTATGCATCACGAGCAATGACAGAAACTGAATGTCGCTATGCACAAATCGAAAAAGAGTGCTTAGGACTTGTGTATGGATTTGAAAAGTTCCACAGTTATGTGTATGGCCTACCAAAATTTGTGGCAGAGACTGACCACCAGCCATTATTATCCATCATAAAGAAAAACCTCAGTGAGATGTCACCACGCATACAAAGACTAATGATGAAGCTGCAACGCTATGATTTTGGGCTTATATACACACCAGGTAAACACATTGTGATGGCTGATGCCCTGTCCACAGCAACTACACCGAGTAACACATCAGTGAGCTCTACAGAGACAGATGTTCAGTTACATGTGAACTTGATTGCCAAATTTCTACCTGTTTCAGACAGAAAATCTCAGCAGATTGCAGCAGAAACAGAAAAGGATCTAATACTACAGAGGGTCATGAAAAATCTGAAAGAGAAGTGGCCTAGCGGTGATTGTCAACAATATTACAACATCTGATCAGAGCTGAGTGTGATAAATGGACTCCTACTCAGGAAGAACCAAATTGTTATTCCTCAGTCACTGTTATTCCTCAGTCGTAGAAAATACTTCATGAGGGACAGCTTGGAATGGAAAAATGTAAGAGAAGAGCCTGGAATCAACACTGACATTGACAAGATGGTCTCAAGCTGTGAAATTTGCCAGAAAAATCACACAAATCAGCAGAAAGAGCCTATGATAACTACAGAACTACCTCACTGTACCTTGGCAGAAAGTGGGAACTGACTTATTCCACCTGAATGGAAATAATTATCTGCTGGTCATTGACTATCATTCCAACTTTCCAGAGATTGCATTGCTTTCCAGTATGACAGCTACTTGTGTGATTACACATCTGAAATCTATCTTCGCAAGACATGGAATTTATCAAACTTTGCAGTCGGACAGTGGACCATGTTACAACTGTAAAGAGTTTCAGAACTTTGCAGAAGCATATGATTTCCAACATGTAACCTCCCCTGTAAAGTCCCTTGTATGCCCAGTCTAATGGCAAAGCAGAGAAGGGCGTACACATAGTAAAACAACTGCTCAAGAAAGCACAAGAGTGGATCTGACCCATATGTAGCTTTACTGAGTTACCGAACAACACCATTAGAGCCTTGAATGTGTCCTGCTGAGCTTCTGATGGGACACAGATTAAGAACTACATTTCCTTACACTGCAAAACAGACAGAAAACCAACTATGACAAAGGGTCAAAAAGTTTATTGTCACTGTCAAAACATGATATAGTGAGACTCGAAGATTCCAACTACTGGAACAAGAAAGCCACAGTTCTCGAGGAAGTGGGTTCTAGATCCTACAACGTCAGAACAGAAGATGGTCAAGTCCTGAGAAGGAATCAGAGGAGCTTTCTTAAAACAACACAGAAATTGGAGGAACAGTCAGCTGAGGATGAACATGAAGTTACAACAGCAGAACTACCAGAAGAAACTACAAACATGCCAACTCCAACTACACCTCCACCTGACCCACCATCTCCACCTTCACCTGTACTAAGAAAGTCTACCAGAGTATCAAAACCCCCTAACCGGCTGGGTTACTTAAGAACACTAAACAACATTCTTTATACATTGTGGTGGGGGTTTAGTTTTTCTTAAGGACAGGAGACAGTGTAAAATACAAGATATTTATTTGTCAATTCAAATCATGTTTAGGTTGAGTAGCAGTACAATAATATCATCAATAGGTTAAGTATGAGTCCAATAACATCATCGATGATATTGACAGACAGACAGGTTCAACAAACAGACAAGTTCAACAAATACTTATCTAAGCATGATGAGAGCTCTTGGGACGATGAAAAAGTCCTCCGGTGTGTTGTTGCAGAGTACTCTGGGTAGATGAAGACTTCAAATACCAACTAGGAAATGGATCACATATCTTTTTATACCCTAAAGGTGTGACTAGGGGGAGGTATTAACCTCGGCCCATCTGCTTTCAACCAGTTCTTTATGGGCTCTCAGTTGGTACGTCATGACCTCCAGACGTTACCAAAAATATCAAGTCGACAGTTTCACAAAACTATTTGATGAATAATATAATTAGTCATGCGAACCCTGTGAGGATCTGCTGCAGACATTCTTTGGATGACCCTGTGCAGAAACATACATTCTAATTTCAGGTACAGTGTATGAAATGATCTGGCTAGCTGCCTCTGTCAGTGTCTAACTTCTTCAAGGATACCCACAGTCATGCAAGCATTTCCAAATATGGTCTAACAGGAATTATTTTCATGCAGCATCTTCATGACCTCGAGACATCCTGGGGCCACCTTCACAAGAGCTGAATAATATGACACACACAACAATCCAGATCTTTGGTTCACTTAGATGATATTGTTTTACTATATTATTTTATTGTATTAAAAACTTTCCACCACAACATCACAACAGCATTAAAAAAATACAGCAAGTTAGAGTTCAACAGTCACTATGCATTTAGTGTTTTATAGAAAAGGGGATGTTATGATATTGTGTGTGATGCGGCACGGTGGCGCAGCGGTTAGCGCTGCTGCCTCACAACACAGTGGACCCGGGTTCAAGTCCTGCTCTGTGCGGAGTTTGCATGCTCTCCCCGTGTCTGCGTGGGTTCTCTCCGGGTTCTCCGGCTTCCTCCCACCTCCAAAAGCATGCGCTTCAGGTTGATTGGCCGGTCCCAAATTGACCATAGGAGTGAGTGTCAGTCAGTCAGTCATTTTCCAACCCGCTTAATCCGCTAACGCAGGTCGCGGGGTAGCCAGTGCCTATCCTGGCAGTCTCAGGGCGTGAGGCGGGGGACACTCCGGGCACGACGCCAGTGCACCGCGGAGCCACATAGAAACAAACAAATCATTCACTCACACACTCACTCCTATGGTCAATTTGGGACCGGCCAATCAACCTGAGGCGCATGCTTTTGGAGGTGGGAGGAAGCCGGAGAGCCCGGAGAGAACCCACGCAGACACGGGGAGAGCATGCGAACTCCGCACAGGGCGGGACTTGAACCCGGGTCCGCCGTGTTGTGAGGCAGCAGCGCTAACCACTGCGCCACCGTGCCGCCCAGGAGTGAGTGTGTGTATGAATGATTGTTTGTTTCTATGTGTGGCTCCGCGGTACACTGGCATCGTGCCCGGAGTGTCCCCCGCCTCACGCCCTGAGACTGCCAGGATAGGCACTGCTACCCCGCGACATGCATTAGCGGATTAAGCGGGTTGGAAGATGAATGAATGAATGATTTGTGAGATGCCATACATGGACATGTACTCATTTATTTCCACCCGTAGATGGTGGAAATTCACATACAGTACTTCACATACTCTACAAGTGCCCCACCCCAAACAATTCTAACTAGATCATAGTATAGACATGATGTTGGATGTATGCTTTTGCTGCTCACCACAACCAATTCTAAATAAATGAATTTAAAGAACCCAAGTTTCTTCAATTAAAGAAAGAAACATTACAGACAATAGGCTGGGTCTTCCATATCCCATCCGTCCTGGATCATTTGCAGGGCACAGTCCAAAGAGATCCTATCAAGGGTTCATACAAAAGTCCATAAAAACTATTTGGGGGTCATTTTGATATGTGACCCCACTTGTGGAAGAGTGAGGTAGTGATACAAAAAGTGCAATTTTTTGAAAGTAATTAATTATGTTTTATAAAGGAAAATGGCCCTATGTCACAAATATATTTTATGAGGAATACCCAGAATATGAATATATTACAAGCTTTTATTTTGAAGTTGCTGAAGATAAACAATCCATGGGGTCATGCCTGACCCCACATGTGCATCTAAGGGTTAAGTACCTTCATTCAAAATGGGAATACAATCCGACAACTTTTGGTCCTATCTGGTTTAAAAATAAACCCTCAGTTTAACTAGGAATGACTAAATCGTGAGAGCGTAGGCATCAGAGAAGCCCTCAAGGCCAATGCAGAGACCAACAACATTTTCATAACTAGCGAGGTAATGAAAGGTTTATTAAGTCCAGAGTAGAGTTGATAATTGCTTAAGGAGTTTAACCTTTAAAAATTGTCATGACCAGCAGGGGAGACAACGATGTACATTTGCTGTGTTCCACAGGCTTTGTCTTCTGTCTATCACTGTAGTCCATTTTTTTCACCAGATCAATCTGGTGTCCTAGATATATCCTACAAACACACATTTTGTAAACATTCTCAAGTGCATTTTCAATATGAAAAAGTTGACTGTTTTATTTCTGGAAATGCAAAGGTTTGATTTTGGTACTTTCTTCTCTGTCTGAGGCTAAGGAGCAGAAACTGTCTCCTGTGTTGTTGTCATTCTTTAGATGGAGATGTGAGGCGACATGTTTACTAAACATAGATCTGCTGGGATGTAAGTGTGTGATGCGTATAGATCAGCGGTGATTCAATGAACGCTTTGACACCTGTCCGTTTCTTTCTCTTTCCTTCTTTCATTCATTCTTCTCTCCTGTTCTGTCCACCTCTACTTATACTGCTGTTTCCTCTCATTTATCCTCTTGACTTTCATTAGACCTGTCACTATCCTGTCCTACAAACAGTGTCCACTCAGTTTATTGTCAAAGCCTCTGTGTCCAATTAAAGAGGCTTAGTGTGTGTCCAGCTGCTTTTGTGTGTTTATGCAAGGGTGTATATGTGTGTGTCTGGTTGTGTTAGCCGTCCTGTCAATTGAAAGCCATGCGTAAGTTGGTAATGGCCACAAAGTATATGCTAACATGGGATCTACAGTCACTTAAACGTTATTTCTCAGACGTGCCAATCTCACACGGTTAACATGTACCTGACTTTAATTTTTTTTTGCACCTACTAAACTTAAAGTTCCTTACATTATAATCCTTACTGGATTTAGCACTGAAATGTCAAAATATTGTGAACTTCTGTGAACAAGAATTTTCAAAGAAAGGATAGATTTAGTCAAAACATATTTTAAAAAAAATGCTCAACACAACAAATAAAAGAAATTGAGGTTCACACTGACATATAACAATACCTATGACAGCATATTAGTATAAGCACTGACTTAGTACAGGGGAGGCAAGTCCTCACCTGACATCGTGAAAGAAAAAAAAAAGGAAAATGGAAGAAATAAATTAGTTATATTTATCCAGTGATGTGTATTATAAAGTTTTTTTCTGTTTAACATCACCAATTTTAGATTATTTTTACCTAAAATCCCTGAATTTTCACATTTACCGCTGAAATACTGAGACGAAACCTGTGGTGAAGCAGCAGCCAGCTGAGTCTCACCATGGATTGCGTAATGACTCGGCTAGCTCTGCTGGCATGCTAAACATGTAGCTATTGAAATTAGGGATAAGTGAGTACACCACTATCTGTATCTGTTCGACCATCTAAATTATCAGTATCCGTATCTGTACTCAGAATGGGTCGGCCTTAAACTAGAAGTGGGTGTGGTTTACCTGGAAATAGTTGTGGCATAAATTGGTACATTATTTTAAGTCTGAAATTGATATGGATTCATCAGAAATTGCTATATTTATCATTTATTTTAAAACTATTTACAGGACAGCCTCAAAATTGAGATTTAAATCAGTGTTTTTGATCACAAAAGTAATAGAACTATTTACAGAGCAATTTTTTATGATTTTAGAGCATGAAGTGCATTAATGAATACAATACATTCAATAGGAAATTATGAACTACAAAGTTGCATGTACACAAATCGTCATACTCAACACAAATTTCAATTTTTTCCTTTTCTTTTTTATGACCAAACTGTTGTTTTTTCCAATTATTTATTTTTACCATCTAATGTTCTTGCCATTTTTTTTCACATAAAGTTCAACAAAGTTTATTAAGTATGTGTGCGTGTGTTTGTGTGTGTGTCGGTGCATGTGTGTGTGGCTGAATGACTGTGTGAAAGGGAGAAAGAGAGAGATCGAGAGCATGTGTGTGTCTGTGTCTGTGTGTGCTATGTAACAGTTGGGGGTGCTGTTATGAAAATCACACGTTTTCAGGTCTCTACATATACATAATGGTCCTCCATAACGCGGTCTTAGAATCTGGTAAACAAATGCTTCCTGCATCAATAGATATTTGGAGTTTTATGAATTCATGGCCCGGACCGAATCAAAATGATCAGATTTTGCTGGAATGGCCATTTGTGAGGTAAATTATATCACAAATAGCGCTCTGTGATTGGACAGAGTGATTGACAATATTGATTGGTTGACATGCCCAAAGGCGGGGCAATCCCCAAGGGGGGAGTTCGTTCAGGCTACGGTAGCATTGTGCGGTAATGTCCTAGCTCAGTGCTACACACTGAAAGTTAGTCAGAAGATGTGAATTCAGCAATCATTTGGCTAACTAATTAGCTCTGCTTCAGTCAGGTGTGTGTGTATGTGTGTGTGTGTGTGTGTGTGTGTGTGTGTGTGTGTGTGTGTGTGTGTGTGTGTGTGTGTGTGTGTGTGTGTGTCCACCCGAGGCTATCCCCAGCATCACAGCAAACGTATAACCAGTTGAACATTAATTACTAATTCAGAACAATTGTCTGTTTTTTGGTGAATGAAAGCAGCTTTAGCTCTTCTAAGTGATTGGGTAGCTGCGTGTATCCACCCCCCCCCCCACACACACACGAGAATACAAGAGAAAAACTTGGTCTTACTGGTAAAATCCCATGTATCATTAGTTTGTGTTAGCTTAGCTCCCGTGTTATCCACAATCTGTCATTGTCCATGATGATTTTTGGAAAAAAACAACTTTAACAATCACAATACATCACTTTGAAGCTGGATGTAACTATTTCAAAGGCCGGTCTGATCATGTTTACACAATGAGCTACGAGTCTGTTCAGCAAAAACTGGGGAACATGAGGTAGTAGGTCCACGCTCAGCACCGAAAAAATCAACCGTTATATTATGGAAAACAAGAATGGAAAACACAAGATTTTTTTTTGATTTTTGCAAAAACACTTTAATCACATTCAAATATTTTACAATTTCACATTAGACGAAAGCACTTTAGAAGAACAAGATTTTTTTTCAAAAAAACTTTCACATTCAGAACATTTAGAACATTTTACAATTTTTCATTAGATGAAACTTCAAAAACACTAATCATTCAAAAGCACTAAACACCAATAAACAAAAGGAAATACAATATAAAACTTAGTGCATTATAATAGGAAGTTTGCAAAAGTGAGGTGGTCATCAACTAAAGTGCATAGGACATTTTTGTAACACCAGATGTTCCTAAAGTTATTCAGGTCTTTTGTTACAGCAAAAAACAGTAGCTGCTTCTTGAACAGTATCGTTTTCAATTCTCCTCTTCCTGTTCACATAAATTGCGAGTTTTGCCTCTCCAGAGATAACATTTAAAAGCTGCCACTTTCTCTGATTCGATTTATTGTACCCAGCACCATAGATGAATTTCCTGATACTAAAATTTTCACTGAACAAATTAAAAACATTCATTAGAAGAGTGAAGAGCACTGCAAGTCTCCCACACTCACTGAAAGCATGAAAGACTGTTTCACGAAGGGGACAGAAGGGACACTGGCTGGACACAGCTGGGTTAAAAACAGAGATAAAAGCATTGGAACCGATGGCACCCTGTAAAATCCTCCACTGGAGGTCGGCTATTTTTTTCTTGAGGGGAGGTTTGTACAGAAGTCTCCACTGTGGGTCAGGCCCATTTCCCGTCATCCTGTTGGCCCAGGTAGTGGGTGCTCTGTCACACAGGCTTCTCTTGTTGATTACTTTTACACATTATTTGTACAGTATTTTTTTACGAGAAGAATTAGAGCGAAATATGTACGTTTTTTAACTTTCAGCAACATAAGTTACTGAAAGTTATAAATGCTCCAGACAATGGCAATTGATCAATCTGTAATGCAGGCGTGTTTGATTTGCCAAAACGCATGTAAACGCACGGGGGAGGGAAGCGTTGATTGGTCAGCTCAGAAGGGGAAAGGAGATTGGGAAGGCCCAGAAGGGGGAGGGGTGGAAATATGGAGCTAAGAACTACGTCCCATTAAAACAGAGCATTTCGCTGCAGAGGAGATTTTATCAATATTCAATCAAAGATATTGAGGACCACGGATCACTTTGGGGCAAGACATTTCAACTACAGCGTAGTTAGACATCTGGCAGCTGAGTGACATTGTGGTGGAAAGTTTTTAATACAATAAAATAATACAATAAAATAATATAATAATATAATAAAATAATATCATTTCTTGACCAAAAAATCTAGAGTATGTGTGTGTGTCAAATTTTTCAGCACTTGGGAGAAACGGCCCCGGGAAGTCTCGAGGTCATGAAAGATTCTGCAAGAATCTAATCTGTTTTTAGAAGTGTTTGCGTAAATGTCAGTATCTGTTAATAATTTTGTCTGCACTAAATGTCCGCGTGACTGATTAGGTTATGTCCTCAGCCTTGTGAAACTGTCTACTAGACGTCTCTGCTAAACTTCTTGAGGTCATGATGCACCTACTGAAAATGGGGGAAAGGTTAGTGGAGAGCAGAGGGAATGAAGTTAAACAACTGATTCACACCTCCCATAGTTACGCCTTTAGAGTATAAAAAGAGATGTGATTCATTATTTTAGTTTGTATTTGAAGTTTTCATCTACCCAGAGTACTCTGCAACAACACTCCGGAGGATTTTTTTTCATCGTCTCCAGAGCTCTCATCATTCTTAGATAAGTATTAAGTGTAAGTGTATTGGACTCATTCTCAACCTATTGATGATATTATTGTACTGCTACTCAACCTATACATGATTTGAATTGACAAATAAATATCTTGTATTTTACACTGTCTCCTGTCCTTAAGAAAAACGAAACCCCACCACAACATGAATTACAAAAAGCATAATATGGGACCTTTAAAATATCTATACAGTACAAAAATTATTAATTTGAACTGAAATGAGAAAGTGTTGTGGTGGGGGTTTCGTTTTTCTTAAGGACAGGAGACAAAATACAAGATATTTATTTGTGAATTCAAATCATGTATAGGTTGAGTAGCAGTACAATAATATCATCCACAGATTGAGTATGAGTCCAATAATATCATCCACAGGTTGAGTATGAGTCCAATAATATCATCGATGATATTGACAGACAGGTTCAACAAACAGACAAGTTCAACAAATACTTATCTAAGCATGATGAGAGCTCTGGAGACGATGAAAAAGTCCTCCGGTGTGTTGTTGCAGAACATTCTGGGTACAGGAAAAAACTTCAAGTACTAACTAGAAAATGGATCACATATCTTTTTATACCCTAAAGGTGTGACTAGGGGGAGGTATTAACCTCGGCTCATCTGCTTTCAACCAGTTCTTTACAGTTGGTACGTCATGACCTCCAGACGTTACCAAAAATATCAAGTCGACAGTTTCACAAAACTATTTGATGACATAATATAATTACTCACTCGAACCCTGTGAGGATCTGCTGCAGACATTCTTTGGATGACCTTGTGCAGAAACATACTTTCTATTTTCAGGTATAGCATATGAAATGATCTGGCTAGCTGCTTCTGTCAGTGTCAAACTTCTTCCAAGGATACCCACAGTCTTGCAAGCATTTCCAAATATGGTCTAACAGGAATTATTTTCATGCAGCGTCTTCATGACCTCGAGACATCCTGGGGCCACCTTCACAAGAGCTGAATAATATGACACACACAACACTCCAGATCTTTGGTTCAATGAAATGATAGTATTTTTTTATATTATTGTATTATTTTAATATATTAAAAACTTTCCACCACAGAGTCAAACTGAGAGCAAGCAGGTACAAGAAAAAACCCCCCAAAAAAACCAACGACTGGAGTGGAGGTGGTGACCGATGTGACACGAGTAGTTTTCACCTCTGTCTGGTCAAATCCACCGCTACGTGCAACAAAACAAAACAAGAAACAAGTTCACCCAGTAACTTTAAATAGACTGAGATAGAGATCAGCTGAAGAAAACCTAAAGAAAGCAATGTGAGCTACAGTGTTCGTTTTCTGGACTTTAATGTGAAGCAACTGATTTTGCAGCAGGCATGGAAACATGGAGACATCCAGTTCCAGGGCCAGAGAGTGTACTTTGACAATGATTACTCACCCGATCTGCAAAGAAAAAGGAAGCAGGTACGCGAGGTAATCAAAAAAACTTAAAGACAAAAACATCAAAGCCCAATCTCCATACCCTGCATAATTGAAAGTTTTTTATGGAAACAGGAGTGAGAGTCTTCCATACGCTGCTGGACGCGTGAGCGATACTGAAAGAACTTGGACTAGAAGTGAAGGTGGAGGAACGGGACATGTTGGAGAGGAAGCTGCTGCTGGATGGATGGACGACCCGTGTAAACCAGAGGAAGTTGGATTCAGTTGATGTTACAAGTCTCATTCATAGGGACAGCGGAGTAGCATAAACTATTTGAGGAACCGTGAGTATTGTTATGGAGGTTGAATAACAAGACTGCAAAGATTTTATCATTTGTTGGACTTCAGAGATAAGACGTGGATAGGAGATAAGGGTTAACACTTTTAAATCAGAGAGTTGATTTATAGTTTTGTAATGTGGGTGGGGTGAGGGAATAGGTATGAACACTGCACACTCTTGCAACGTACTATTACGAAGACAACAAGTTGTCCAACCAGGGGTACCCTGGTGGCTCGTTGTGGTTGCACTTTGTGTGTGTTTTCCAGAGAGTTATATCTCTCTGCCCAACTCCAATCGGGGGTGGACTGTATTTGGATATTTATGTCTTGAGATGAATATTTTCTTTTTAAGACAGTCTACTGGATATTTGGAAGTAAATTTTTGTTTAAGGTATATATTAATAATTTATGTTCACTTATTTGTTTATAATATGTGTTTTCGGCAACCTTGTTGATATTAAGGGGTCTCATTTGGGGTTTTTTTGGTTTTATATATTGATACATGGCAAAACTATAAAATACTGTATAAATCAAAACATGGGAAAGTATCCAGCAAGCTCAAGTTGTAAAAAAAAGAACAGGAAATATGAATACATTAAAATTAGTTAGTTACAACATAAATGGAATCAATCATTCTATAAAGAGAACAAAAATTATTACACAGTTGAGGCTCAATGGTTCAATTGCATTACTGCAGGAGACACGTTTGAATTTGAAGGAACACAAGAAGTTGAGAAAGGGGTGGGCAGGGCAGGTTTTTAGTGCCTCTTGTAAAAATAGTAAAAAAAAAAGAGGTGTTGCAATTTTGTGTCATAAAACTTTAGATTTGTAATTTCAGATGCAGTGTATGGAGACAAAAAGTAAAGCCACACAATGGTAGTAGGCACTATTAGAAATGTTAAATTAACAATTCTGAATCTTTGTGCGCCAAATGAAGATGATCCAGAATTTTTCAAAGAAATTGCAACACTTTAAGCAGAACACGCAAGGGGTGTTATAATGGGAGAAGATTTCAATTGTGTGTTAAATCAAACATTCGATAAACGCCATATGAACAGGGACCAAACACAGCAAAGCGAAAGCGAAAACATTACATAGTATATTGGAAAAATTTGGACTCATCGACATTTGGCGCTTAAAACACCCAAAGGACAGAGATTTTACTTTTTTTTCAAAGGTGCATAAAACATTCCCGCATAGATCTTTTTTGTATTTCAATAGGAGAAGCTCACAAAGTGACCGACTGTCATATCGAACCAATAACTATCTCAGATAGTGGACCGGTTGTCAGGTCATTTCTGATGGAAAGAGAAAAATACTACAAACAGTGGAGGATGCATTTTTATTTATCAAATAACCCAGATGTTGTTAAGAGTATAAAAGACATATTTAAGAATTATTTAGAACAAAATGATAATGGGGAGGTGTCTCTATCTACCTTGTGGGACGCATCGAAGGCAGTACTAAGAGGTAAATGTATTGCACTTGCTTGTAGAATAAAAAAAAAATACGAGAAGAAAAACAAAAACATTTAGAAGACAACATTAAAAAATTGGAGCAGGAACATAAATAGAAAAATAATGACGACATTTTGAAAATTCTTAATAAGTTAAGACAGGAATTAAATGACCTATTGACGAACAAAGCTGAGGGCACTCTAAGATTTACAAATCAGAAATACTATTAATCTGGGAACGAAGCCAGTCGATTGTTGGCCTTTCAGTTAAGAAAGGCAAAAGCCAGCAGAGTGATTTCAAAAATTGTTGATCCTATTTCCAAAAAAATAGTGTCCCATCCCAAAGAAATATCAGAGGCTTTTGTTGATTATTATGGGAAGTTATATGATGCACCGGTGACAGAGGATAAAGTAGGTAAAATTACATCATTGCTTGATAAAATTAACTTTACAAAATTAAATGAAGACGATTTTTAAAAAAAATGGCAAAACCAATTAAAAAACAAGAAATTGAAGATGTTATTAAAAATTTGAAAAACAGTAAAACTCTGGGGATAGATTGATATCCAGGGGAATTATATACATGTTTTAGAAATGAAATCTTACCCCTTCTCCAAAGAGTTTTTAATTACGCTCTCCTGGAGAGGGACCCACCTAAAACATTGGCAAGGACAATTATCCCCGTAATACAAAAGAATGGTAAGGACCCAATAGAATGTACATCTTATAGACCCATAAGATTGGTTTGCACATATTTAAAAATACTGAGTACCATAACGGCTAAAATAACCCAGACCTGTATTAATAAAATAGTAAAACCAAATCAGACAGGTTTTTTTCCCAGAAGGCAAGGAGTAAATAACATCAAGCGAACCCTGAATATAATTACTTTGGCCTGTAGGTCTCAGGGAACATCAATGCTTCTCAGCTTAGATGTTGAGAAAGCATTTGATAGAGTAGATTAGCTATATTGGCAACTCACATTAGAAAAAATGGGCTTTCATTCGGATTTTATTAACTGGGTTAAAGTAACGTGTAAAGGACCATTTTCATGGGTCCGAATTAATGGGTACATGTAGGGCAACTTTAATTATAAAGAGGCACCAGACAAGGGTGCTCCCTGTCACCGTTGCTGTTTGCATAAAGCATCGAACCCCTGGCCGAAATTATAAGGATGGAGCCGGGAATACACGGAGTACCAAATGGTGTAGTAGTTCACAAAATTTTGTTGTATGCTGATGATATTATTTTGTACTTTAGTGAACCCTTTACACCAATACTTCTTTAATGTCTCTGGGAGTTTGGCGCTTTATAAAATCAATGAAACAAAATCTGAGGCCATGATGTTGGTGGCCGGGTGGCCATCTCAGCTTAGAGGTAAGATCTTACGTCCGAGCCCGAGTTTGGGCCCGACCCGACCATAAATTCGGGCCAGGTCGGGCTCAAAATGTCATTAATTACATTCGGGTTGGACTAACTTTTTAAATAAATATATATTTATTATGTATCTCAAATGATCTATGGATATTAAACTAAGGAATCCTTTTTTTGAAGTGAATAATTTAGGTGAAACAGAGAAGGCGCTGTATGGTAACTGTTATTTAATTACTAAACAACAGTCGTGGAGCCAGAGCATCCCCTGTGCACTTGAACGTCGTGAACCACCCTTTTTTAAATCTTCCCCTCCGCATCCATTACATATTTTTGACCTGATATTCCGACATGAAGCAGCAAGAATAAACTAAAGACAGGGGAATTAAAAAGACAAACAATCACTGGTAAGAGTGAGGTATGGAAAAGCTTCAAATCGATTGTACAAGATGCTACAGAAACCTTTGTGGGCTTTGCTGAATGTAATCAATGCGGCACTTTGCTCTCATACGAGACCAAAAAGACTGGCACCTCGACACTGAGCAGGCATTTAAAAAATTGTGCTGGCAGAAATATTGATCATCAAACATCTATATTATCATTTGATGCAAACACTGCACCTATTCGTGCATAAGCAGGTCTTTACAGATAAGCGCGTTGACTTTTGCTGTCAGGACCTCAGACCATTTTCAGCAGTTGCTGGCGAAGGTTTCAAAAGTCTGCCCCAAGAACTGATCAATGTTGGATCAACTTTTGACTGCGTACCTGTTGACTCAGTCCTGCCACACTACTTCACAGTGTCAAAGGTGTGCATCGAGAAGGCCGAGGTAAATAGCAGCTTATTAATTGAGCTGTTAGAGAAAGTTCTAGCAAGTTGCTGTGACGTCGCCATGAGTACCGATATGTGGACGTATGATTACAGAAAGATAAGTTATACTGCAATAACTTGTCACTTTACTGAAACAGACTTCAACTTAGTTGGCAAAACCATTACCACTGCTGTATTTCCAGCGGAAGACGCCAAAACGAGGAAGAATATAAGAAGAGAACTGGTGCGGATTCTGGTTAATAGATTTGGTTTGGAACCTTCATCTTTATTTAGAATCGTGTAGGTCATAGATCAGGAGAGTAACATTGTGAAATTTTTGGAGCCTTACAAACGCCTCTCGTGCCTTGACCATGTGATTAACACAGTACTTCGCCATGGGCTAGACAAGGACGCATTGTCTATAAACACTCCGGATATTGGAGAAACCATCAGTGCAGCCAAGAGTGTTGTCCGTGTCATTAAACAATCCGGTTTAGCAGCACAATTTTCCAAAACAGTGCTTCAAATGGCTGAGACTAGATTCAGCACTGTTTACTTGACTCTCTAGTCTGTGTACAACATACATATACAGTATAATGAGTTGTGTGAGAGATTAAAGGCACGCGGAGAGGGAGAGCGTATGGTCAACATTGCGCCAGATCTGTTAGATTTTTTAATCTCCTTTCTAGAGCCTTTCTATGCAACACAACAGGAACTGGAAGGAGATAAATATACTACATTGAATCTGGTTTGCCTCTGGAATGAGAAGTTAAAAAAGCACTGCCAGCCCGGTTCTATGGATAATCCACAGCAGGCATTAGTGCGCTACAGTCATTCTGAACTTCTGAATCAGAAAATTAAAATACACATGTCGCCTCACAACACAGCGGGCTCAGGTTCGAGTTCCTCTCTGTGCGGAGTTTGCATGCTCTCCCCGTGTCTGCGTGGGTTCTCTCCGGGTTCTCCGGCTTCCTCCCCTCTCCAAAAGCATGCGCTTCAGGTTGATTGACTGGTCCCAAATTGCCCTTGGGAGTGTGTGTGTGTGCATGGTTGTCCGTCTTTGTGTGTGGCTCCGCGGTGCACTGGCGTTGTGCCTGGAGTGTCCTCCGCCTCACGCCCTATGCCAGCTGAGTTAGGCTCCAGCTCCCCATGACTCGCTATGGCGGATGAAGCGGCAGAAGATGAATGAATGAATATTGCACAAAGTTGCACCGTTCCTGTGGCCTACCTTCAACAAACTCAAAATGATGACACCGACAGAGGCGTCAGAAGTTCACGCACATGTCCGCACACTCTTGGAGTTGGAAGATGAAGGAGAAGCCACCACAACAACTTTTGAAATTGAGGAGGAGGCGCATACCATTACCCTCTCCCCACCTGTACTTAAATGAAAAAGTAGTTCTTTTTTTCTCTGAGTGGGAAAACGCTTATAATGACGATGATGATCCCGTCATAGATGGGGTTAACCTTTACATTAGTCAAAGGCATGCTCTGGCTGATGACCGAGATTTGCTTGGTTGGCGGAGAATAAACTCCAATATCTACCCGAAACTTGCCAAGTTAACAAGATATGTGTTGTGCATCACCGCAAGCAGCAGCAGCAGCAGTGAGCGAGTTTTTAGCGCAGCTGGTAGCACAATTGATCAGCGGGGAACTTCACTGAAACCTGGCACAGTCTTATTCATGCGCCAACTGGATTGATCGACTGCCATGGGTCTTGCTCGGCCTGCGTTCCACTCCAAAGGAGGATCTGCGGTCTCATCGGTGGAGTTAGTCTACGGCCAGCCGCTGAGGGTCCCTAGGGAGTTCCTGCAGGAGGGTTTGGCCCCCGGGCCAGCAGTGGTTCCCCGGCCCGTGCCCCCTAATGCTGACCGCGTTTGTGTCCCTGTGCCTGTTCACGACTGTCTCCCCAGATCATACATCCCGAAGGACCTTCTCGCTGCGGAATACGTTGTCATACGGCACGATGCCCACCATTCTCCACTCCGGCCTCCTTACGACAGGCCCTTCAGGGTGATTGAGGCAGGGCCGAAGTCCCTCAAAGTAGAAGTGGGGGGACGTTCAGAGCGAGTTTCTGTGGACCGCCTTAAGGCTGCGCATCTACTATCGGAGGAAACGGTCACGGTGGTTCAGCCCCCGCGCCGCGGCCGGCCGCCCCTTGTTTCATCTCGTAAAACTTCTGCTCTTGTTTCAGGTCGTGCCTCTAAGACAGCCCGCCGGCCAGAGGAGCTGCCCCCGACCCCTGCACGGCCCCTGCCCTCTGCTAGGTGTAACCCTTGGGGCCGAATTATCAGGCCGCCCATGCGGGGCTGAGACTTTTTTGGTGGTTGGCCTGTTCTGGATGTTCTGTGAGGGGGCCTGTGTAGTGGACACTTGGAGAGCTGTCTCACACCAGGCAGGCACAAGGGAGGTGTGACATCACGGGGTTAAGGGGTGTGATAGAGGAAGTGGGTATTTAAAAGAACTGTGTTGGTTGTTGTGTTACACTTGTGAATAAATACACTGAACTCACCCGTAACCTTGCCTCGTCCTGAAAACCTCCAAATACTTTAAAACTCCCTCCATAATAGGAAAATTTGATAAAAGTAAAACAAATTTAGGTTGGGGAAATTACCAGAATATTGGAAATCATACACACATTTTTTGGGAATGCTCAAAACTAAAATCATGTTGGAAGGATATTCGAGCAGAAATATTAACCATTCTGAATGTTGACTTGCCTTTGGACCCGCGGTTCTATATTCTGGGAATAGCTGCAGAGGCGTCAGTCATGAAACGTACATGTTATTATTATTATTATTATTATAATAATAAATCTTTATTGTCCACCGGGGTGGAAATTCATCTTTGGCTCACCAGACTTACAGACAAGACATTTAAGACACAACACAGCAGTGAAAGATAAGACAACACCACTAAGAAGAGATAGTCCAAAATTAAAAAACCTGTTTCATAATCATCTTCATCATCATCATCATCATCGCCATCATTACCACCATTACCATCACCACCACCGTCATGCAGTAGGTCATTCTGTCAAATTAAGAATGTTGACTGTGCTAGGGACAAAATACTTCTTACAAAATATTTTTGGTCGCTAGGGGAACTCTGTAGCGCCTACCAGAGTTCAGAAACACAAACTCTCGTGAGAGAGGATGGGAGCTATCGGCTGTGATGCTCAGAGCTTTCTTCGTCACCCTCTCCTTGTACAATAGGCTCAAGGTCTTTTGGAGCTTGCCAATGATTTTGCTAGCCATTGACACAATCCTAGACAGTTTGTTCAGGAAATTACAGTTTCAATGACCAAACCAGGCAGAAAGATGAAATGTCAAAACACTCTCAATCATGGTCTTGTACACAAGTTCTAAAATCTGCTGACTAACACTGAAGCTATTCAGCTTTCTGAGGAGATAAAGTCGCTGGGAACATTTCTGTAAGTATACTCTGTGTTACCAGAGAAGCTCATCTGGGAGTCTAGGACTGGTTATAGGTATTTGAAGTCCTCCACAGACTATATAAGGCCCCGTCCACACGATAACGGATTTTTTAAAAAACAGAACTTTTTAAAAACGCATTGAAAACGATTCCCGTCCACACGACAGCGTTTTTAAAAAACTCTCTTTCCACATGTAAACGCAGCAGTGCGTTTTCGAAGACTGCTATAAGCATGCCAAACCATGCGGTGGCAGTATTGAGTCAAATTTTATCCAATAGGAATCCTCCGTGTTTTTTTTGTCACGACACACGGGCACATAAATATGACGTCACCGCGGTTTTCGTCGCAGGCAACACGTCAGCGTTTTAAAAAAGTCGCGGATACGCCGTCCACACGACAACGCAGACCCAGCCTTTTTTTAAAAATCCACCTCGGCCAGCGTTTTTAAAAAGTTGCGTTTTCGTTCCAGATATCTGCATTGTCGTGTGGACGGAAGGCGTAAACGCAACAAAAAGGTTGCGTTTTTAAAACATCCGTTATCGTGTGGACGGGGCCTAAGTTGGCCATCCAGCGAGACTGGCAGTATAGTAATATCTGGTTTAAGCATGATTAATTCCTTTGTCTTGCCTATGTTGATTTCTAGCTGGCTGGTGTGACACCACCCTTCAAGTGCTACAGTGTGAGCAAGATAGGCATCTACACCACAGGGGTCTGAGGCCCCGTCCACACAATAACGGATATTTTAAAAACGCAACCTTTTTGTTGCGTTTACGCCCTCGTCCACACGACAACGCAGATATCCGGAACGAAAACACAACTTTTTAAAAACGCTGGCCAGGGTGGATTTTTAAAAAAACCCTGGGTCTGCGTTGTCGTGTGGACGGCGTATCCGCGATTTTTTAAAAACGCTGACGTCTTGCCTGCGACGAAAACCACGTTGACGTCATATATATTGAGTGACCAGTCCAGACTGGACTGG
The DNA here is from genome assembly GCF_040054535.1 of Antennarius striatus. Taxonomy (NCBI): domain Eukaryota; kingdom Metazoa; phylum Chordata; class Actinopteri; order Lophiiformes; family Antennariidae; genus Antennarius; species Antennarius striatus. The sequence goes on along the minus strand of NC_090785.1, from coordinate 20,272,927 downwards.
TCACTCAACTCCAACTGTGTGTACAAGAAGGGGCAGAGCAGGATGTACTTCCTAAGGAGGCTGGCCTCCTTCAACATCTGTCCTAAGCTCCTTTTCATGTTCTATCAGTCCGTAGTCTCCAGTGTGCTGTCATACGCCATTGTGTGTTGGGGTGGGGGGGCCAGGAAAAGAGATATGGACCGTCTGAACAGACTCATCCGCAGAGCAGGCTCAGTGGTCGGGCTGAGCCTGGACTCTGTGGAGACGCTTCTGGAGAGCAGGACCATGTCTAAAATTAAGGCCATCATGAACACACCAGGCACCCCCTACACACCACCTTCTCCCAGCAGAGAAGCACCTTCAGCGGCAGACTGCTGTCACACAGCGCCTCCACAGAGAGGCTGAGGTCCTCCTTCGTGCCCCGTGCCATCAGGGGGTACAATGACTCTCTCAGGAGGAGCGGGGGGGAGGTGGCGAGGTCAGCACGGGGTTGAATATGGATTTAATTTAATTTAATTTAAATTTAATTTTATACTGTTGTATATATATATATATATATATATATATATATATATATATATATATATATATATATATATATATATAATTTATTTATTTTTTATACTGTTTTATATTTTAATTCAATTTCATACTGTTTAGATTTTATTTTATACTGTTTATATTTTAATACTGTAATATTTTTAAATTTTATACTGATTATATTTTAGTTATAGTTTAGTATACAAGTCCTGTTAGTGCTGCATGTGTCTGTCTGTTAGTGTAATGTATGTCTTGTGGTATGTCCTGTGATGTCAATGTTTCCTTTTCTCCTGGTGTTTATCCAGTATTATTTGTTATTTAATGCCTGAGCAGTGGATATATGCAATTTCCTCCGGGATTAATAAAGTATCTATCTATCTATCTATCTATCTATCTATCTATCTATCTATCTATCTATCTATCTATCTATCTATCTATCTATATTTATGTGTTGTGACAACAAAACAAGGAGGATTCCTATTGGATAAAATTTGACTCAATACTGCCACCACATGGTTTGGCATGCTTATAGCAGTCCTCGAAAACGCACTGCTGCATTTACGTGTGGACAGAGATTTTTTTAAAAATCCGTTATCGTGTGGACGGGGCCTGATTTAAGTAACAGGGCAGCTAAGGCCATATCATCTGCACACTTAAATAGTTTGAAATATTGCTCATTGATCATAAATCCATTCGTAAAAAGAGAGAATAACACAGGGGACAATACACTTCCTTGTGGGCAACCTATGCTCACAGTGAGCATCTCTGATGTGTTCTCCCTGGCACAAACCCTTTGTGGGCGACAAGAAAGAAAATCCCTAAACCACAAATTTAGTCTGGGATGTACTTTAAGATCAGCAGCCCTTTTCAGCAGGATATGGATCTTCATTGAATTAAAAGCTGAGCTAAAATCTATGAATAAGACCCTAACATATCCTTTAGGGTGCATAAGATGTTGTGTGACTGCATGAAGCATGGTCAGTAATGCATTGTCTGTACCTCTGTTCCTCTTATATGCAAATGGAAATGGGTCCATTTTCATTGACACCGATGCAGTTAGGAGGTTAACCAGGACTCGTTCCATAGTTTTACATAGTAGAAATAAAGCAATAGGCCGGAAATCATTAGGTCAGCCTGCGCCTGGCTTCTTAGGCACAGGCCTGATTATAGAGTTTTTCCATGATAGTGGCACTGTGCCGCTGTCTAAGAGAAGCTGAAACAGCCTGGATAACACTCCTTTTAAGTTGGAAATAACAATCTTGAAGAACCCTAGGCTTCAGACTGTCAGGTCCCGGGGCCTTGTCTGGCTTGAGTCTTAAGAGACAGGAAGCAACCTCATCCTCCTTGATGACTATGGGGGTTGCTGTTGGAAGATTATTACATATTTCATCACATTCCATACTGTCATTCAGAGTGTCAAATCTACAGTAGAATCTATTTAGGTCATTGACCTTGATTTGTTGAGAATTATTTTGCTAGTGGCAGCAAAAATGATTACTCTGGCCTTCCTTAACCCCCTACCACCTACCGTACAACAATGGAGAGACAGATTGATGTTGGTACACTTAATGGAAAAATAACTGATCAGGTTTGTTAAATATGATATTTTGATCCATTTGTTCATACTCTGTTTCCTTGATGAGCATGGAAAGGAAATCTAATCTGTCCACAAAATAAAACTGAAGTCCTGGTAACAAACACACAAATTGCACCGTTCACATGACCTCCTCTTAGTCTCGTCGCTGTGCATAAAATAAATGCTCCATCGCCCTACTGCCTTAAGCTCCACAGTGTATCTCTGGTCTGTATGCCAGATGGAATCGGCGCATTTCTTTCCAAATGGATCTGTCTGTTTTTATTCACATCATCACTGCTTTAATGTATGTTGATAAGGATCAATTATTGATCAATAATTTCAGAAATTATGCAACTGATTTAGACCCACAATTGGAAAGATCACACCATTGAGTGTAACACTACATGTCCAAGATTTAAGACTATGTTTTTATCTCAATTCAGACATATTTGACGTTGAAATGTTTGTAGGAATATCTGGAGATTGATTTTCAGTGCAGCAGCCCCCCTGAGGGAAATGAAGGCCTGACCTTGCATCATGCCCCACAAGAAGAACTATAAATTCATTTTCATTATGTTAAAGTAAGGTATCTGTTACAGACTGATTGATTTGTTGATTTGTCTCGACATTTGCATGAAGTCTCCAGGTATACCCCTCAAGGCATGTGAAAGCTGCTGAGTTAGAACCTGTGAAAACAAAATATTACAAATCTTAATTTACTTTAACCTGGATATGCCTGAGTTGGCTTGATTAGATTTGGACTGGCCTTGCTGTCCTTCTTCATTAGAGGTGCAGAGGTGTGTGTGTGTGTGTGTGTGTGTGTGTGTGTGTGTGTGTGTGTGTGTGTGTGTGTGTGTGTGTGTGTGTGTGTGTGTGTGTGTGTGTCAGTGATGGATGTATTGCAGATGGTCTCAGTCCCATCTAATTATGCAGTGGACAGTGGAGAAAGTCCTGCACAGAGGTCATTCAGGACACACACACACACACACACACACACACACACACACACACACACACACACACACACACACACACACACACACACACACACACACACACACACAATGTGGGTGGTGTGTGCGTGTGTTTGAGGTGTTTCTCTTAGATTTACTTTTTCTCAAACTGTGCAGAAGTTGCAAATGTCAGCACAATTTATACACATACATTAAGAGGGCTGCTTCAAATCACACACCACACTTCTTTTTTTATCTACACTTGCCTCTACTACATCCTCTCCAGGTTTGGACTAGTTGGACTATATCCACATTATCATGGGTGTAAGCTTTTCTAAAGCACACTCATTGTTTGTATGCATAACTGAAAGCCTTGAAAACTATTCTACATTAGGTGTCACAGTTTAACACCTCAAATCCAGACTGACAAGTGGTAAGGAAGCCTTTTTGCTGGGTCCTATGACTGGGTCCTATGGTCCTGTAGAACAGAACAGAAGCTGCACGTGGATGCAGCAGCTCCACATTATCCCTACAGGTTGCAGATTTAGACTTAGAGACTTAGAATTAGACTTCCTTTTATTGTCATTGCACAGAGACTCAGAACAGTGAATCTGGCGATGAAATGTCGTTGCTTGGCAACCGGGGTACACAGCATTTGTTCGCATCACTATTTCTATAGTGTTAGGAGCCATATAAACAGTGTGAGGATAAACATAGACATGTTTTTTTTTTTGTCTTGTCTGCATGTATTCTCATAGTTTAACCCCATAGAAGGGGTCAACCTTTTATGAGATCAGTGCTTATTTTAGTCTTGCAGCAAAATCTTTTATATATTTTAATGCGTTCATGTAACCATCACCAGTCCTCTCTGGGAACTAAATTGTCAGTCTTTATTAGCATTTCCTATTGTGAGCCAGAGAGGGGAGTGCTGCACCCCTGTGAGTTAAGGGAGAAAGCAAAAGAGAGAAAACACAAACAAGGTAGTGGATAGACAGGCAGTGCTGTTCGAGTGAAAAAGGTTTAGGCTGTTTTATTCTATCTTAGAACTGATATTTCAACACCAATGTTACAAATTATCAGATTAGTGGAGGTGCTGATAATATAGAATAGGCCACCAGAGGAAACCAGTGTAGGAGGAAGATAGAGGGCATAATATTGAGATGACTGAAGTGAGACTCATCACATTCTGACGGGACCCAATGGTTCTCAATAATCAGAATCAGAATCAGAATCAGAATCAGCTTTATTGGCCATCGTTTGTAAAAAGCAGACGAGGAATTTGTTTCCGGCAGGTGGTGTCTCAAACTGTTCATTCATAACTTAACTATTCTAAATACTTAAATATTATAAATAACTATACTAAATACAAAATGTAGGATGCAAAATGCAGTAGGTGGGGGGGGGACACGATGTACAGGTGCTGAGTGCATGTTGCAGGGATTTGGAGACAAATAGTTAACATTTATTGTTGAAGTGTCTTATGGCTTCGGGGAAGAAACTGTTTTTAAGTCTGGTTGTTTTTGAGAGGAGGGCTCTGTAGCGCCTCCCAGAGGGTAGCCTTTTAAATAGACGGTGTCCAGGGTGTGTTGGGTCTGAGATGATCTTCCCTGCCCGACTCCTAATTCTTGAGGAGTACAGCTTTTGGAGGGAGGGCAGGGAGGTCCCAGTGATCTTCTCAGCAGACCTGATTGTCCTTTGTAGTCGTGTCCTGTCCCTTTGGGTGGCAGCACCGAACCAGACTGTGATGGAGGAACACAGAACCGATTCAATGACTGCCGTGTAGAACAGGACCAACAGCTCCTGTGGCAGACCGCGCTTCCTTAGCTGCCTGAGAAAGTACATCCTCTGCTGGGCCTTCTTGAGGATGCAGCTGATGTGGAGAGACCACTTCAGGTCCCTGGAAACAGTAGTCCCCAGGAACTTGAAGCTCTCCATAGAGTCCACAGGGCTGTTTGCAATGGTGAGGGGGAGCAGAGGGGAGGGTGACTTCCTAAAGTCCACTGTCATCTCCACAGTCTTGAGCGTGTTCAGCTCCAGGCTGTTGCGACTACACCAGTCCACCAGCTGTCTCACCTCCTGTCGGTATGCAGACTCATCCCCGTCCTGGATGAGTCCAATGACAGTTGTGTCATCTGCAAACTTCAGGAGTTTGACGGCTGGGTGCGTGGATGTGCAGTCGTTGGTGTAGATGGAGAAGAGCAGCGGAGAGAGGACGCAACCCTGGGGGGCACCGGTGCTGACTGTCTGAGTGTCTGAGGTGATCACCCCCAGCCTCACCTGCTGTGTCCTGTCTGTCAGGAAGCTGGTGATCCACTGACACATGACAGAGGGGACTGTGAGCTGGTGAAGTTTGGAGGATAGCAGCTCAGGGATGATGGTGTTGAACGCCGAGCTGAAGTCAACGAACAGGATCCGTGCATATGTCCCTGGGTGGTCGAGATGATCCAGGATGAAATGCAGTCCCATGTTGACTGCATCATCCACTGACCTGTTTGCCCGATAGGCAAACTGCAGGGGGTCCAGCAGGGGTCCTGTGATGTCCTTCAGGTGGCTCAACACGAGGCGTTCAAGGGACTTCATGACCACAGATGTCAGAGCGACAGGCCGGAAGTCATTTAGTCCTGTGGTGGAGGGTTTCTTGGGGACCGGGATGATGGTGGAGCACTTGAAGCAGGAGGGTACCTCACACAGTTGGAGGGATCTGTTGAAGATCTGTGTGAAGACTGGAGCCAGCTGGTCCGCACAGACCTTGAGGCAGGAGGGGGAGACACCATCAGGGCCTGGCGCCTTCCTGATCTTTTGTCTGTGGAACTGCTGACTCACCTCCTGGACGGTCACACTGAGGGGGGTTGGGGGTGGTGTGGGCTGGGGGTGTGATGGGGATGGGATTGTGGAGGGGAGGGGGGTTGGAGGTGGGGCAGGCAGGGGGTTTGAAGGGGGTGGGGTGCAGACAGTGTTTGTTGAGGGGAGTGGAGGTGTGAATGGCGGTGTGATATGGGCTGTATGTAGTGGAATGGGGGTGGTGGGTGTGAAGGCCTTTTCGAACCTACAATAGAATCTGTTGAGGTCGTCAGCCAGGTTCTTGTTGGCCTCAGCAGGGGGGGACGGGCGTCTGTAGCCGGTGATGTCCTGCAGACCTCTCCACACCGACGAGGGGTTGGTGGCTGAAAGGTTTCCTCTCAGCTTATCAGAGTAACTCCTCTTAGCTACTCTGATCTCCTTAGTCAGTGTGTTCCTGGTCTGCCGGTACAGAGCCCTATCCCCAGATCTGTAGGCCTCCTCCTTAGCCAAGCGCAGTTGTCTCAGCTTGGCTGTGAACCATGGCTTGTTGTTGCTGTATGTGCGGAAGGTCTTGGTTGGCACACACAGGTCCTCAAAGAAACTAATGTAGGCTGTCACAGTGTCCGTGTAATCATCCAGGTTGTCCGTAGCAGCTTCAAAAACACTCCAGTCGGTGCAGTCAAAACATTCCTGCAGTTCCTGCTTTGCCTCGTTGGTCCATTTCTTCACCGTTTTCACCACAGGCCGAGATGTTCTCAGTCTCTACCTGTAGGCTGGGATGAGGTGGACGAGGCAGTGATCGGAGTTTCCCAAAGCTGCGCGGGGGACCGAGCGATAAGCGTCCCTAGTTACCGTGTAGCAGTGATCCAGCGTGTTGTTGTCCCTTGTCGGACAGGTCACATGCTGCCTGTATTTAGGGAGCTCGTTGTTCAGTTTTGCTCTGTTGAAGTCCCCCAGGATGATTAAAAATGAGTCCGGGTGTTTCCTTTCAATGTCCGTGATTTGTTCCGCTAATGTATGGAGTGCGACATCCACATTAGCTTGCGGTGGAATGTAAACACCGACGAACACGAAAGAGGAGAACTCCCGCGGGGAATAAAAGGGCTTGCAGTTGATGCAGAATGTCTCAATGTTCGGTCCACAGAACCTGCTGAGCACTGTGACATCCTTACACCAACCTTCGTTGATGTAGAAACATATTCCACCACCCTTGGTTTTCCCCGACCGCTCCTTGACGCGGTCCGCTCTGTGAAGTTGGAAGTCCGGCAGATGCAGAGCGCCGTCGGGGATCGATTCACTGAGCCAAGTTTCAGTGAAACACAGGGCAGCGGAACGTGCAAAGTCCATATTTTTCCCGCAGAGGAGGTGCAGCTCGTCCAGTTTATTGGGTAGTGAGCGGAGGTTAGCCAGATGTATTGATGGCAGCGGGGTCCTGAATCCCTGCTGGCGGAGTCTCACCAGCACGCCAGCTCTCTTACCCCGACGTCTGCGTGGCCGCAGCCCATAAAGGGCCGCAGCTCCGCCGATCAAGATCTCCGCAAAACTGCTCGGATCTGACGCAAACTGCGGAATAAAATTACCGGGTAAGAACTGTCTGATGGCCAGCAGTTCCTCAGAGGAGTAGGTGATGGGATAGCACTCAGAAAAAGACGCGAAGGTCGACAAAAAACACAAAATAAAGTAGAATAAGAGAGAGCTCCGTGCCGAGGCGTCCATCCGCGGCGCCATCGTGCATAAATAGATCGGGGATTAGACTCGACAGGGGTAAGCCCTGACCCAACATGCATGTGTGATCAAACCAACACCCAGATAGGCTACCAGAACTCAACAGGGCCACGCCAGCCGAGCACTCCCAACCCCAGTAGCCAGGAGCACGCAGAAGCCCTCACCCGAAGAGCCACCAGGGGCACCGAGAACAGAGAACATCAGAGAACATCAGATAAAGGAAGTGGCTGATATCAAGAAGACCTACCAATGGCTGAATAAAGCTGGACTGACAGACAGCACAGAGGCACTGATCATGGCAGCACAAGAACAGGTCCTAAGTACAAGGGCAATAGAGGCCAGTATCTACCACAGTAGATCTGACCCAAGGTGCAGGCTATGTAAAGAAGCCCCAGAGTCAGTCCAGCATGTGGTAGCAGGGTGTAAGATGTTTGCCAGCTCAGCATACATGGAAAGGCACAACCAAGTAGCTGTGATAGTGTACAGGAACATCTGTACCCGGTATGGACTACAAGTACCCAAATCCCAATGGGACATACCACCGAAGGTGGTTGAGAACGGCAAGGCTAAGATCCTGTGGGACTTCAGCTTCCAGACCGACAAACAGCTACTGGCTAACAAACCGGACATAGTGGTGATGGACAAAGAGCAGAAGAGAGCAGCGGTGATAGATGTGGCGATTCCAGCTGATGCCAACATCAGGAAGAAGGAACACGAAAAGATTGAGAAATATCAAGGGTTGAAAGAACAGCTGGAACAGATGTGGAAGGATAAGGTTAATGTGGTCCCCGTGCTAGTGGGAGCACTTGGGGCAGTGACCCCCAAACTGGAAGAGTGCCTCTAGCAGATTCCTGGAACAACATTTGAAGCCTCAGTCCAGAAGAGCGCAGTCCTAGGAACAGCTAAGGTACTGCGCAGAACCCTCAGACTCCCAGGCCTCTGGTAGAGGACCCGAGCTTGAGGATGACACACAGATACCACCCCACAAGGGCGAGAGGGACATTTTTTTATTTTTATATATATATACACTCACCGGCCACTTTATTAGGTACACCATGCTAGTAACGGGTTGGACCCCATTTTGCCTTTAGAACTGCCTCAATTCTTTGTGGCATAGATATAACAAGGTGCTGGAAGCATTCCTCAGAGAGTTTGGTCCATATTGACATGATGGCATCACACAGTTGGCGCAGATTTGTCGGCTGCACATCCATGATGCAAATCTCCCGTTCCACCACATCCCAAAGATGCCTCTATTGGATTGAGATCTGGTGACTGTGGAGGCCATTTGAGTACAGTGAACTCATTGTCATGTTCAAGAAACCAGTCTGAGATGATTCCAGCTTTATGACATGGCACATTATCCTGCTGAAAGTAGCCATCAGAAGTTGGGTACATTGTAGTCATAAAGGGATGGACATGGTCAGCAACAATACTGAGGTAGGCTGTGGCGTTGCAACAATGCTCAATTGGTACCAATGGGCCCAAAGAGTGCCAAGAAAATATTCCCCACACCATTACACCACCACCACCAGCCTGAACCGTTGATACAAGGCAGGATAGATCCATGCTTTCATGTTGTTGACGCCAAATTCTGACCCTACCATCCGAATGTCGCAGCACAAATCGAGACTCATCAGACCAGGCAACGTTTTTCCAATCTTCTATTGTCCAATTTTGATGAGCTTGTGCAAATTGTAGCCTCAGTTTCCTGTTTTTAGCTGAAAGGAGTGGCACCCGGCGTGGTCTTCTGCTGCTGTAGCCCATCTGCCTCAAAGTTTGACGTACTGTGCGTTCAGAGATGCTCTTCTGCCTGCCTTGGTTGTAACGGGTGGTTATTTGAGTCACTGTTGCCTGCCGCTTGGTAAGCCCGGAGCCCCAGCCCTCCTTATTTCTTTTGACCCAAGGACTCATTCTATAGTACTGCATAACTGGTGTGTGCCACGTATTGTATTCGTTATTTTAATTCTTTTGTTAATAAAAATGTGTTTGTTTCAATGGAAAACAGTCTCGCCCCAGTGGTATATCGGACCTGTGTGATCCTAACTTAAAATCTGAGTTTAGAATTAAAATTTCCTGGGGTGCAATTCCCCAGGTGGCGTTGTGGACACATTGATTCTGGTATTCCTCACCACCCCATACACCGCTCCCGCCACATCTATTTAAATTTAAAATAATATTAAAAGCAAGAGACAGAGAAGAGGGAGAGAGTGGGGCATGAGATTGAGAGACTGAGACCGGAACTGAAGTAAGACAAGGAAGAGAAGCAGAAGTTGTAATTTGTAAATTGTTGTAAGAAAGGGGGAAGGGATATGAGTGGTCCCTGTTGGTAGGTCACGAAAGCAAAAGAAAGTTGATGAGAAAAACAGTGAAGAGGATGTTGAAGAAAGCACAGGGAAGTAGGGGAAGAATTTCTAAGACCAAAAGCAAAAACCAATGATAATTTACTTGAATATAAAACCACATCATACAACCTCCGACCAAACCAGAAAAGAAATCCAAAATATGCCATGCCACTTCGTCCCACTGGAGATGGACGAGGACTAATAACACGCATATATACACCATTCTCTCTTATGCAGAACACAGTTGATCTAAATTACCATCACCACGGGAAGGGGCAGCAGCATATATTTCCTCGTTCATTAACAAGGCATCAGGACACATTTTAGGGCTGGGGGACTTCAGAAATGCTATCAAAGCACATTTGACACAGGAAGAGTTAAAAGACATAGAACAAGAGGCATCCTTAAGCAGACTGACAAGATGGACGTACAAATGTGAGCTCTGTGCGTAAGTCTCAACAGCTCCTTTATTTTGCCCCCTAAAAATACTAAAATCCAGCAAACAGCTTTAAGGCAGAGTGTTGTATTGGTGCATGGCACGATATTATTTAAGAAGCGAGAAGATAATACAATTATCGAACCAGCAAGCATCTAATCCACTGCACCTTACGAAGATGGTGTCTGGCTCCAAAAAAGAGACGCTCTCCCTGGAGGCGCTCATGACTGCAATAGGGGAAAGCAAGGAAGAATTATCCTCCCAGATAGACACTAAAACCTCCAACATCCAACTCTCACTGACAAAGATCGAACTTGCACTGTCAATGCTGGGTGACCAAGTTGAAGAGATGGAGAGACGAATTTCTGCTAATGAGGACAACATTAACGACACAACCAAACACGTTGAAAAAATCGAAAAAGAGATGCAAAGTGGACGATTTGGAGAACAGAGGGAGATGAAACAACATCCGGTTACTAAATATTCCTGAAAAATCCGAGGGCTGCGACCCTACGGGTTTTCCGGAGCGGATTATTCCAGAACTTCTCTGCCGCGAAAACTTTCCCACTCGCATCACCTGAGAGACAGCACACTGGCTGGGCAGACGCCCAACTCCTGATGACGACGGGCGGAGACCTAGACCCATGATAGCGAAGCTGCTGAACTTGAAAAACAGGGAGAAAATAATGCGACTGGCCAGACAGAAAGGAGAAATTTGCTTTGAAAACAATAGGATCTACATATTTCCCGACTGCACCCCAACCCAACGCCTTAAAGATGCCTTCAAGGATGTCAAGAATAGACTCAGGGAGAAGGGCATCGTCTACTCCCTGCACCACCCAGCCAAACTTCGGGTCGAATATAAAGCAGACATCAAGTGGTTCACCACTTCATTTATCACAAGTTGCTATATTTATTGTTTATTTTAAAACTATTTACTGAACAGCCTCGAAATTGAGATTCAAATCAATGTTTTTGATCAAAAAAGTAAGAGAACTATTTACAGAACAAGTTTTTTATGGAACTGAGTCAGAACATGAATATTCTTAAGTCTATGAATTAATATTTACTGAAGAGCCTCAGAATTGATCACAGTAGAAAAGGAACTATATATAGAATGAGTAAACAGAAGGTGCATTAATGAAGTGCATGCAATAGGAAATTATTCAATTTTTTTTTCTTACTTTTCAGTTTAATTCTTTTAAATTATCAAACTGGTTTTTTTTCAATTATTTATTTTTGGCAGCTAATGTTCTTGCCTTTTTGTTTTCCCATAAAGTTAAACAATGTTGATTGCGGTGAGTGAGTGTGTGTGTGTGTGTGTGTGTGTGTGTGTGTGTGTGTGTGTGTGTGTGTGTGTGTGTGTGTGTGTGTGTATGCGCGCTGTCTCAGTATAGAATTATTAATTTGAACAGAGTTTAGAACAAACAGGTAAAAAAAAAGACGAGTGGAGGCGGTGGTTAAATGCATGCGTACGTGTGTAACTGCTGTGTACCCGTCCCGCCAAGAATCCACTCACACACACAGGCTGGTTGGATGATGTGCTTTTACTTAGGGTAGCATGCAATGAGTGGTCAACAACAGACACATACAATGTGGTAAGCACCTCCACTGCTATGGCGTCGGAGCAGGGTGCTGGGCAGAACTGATGCCAGTATATGACATATTAGTATTTTAACAATTAACTTAACTGCATATAAAATGTCTTAATATAATGAATTTTAATAAGTGACCGTATAGTGGTGAATGTTTTTTACAATTAATTGCATACAACATGTTTTAACTTATTTTAACCAACATCATCCTTTTTTAAATATATTTTACGAATTAGATATGAAATAGAAAATAGAAATTATGAAATGCACAATCCAAGACTCAATATAAAGTAAATAAAGAAGTAGCCTAATGGCGCTCTTTAGAGGTAGTCAACAGATAATATAGGTTTGCCTAAAAAGGTGGGCAGCGCAACACATGTACGTCTTGAATTAATATAAACGTCACGCATAGTGCAACAACATTTACCTGCAATGAGTGGTCAACAACAGACACATAAAATGTGGTAAGCACCTCCACTGTTATGGCATCTATATGGGGGGGAAATAATATTGACTTCAACACAAAATATAACATGCTAACGTGAGCAACAACAAAACGATACAATAGGTAAATGCACAGAGATACCATGGCAAGTGCTGTTACTTCTCTGTTAATCTTATAACAAATCTCACGTTAGCTTTTGTGTAATTTGTATATTTTGTGGAGCACAACATCCGACCATCTTACCGGAGCAGGGTGCTACGTTGAAGCCACCAACAGACAGATCAGTAAATGTCTGCGTGTGCCGGAGTGTGGGACAGGGACAAACTCTGCTCTAGCTGCAGTCTGTAGGGAGGGGTGGGAAGCATGTGTTACTGGCCAATCACAGAGCGTGAAAACAGGATGATTTTCCTTCAGTCCGATCACGAGTATTGACGGGTTTTATTCGTACCGTACTCATACTCGTCAAAAATGCGTTAACCGTACCGGATACTCATATGAAAAGAGTATCCGGCTGAACCCTACACAGTAGCCCAAGTTAAGATATACTGTTGATCTACATGATTCTCCCAGTCTTACTTGAAAACATTCTTTTACATTTTATTTTATTTTAGAGATTTATACTACTGCTCTGCAAGTTTAGGTTCAAGGGCTACTGGTCCATAACTTTTAACGTACATGTTCACTTTGATGCAGAGCCTAAATCATTTGTTGAATGTGGTTTACTGGTAAAAACTTATAGTAAACTGTTGAGCTCACTTATGTTCATACCAGAGTAACCTACCCACTAAGGTTGGTTTATTTTGGGGATGTTAATGGGTGGGTCTCAAAAGGGATTATTTTTTACTTAGATATACGGTACATTTACAATTCAATACTTCTTGCTATTCCTCAATGCTCAGATGTTATTATTGGTTTTCATTTTACTTTAAATATGACTAGACAACTTAAGGTAATTTCTTTAAATGTAAGGGATATTAATTCACCTGTCAAACGGAAGAAAATTCTTACATACTTAAAGAGTCTTTCTACTGATATTGTATTTATTCAAGAAACCCACCTCTCTGAGAAACAACACGGCAAACTGAAAAGGGATTGGGTTGGACATGTTTATCATTTCTCATTTTCAACAAAGTCAAGAGGAGTAGCCATTCTTATTAATAAAAATTGATTGTTAATAACAGAAGAGAAATGGTAGATTCATTTTAATTAACTGTGAAGTAAATATGACCAGTTACATTAGTCAATGTATATAGCCCGAACCATGACGACCCTACCTTTTTTAGTGACCTGAAATTAAAAGTGGCAGCTGCCGAGGCTCAATGTCTAGTTAGAGGAGACTTCAACTTAGTATTGGACCCAAAAATGGATCGATCCACAACAAGAGCAATTGCCCGATCAAGAGCAGCATGTATATTACAGCAGGGAATGAAAGAGGTGGGCCTTTGTGATATTTGGTGTCAACTTGATCAGAATATAAAATATTTTTTCCTTTTACTCAAGTGTACATGGCTCATATTCTAGAATTGATATGATTTCCCAAACCATAATTCCCAATATTGTTAATTGTACATATCTAGCAGCTATTGTGTCTGATCATAATCCGATAAAGATGATTTGGGAAATTAATACCATACAACCTCAAACTTCTAATTGGACATTTAAAACATATATGCTTAAAGATAATGAATTTATTCAATACATGAATCAACACATAGAGATATTTATGGAAGCAAATGCTAACTCTTTCTGCAAAGTAGTGGTAGGCGAGAGTGTAGATCAGTGACTGGCTACACTCTCGCCTACCACTACTTTGTAAACAGCGTGACTCTGGTGGTGGGAGGCCAGGAGGTGCTTCCAGATGACTGGACAACTACAGCTAATATGATCAGGGAGACAGGTCGGAGAGTACTTGGTGTGTCATCTGGAAGGAAAGTAGATAAGGAGACTTGGTGGTGGAATGAGGAGGCACAGGAGTGTATACAGAGAAAGAGGTTAGCTAAGAAGAAGTGGGACACGGAGAGGACTGAGGAGAGTAGACAGGAGTACAGGGAGATGGGCAGAGGGCAGAAGTGAACATTTGTGAGCAGCAGTATGGTTTCATGCCAAAAAAGAGTACTACAGATGCAGTATTTGCTTTGAGGATGCTGATAGAGAAGTACAGAGAAGGCCAGAGGGAGCTGCATTGTGTTTTTGTAGATATGGAGAAAGCTTATGACAGGGTGTCCAGAGAGGAACTGTGGTATTGTATGAGTAAGTCTGGAGTGGCAGAGAAGTATGTTAGAGCGGTGCAGGACATGTATGAGGACTGTAGGAAAGTGGTGAGGTGTGCTGTAGATGTGACAGAGGAGTTCAAGGTGGAGGTGGGACTGCATCAGGAATCACCTCTGAGCCCCTCCTTGTTTGCTATGGTGATGGAAAGGCTAACATTCGTGGTTAGACAGGAATCTCCATGGACTATGATGTTTGCAGATCAATCAACTCAATCAACTTTTATTTTAAAAGCGCTTAATCACATCTGAAGACATTTGAAAGCGCTTTACAGATAGAAAGCCAACAATGCCTTCCAGAGCAAGCATTAGCGACGGTGGCAGGGAAAAACTCCCTCATTTAGGAAGAAACTCCGGGCAGGACCCAGGCTCTGGAGGGTGGTGGATGGACAGGCTGACAGACGAGGTTAGACAGGAATCTCCATGGACTATGATGTTTGTAGATGACATTGTGATCTGTAGTGAGAGCAGGGAAGAGGTGGAGGAGAAGCTAGAGATGTGGAGGTTTGTCCTGGAAAGGAGAGGAATGAAGGTTAGCCGCAGTAAGACAGTACATGTGTGTGAATGAGAGGGACCCAAGTGGAAGAGTGAGGTTACAGGGAGAAGAGATCAAGAAGGTGGAAAGGAGAGGAATGAAGGTTAGCCGCAGTAAGACAGAGTACATGTGTGTGAATGAGAGGGACCCAAGTGGAAGAGTGAGGTTACAGGGAGAAGAGATCAAGAAGGTGGAGGATTTTAAGTACTTAGGGTCAACAGTCCAGTGCAATGGAGAGTGTGGAAAAGAGGTGAAGAAGCGTGCACAGGCAGGATGGAACGGGTGGAGAAAAGTGTCAGGTGTGATGTGTGATAGAAGAATTTCAGCTAAAATGAAAGGAAAGGTGTACAAAACTGTGGTGAGACCAGCAATGTTGTTTGGTCTAGAGACAGTGTCACTGAGGAAAAGACAGGAGACAGAGCTGGAGCTGGAAGTGACCAGGCAGGATAGGATCAGGAATGAGTATATAAGTGGGACAGCACATGTTAGAGGTTTTGGAGAGAGGCCAGACTGAGATGGTTTGGACATGTCCAGAGGAGAGATAGTGAATATATTGCTGAGTTTTGAACTGCCAGGCAGGAGGCCTAGAGAAAGACCAAAGAGGAGGTTTATGGATGTAATGAGGGAGGACATGAAGGTAGTTGGTGTGAGAGAAGAGGATGCAAAGGACAGGGTTAGATGGAGGCAATTGATTCGCTGTGGTGACCCCTGAAGGGAAAAAAGAAGAAGTGGCTGGACAGTCCATCACATCCACTGCACAGTGAGATACTAATACTAACGGAATACTAACGGTTCATTCTATGGAATGTCCTCCCCATGTATTTCCAGTTATTTGTTAAAGAAGTTTATGGAATTCACTTTCTAAAAAATACAACAGACAAAAAATGGTTTATTTGGACCTCCACATTGGGAAGGGCAGATTTGGACATACAAAGAGTGGAGCACAAGTCATAGGTGGGTGTTGTTCACAAGTGAATCATTTTGAATATTAGAATGTTCACTACTGGAACGACCCAAGAAATGACTTTGAATTTGTAAGTAATAAAGATGACCAAATGAAATGTATATTGTATGTTTTTATTGCCCGCTGTGGTGATCGTGCCTTAGACAGACTCTGAAATGATTCTGGCAGATGGCGTCACTGCTCTGCCATTCAGGATAGCTGGCAGGTGGATGGGGTCATCATCGGGGTGTTTAGTTTGTGGGGTAGGGTGCTGTTCTCCTCTGACAGTGGCAATACTATGAAGAACAGAACTGCATCACAGGTCCTCTCAGGAATCATCCTGAGTTGTCATAGACACTGGAAACGGCTTTTCAGCAGGCCTATGGTCATCTCCACCCGGGCTCTTGCCCTGCAGTGAACCCATTTGAAGTTCTGTTGGGGGCCTGGGTTACTAAGGGGTCAGCAGCCTCGGTTGGCATGAGTAACCCCTGTCCCCCAGAAAACAACCATCAAACTCTCGTGTGATGTAACATAAAATTCATTAGAGTGGATTAAACTATGGAGACAGGTGAATTATTGTGCTAATCTTTAGTTACTGCATTACAGGCTCGGGTAAGACTCATCATACATCCGTCAGTCAGGAACAGATCAGGACCACTCCATCTCCACATCAGAACTGAGGGGAATTCCTCCCCGCCGCTGCCGCCTATGCTTACTCTGGAGGGTTTTGTTGGGTGTCTGTGTGTTAAAACTCTTTGAAATGTCTGCTGATGTGATTAGGCGCTATACAAATAAAGGTTGAAAATGTAGTCTGCAGCATCACATATGCTCTGGACAGAATTTAGTTTATCTATGATGCAGTCTTTAACATGTTGAAACAGTAGTCAATCTACCTGTACCTGGAAATATTTGCTGTGAATGGACTTCGTCTTCACATCATCACCTTCATTATGTGAGGGAGCCTTAATGGGAATGTGGGTACCAATTTTGGCAGCAAATTACATGGGGACATCGTAAAGGAAATTAATGTTACGAACCCAAGTCTGAGGTTGCAGCACAATATCATTAAGAGAACATACTTTCAAATCAATTTATCAGATTTCTACATCATTCACCTGTAATCCTGTATAACTCGTCCTTGATGATTCTGACGGTTTTCTCTCTGTGGAAATAGAAAAACTGGGGTAAAAGTTTAAAGGCGAGGTGCACTGAGCATCTCCCACATTATATAGGAAAATTACCTTTTCCAAATAAAAAATGAAAAATTGACTGTAGCTGCAGTGTTGCTGCAGACGAGAGGATGGATCAGGTCGTGTGTGTGTGTGTGTTGGATCGGGATGTGAACCAGTACCGATCATAAAGAGAACTGTCTGGGTATGACGGGATATCTGAACGCAATACAAAAATATTTAATTCTCTGTGAATTAATGCGGAAACTCTATCAAGGGGGCTCCATGTCAAACAGACATGAATGTTAGCCTCTAAAATACGTCTAAAATATGGTGTTATTTATAAAACTTTACGTCGGTAGGACTCTCCGTCTGAAAGAACCAGGAAATGAAACGGCACGAGCGGCTGTGAAAGGGGGCGGAGTCAGAGGAAACCCTAGGTCTGTGGAAGAAAACCTGCTCCTGACCAAGTTAGCTTGAAAGAGTCTGTTGCTGCGGTAACAAACCCAGAGGTTTGATTTAGCTCACTTCGTGGAAACAGGCTAGGTTTACTCCTCTGACTCTGGGTCAAGTTACCTCCCTTTGCGACACTGGAAACCCTGGTTTTCCTTGATATCAGGGTTAACTTACCCAGGTTTTACACTAAACCGCCTTTGTGAAACGGGCCCAGTGTGTCTGCTCGGGTTCTCTCCGAGTTCTCTGGCTTCCTTCCACCTCCAAAAACATACAGCATATGTGTCTTATGTAGGGTGCACCATATCTTTTGCACATATCCTACTGGCATAGGCTCCAGCAGCCCTGTAACCCACTAGGCGGATGAGTGGCTGTAGACAAGACAGTTACAATCGTCTCATCTAAAGAAAGTAGATGGATAAATAGTTTGCAGACCGAATCACGCTGTAAGCTTTGTTGTAAAAGCCATTCACTTTGTGGAAATGAAAGTCATCAATATTATCAATATTATATGGATTTCACATTTAGGCTGTGTGTGTGTGTGTGTGTGTGTGTGTGTGTGTGTGTGTGTGTGTGTGTGTGTGTGTGTGTGTGTGTGTGTGTGTGTGTGTGTGTGTGTGTGTGAGTGTGTGTGTGTGTGTGTCACATCTTGTCTCATATCGATTTAGAGAACAGACTACAAAGCAGTCAGCCAACATACTCCTGTATAAAATAAATTTGGTCTCAGTGGCAAGGACTCCTGACTCAGAGCTGTCATATTCCCTTAATCTGTCATGCACACATGCACGCACACACACACACACACACTGGTGTGATAGCAGCACTACTAAATGATTAATCACACCTGAGTTGAGGTGCCTGTGTGTGAGACACAGAGAGAGAGGTCAGATGAGATCAAATGAGGGAGAAAGAGAAAGATGTTTGTTCTGTGTCACTCATTTCAGAATGACCAATGCAAAGACAGGAGCAGAACCAGAAACGTGGACACACACACACACACACACACACACACACACACACACACACACACACACACACACACACACACACACACACACACACACACACACACACACACACACACACACACACACACACTGCATGCCTGAAGCGAGCAGGAACCACAGATGAAAGGCATGGGTCAGGTGGTACTACAGGTACCAGGCAACAATGATGAACTTCTTTTGAACATGATCTTGCTACACTGACATCATTCTGACATGAGACCATCCTGAAAATCTTAGACAGGTATTTGTGTAGTTATTGTGCTAATATAAACATAAATTTTCATGCGGGATAGTCCAGCTACTTCCAAAATGCTTCAATGCTTCAGTCAAACTTTGTTTTTGTCATGAATGTATATTACTCAAATGGGAGTAAATCTTAACCATTATAAAATAAGCCATAACACTAGATTTTGACGCTAAAACATTCATATATACCCTGTTTTATGTTATCATGCTGAATATTAATGTTGCTGATCTACTGTGCACACTGTTACTAATGTTTTAGTGGCTACAGGAGAAGCAGACTGAAATATCAAGCCATTAAATACTAGAATATTTGAAACTGGGCTCATGAGAGGATGCTTCCTTGACGTCATTATATATATATATATATATATATATATATATACACACACACACACACACACACACACACACACACACACACACATACACACCAGTGGCAGGCCGTGCATTTCACACCTAGGCCTTCAGTAGTGCTCCGTCTGAATCCATCAAACCCTCAATAAGAATTTTTTGGCCACAAAACCTTTACTGCAGCTACAGCTGCAATGCACATAAATATCATCAATAATAACCTCATAAAATTGCAATATTATTTAGGAATATAACCACATTTTACTCACCAAAAATCATTTTTATTTGTACACAAAATCCATCCTCCTTTCTTTCCTCAAGAAGATTTCAATTACTCTGTCGTACAGACTATCCGTGCGTTTCAGTTTGATGATTTGGATGACTGCTGAAGCAGTCAAGGAGATCAGGGGGAGATTTTCCTGCCAAATCATCCATTGCATACATTACAGTCAGTTCTGTTCTTAGCCGAGGCAGATCCAAAAGTGGTCCGTGGCTCTGTGTTAAGCTGGAGAAGGCTGCATGTTGGCAAGTTTTCTGGTATTCCCAAAACTTCTGCAGGTCAAGGAGGGAGACAAA
This sequence comes from Antennarius striatus, assembly GCF_040054535.1. Lineage (NCBI taxonomy): Eukaryota > Metazoa > Chordata > Actinopteri > Lophiiformes > Antennariidae > Antennarius > Antennarius striatus. Next base: position 20,253,005 of record NC_090785.1, on the reverse strand, counting down.
CATTCAGTTTTTCGTGGCAAATACATAATTTTGTCAAGAACCCTCCCGTGGAGTTGGTGGTAGTGCGCACAGATTTTGAGCTTTAACTCTCCGTACGCTCGCTGCAACTGTGCTGCTTTCAGTGGCCGCGCTGCGTTCAGTTGCCGCGTAGATTTCCTCGTATCGGCTCCTCTCTCGTTTAGCTGGGTCTGAATGCTCAAAAATGCCATTAAATGTGTGAAGCAAAAAATAAAACTTAAAATCCAGACGTGGTTTAAATCCATCAGAACAGCGAAGACTCCTCATCGTACTCATCATGATGTTCCAGGACGTGATAAAACAGTTCCTTTAGACTCCAAACTTTAGAGCATCTCTCTTCTCAAATACTGTATTGACCACTCTGGATGTGTACCAGTCTTCCATGCATGTTCCCCACCTGTTGAACAGAAGCACAAAGGCAGTGGCAGTATTGTGCAGACAAAGAGTGTGATTTAACAGTAGTAATAAATTCTCGAAACCTAGAAAGATAAAGAGAAGTGACAGAAGTTCCAGAGTATCTCCCTTTAACGCAAGAGACGGGAAAAATTACCCTCCGCAGCCTAGGCCCATAGCAGCATATCTAGTGGAGTTTGTGTTATTTCTAATTGTAGGCTCTATCAAAGAGGAGGGTTTTTAGTCTACTGTTTAATAAGCTAAGGGTGTCTGCCCCCCGGGCAGAGGCTGGGAGGTCATTCCAGAGTAAAGGGGCTAGATAGCTAAAACTTCTGCCTCCTGTTCTACTCTTAAAAACCCAACGAGTCACCAGATATCCTGCATCCTCAGATCGAAGGGCCCTGGGAGGGTGATACACTTCAATGAGTTCAATATAAGATGGATCCTTAGAGTGGAGAGCTTTATATGTAATCATAAGGAGTTTGAATTATATTCTAGAATTCATCGGGAGCCAATGAAAGAATGCTAGGAAAGGAGATATGTGCTTTTTCACTCCAGTTCGAGTCAGTAAGCGGGCAGCTGCATTCTGAACTAATTGTAGAGTCCTAATAGAGGAGCTAGAACAGCCCGATAATAAGGAATTGCAGTAATCCAATCTAGAAGTAACAAAGGCATGAATGATTTTTTTCTGCGTCTTTAAAGGATAAGAAATTTCTAACTTTAGCAATATTTCGCAAGCGAAAGAAGGCTGTCCGAGACAGACTTAAAATGAGAATCAAAAGGACAGATTTTTTTTATTTATTTTTATTTTATATACTGGTTTGATCCCCTAAGGGAAATTAAGAAAGCACACTCTAGCTACTGATTACAAACGCATGCATACATATATGTGAGTACAGGCCCCTGTATCACACACACACACACACACACACACAAAGGGGCCTGTAGGCATGCAGGGGAGGTAGAGTGGCAGGCAGCTCCTTCTTGGTGCGCCTCAAATGAGCAATTTGTAAAGGGGACGGCACCTTGCTCAAGGGTGCCTCGGCAGTGCTCCGGAGATGAGCTGACACCTCCCACTGTCAGCTCACCTCCGGGTATATTTTGGGGGGGGCGGGAGCGGGAATCGAACCGCCGATCTTAAATCATAGGACGACCTGCTCTACCGCCCGCTTTACCACTGAGCCACTGCCGCCCCTAAAAATATAAGATAAAAAAAAAAAAAAGATAAAAAATACCTCCAAAGTTTCTGACTTCATTGGTGAATATTGTAGAGTAATGCTATCTAAGTGAATTGCAATGTTAGACAAATCATTTCTAAGATGCTTCAGCGCAATAATAATAACTTCTGTTTTGTTACTGTTCAACTTTAAGAAATTGTGAAGCATCCAGGGTTTAATATCCTTGAGGCAGGTTTCCAAGTTAATTAGCTGGTCAGATTAATTTCTTTAATTGAAAAAAATAATTGCGTATCATCTGCATAACAATGAAAATTAATGTTATGTTTCCTTAAAATATTTTTCCCAATTGTAGCATATACTGTATAAACAGAATTGGCGCCATAACAGATCCTTGAGGTACTCCACAGGTGAAAGTCCTTCGATCTGAAGATTATTGACATAGACAAACTGAAATCAGTCGGATAGATATGACCTAAACCAGTCTAGTGCCGAGTTTTTAATCCCAACTTCCTCTTACTTTCATTCATCTGCTGCTGCTTCATCCGCCGTAGCAGGTAAAGGGGATCTGGAGCCTAACCTAGCTGGCATAGGGCGTGAGGCGGGGGACACTCCGGGCACAATGCCAGTGCACCACGGAGCCACACACAAAGATGGACAACCATGCACAGACACACACACACTCCTACGGGCAAATTTGGGACCAGCCAATCAACCTGAAGCACAGGCTTTTGGAGGTAAGAGGAGGCCGGAGAACCCACGCAGACACGGGGAGTGCATGCAAACTCCGCAAAGAGCAGGACTCAAACCCGGACCCGCCATGTTGTGAGGCGACAGCGCTACCCACTGCGCCACGAAGTTGTCCTGCTCCCACCAGGACAACTTCCTCTTCCTTCTTCTTTTCCTTTCGGCTTTTCCCTTCAGGGGTCGCCACAGCGAATCAATTTCCTCCATCTAGCCCTGTCCTTTGAATCCTCTTCTCTCACACCAACTACCTTCATGTCTTCCCTCATTACATCCATAAACCTCCTCTTTGGTCTTCCTCTAGGCCTCCTGCCTGGCAGTTCAAAACTCAGCATCCTTCTACCAATATATTCACTATCTCTCCTCTGGACATGTCCAAACCATCTCAGTCTGGCCTCTCTGACTTTATCTCCAAGACCTCTAACATGTGCTGTCCCTCTGATGTACTCATTCCTGATCCTATCCTTCCTGGTCACTCCCAGAGAGAACCTCAGCATCTTCATCTCTGCTACCTCCAGCTCTGTCTCCTGTCTTTTCTTCAGTGACACTGTCTCTAGACCAAACAACATCGCTGGTCTCACCACAGTTTTGTACACCTTTCCCTTCATTTTAGCTGAAACTCTTCTATCACACATCACACCTGACACTTTCCTCCACCCGTTCCATCCTGCCTGGACACGCTTCTTCACCTCTTTTCCACACTCTCCATTGCTCTGGACTGTTGAGCCTAAGTACTTAAAATCCTCCACCTTCTTGATCTCTTCTCCCTGTAACCTCACTATTCCACTTGGGTCCCTCTCATTCACACACATGTACTCTGTCTTACTGCGGCTAACCTTCATTCCTCTCCTTTCCAGGACAAACCTCCACCTCTCTAGCTTCTCCTCCACCTGTTCCCTGCTCTCACTACAGATCACAATGTCATCTGCAAACATCATAGTCCATGGAGATTCCTGTCTAACCTCGTCTGTCAGCCTGTCCATCACCATGGCAAACAAGAAGGGGCTCAGAGCTGATCCCTGATGCAGTCCCACCTCCACCTTGAACTCCTCTGTCACACCTACAGCACACCTCACCACTGTCCTACAGTCCTCATACATGTCCTGCACCATTCTAACAACTTCCTCTTCCAATCTCCTTAAAAGAATATTATGGTCAACAGTATTGAATGCTGCACTCAGGTCTAATAAGACTAGAACATATAGATTAAACCATCACCAGACGGAACTGTTAAGGCAGAAAGCAGCAGAAAAATCTAAATTCTGCATATTATTGGTCAACTCAATGAGGTCATAAACTGTAATGCTGGAATGCATTCAGGCAGCATGGTAGCACAGTGGGTAGCACCGTTGAATATTGTAAAATTTTCAGGATTTTTATGTTGCTTGTCCATTTCTAGAATTCAATCATCATTCACATCATATAGTTTTAAGTATGCAGCCAATACTGCCATGTTTATTGTCACGACAGGCAGGGTTTGGACCCAAATACAAACCACCAGTAGAGAAGTCTTCTTCCATAGTTTATTCAGTACAACAAAAATTCAAGGAAACACAAGACAACTCACAAAGTCCAGCAAACTAAAAGTGCAGGTAAGGGTGCAAAACAATCTGGCACCAAACCAAAAGAGAGTCAGGCTTAAAAACCCTTAGGCTAATCAGCCTGATCGAGTCCAGGTGTCGAAATGAGGGACAAGTGTGTAGACGAGACTCTGCCCAAAAGTTTGGCCTGTCCTTGTGCCACACCCCAGCACACAGAGCAGCAACACCAAACCGTGACAGTCTATATAAATATAAGCAAGCCCATCCACGCCACTGAGAGTCTACATCTATTATTGTGAAAAATAATGGATGTAGACTATTATGAAAAACAATTTTTTTCAGGTCTCTAAATATACATTGTTGTCCTCCCAAGCCCTACTCACTCCTAGAATCTGGTAAACAAACACTTCCTGCATCAATAAATATTTGGAATTTTAGAAATTCATGGCCTGGTCAGAATCAAAACAATCTGATTTACTGGAGCACCTTTTTGTGATGTTACAAATGGGGCATAATTGACCTATCCTGAGTCATAATTGATTGTCTACCCGGATATGGGTGTGGTCATCCCCGAGATGGAGTTCGTTCAGGCTACGGTAGCGGTATGTGCTAACGACCTGGCTCAGAACTAGACACTGAAAGTTCCTCACAATCTGTTGAAGCTGTTTCGGGCGACAGTGGCTCAGTGGTAGAGCATACGTCTTGAAGACAGATCGCCCGGCCATTGGTGGTTTGAGTCCTGCTCCTGCCAGGACATCCTCCAGAGTGTGAGCTGACGGTGGGAGGTGTCGGGCTCACCTCCCAGCCACTACCGAGGCGCCCTTGAGCAAGGCACCGTCCCCCCTACAAGCTGCTCGTTTGGGGCGCGATCCCCCATGCGCGACCCATCACTCTACCTAACCCTATTCTTCGATGTGTGATGTTACTTATTGCATGCCTACAGGCCCCAAGTGTGTTGTGTTCACGGGCCTGTATTCAACTATGTATGTATGCATGGCCTAACTCATATACAGTATAACTGCATGCAACTGTAGTGTAGATGGAGAAAGACAATTTCCTCGTTGAGGAATAATAAAGTGGACTTTCTTCTTCTTTCTTGAAGTCAGCTAGCATTTGGCTAACTAGTTCGAACTGCTTCAGTCATGTGTGTGTGTGTCCACTAAAGGCATATCCTCAGCGTCACAGCCAACACAGTTGAGTGTATCCAAAGCAGCTCCACTGCTCATTAACAAAAAGCCTCAGCCTTTATTTACAGCCCAATAGATACTGGGCTCATTTCACGAAGACAGGGTTAACATCAGTGACGTGTGGTGAGGTTCATGGCTTGTGAGGCACTGATCTCATCATAATGACATTTACAAACACATGAACCTACAGTAGCTTATTCACCATTTAATTATCAACAGTGAATGGGTTATGTTTAAAGTCCCAGAGCAGAAATGTTTACACGTACAAACTAACACAAAAATAGGAACATTTGATTAAAAAAAAAAGTGTTGTTACCTACATGTTTGTTTCTATGTTACTTTTACTCTTACTTCTGAACAAAATCAGCAGAAAAAATATATAGTAAGGCAAAGGAATCGGAAAACAAATGAATGGCTGTAGTTTTCTGTCACTTCTTCTACGGCTGAGGGGGAAGAATCCCCGGCCGGATCCATGGGATCACCAGCGCCCCCTACCAATGAGGCACATTGGTCTCTCATTATGGCAGGTGAGGCCGCAGGTGAGTTCAAAACTCAACATCCTTCTACCAATATATTCGCTATCTCTCCTCTGGACATGTCCAAACCGTCTCAGTCTGGCCTCTCTGACTTTATCTCCAAAACCTCTAACATGTGCTGTCCCTCTGATGTACTCATTCCTGATCCTATCCTGCCTGGTCACTGCCAGAGAGGACCTCAGCATCTTCATCTCTGCTACCTCCAGCTCTGTCTCCTGTCTTTTCCTCAGTGACACTGTCTCTAGACCAAACAACATTGCTGGTCTCACCACAGTTTTGTACACTTTCCTTCATTTTAGCTGAAACTCTTCTATCACACATCACACCTGACACTTTTCTCCAGCGGTACCATCCTGCCTGTACACGCTTCTTCACCTCTTTTCCACACTCTCCATTGCTCTGGACTGTTGACCCTAAGTACTTATCCTGCATTCCACCATCCTATGCTGTTTGGCTACACTCTTGCCTACCACTACTTTGCAGGCACTGATCTCCTTCAGATTACACCGTCTACACAAGGTGTAGTCTACCTGTGTGCTCCTACCTCCACTCTGATCGGTCACCCTATGTTCCTGCCTCTTCTGGAAGAAAGTATTCACTATAGCAATTTCCATCCTTTTTGGAAAGTAAATCACCATCTGTCCCTCTGCATTCCTCTCCTGGATACCAAACCTGCCCATCATCTCCTCATCACCTCTGTTTCCTACACCAACATGTCCATGGAAGTCTGCACCAATGACAACTCTCTCACTTCTCTGCATCACTTCATCAAAGTCCAACCAGAATTTCTCCTTCTTCTCCAGCTCACATCCTACCTGTGGAGCAAAACCACTAACATTGAATATTACACCTTCTATTTCTAGCTTCAGACTCATCACTCTGTCTGACACTCCTTTACCCTCCTTTACCCTGACAAAGTCCTCCTTCAAGATAACTCCTACTCCAATTCTCTTCCTATCTACACCATGATAGAACAACTTGAACCCTGCTCCTAAACTTCTAGCCTTGCTACCTTTCCACCTGGTCTCTTGGACACACAGTATGTCTACCTTCCTCCTCTGCATCATGTCAACCAACTCTCTACCTTTTCCTGTCATAGTTCCAACATTCAACGTCCCTAGTAATGCAATTTCCACTGGCGCCCTGTAGGTCAACAGCGCCGATGACAGTCGTTGGCCTCAACCGATCCGGTATGGAAGTCATAGGTTTGATTCACATCTTTGATTTGGCAAAAGTTTTACGCCGGATGCCCTTCCTGACGCAACCCTCTGTATTTATTCTGGGTTGGGACCGTCACAATAAGACACTGGCTTGTGTCCTCTTGTGGTTACATTCGTAGTCCGTTGCACTCACGGTAAAAATACGTAGATAAACAGCTTGAATAACAGTTTATTAATTTATTTTATTTAGGTGTGATCCAGTAGGGGGAGAAGCACACATTTCAGCAGCTGAGAACAAACGATAAAAACATTGTTTTATCGACAACATAATGATCTTTTCACGCACATAAATATGTTCTCATCTATGTCAAGTTCTGTTCAATAAGGAAATCTATTTAAACGTTTAAATGTTATGTAAATATAACAGTATATCAGCATATGCATGTTACAAAATCAGTTTAAGAATATTTATACCATTGCATATACCTATATGATATAAAAACTGAAATCAAGAGCTGACATGTAGCTCATTTGCAGGGTTGCAGGGAGTGGAGTCAGAAGAAACCCTGGGTTTGTGGAATAAAACCTGCTTCAGAGAGCCTGTTAAAAGCGGTTCAGTTTACCTCGCTTCATGAAACAGGTCAAGGTTACTGCTCTAACTCTGAGTTAAGTTACCTCCCTTTGTGAAACCGAAAACCCTGGTTTTCCATGATTTCAGGGTTAACTTACCCAGGTTGTCTACTAAACGGGCTTTGTGAAACGGGTCCATTCACTGTCAGCCTCAGCCTTTATTTTTTTTATTTATTTACAGCCTAATACATATTTACTGTCACCAGTCAAGGGTGACGATCAGATCTTCTAAACCAGCCTTGTGAAAGACAAAAGATGCTTATATTCTCACACACACACATCCAATATATTTCTGTTCATCCAACGAGGAACAAAAGTTCATATATGGGTGTGTGCATAATGTATATGTGAGGCTGCAGGCGTGAATGAAGGTCTGAGCTATGTCACCTGCAGGCTCAGCTACAGACCTGCCTCTCATCTCCCATCAGCAGCCAGCATCTCACCTTGGATGAATGAATGGATGAATGAATGAATGAATGAATGAATGAATGACTGACTGCCAAAGAGGAAAGAAGTCATGTGTCCACTCTGATGTTAAGTTACAACTGTACATAACTCAGTCTAGTCCATATGAAATATGAAAGTGGGACATATGACCATAACCCAGTGTTCAGGTTACTGGATCTGTACTGTAAAATGTTCCTATTTCAGTATGTTAATCTGAAATACATTCTTCTTTCATACCCATGGTATACTATAATTCACAAAACACATGGTTTTAAAGTTTGAAACAGTTTTGTTTTTGTTTGTTTTCTGACTCATCGGAAGCAGTATGCTAACTTGCACATTGGTTACACATTGTCTTTTTTTAACTTATGGGTTGTAAAAAAACTGAAATCTTGTATTCATATGTGTTCATAAAAACAATATTGATCAGAAGTTATATAAGATGACTTTTTCATCATGCATTGTGTACGGATAAGGACAAAGACTGTTAACTAGCTAGAGAATTTAGTGGTTACAGGATAACCATAGTAACCATGAATAACTTATTAAAATCCTATTAAACATGCTATATGGATAGGTAGGTAGGTAGGTAGGTAGGTAGGTAGGTACTTTATTAATCCCGGAGGAAATTGCACATATCCACTGCTCAGACATACATAATGAATAAATACTACTACACTAACAGACACATGCAGCAGTAACAGGACATATACTAAACTAAAATATAAACAGTGAAAAATTGAATAAAAAGTGAAAGGGAAGATGGCAGGAGGCTATCTTCACTTTACCCACATGGTGGGTAAGGTACATTCTTCTTACATTGTAAGGCATGTCACTATCTCATGTCACAACATCACAACACCTTGGCCCCACTACACTGCAGCACAGGCTGACATCCCATTTCCTCCCCTCCATTCAACCGTGTGCTGAACAAGTACTTTTTAATGATGATGAGGCTGAAAGTTTTTTTAATTTTACATTTTTTACATTTTTTTATTTTTTTGTCTGAATGTATTTGTATAGTTTAACCCCATAAAAGGGGGTCAACTTTTTATGAGATCAATGCTTGTTTTAGTATTGCAGCAAAATCTTTCATATATTTTAATGCGTGCATGTGACCATCACCAGTCCTCCCTGGGATCTAAGTTGTCAGGCTTTATTAGAATTTCCTATTGTGAGCCATAGAGGGAAGTGCTGCACCTCTGTGAGTTAAGCGGGGAAGAAAAAGGAGACAGGGAGATAAAACACAAACAAGGTAGTGGATAGACAGGCAGTGCTGTTGGAGTGAAAGAGGTTTAGGCTATTTTATTATATCTTAGAACTGATACTTTAATACCAATGTTATAAAACACCAGATTAGTGGAGGTCCTGACAGTATAGAATATACCACCAGAGGAAAACTGCAGAAGGAAGATAGAGGGCATGCGACTGTGATGTCCGAAGAGAGACTCATCACATTCTGACGGGACCCAATAGTTCTCAACAACTGGACTTGACAGAAGCTGGAAAGCCTGGAACCAACATGCATGTGTGATGGAACCCAACGCCCAGAGAGGCTACTAAAACCCAACAGGGCTACGCTAGCTGAGTACCCCCAACCTTGGCAGCCAGGATTCAATTTATTTAAAGAGTCTGTCTTTTAACCTCTCCCTCATTGAGTATTTTAGAGTGAGGACATTAAATGTAAATATGACTGTGTTAATTTTTAAATATTGTATTTTTAGTAGGGTGGCACGGTGGGTGGCACAGCGGGCAGCAAGGGGGTGCCGGGTTCGGGTCCCGCTCTGTTTGCAAGTTCTCCCCGGGTTCTCTGGCTTCCTCCCACTTCCAAAAACATGCGCTTCAGGTTAATTGGCAGGTCCCAAATTACCCGACGTGTGTACACATGCTTTGTTGTCTGTCTCTGTGTGGCTCCGCGGCACACTTGTGTCGTGTCCGGAGTTTCCCCTGCCTCACACCCTAAACCAACTGGGATGGACTCCAGGTCCTCGTGACCTGCGACAGCAGATAAAGCAGTGAAGGAAAATGGATGGATGGATAGTAATTTTATGTCTGTTTAGTTGTGTATTGTTTGTTTACTTATGTTTTTTTTTATTTTTAAAGAGTGTTTATATGTTTATTTGTTCTCATTTGTTCCTTCAATGTTGTGCTGTCTTGGAATATGTGGATATACAGTATGTGATCAGTTGGTATATGTAATTTTCTGCAGTAAAAATAAAGTGTCTGTCTGTATCTGTCTATCTATCTGTCTGTCCGTCCGTCTACCCACCCGGCCGCCCACCCGCCTGCCTGCCCTGTAATTCAGACCAAATAGCATATTGTATGGCAGAAGGTAAATATATTATAATTACAGTATTTTCCTCCCACTGCTTGCAAGATCTTCAGTGTGAATGGACTTAATTTCCTAATGACTAATTCTGACCTACAATGAGTGATTCATGGAGTCCATGGAAAGCTTTCTGCATATATTTGTATGTACAGCTTTTTCATGAGGTAGACAGCAAATATAGTGATTGTATAAATCAAACTGAAGCTGGAGAAGTAAACACTGCAGTACACTTTGATAATACTCAGCGCATTAGAAGGATGATGTGACATGGTGGTGCAGTGGGTTGTGCTGTCACCAAACAGCCAGAAGATTTTGGGTTTGAATCCCGACCATAGGTGTAAGTGCGTGATTGCTTGTCTGGCTTTGCAAAGCACTGGAGATGCAGGCATAGCCTGCATCCAGCCCACAGCAAGGTAGGATAGGCCTATTGGCTTCCAAGCGGAAAAGCAGCTTCAGATGAGACAATTATGGTTGTCTTGTCGAAAGACATGTGAAGTGCTTTATTTATTTATTTATTTATTTATTTATTGTCAAAACATGCTCAGCGTCTAAACCGCTTTTACAGAAAGACTTCTTCTTTTCCTTTTGGCTTTTCCCTTCAGGGGTCGCTGCAGCGAATCAATTGCCTCCGTCTAACCCTGTCCTCTTTATCCTCTTCTCTAACATCAACTGCCTTCATGTCCTCTCTCACTACATCCATAAACCTCTTCTTTGGTCTTCCTCTAGGCCTCCTGCCTCGCAGTTCAAAACTCAGCATTCTTCTACCACTATTTTCACTATCTCTCGTCTGGACATGTCCAAACCATCTCAGTCTGGCCTCTCTGACTTTCTTTCAAAAACCTCTAACATTTGCTGTCCCTCTGATGTACTCATTCCTGATCCTATCCTTCCTGGTCACTCCTAAAAAGAACCTCAGCATCTTCATCTCTTCTACCTCCAGCTCTGTCTCTGTCTTTTCCTCAGTGGCACTGTCTCTAGACCAAACGACATCGCTGGTCTCACCACAGTTTTGTACACCTTTCCTTTCATTTTAGCTGAAACTCCTCTATCACACTTACCACTTTTTCTCCACCCGTTCCATCCTGCCTGTACATGCTTCTTCACCTCTTTTCCACACTCTCCATTGCTCTGGACTGTTGACCCTAAGTACTTAAAATCCTACACCTTCTTGATCTCTTCTCCCTGTAACCTCACTCTTCTACTTGGGTCCTTCTCATTCACACACATGTAGTCTGTCTTAATGCGGCTAACCTTCATTCCTCTCCTTTCCAGGACAAACCTCCACCTCTCCAGCTTCTCCTCCACCTGTTCCCTGCTCTCACTGCAGATCACAATATCATCCCCCCCAGGGCCCTTCGATCCAAGGATACAGGATTTCTGGGTGACCCGTTGAGTTTTTAAGAGTAGAACAGGAGGCAGAAGCTCCAGCTATCTGGCCCCTCTACTCTGGAACGATCTCCCAGCTTCGGTCCGGGGGGCAGACTCTCTTAGCTTATTTAAGAGTAGACTAAAAACCCTCGTCTTTGATAGAGCCTACAATTAGAAATAACACACACCACACCTGATATGCTGCTATAGGCCTAGGCTGCTGAGGGTATTTTTCTCCGTCTCTCCCGTTAAAGGGAGATACTCTGAAGCTTCTGTCACTTCTTTCTTTATCTTTTTATGCTCCTAGAATTTATTATTATTGTCAAATTACACTATGTGTCCACATAATACTGCCGCTGTCTTTGTGCCTCTGTTCCACAGGTGAAGAACGCGGATGGAAGACAGGATATCGAAAGGCCTGGAAAACCCTCCCCCAAGTCAGTGACAGTACACTATGGACATTAAACTCAAACTGGCCTATCTGCCACACTCTCTCTCTCTCTCTCTCTCTCTCTCTCTCTCTCTCTCTCTCTCTCTCTCTCTCTCTCTCTCTCTCTTTTACTTGATCTATCTCTTTCCCAACCAACAGGTCAAGGCGGACCGCCCTCCATAGCCTGGATCCTGCCCGGAGTTTCTTCTTAAATGAGGGTTTTTTCCCCCGCCACCGTCGCTTATGCTTGCTCTGGAAGGCATTGTTGGCTTTCTATCTGTAAAGCGCTTTGAAATGTCTTCAGATGTGATTAAGTGCTATATAAATAAAAGTTGATTGAGTTGATTGATCTGCAAACATCATAGTACATGGAGATTCCTGTCTAACCTCGAGTGTCAGCCTGTCCATCACCATAGCAAACAAGGAGGGGCTCAGAGCTGGTTCCTGATGCAGTCCCACCTCCACCTTGAACTCCCCTGTCACACCTACAGCACACCTCACCACCTTCCTACAGTCCTCATACATATCCTGCGCCGCTCTAACATTCCTCTCTGCCACGTCAGACTTCCTCATACAATACCACAGTTCCTCTCTGGGCACCCTGTCATAAGCTTTCTCCATATCTACAAAAACACAATGCAGCTCCCTCTGGCCTTTTCCTGTCATAGTCCCAACATTCAACGTCCCTACTCTCAGTCCTATACTCTTGGCGTTCCTTTTCTCTCTCTTCCTACAGGCACACTTTCCTCCTCTCCTTCTTCGACCAACGGTAGTCCAGAAACAGAAGTTACATAAAGACATTGTACTATAAAATATGATCCAACAGCATGTAATGCCGGTTCTGGAATACAGGTAGCTACTGTTCATGTTTTAGTGCGTGTAAGATGCCAGCTTTGAAGTTAATTGTTTGGTGTTTAAGAGTAAGGATACCCTGCAAGGATGCATGGTGCTTTGTTAATAACTCATTAAATCCATGTTTTTATTCTGTTCTATTACACAACATTCATGTTGGGAGATGTTCTGTTACATAACGCTCTTCAAGAAACAGGCAAAGAGTATTGTTTATAGTGATGGGACCAAAAAGCATACATACTGTGCCAACCAAGGTAGATTTCAATGTTCTGTCAATTCTCTTACTTTTGAAAAAACATATAATAACATTTATATAACTACTGTCAGAGTAATGGATTTATTGCTCTTGGTTTATGCTGGACCACATCTGGAGTTGTGAGAGTATTGATGATTTAACTGAGGTAAAAGGTGGCAAGCTGACAAAATGGGGTGGTGGTGGCTCAGTAGTAGAGAGGGTTGTCCAATGTTCAGAGATCGGCAATTCGATTCCCACTCCCGCCCAACAAAAAACACCAGAAGGTGAGCTGACAGTGGGAGGTGTCAGCTCACCTCCGGAGCACTGCCGAGGTTTCCTTGAGCAAGGCCTGTACACACTAACATATGCATGTGATTTGATTGGACTAACTAGAGTGCACTCTTAATTTCCCTTTGATGATTACTAAAGTATATTTAAAAAAAATTAAAAGCTTTGGTAAACATTTATAACAAAGCTTTGATACTGCTTACGTCTTTGGATATTCATGAGGTCACAAGCCAACTGTGTTCCAAAGCTAATATATGCTCCATTTTGGCTGCCGATAAAGGTTTGGTGGCTTCTAGCCCACTGTAGGTCAGCAGTTTTCCTGTGCCTTAGGGGTGCTGAGTTTGAGTGCAACTTTCCATTTGTGTTAACTGTAAACTTACAATCACAACAGTTTATGTTCTTTGATGCAATGAATGGCTGCCATCCAACATGTTTTCAATGGCACAGACTATCAATCTTTATTTATATAGCGCTTAATCACATCATCAGACATTTCGGAGCACCTTTATAGACAGAGAAACCCAACAGAACCTTCCAGAGCAAGCATAAGCGACAGTTGCGTGGAAAAACTCCCGCATTGAGGAAAAACTCTGAGAAATAAAGAAAGGAACGAAAAATAAAACTGTAGCGTGATGTGGGATGAAGCTGCCCTCCACTAGTCATTTAATTTTTAAAATATTTTTATTTTTGTCTGAACACTCGCACATCCAATTTACACTCACGGATTTACACTCACGTACGGGCGCTCGTTCTTCTTGTTCTCCGTGAGACTCACCTTGTCTCTGCGCATGCGCCCTCTGCTGGTTGAAGTTAAACATTGCTAGATAACTTTTCAAACGTTAACCAGCCCTTAACTTTACAGAAAAGACTTGGAAAATAATCATCAAACTCAGAACATGAGCCTTACCAATCAAAATGCAAATTAATCATATAAATCGTATTCATCTAGGTATAATCGACGCACTGATGGCTATGTATGCCAAAATATGGCATTACTTATTTAAAAGTGGCATTTGACATTTAATTCAATCTGTACCCCTTTATCAAAGTATCTGGTCGATTTAAACCTATACCACTACACATCAGTTACTGTACTCTGGATCCCAATCAGATCAACTCTCAAATGTAACAGAACTAATATCGGCCTCAGTTCTTTTAGTCTGCTACTAGTCTCTTCATTTGTACAGTACCATTTCAATATGTTCTCCCCGAATTGTCTCTTCTTCACATCCACAGTCCATACAGTTCCACCACTCTACTTCTCAGAGCCCATTTTCTACCATCATGTCTGTGAAATGTAAGTTAAACACATTACCTCAGTTCCTGGTGATGCCCACGGTCGCCACATGACCAGTGGGTTGCAGGCTGGGGTCATACTCAAAACGCACAAGCCCTTTGTGCCAGCTTCCACCCATGTCGGCTCACCCAAGGTGTTGTAAGTCAGCATTCAGGGATGGTGCCTGTGTCGCTGCGGGTAGCTGATTGCTGGAGGAGGGTCAGGATCATCTTCCTCTGATGACTCTTGTGGACTTACTCCCGGCTCTGCAGTGTCGTCCTTACCATCTTCCTCAGCTGTGATGCCTCTGTTGTCAGCCTCTGCATCCTCTTGAGCAGCCGTTGCATCTTCCAGATCTGCTGCTCCATCTTGTACCGTCAGAGTGTGGAAGCGAAATAATGCATGTGTGGGTCACATTTCAAATCAGAGGAAACACATTTTTCAGTTTGGCAGCGAATAACCAGATTGTCCAGAAAACAGGAAAGGTAGGGAGCGGGTCAACCTGACATGGGGTGGTTACCTAGGTTTGGACAGTTGCCGGGAACAATTGGTTTCCTGTTTTCTCATGAATAGGACACGTACAAAGCTCACGCACACACAAATGGAGGACTGTGACTATAAAAGTGTCAGGAGACATGCATCCAGGGGCTGTTCCCGATTGATCTGTACTGATGATCTGAGTATCAATAAAAGAATTCCCGTTTTGGCTGTAACATCATCCTCATTGTACTTTGGTTTTATTTTGGTATTTTGCTGGACAAAACACTCTCACCACATAACTGGCGTCACGAACAGGATACAGGATCAGGAGGATCTCTGAAAGGAAGGAGAGCGGTCGGTGCGGCTCTGAGGGGCATCCTCTCTGCGTGGTGTGACAGGCTAGCTAAAGGTAAGGTCATTTGAATCCCTTACACAAATTTGAATTGGCAAAGTTAAAATATCTAAAGTTTAAGTCACTAAGCGTAGTTGGATGCTCCAAATAGTTGTTCAGAGACCTCAGAGACGTGAGAGGTGTTGCAGCAGAGGGTGTGTTTCGCTAAAACTCCAGGTGCACATGGACGGCTGCTGCAAGGAGAGCTTCACTTAGAGAAGTGAAGCGACAATTGGACTGATTGGCATTACGACTAAAAGGGAACAGCCAGAAATTAAGACAGCAGCTGGGGAGAAGTTTGTGGAGCTTAGTGAAGCTCGTATGTCCAAGTGTGGACTTGTGTTACTGGTCTTGGGAGACCAGGGTGAGTCTAGAGAGACCACTGTGATGTCCAAGAGTGGACTTGTGTTGAGAATACGGTTTTGGGAAACCGGGGTCCAAGAGTGGACTTGTGTTGAGAATACGGTTTTGGGAAACCGGGGTCCAAGAGTGGACTTGTGTTGAGAATACGGTTTTGGGAAACCGGGGTCCAAGAGTGGACTTGTGTTGAGAATACGGTTTTGGGAAACCGGGGTCCAAGAGTGGACTTGTGTTGAGAATACGGTTTTGGGAAACCGGGGTCCAAGAGTGGACTTGTGTTGAGAATACGGTTTTGGGAAACCGGGTCCAAGTGTGGACTTGCGTTATTACTGGTTTTGGGAAACCAGGGGGTCCAAGTGTGGACTTTGAGCTTTTTCCAGGGTTTTGAGTTGACAACCCTGGGCCCTTCTACTGCTTCCGGCGGTGAAGCAGCTGTTTTGTTTGTCCATTTGTGTGTCTTTGATCGAGCGCCGGCAGTAACTGATAGTGGCATAATTTGACTCTAATATTCAGAAAAGGTGCCAAGAAATAGCATAGTTAAGAGACTGCGCCTATCGTGTCTCTATAATCCAGAAGATAGTTTGAAGAGATAACGATCATATACTGACATAATAAGAAATTGTAATAACCGGCCGGTAAAAATAAGAAATTAAGAAAAAAAAAATATAAGTGCACAATATGTAAAGGTGATATAAAGATAATTTGGGAAACGCAATTTGTGAAATAGCGTAAAAGGCTGCAGCTAAATATAACAATCACTTCATGCGCATGAACTTAAAATTGAATCCAATCTAAATTGAAAACCCCCTCCACTACACACATGTCCCACTGAAATAAAATGGGCGTATGAATGCATAAACTGTATAAGTAATTGATATAAACTTGTGGTGAGTCTTTCAGTGTCTGCATACATCCGTGTATACATTGGGGTGCGTTTCTTAAGCGTCATCTGGCTGAAATAAGGTCACCCAGAGTTAGTGTGTGTTTGATAAGACCCAACCATACGTATGGGAAGATCAGAGTGAATGAGAATTGTGTGACTGATAAGCCCATTGAAAGTACAAGCATACAAATCAAATAATCTGAAGATACAAGCTTGGGATAAAAAGGTTTTTTTCTTTTATGAGTGGAAAACTGTTTGTTTGGACGTCATAAGTGATACTGTGTGATTGAGTGAATGATCGCTGAGCTCAGATGTGAGTGTGTGTGTTGAAAAAACAAAACAAAAACAAAAAAAAAGTCTGTGATTGACTGTTCGACTGAGATTGAACCGTATGTGCTGCAGATGGAGTAGTAGAAAGTGTGTTAAAGTGTGTTTAAAGCATGTGTATTTATTTATTTGTGCATAAGTGAAGGAGAAAGTGCGTAGAGTTGGTTTGTGTGGAGAGATCTGCACGCTAGGAGGGTCAAGAAGAGACTGGAAGTTAAAATCAGGAAGCAGCCTAGAGGGGGAGGGATCAGTAGACACAGACTGGACTTGTCTAAAATATATCTAGGTGCAGAAGCTGCAAAAGAAATCCCCGAACAGGCACTGCTAGCACTGCTAGGAAGGCTAGACACAGCAGGTCAGGCGTACTGGATCGCTACGAGGGGAGGAAAAAGTGCAGGAGGAGAACAATCTGTAGCTTCTGGATTGATCTGCCCAATAAAGGAATAGACTTGAGAAGGGAGATTAAGCGATACTAATGAGAATAAATCTCTACATGTCCCTGAGTCAGTTCAAATTATGATGGGGAACCAATGGGGGTAATCCTCTCACAGGCCCTGCTAGGAACAATGGGGTAAATAAATGTGGTTATAAATGTTTCACTTTGGCACCATATCACAAAGAGGGTTTACATTAATAGTTACGTTGAACAAGAATTGTTTAGAAAGTTTTGGCCACGTTGATAAGAGAAGGAGAAGAGGTAAAGAGAAAAGAGATGGACTGCTAAGTATGAAGAGAATGTTAATTTCCAAGAGGAGGGATTATGTAATTTCTAAGAGGTTTGCAGTTAAATGAAGTAATGAAGGAAAAAATATGTTTGAAGAGAAGGACAAACAGTTATGTAGGGGAAGCGATAGGATAGGGCTCTGTATCTGTCTTCACTGTCTTCACATCCTGTCTGCAACATTTTTTCTGATAACTTAAGACACTCAAACTGACTGTTTTTTCCAAGATGTCCTGTTTCTTCCAGAGTAGCATTCTGGGATACTTTCACAAAGCAAAGGAAATTCAAAGGTGGCAACACCAGATACCTATGATGATGTTCACTAAAGACTGGATGTGTGACACGAGTCATGTGTTCATCCAGCAACAAGGCTGTAAATGAAGTAATGAGGAGACAGGGGAGAAAGGCCAGAGCATTGAAGAAAACACACCTATGAACACTTTAGATACAAACACACACAACAACACCATTACGGTAAACATAGACAGACACACACAGGTTATGATTATGATTCTAATGACTGACGAAGTAATGTTGTCAACAGTTCCTGGTTGTTCATTAGATTATAGGTTGACCTTAGGAACACAGGATTCAGCCCATGATAATGTTTATTTAGATCAGAAGCAAATCAGGATGTTTTATCTTTTCATTCAATCACTCATGAACCAACGTGCCTTTTGTTGAATGGCCTACATCACCACAGAAAACCACATCTTGTCTGTTAAGAACCTATTGGGGGCTGGAAACCAGTGTCAGAGCTCAGAGCGGTAAAGAATCTGTACGTCATCCAGCCCCAGCTGAACTAAAAAGTGAAAGATTACAGTAGACTCCTGTTGGTTAACTGATTGATTAATTATTTAATTTGATAAATGCAAACCTTGACTCACACTTCTTCTTGTATTTTTAATGATAAACATTTTACTTTATATATATATGGACAAATGCCACGTTTCTTCTTTCTTGACAATGATATTTGTCTTTGCTCTTTCCGCTCGTGAAACAATCACGTGGGTATTTTAGCCGAATTATTACTCTAGAGGTGTATACATTTTGTCTGGACCTCGTACAAACGATCGTGAGTGAAAAATGAACATAAATGATGCGCTTAAGTTTTTGGATCCATGATTTTACAGAGATCTCTCAACCCCAAATGACATCACACGTGGGGAAGACGTTTTGCCATGACTGACTATGACTTGGATACCTGACTGAAACACTGCTTTACTGACTTAAAGCAGGTTTTAAAAGGTCTATTTTATTTTTTTTTTTTTTTCATTTTTATAACTCTTGACATAATTTACTCTGGATTTTTTTTATGTGTTTATTTAGTGAATGCTGTGTTGTCTTACTGTGACAGTTGGATTTTTGTGCATTCCTGTGTAACATATGATTGTACGTGTTCTTATCAGAGGGAAATAATTTCCCTTTAAGGTTATTAACATATTTTTCATTCATTCACGCCGTAAAGCAGCTTTTGAGAAAAGACTGAAATAAAAAGATGATACAAGATGATTTGAAATTCACAAGGGATGTGGTCAAAAAGTGTATTTTCTTGAGACTGTAGAAAATAGCAAACCACACCCCCATGTCCTGTCTTGGATTTTTGGCTGCCGGGGAAGGGCCCTCCTGCGACAGCCGGAATCCATGAACAAGGACAATAGTTTTACTGATGAAAGGAGAGAATTTTTAATTTGAAAAAATTGGTAATAATCCATTCAGAAACATGTCAACTCAAGCAAGAGAGAGAAAGAGTGGAGCATGAGATGTCGAGACGATGATAAAGTCCAAAAGAAATTTGAGGATTTAGTAAAGAATTCACGAAAACTACAGTTGCACTTAACTAAAGCTCAACCACAAAACTAACAAGACTAACACCAAGACACAAATGATTTCTTGCCCCAACCTGGGCAGGGAGATGTGTGCTTGTGTGTCTCATTTCTCCCAATCAGATTTACGTGTTGGAGGCTGAGGTGATGACACGGTCACACCTGAGGTCATACACCGCGATACCAGAGGACAGTCCAGTTTACACAGATGCTATTGGCATCCCAACTGGAGTTCCAGATGAGTATATAATGACTGATAAAATTGCAGGTGGTTTTGAGTCAATCTGTTTGAATCACCTCCGGAAAAAATAAATAAATGAATAAATAAAAACATTGACAGGATTAATTAGGTCCATCACAACATTCAATGTCTGACAAATTTCGCTAGAAACAGATTTGAAGCTGTATTTGATTAATTGTCTGCCACCACATTAGTTACTTATGAAAATAGAATTGCTGTTTGTTTTCTGTGGATGCTGTTAGTTTGCTTGCATTCAACAGTTGCTCCTAAGAAGCATCGGTCGGGCGGTGGGCAGACTGGAAACGCCCCCGTCATATCAGAAGGCAGAGCGGGAGGCCCTATTGGCGCCCGACTCCAACGAGAGAAACGCCGCAGACTTTACCTGTCCAGACATCGTCCATCCCTCTGATGGAGAGGGATGGAGATTGTAGTCAGGTTCTACAATTCACATTCACAATGTTGCTAATGCTAATGCTAACACATGATCACGCTGCTGGAGGGACAGTTTTGTTGGTAATTCTGTGCTCATTGCTCATGTGAGGGCTGTGGAGGTAAAAGGGTTGGTAATATTGTCTTAGCTACCACAGACCCCGATAATGAAGCTTTGCTGAGTCCCTAGGGCTCATAGGGAAGGTTAGCTTCCATTGTTCCAGCTGAAAACACATGGCTATAGACATTTCCATATTGTTACATACACTCTCCACTGCCTGTGGAGCGGGGTGTACGCTAAATCCCTTTGGGGGGGGAGCCACGTCCTCAGCAGTTGGAGTGAACATATAGGATACATATAGGATCGCCACACTGAGGTGAGTTGTTGGGAATCTCCATTTAACAATGGAGATGACCACAAAATGCATCTGCTTACACAAATATAGGTAACACAACACGTAGTTCTTGTCTACCACATAATTTTCTGAACACAAAAGTGGCACGAGCCACGGAAAGAAGGGCCATACACCGTGGTGGGGGTGACCCCAACAGCGGTCCAAGTCGAGGGAAGCACCACATGGTATCAACTGAGCCACTGCACCAAAGAGACTTTGCCAGAGACAAAGGGGAGAATGAAACTGAGAAACAATGAGGAAGATGATGTGGTTGTTGACAGGAGTCAGGGGACTGTTCTGAGGAGCCCGACTCAGATTCTGAAGCTAAAGAGCAAGAGACATCCGCTGGAGTCACAGCCGCTCCAGGAAGCACCGCACAGCCATGATCAAGATGAGTATGATGCAACCACAAAATTCCCAATTCACACTGTGTTGAAGCCCATGCTGGCATTCTCATCTCATGTTCATGATGACACACAACCAGTGAACCAGGAGCAAGATGACAGGAGAAGTAAGAGATCTTCACACTATGTGGAAGTGGACAGGAACAGTGATTATTTCTGATGAGATTAGACAGACGGGGGCAAAATGTGAAATAAGTGTTGAATTAAATAAAACCATTTTATGTAGGATGAAATCGGGTGAAGGGCAGATAAGTATGAACAACTTCTCATGCCACATAACAATTACCATAGATCAAGAAGCTCGAGATACAAGCAAAATTAGATAGGAGAATGAATCCTAATGATGCGTTCTTTGCCGACGTAAAATGTAGGAACGATGAGAGAGCCACAAACTTTCAAACATACACTAAACTGAGTCGAGTAGATAATATGGATCCAGTTTATCCGACAGAAGCAATGTTAGCAGGAACACAAGTGGGTAAGAGAATAACTTTAAAGATTCCAAGTAAGAACATAACTGCCAGTGTTACACGACGAACATTTAGGGTGTTGGAAAATGATATACTGAACCAAGAGCAGAATGTACTATGTGGCACCACACATGATTTGCAAGCTAGTGTGACGCTACGAGCAGCGTGGGGAATTGAACAATGTGGGATAACAGCAACATTTGAAAAAGGGTTTTGGCAGGTTCAGCTAGACACAAGTATTGTTAAGCCCAACATGACCTATGCGATAGAGATGATCATAACGGTTGCAGAGGGACAGCAAACCCGTAGGATTTGGCCCTGGGACATTAAATCTTTGACTAAGCTAACCACCACCCCCCACAGATAATTACCACTCCACATGTTACTACACAGAATGCAGTAAAAACAACATTGAAGAGCTTTATCATGTCCAAGAGCAGTGAGGCTGGAAGGGGAAGGAGAAAAGGTTAGGAAGGACATCCCATCTAAGAAGCTGACTAGTCACTAGATTCGTAATGTAATCCTCCTTAAAGATACAAAGACTACAGGAAATGTAAACTTCCCATCGTGTGATTGGAGAATACATTTTGAAACTGGGTAGACGGGAGTTGTTTGGACGAGAATAGTGAGGTTAGAGTTATGTAGGGAAGGACGTCTGGATCTACGAGTGTAACAGGGAAACGGTGAGTGATAAGACTCTATCTAAAAGACCTACAGGTTTCAATATGCAGATTAAAATGCCGACACCTATGATAGAAAAAACTACAGCTGCCGCAACAACTTACCCCATGAAAACAACAGAAACTGCCACACAGCTAACTACAGTCAGCACAACAGCTTCCCCAACCACCGTTAAGATTATTAGAAAGGCCACAACACCTAGTCCAAACATTATTGATCATATGACGCTATATCCATATAGTAGAATTAGTCCAACTACTACTACTGTAAAAATAACATCAGCCCCCGTTTAATACAAAAATCACAACAATACCTTTTGATAATATTGAGTGTGTAAAATGTTTGGAACACTTTGTTGTACATTTATCTCAAATTACAATTGATCACAGAGATCTCTCTGTTGCCATGAGAAAACCTGAAGCTTTAAAGTTTGAAATGAATGACAATGCTGGTAGGGGTGGAAGCATTAAGTGGGATGGGCTAGAGGAAATTCTTGGAAAATGGGGAGCTGTTTTGGCTAAATCTGGAATAATTATACTGATAATACTGATACTATTCTCTTTATTGACATGTTGCATCGTGTCTATCCTGAGGAAATGGTGTGTGAGAACAATGGACGAAAGGACGAACCTCATTAAGGACACACAGGACGCACAAATGCTAAGTATGCTACCGGCTGATGCACTGGTGCGCAGAATTCTTCTGGCGCAGAGGAGGGAGAACATGCCAGATGTGTTCACAATCTCCAACTATGAGGAAGAACTGTTATAAGGAATGTTGGACAATGGCTGATATGGATATACATTACAACTACATACGGATATATCATCAGGATATCACTATGACGTTATTCTTACTATTCTGTGTAACCATTGTTTAATCATCAATTTTATCAGTTAGATCATTCTGTTTATTCTATATTCAATGTTGTGTTCTATAAAAGAAGAGGTAATCTAATTCATACCATTCAAAATTATTAGAATGACTTCTGTGTTCCAGTAAATGATTTCAGTGTATGATGTATTTGGTCAGTCTGTTAGGATTTATTGTTTAAGGTCGCCCAACGGGAAGGGGGCCATGGGGGGCTTTTCCTGGTTAAAAAACAGCCGCCAGGTTTTTCACCCTCATCAGGGAAGTGATAACAGATGACCAGTTATGTTAGTATATTTATGTTAAGTTCATATATCAGTAAATGGAATGTTTTTGTCGCTTATCACTATGTTTAGAGTTCACACAACCATATATTTAACCCTAAACTTACAGCGCCACCAATCCTAGTCACACACATCTAGACATGCGTGCTGATTCACCATACATTATTTCGATGAGTTGTTTATGATAATCTCATAAAGAGGAGGGATTATGTGGAAGCGAAATAATGCATGTGTGGGTCACATTTCAAATCAGAGGAAACACATTTTTCAGTTTGGCAGCGAATAACCAGATTGTCCAGAAAACAGGAAAGGTAGGGAGCGGGTCAACCTGACATGGGGTGGTTACCTAGGTTTGGACAGTTGCCGGGAACAATTGGTTTCCTGTTTTCTCATGAATAGGACACGTACAAAGCTCACGCACACACAAATGGAGGACTGTGACTATAAAAGTGTCAGGAGACATGCATCCAGGGGCTGTTCCCGATTGATCTGTACTGATGATCTGAGTATCAATAAAAGAATTCCCGTTTTGGCTGTAACATCATCCTCGTTGTACTTTGGTTTTATTTTGGTATTTTGCTGGACAAAACACTCTCACCACAAGAGCTGGTGTAAATGGCTCTGCTTCTGGATTCAAGTCTGCAGCTCTCTGACTTAGTTCTTGGTTGCAGGGGAAACGACATACCAGGTCAACTTCATCTCTGCTTTCGCAGTCTTCAACTGGTTCTTTGATTTGTTGTCTTTTTCTTGTCTGTTCCTGTACCTTCCTCTGTTGTTTTGCAAGGGCTGGTTCCGGTTTCCACAAAGGCAGACTGTCACATGGGAGTAAGAGGTTCCTGTGCAACACACGACTTTTACCTCCTCCCTATGGTGCTACTTCATACACCGGACTGTCATTGCTCCTTCTCTTCTTCACCACCACATGCACTTTACTTTCCCAGTATGACCGCAGTTTACCAGGGCTGCCCCTCTGTGACAAGTTACGCACGAGCACCCATCCACCAGGTTGCAGGTCAGCTCCATGAACTCTTTTGTCATAGTCTTTCTTGTCTCGTTGAGCTTCTCGGGCCACTGTTTTGGATGCAATTTCATAGGCTTGGCGCATTCGGTTTTGCCACTTCTGTACATATTCAGTGTAAGTTTCTTTTGCTTCTTTCGGCTGTAGGTTAAAAAGCAGGTCTACTGGCAAGTGAGGTGACCTTCCGTAGAGCAAGTAGTAGGGAGAGAACCCTGTGACCCCACTACGAGTACAGTTGTATGTGTGCACCATTTTTGTCAGTGAGCTCTTCCAGTCAGCTTTCTGTTCACTTGTGAGGGTACGGAGCATTGATAAGATTGTTCTATTGAACCGCTCACATTTTCCGTTGCCTCAGGGGTGGTAACATGTTGTGTGGGACCCCCACACATCACAGCTCTTCTGTAGTTGATCCATCAGCTGGTTATCAACTCTCGCCCTATGTCGTGGTGAATCCTCTCTGGAAATCCCATGCGCAGTGCAAAATCATTGAACAGTTTGTCAACAACTGTCCTGGCAGACTTGTTTTTCGTGGCGTAGGCTTGGGTGAAACCAGTGAAATGATCGATCACAATTAGGATGTACTCGAATCATTGCTTGCACATCTCTAGATGTAAAAAGTCAGTACATACTAACTCACCCGGCCATGTGGTGACGATGGTTGTCATGGGAGCTCTGGTTGCTTTGTGAGGTCACTTTGCCTTGCGACACTCACATCCCTGGGTGACAAAATGTTCTATGTCGGAGTACATACGGGCCCAACAGAATCTATCTTGGATCAGGTTCAAAGTTCTCTCGACCCCAAGATGACCCATTTCTCTGTGAAGCTGGTGGAACACTGTTTGACAATGTTCTTTTGGGAGGACGAGCTGTTGTTTATCTCCTGCTTTCCTGTAGAGGATCCCATCCTCATTGACATACAACTTTGTCCACTGCCTCATTAACACTCTGACGTCTGTCGGTTCCGCTTTCAGAGCTCTCCTGGACGGATGCTGATTGTCTCTCTTGTAACATAGGACTTGGCCTATAACAGGGTCTCTTTCCTGACTGTCTCGTATTTGCTCTGGTGTAAGGGACTTGGTTCGAGGGTATGCACTTGCATCTCTCACTAACTCTAATGTCTCTATAGGGACTGCTGCTACCCAAACCGGTGGGGTGTCTCCCTGCACACTGACTCCCTGTACTGTTGCACTGAACACATCCTGACCCACCTCCTCTGTACACTGTGTCATGAATGCATTTATGTCTAATGGCATGCGGGAGAGGCCATCCGCATCGGTGTTACTCTTTCCCGGTCTATACTTAATGGAAAAGTCAAACTCGGAAAGCTCATCCACCTTCCTATGACTTGTAGCATTTAGCTCAGCTGTCGAGAGGATATAGGTTAAGGGATTGTTGTCGGTACAAACGACGAAATGTGGAGCATGATACAGATAATCCCGAAAGCGTTCACATATTGCCCATTTTAGTGCTAAAAACTCTAATTTCCCTGAGTGCATGTGATAGTTCTTTTCAGGTAGTGTTAGAGTTCTGGACCCATAGCCTATAACTACCATCTTGTTGTCCTGTCTCTGATAAAGTACTGCTCCAAACCCCTCCTGGGATGGATCTGTGTGGAGGACAAATGGTTGGGTCATGTCTGGGTACACCAGAATGGGAGGCTCTATCAGCTTCTCTATTAGAGAGTTCAATGTCTTTTGGTGGCTCTCAGTCCACTGGATAGGAGTGTTATGTGGGAGGTTACCTTTCTTCCTGGTGGTGGCCCTGGCCTTCCCTTTGTTCATTTGACCGGGTGGTGCTGAGAGAAGCTGGTAGAGAGGCTGAGCTATTCTGGAGAAGTTTGGGATGTAATGTTCGGTAGTTCGGTAAATACTCCTCCTCACTTACAAAGCCCTTCGTGGCCAGGCACCGACCTACCTGAAGGAACTTTTAGTTCCTTATAATCCATCTAGAGCATTACGCTCTCAGCATACTGGCCTACTGGTGGTTCCTAGAATTTATAAAAGTAGGACGGGGGCTAGAGCCTTTTGCTATCAAGCCCCTCTATTGTGGAACCACCTCCCTACCTCAGTTCGGGGGGCAGACACCCTCTCACTATTTAAGACTAGACTTAAAACTTTTCTTTTTCATAAATTTTACAATTAATGGCAACTTAGGTTACTACGTTTATATTCATATAGACCTACACTGCTGGAGACTCAACATCCAGACTCACTGAGTTCGTCTCTCCTCTCTCTTCTCTCCAACCATCTCTGTTACTCCTCCTCCTCTCTGATTTCACTCTTCAAGTCTCCAATCACACCGTACTAACTAAACTTCTTCCCTGGAGTCTCCGTGCTCTATGTTCTCCCAGGTTTTTCTCAGGTTCACCCCTCATCCGCCCATCTGCTATGGACCTGCTCTTCCCATCCCACCAGTACCACCCCTAACCTAATTATCGGCTGGGGTCCGGCTTCCTTTTTCCTCCGCGCCACCATACTGTTCCACCCCTCATCCGCCCATCCGCTGTGGACCATCTGCTGTGGACCTGCACCTCCCATCCACCATTATCACCCCCACTTATCCATCGACTGGGGTCCTGCTGCCTGTCTTCCTTGGTGTCATCTTACTTTTCCACCCCTCATCCGCCCAGCCGCCGTGGACCTTCCCCTGTGGACCTGCACCTCCGAGCCCACCAGTATCACCCCCATCTCTCCATGTGCTGTGCACCTTATCCTCCAAGCCCACCAGTACCACCCCTCAACTATCCATCGGCTGGGGTCCTGCTTCCTTTCTTCCTCCGTGCCGCCATACAGTCATCCACACAGCTGTAATTGTGCCTTGACTTTAGCAACCTTAACCATATTGATACTGTCTCTATCTGGCCTATCTGTCACTCTCTCTCTGTCTCTCTCTCTCTGATGCTGTTCTTGTCTCCCTTTGATTTCTTTTCCACCCAACCGGTCGAGGCGGATGGCCGCCCAAAAGAGTCTGGGTCCTGCCCGGAGTTTCTTCCTCATGGAGGGAGTTTTTCCCCGCCACTGTCGCTTATGCTTGCTCTGGAGGGTTCAGTTGGGTTTCTCCGTCTTTAAAGCGCTTTGAAATGTCTGCTGTCATGATTAAGCGCTATATAAATAAAACTTGATTGATTGATTGATTGATAGTATGAAAGGAATCCCATCACTCTTCAAAGCTGAAGCACTTGTTGTGCTGTCTTAACTGTTATCTGGAAGGCTTGACACACAGTGTTGATAGTCTCTGTCCTTGTTGTCTGACTACCCTCTCCTGTTATTTCCTCTATCACATTGTAGCCTATTATTGGTTCTGTTGCTACATGTGGGTCGCTTGACACTAGAATAGGTACTAAAATTGGCTTTGTCATGGTGGAATCGTTCCATAGCCTAAACTCTATTTCTACCCAGCCCAGGAAAGGAATTTCAGTTTGGTTGGCTGCCATTCCCATTAAAATGTCTGAGCCTAACAGTTCACTGAGGGGTCATACCTTGCGGTGCGGTAAGTGCAGCTTTCTCCATTCTTTATTAATGATGAGTACCTGAGCGCCTGAGTCCCATAATGCTACTGTTGGAACTGTGTCCAGTGTGCAGTGGACCGTGTGTCTCCTTGAAATCAAGTTGATGAGTCTTTCCTTGCGTCATGGTGGGAGGTAGTTGAATGATGAGTTTTGAGGCGGTGTGAGAGGTGGGACAGGTTGCTGCATGTTGAAGAAGAAGAAGAAGTACACTTTATTAATCCCCGGAGGGAAATTACACAGTCACTCAGTTATATGGTCTTTGTGTTAGTTTTTTTTTTTAACGGCAGTCAGTGTATACACAGGCCCCGTGAAACACAGCACACAGGGGGGCCTGTAAGCATGCAGTTAGCGTTAGTACACACATCAAACATCACACATAGGGAGGCAGAGTGACGGGCAGCGGCTTCAGGAACGCGCCCCAATGGAGCAGCTTGTAGGGGGGACGGTGCCTTGCTCAAGGGCACCTCGGCAGTGGCTGGGAGGTGAGCTGACACCTCCCACCGTCAGCTCACACTCCCTCTGAAGTTGAGTAGGGATGATTCATGGGCTACCTGGGGTCCCAGCTCGGCAGCCCCGTCTCATTTCCCTGCTGCTCTCTGCTCCGTCAGCATCCTCTGGAAAGATGCCCCTCTTGCCCACACTTGAAGCAATGTCTGCAGGAGTCACCTATCTGCGCTTCCTGACAAAATCTACAGCCCCTGGGCCGGATACGGCTGGGTGTGAATGTTTTCTCTGTTGGACTGGCTTTTGTAGGTTCCACTGTCTGTAACATTAACTTTTTCATTTCTAGAACCTCAGCCTTCAGTGCTTCTATTGGGTCTGCCTCTATCTTGGGTCCTTGACTTTTCTTACCCTTTCCCCCTTCTTTAAGGTTAGTAACGGTGTCAACTGCTGCCACTGAGGCATCAGGTGGGTACGCCTCCACCTGCACTGCACTGAGTTTTGGCGGTTTGTTTATCATGGTGTTTCTCAGTTTTTGCTGTCTTTCCTGCTCTATATTTGCAGCCTCATTGATTCGCTCAATTAACACCTCATCTGTGACAGTATGGTTACTGAGATACGGCTTGAGCTGGAACTTGACTGCATCACTGTAAAGACCAGTCTCTATGGAACGGAGGAATTTTCTCTGAATTAGCTCTGGACTAAACTGCTCACCTTCCTCAGCCGCATCATCCTCACTGGATCTTCTCATCAGCTTCTCTTTCAGTTCCATTGCTCTGAACAAGAAATTCTGTGCGGACTCTTTTGGGTTTTGTGTCACGGTAATCAGGCGATGCAGCAGGTCAGAGAAGGAGTCCACTTTGTAGTGACTCTTCAGTATAGTTTTGAGGGTGTGCAGTGTCAGTTCTCGCTTTATTTCCAGCATCTCCCGCAGATGAAGACCTGGACTCACAGCACGGGTGACTGCTTCAGTGATCTCTGCTTCTCCATGTCCCTTGCATGTTTGGTTGATGAGGCTTGTGTAAGACAATTTATCCTTTTGACCCGCCTCACCAATCTGTCCAATTATCCTGAACTCCCGCCTCAGGGTTACCTTGGGAAGCCTGGTTGGTGTCATGGTGGCAGTCCTTTTGTCCTCTCCCTTTGCAGTCATGATGGCAGACACAGTGTCTCCCCCTGCTGATTGTGCTTTCTGCTTGATCTTCTCCATTGTCCTGATTTCTTCTTCCATCTGCCACTGTAACTGCTGGGACTGTATTCTTAAGTTCTCTAACTCATTCATTCCCTGAACTCCAGTCTCAGACTGCAGTTCCTCCTCTGCCCGCTTCGGAGAGGCCAGGAAGGACAGCACACTGCAGATACTGCTCATATGATTCTGCGGACTCTTCATCTGCCTCTATATTTTATAAATACAAAAAATAAAAAAATAAGTTAACTAATATTATACGGATATGTAGAAAGGAATATTACAGCACAATATTATGTAATAACAAAAACAACATTAAAGGAATGTGGGACATACTAAACAGTATTATTAAAAATGGTACAAAACAACAGAGCTACCCTCAATATTTTGTTGAAAATAACACGAAGATGGATAATATGGATGATGTTGTCAACAGTTTTAACAGTTTTTTTGTAAATGTTGGACCAAAACTGGCAGATGAAATCCAAGATCCATGTTTAGATGAGAAGTGGAGTGACAACCTTATAGAAAGGAATCCCAGTTCAATGTTCCTCACAGCAGTGGAAAGAAAGGAAATAATAGATATTGTAAATAAATGTAAAAGTAAAACATCTACGGATATAAATGAAATTGATATGAAAGTTGGAAAAAAGGTCATTGAGGGGATTTCAGAACCACTAACATACATCTGCAACTTATCATTCCAGACTGGTAAATTTCCTAACAGCATGAAAATAGCTAAAGTTGTACCGCTGTATAAAACTGGGGATAGACACCACTTCACAAATTACAGGCCTGTTTCCTTGCTTCCACAATTCTCCAAAATCCTAGAAAAACTGTTCAACAATAGACTAGATAAATTCATCAATAAACATAAATTACTCTCTGACAGTCAATATGGATTTAGAGCAAACAGTTCAACATTGCTAGCATTGATAGAATCAATTGAGGAGATCACCAATGCCATAGATCATAAACATGTACTCTGTTGGAATATTCATAGATCTCAAAAAAGCATTTGACACAATCAATCATGAAATTTTAATCAATAAACTTGAGAGGTATGGGATCAGGGGGTTAGTACTGCACTGGGTGAAAAGTTATCTGTGCAACAGCAAACAATTTGTGAAGGTGGGTGAACATTCATCGTCATGCTTGGACATTGCTTGTGGTGTCCCACAGGGGTCAGTGTTGGGTCCTAAACTGTTTATTCTTTATATAAATGATATATGCAAAGTTTCAAAGGTATTAAAATTAGTATTATTTGCATATGACACTAGCATTTTTTGTTCTGGGGGGGAATTGCAAAAACTAATGGGGAGGGTCACTGATGAAATACGCAAATTAAAAATGTGGTTTGACAGGAACAAATGATCATTAAATCTAAATAAGACCAAATTCATGATATTCAGCAACTGCAATAAGAACATTCAAGCACATGTACAGGTAGATGGGGTGGGTATTGAAAGGGTATATGAAAATAAGTCTCTGGGGGTTATAATAGATGTGAGGAAAGCTCATATAAAATATGTACAAAGTAAATTCTCAAGAAGCATTTCAGTTCTGAGCAAAGTCAAAAACATTCTGGAACACAGGTCACTCCACATTCTTTACTTTTCTCTCATTTTACCATATTTACATTACTGTACAGAGGTCTGGGGCAACACTTTTAAATGTACAATAAATTCATTATCCATATTACAGAAAAGAGCCATAAGAATAATTTATAATGCCGGTTATAGAGATCACACAAACCCACTATTCTTAAAATCCAGAATATTAAAACTCAATGACATTATACATTTCCAAACAGCACAACTCATGTACAAAGCAATACACAAGACACTTCCTGGTAATATACAAAAAATGGTTTGCAATAGAGAAGGGAACTATCATCTGAGGGGGGAGCACAACTTAAAACATCAGAGGGCACGTACAACAATGAAAAGTTTTTGTGTTTCTGTTTGTGGAGTGAGGGTGTGGAACAGGTTGGGTGTGGAGCTCAAGCAATGTCCAAGCATGATCCAGTTTAAAAAGCGCTACAAGCAAATGGTTTTCACTGGGTACAGGGAGGGGGAAGGGGTCTAACAATCGGATGTTTTCTATCAATTATATTTGTAACTTATTTTTCTGTTTATTGTATTTTCTTGTATATATGTTTAGTACTTAATTTGTTTATTTATTTTTTGTACTTGGGGAATTAATGTCAATCTAGAAGTGAAGAAGGGGTAGGATTCAATAAGCTTATGCTTCATCCTACTCCTTTTCGAGCATGTTTTGTGTGTTATTAGTATTATTGTTCTTCATTTTTGTTGTTATTCTGCGCTCATGTTCGAAATTAAAAAAAGAAAAAAAAGAAGAAAAAAAAAGCATAAACTATTTCATCTAATGTCATCTCCACCAACCTGAGTAGGGCGCGTCTTGCTTTGCTGGCAAACCCCTCGACAGGTGCGTTACACTTTAGATACAGAGAGAAATGACCTCCGACTCCTCCAGCGTCAGAACTATCCTTCTAACTTCGTCCCTTGCTTCCTCCATGGTCCTCTTCTGTATTTCTTGTATTTCTATTCTTCTATGCGACTGGGCCGTGGGCTGAATCAACCATCCTCTGCTACCAAAGAATGCAGAATGAAGCTGCCCCCCACTACACATTTAATTTTTAAAGTATTTTTATTTTAGTCTGAACACTCGCACATCCACATACGGGCGCTCATTTTTCTTCTCTGCGAGACTCTCCTTGTCTCTGCACACACAGTCTAGCGCACGCGCCCTCTGCTGGTTGGTGTTAAACATTGCTAGATAACTTTTCAACCCGTTAACCAGCCTTTAACTTTACAGAAAACACGGAAAATAATCATCAAACTCAGAACATGAGCCTTACCAATCAAAATACAAATTAATCATATAAATCATATTCATGTGATTCATATTCAACCCATTGTATGCCATTATATGTATGCCACAAAACTGTACACTGTAGTCCTTATGTAGTCCAATGTGAAGACTATGGTTTTGTTTGGATCCAAATAGTTTTTTATTTTAAAGGTTTGGCCTTGATTACGGGTAAGTGGAAGCTTGGAAAGTGCTGATGAAAGCCGAGGACTGGTGGGTGGTGGCACAGATATAATGGTACATTCTGGCTGAGGATGCACGTGACTAAAAGCTGGTGAACACAAGGGGGGAGCATGGGCAGCAAAGCTAGAATGGGGAGCTGGCACTGGAGTCCTGGGCACAGGAGAGAAGTGGATTTGCAGGAGATACAAGAAGAAAACACAAAGTACAATTCTAGTGGGAGTGTACTGTATATCACAGACTGAACCATTTAGAAATGAGTAGAATGATTGCTGGGGTTCTTATACAGTGACAGACAACATCGGAAATAACATGGAGAAGACAGAGAATACAAAACTATAGGGAGAAAACTAGTACAATTACAGTTTGAGGGAATTCACGAGGTCTTTAACTTGGTACAGTGATGTGGAGAAGATTATTCAATCATGTGGTTGAGCTATTTGAAATAATTTATGTTTCCTACATAACATAAATCTGGAAAACATGACTGTTTCCATTTCAGGTGGGGACATGTCAGTCACTTCAGATCAACATATTCCTTTCAACAAGAGATGTGGGCACCTGTCTTGTGTTTAGCTGTGAAAGTCTTTGTATTTACATAGAACAGGGTGTTTAAAAAAGGATCAAAGATAACTGATACATACATAGAACACCACAATCACATACCTTACCCCTGAGTTAATTGCAAGAAACAATTAACTATTAATCAGTATTTTTACTACAGTATGTATGAATGAAATCAGAATGAATTATATTGTTTACACAGCATATTTATTATATCCAGTCCAGCGGTCTGCATTGGAAATCAAAATCATCCTCCAAGCAAGTTCTATCTATCAATCCACAACTTGGTTTACTTATATTCCTTAACAACAACACCCCAAATAGTTTCTATAGATTTGTCAATGCTGATTTAGAAACTTTTCTTTTACTGTTTACCTAAGGAAAACATCACTGTGGCAGATAGAGAGACAAAGGGAAACAATGAATTCCATTTGATCAATTAGTCTGTAGCTCTGAATTATCAGTGTGGATGAAAGAGAGTGGGCTTGTGTGTTCAGCTTAGCGGTTTAACCCTTTTCATTGAGTACACAGGCAGATGGTGTCAAACGATTGGTCACCCCTGCACTGCATTCCAAGGCAGGATCACAGAGAGTGCACTCACACAACAAGGTCTGAGCTTCACAGTAGTAACATCAGCCGCTACAACACAGCTCAGCATTTACTGTCTTACAATTTGCTTACTCATCATTGTCTGCATGCCACAAGTCCTTTATCATGCACAAGAGGATAGATAGATAGATGGATGGATGGATATATACTTTATTAATCTCGAAGGAAATTCAGTGTAGCATCTCCTCACAAAAAATACAAATAAATACACATACCAGTAACTGACACAGGGAAAAAGACGTTATGTAATTACACAATTACATCAGTAGAAAAAACATTTAAAAAAAGGAAGCATAAGAACATAGAGAAGAGTAAGAGAAGACATGAAAAAAAGGTGGATGAACCAAACTATGGACTAACACCAAGGACCCCCACAAAGGAGGCATGTGGATTGTGGTCAGCTGGGCCGGAGGAACTCTGGGGACAGGGGCAGGGGAGCTGAACCAATTAAAAAAGCTGTTGAGTTCATCAATTCGCTCCATGTTCCCCTCCACTGTACTGCGGCCCGCTCCATAGCCGGTGATGGCCCTCATGTCACACCAGACGTCACGCACCTGGATGCGCCCTAGTTGGTTCTCCAGTTTCCTCCTGTACAGTAGGTTTCTTTAGTCTTCCTTAGGCAGAGTCTGACTGCCTGCTGGGCCTTCCTCATCTCCTCCTCATTACCACTCCTGAACGCCTGCTTATTCCTGTTCAGGACAGCCTTCACCTCTTTGGTTGGAGGTGAAGGCTGTCTCAGAAGAAGGAGAAGAATTATTTAGCCTTTTTTCAAATTCATCCAAAGCTGCTTCAGCAGAGCAGCACTTCCCTGAAATCCCAGATGACAGCTGGCCTTTATGCAGTCCCAAGTTAAACTGCAGGAGGGCAAAAAGCAGCAGGAAACCCAAGATGCTGTGTGAACCCAGCAGTACCTGTCAACCTCAGGCAAATCTGTGAGCTCAGTTGAAGAAACTTCCTGTAATGTGGTAAAGTATCATTGTATATTCCCGAGACCCAGTCAGTGGGTGTTGATAATATGAATGGGTTTGCAGTTGTATGCCAGAAAGAAAAAAAAAAATTCTAAATAAAATTGACATCAATAACTAATTGCTCCAGTTTGCATGTATAATTTCGTGGCTTTCAACTGTCTGTGGAAAATCATGAGGTCATCATCACTGTAAATTATGTTCAGCCATTGTCGAATGATCACTGTTTGGTTCTAATATAGAAACACTAAACTGTGAAGCAAAATAACAGAAAATAAAACATTATACAATGTACAATAAACAAATCCATCTAATTAATCAATGTCAACAAAACAAAACAAAAGACAAAGAATAGCATTAACGTAACAGACATGAAGAACTTCCTAAAAATACAGAATACATAGAGTATACAGTATGTGTCACAACATCATTGATAAAATATGTAAGTTAAAATCCTGATGCTGACATAGTGGCGCAGTGGGTAGCGCTGTCGCGTCACAGTCAGAAAGTTTCAGGTTTGTTGTTTCAGTCTTTTCTGTGCAGAGTTTGCATGTCTCCCCGTGTCTGCATTGTTTCTCTCAGGGTTTTCTGGCTTTCTTCCACCTCCAAAAACATGCAATTTAGTTAATTGATCACTCTAAATGACCATAGCTGTTAGTGTTTTTAAAAGTGAGTGGTTGTCTTTTCTGTGGCACTAGGATGCACTGGCAATGCGTCTGGAGTTTACCCCGCCTCTTGCCTGTAACCAGCTGTGATAGGTTCCACCATGACCAGCAAGGTGGAAAATCAGCTGAAGACCGGACAACCAGGACTGTCTTGTCCTCAAGAAAATGGACAGATGGATGGATGGATCAATGGATGGATTAATGCCTGTACTGAAGACACTGACATCTTTCAGTGCTAACCATTATTATAGCCACTGCTTTCATTCATAGCAAGCCTGAACTGCTGCTTTGTTGGGAACTCCAACTTCTGGTTCTGCTCCAGGCAGTGCGGCCATAGACCATAGCAAGATGGTAGGGGTGCAGCACGCCAAAAATTGAAAGCACTCTTGGGGGCAGAGGGAAGGCTGCCACCTCTTGAATCCAAAGCACACCCAGTGGCCCTTCAGCAGGCCAAATGTGTGCTCTTTTACGACATGCATCTGGGCATATCTGTAATTGAAGTATAACTCTTGAGGGATTTCTGGATTGATCCGTATCCATGGATCACCTAAATTATAGTAATTTAAATAATCAGCAAAAACGAGGTTTTCAGATTTAATAATATAAAATATAAATCATCCTCAAAGGCATCCATTTCTCAGAGCTCTCGCCTCCAAATCTATTCTACAGACCACTGTGTTGGTCTGTAGAATTAAACACTTACATATTTTGTCACGCTATCGAGCCACCACACTGAGTATGTAGCAGTCAGCATCACGGACTACCTGCTCGTTCGAGTGGCAATTTCTGCTTTCATGAAATGCATGAACCACGGTGCACGGCGTCACGCCTGGAGTGTCACCTGGCTCATGACCCCAGTTGGCTGGGATAGGCTCCAGCACCCAGCTATCTGCGGCAGCGGATGAGGCGGGTAGGCAGAATGAATGAATGAATGAATGAACTGCATGGCGTCTGCAGTGGGAGCCCTGCACATGGGTGCAGTCAATCGACTTAACCCTGTTTAGCATAGCAGTGATGACATAGAAACCCATCTTTACTTCCCTGTGGCGCTGATCTCCACAGATAATTATAAGGCATCCGGCCAGCTGTGCTTTAATGCCATTCAAATCTTTAGGGATGGCACAGCTCAGACAAGGCTGTGAAATTTCAGCCGAACTGCAATTTCCCTGTGAAATGTACCCGTTGACAGTAAACCCAGGGTGAACAGTACTTGGACGTCAGGAGGAACGGATGAAAGTGGTGTGTTTCCACACCCAGTTGTCATTCCAGGGAACTCCACAGTTGCAAACATACATGGTAGTCAGAATCGGCTGATAATCATTTCATCACTCTCCTTGAACATGTTTCTGTGCTCTCTGAAAACATGTCCTCCTCTGACTGAAAGGTCTGCAATTCTTCTACCAAGGCTAGATCTGCCATCTTTACATTATTTTTTGGATGCAAATTGGCAGCAGATGCATCATTTCATACTTGGCTTTAGTTTTCATTTTGGAAGTAAGAACAGATAAAGTTGATTTTTTCACTTATATGATCATATATATTTTAAATAAAATTAAATGTTAAATTGAAGAAGGAAGATTTTAGGTATAAGGATAATGGAAAAAGTGTCTATTTCATGGATTTTATTAGAATATTTATTAAATTTAGTAGAAAATTCTGTTTCAATCATTATCTTTAAGGTTTTTTGCAGTTCCTCTGCAGCTTTACACACCTGCAGAGGAACTGGCCCTCTCCAACAATGAGGGTCAACCCTTGTTGGAGGGTATAGGGGGGGGGGTGACTTCAGACCCCGGTGGAAGTGGCAGCTCCCGCAGCACCTTATTTGTTCAGGGTACGTCCCAGTGACCCAATGTTAAAATACTGGGTTGTTTATAGAACGCAATTATCCAATATTCTTACTGTGGGAGTGTAACATGTATTTTCTCAACAGTTGATAGTGAGACTCATACTCTCACACTGCTGCCCCCACCCACACAAACACTGTCCCATGCAGAGGTAATAGTGAAGTCAACCTGTCACATACATTTACCTGTGTCATCTGTGGTTGCTGATCATAGATTTGGGGGAGTTGTACTCAGCTGGAGGCCATGGATGAGGAGGAGACACTGTGTGCAGGCTGAGAAAAACCATTGCTGGTACACTGTAGTCCATAATTAACAGTTATATTATTCACCCCGTTTTAACATAGATCCAGTGAGGGCACTTGGCAGTTGCTGATGTTGTCTTTCATGTCTCACTAATGGTGGTGGTCTGCACATGGGACTAACTGGTGTCCTCAATGCTTGCTATCTTAAAATGAATTAGCTGCCATGATGTATGTCACAGGAAGAGAGAAATCCTCCCGACCCCGAGACTGTGGCCTCCACCTCCAGACAGTCCAGCATGAGACAGTCGCAAGACATTGGCATTATTTTAAAGCCATTTAAAGCCATTTAAAGACATTCAGTTTGTTGTTAATTGGCGGACTTTTTTGGGAAAACCCGGTCTCATCAGGAGAGACGGCATACATCCCACTTGGAATGGCGCTGCTCTCCTGTCAAAAAATCTGACCACTTTTATTTCTGCCCCAAAACCATGACCCAGAGTTGAGACCGGGATGCAGAGTCGCAGTCTTAAACAGGTCTCTGCACTCCTAGAACGGTCACCCACTGTACCTTCACCCACTGTAATGTTACCCACTGTAATGTTACCCACTACACTTTCACCTACTGTATTGTCACCCACTGTACACACCATTGAGACTGTGTCTGTCCCTCGACCATTTAAAGTTAATTCATGCAAATTCAAGTCATTTCAAGTCCAGAGGAAAGCAACTGGACATCCAAATTTAATAAAAATCAAAACCAGGACTTCAACAGCTCCGGAGTACAAAACAATAAAATGTGGTCTCCTAAATATTAGATCTCTGTCTTCAAAAGCTGTTTTAATCAATGACATTATATCAGATTATCAAATAGGTTTATTCTGTTTAACGGAAATCTGGCTAAGTGAGGATGAGTATTTTTCCCTAAATGAAGCTACTCCTCCTAGTCACCTAAATTAACAGATCCCTCGAGTCTGAGGCAGAGGTGGTGGAGTTGCATCAATTTTTAATTCCTCGCTAGAATTGAGCCCTAAACCAAAAATTATCTTCAATTCATTTGAAAGTCTTAGTCTGAGCCTATCAAACCCAATCCAGAAACTACTTCAGCCCCTATTATTTGTCATCATCTATCGTCCTCCTGGTCCATACAGTGACTTTCTTTCCGAATTTGCCGATTTCTTAACTAGTTTAATTCTTAAAACTGATAAGGTCATAATTGTTGGTGATTTCAATATTCACGTGGATGACAGTAATGATAGCCTCAGTAGGGCATTTATGTCATTACTAGACTCCATAGGCTTTAGTCAGTGTGTACAGGAACCTACCCACCAGTTCGAGCATGCTCTGGATTTAGTCTTGATTTATGGGATTGAAATTGAGGAGTTGGTCATCTTTCCTCATAATCCTATCCTTTCTGACCACTACCTGATAACTTTTCACATTCGGCTATTGTGTAATTGTCTTCCTGCAAAAAACGTTTGTACTAGAAACTTATCAGATCATACTATTTCTAAATTCAGGGAAGAAATCCCAAGTATGCTTAATCTAATCCCCCTACTGAACTACACAGCGGGTCATTTTCTGAACTCAGTTAATGCTAGCCCATCTCAAATTGATGAGTTTGTTGATGTTACTTCAGACTCTCTGCGAAAAACCTTAGATTTAATTGCTCCACTAAAAAATAAGACTATAAAACAGGGGATGCGAGCTCCCTGGTTTAATTCTCATACCCACCAATTAAAGCAAGAATCCCGACAACTTGAGAGGAAATGGCGTTCTACCAAATTAGAAGAATACCGCACTGCGTGGCATGATGGTTTACATAAATACAGGAAGGCACTTCGTTCCGCTAGAGCAGCCTATTATTCATCATTAATCGAGGACAATAGAAACAATCATAGATTCTTGTTCAGTACTGTATCCAGACTGACAAAGAACCACAGTGCATTTGTGCCTAGTATTCCATCAAGTCTCCACAGCAATGATTTTATGAATCTTGGAGAAAATAGTCGCTAATCAGTTATGTGATTTCCTTAAATCCAACAGTTTATTCGAGAATTTCCAGTCAGGTTTCAGGGAACATCATAGTACGGAAACAGCACTTGTCAAGGTTAGCAACGACCTTCTAACCCCTTCAGACAGAGGACTTGTTTCTATACTGGTTCTCTTGGACCTTAGTGCGGCGTTTGACACAATTGACCACAATATTCTTCTGGCACGTCTGGACCAAACAATTGGTATTAAGGGATCAGCACTGATATGGTTTAAGTCCTATTTAACTGACCGTTCCCAGTTTGTTCATGTTAATAACAACTCCTCTCAGTCAACTACAGTTAGTTATGGAGTTCCTCAAGGCTCGGTTCTTGGTCCAATACTTTTTATCTTGTACAGTACATGCTTCCTCTGGGTAACTTGATAAGGAAACACTCCATCAACTTCCATTGTTATGCCGATGATACGCAATTATATCTCTCGATTAAACCTGACGAAGTCAGCCAGTTGTGCAAATTACAGGCGTGTATCAAAGGGATTAAAGATTGGATGACGAATAACTTTTTGCATCTCAATTCTGATAAAACTGAGGTTGTTGTGCTCGGCCAAAAAACTGTTAGGGATGTAGTGCCAAGTGATGTAATAACCTTGGATGGCATCACGTTTGAGGCCAAAACCACTGCGAGGAACCTAGATGTCATCTTTGATCAGGATCTCTCGTTTAACACACACATTAAGCAGGTTTCTAGAACGGCCTTTTTCCATCTCCGAAACATTGTTAAATCAGGCATATTTTAAAAACGGAGTGATGCAGAGAAATTAATCCACGCTTTCATCACTTCCAGACTAGATTACTGTTACGCACTTTTTTCAGGCTGCCCCAAAAAGTCGCTGAAGAGTCTTCAACTAATTCAGAATGCTGCCGCCCGTGTTCTGACCAGGACCATTGCCAGGGACCATATTTCTCCTGTGCTTGCTTCTCTGCACTGGCTTCCTGTGAAAGCTAGGATAGATTTTAAAATACTCCTCCTCACTTACAAAGCCCTTCGTGGTCAGGCACCGACCTATCTGAAGGAACTTTTAGTTCCTTATAATCCATCTAGAGCATTACGCTCTCAACATACTGGCCTACTGGTGGTTCCTAGAATTTATAAAAGTAGGACGGGGGCTAGAGCCTTTTGCTATCAAGCCCCTCTATTGTGGAACCACCTCCCTACCTCAGTTTGGGGGGCAGACACCCTCTCACTATTTAAGACTAGACTTAAAACTTTTCTTTTTCATAAATTTTACAATTAATGGCAACTTAGGTTACTACGTTTATATTCATATAGACCTACACTGCTGGAGACTCAACATCCAGACTCACTGAGTTCCTCTCTCCTCCCCCTTCTCTCCAACCATCTCTGTTACTCCTCCTCCTCTCTGATTTCACTCTCCAAGTCTCCAATCACACCCTACTAACTAAACTTCTTCCCTGGAGTCTCTGTTCTCTATGTTCTCCCAGGTTTTTCTCAGGTTCACCCCTCATCCGCCCATCTGCTATGGACCTGCTCTTCCCATCCCACCAGTACCACCCCTAACCTAATTATCGGCTGGGGTCCGGCTTCCTTTTTCCTCCGCGCCACCATACTGTTCCACCCCTCATTCACCCATCCGCTGTGGACCATCTGCTGTGGACCTACACCTCCCAAACAACAGTATCACCACTCACCTAACCATCGACTGGGGTCCTGCTGCCTGTCTTCCTTGGTGTCATCTTACTTTTCCACCCCTCATCCGCCGTGGACCTTCCTCTGTGGACCTGCACCTCCGAGCCCACCAGTATCACCCCCATCTCTCCATGTGCTGTGCACCTTATCCTCCAAGCCCACCAGTACCACCCCTCAACTATCCATCGGCTGGAGTCCTGCTTCCTTTCTTCCTCCGTGCCGCCATACAGTCATCCACACAGCTGTAATTGTGCCTTGACTTTAGCAACCTTAACCATATTGATACTGCCTCTATCTGGCCTATCTGTCACTCTCTCTCTGTCTCTCTCTCTCTGATGCTGTTGTTATCTTCCTTTGATTTCTTTTCCACCCAACTGGTCGAGGCGGATGGCCGCCCAAAAGAGTCTGGGTCCTGCCCGGAGTTTCTTCCTCATGGAGGGAGTTTTTCCCCGCCACTGTCGCTTATGCTTGCTCTGGAGGGTTCAGTTGGGTTTCTCTGTCTGTTAAAGCGCTTTGAAATGTCTGCTGTCATGATTAAGCGCTATATAAATAAAACTTGATTGAAACTTGATTATATGGTGAAGCAAGTGTAAAATGTATTGAATTTGTTTCAGGTCGGAGCTGACAGTGTGAGAATGCTGTACAAAAGAAAACTTGAACTAGACATTGCCGCAAAGAAACTGGATATTAAATATTAAGAACTGAAAATGAGAAAACTCAAAGTTGAGGTGGAAAAATTACAACAGGAGAGGAAGGTAATTCAGTGATTTATTTTCAGGCAAATTAAACAATTAACATCAGGGGGATTTCCCAGTTTGGGATCAATACATTACATCTATCTATCTAGCTATCTGTGATGTAATGTTTTTCAGACATAGGCAACACTGAGACTCAAAATATACTGTTCCGTTTCAGGAGCGGGAGAAAAATTAAAACTGAAAAAGATATAAAGAAAAAAAAAATCCATGTTTGCTTTTTTCATTCAACTAAAAAAAAAATTCAGCTATGGCCTGTCTCACACCCCTGCCAGAAGGGAAATCAGCAGTGATTGTGTCCACCACATCTGAGGGGGGTGGTCCTCTCCTTCCTCGTTGTGGCGATATTGTGCAGAACCGCACATGCAGAAATGATCCTGCATGCCCAGTCTGGGGCCACCCTCAGGCCACGGAGGCATGAAAACCATGCCTTGATGACCCCAAAGGTCATCTCTATTCTGATCCTGGTTTTGGCATGGGCCACATTGAACATCATTTTTGGCCCTGCACTGGGATCAGGATAGGGGGTCAGGAGATAAGGCAGGCAGGCATAGCCTCTGTCTCCAAGGAGTACTCCACTCAGCTGTCCTAAAGATTAAAAAAATGCTTTGATAAGTGTGGAAAAAATGCTTAGGGATATCAAAATCTATAGCCACCAATCTAAATTTTTCATACCCTGCTCCAGCTTTGGACTCCCTGAATATGTGGGAGTCGTGGACAGACCCCGGCCACTTTGCCACCAAACTGGTGACCATCATTTGATGGTCACATGTCATCTTTAGAAGCATT
This sequence comes from Antennarius striatus, assembly GCF_040054535.1. Classification (NCBI taxonomy): domain Eukaryota; kingdom Metazoa; phylum Chordata; class Actinopteri; order Lophiiformes; family Antennariidae; genus Antennarius; species Antennarius striatus. The sequence continues at coordinate 20,210,278 of NC_090785.1, read as the reverse complement.
GGGAATAAACTGTAGTGAGTGATGCTGCAATGTGTATTTAAAAAGGACTCAAACATAGCAAGCCTACTACTGAAAAAAGTATTGTGTGGATGTTTTTATACATTTGGACAGTTTAATTTAAAATGACTGACATAATATTGTAAGATAAATTCTACCTGAATGTTGAGACTGTGAAAGGACTTCCTATTCACAAAGTCGGCCTCATTCTCACCCAGATGGGCAGAGATGGGGATGTGGGTGCAGTCAATGGCATCCAGTACCCTGGGGAACCCTGTGAAAGGAATGTGCTGCATTTAATATACAACGGCAAACATCCCAGGGCTTGGTCTACATGCAAATTACACATCAACCTTGCTTACCTGCGATGTCATAAAAGCTCTCTTCGCATCGACAAGCTCAGTAAGGGCCCTCGCGACTTGATGAATAGCTCTACATACTGTGTTTTTCCCGAGGTTTTTGGCATTGCCAACAGAATACATAAAAGTATCTATGAATGAATGAATCAATCCATGACTTACTTAAACAAATAATTGATTGATGGCATTTTATCTGTGGCTTGCTTGTAAACCATCCAACGAGGGATTTAAAGACATAATAATTACAAACATCACTAAGAAGTACATTACCTGTGGCAAAAAATCTCAGTGTAATGCACACTGTCTGCGGGACTGTCAGCGCGTGGTTGCGGTGCGTTACTGATGTAAGGCTCCAGCAGCTGACAGATGTAATGTAACCCCTCTCCCGAAAACCTGTACCTCTCGTACAGTGATTGTTCAGGCAATTCGGATTACAGTGATCTCTAAATATTCTATTGCGCCTGAGCGCTCTTCGCACAAGCTGTGCACCAAGATCCACCGGGTCCTCATAAAACAGACATGCCATTTTGCAAGAGAACTGATTGGTCAGTAGGTGGGGCTTTTATACCTGCTGAGCTCTTATCCTGAACTTATCCTGCTCCGGAGCAGGTTAGGTGTTCAGAATAGGTTACCACGACAACGTAGCCCAATAGAAAGTAAGCCACCTTTATGGTACCGAAAATCCAGGGTTAAGCCTGAAGTTATCTCACCAAGCCGTAATCCAGCTTTATGGTACAGGCCTCTGGTGTCTCTATTTGATTAACTGATTTGATTAACTTCTGGTAGACGATCATTGATACATCTCAACGCAGACATATGGACATACTGAACAAGTTTCAAGTCTACAGTCATTTACAACTGTGAAGTTAATAAAATTGTCACATCTCTTGACAATTATTGTTCTGTTTGTTTTCTTTCCCTTTACTAACGTATCTGTCGTTCCAGATCCGGTCCCTCTTGCAATCAGCTCATTCCCCTCACCTGTCTTCCCTTTGGTCACCTGCAGCCACTCCCCCACTCTTCGTATACCCAGCTCAGCCCTCAGCTCTCTGCCAGATTGTTAGTGTTTGTCCTGACCTTCCATGGTTTTTATCCTGCCTTACCTTTTGACCTTGTTTCGACCCTGCCTGTTATGACCCCACTTCGGATTTGGACTGAGTCCCCAGTACCATAACCCTGCCTGTTCTATTAAACCTGTTTTGAGACTGGACCAGCCTGCTTCACTGTCGTGGCTAAAATGAAGATGAGTATGCTTACCAGCGTTACCCACAGGCACTTTACTCTTTCCATTTACTTATTTAATACATATTATGCATTCACAGTCCATGTAAAAGAGCTTTATAACAGTTTATTAATATTTTTGTTGTAATGTTTTGTTACATATCTCACACACACAAAAAGAGAAGGGGGGGGATGTAGTGTCACTGCCTGTCCTTAAAAACACAGTCTTTATAAATCTCAATCATAAACACAATGCCTTATTATAGACACCCACCCACCCATACATGTAATTGTAACTAATCCTGTCATGTTGTGACAATTTAATAAATGCCCAAACACCAGCAGCAATTTAACTGTATTTTTCTTGCCAGATATTGAGATCGACATTTAAGTCTCAAGGTAAATGTACTGTAAGTCACGTGAATGCAATACCTCTTGTGCGTGTGTGTGTGTGTGTGTGTGTGTGTGTGTGTGTGTGTGTGTGTGTGTGTGTGTGTGTGTGGGTGGGTGGGTGTGTGGTTGGGTATGTGTTTATACTCTTGAAGTAATCCATTTCGCAATGGAGAGTGTTTTAATTAGTTGGAAAAGCCAGGAGAGGATGGTGGGTGTCTGTGGGTGACAATTTATAGCACAAACAACATTTAACAGAGCTTTAGCATCACCTACAGATGGCCCTACTGACAAAGCCACACACAGTCACAGATCTACACACACATGCGTACAAATACAAACTCTTGAGCACATTATAGTTCCAAAAATGCATGCAGCAGACACACATGCAAATCCCCAAGGTTCCTTTATCTCAGCCCAGTTTATCAATGAGAAACTGGGATAAGTTTTCAATGATCCTGAATAGTCTTTGGTTAAAGTGTTTTGTTTCTTGTAGATGCACGGTGTGTGTGTGTGTGTGTAGGTGTGTGGTGTTTATCCAGTATTTATTCGGTATGTAATGCCTTAGCAGTGGATATGTACAATTTCCTCCGGGATTAAAACAGTATCTATCTATCTATCTATCTATCTATCTATCTATCTATCTATCTATCTATCTATCTATCTATCTATCTATCTATCTATCTATCTATCTATCTATCTATCTATCTATCTATCTATCTATCTATCTATCTATCTATCTTTTGGAGACCATCTTGCCCTGGCTGGCCTTGGTACGTCTCTCTGGGTTGATCCCAATGAGCCGCCTGAAAACGCAGCAGTCTGAGATTAGAGGTTTGATCGAAATTAAGTCTACTACCATATAGAGTAGGGCTGGATGACAGGAGCAAATCAAATGTCAGAACATTTTTGAAGGAATACCTCAATATCAGTGTTGTGATGCTGTTGTACAAATGGCCATTGGTGATTCCGTAAGACATTTGTATACATAATTTTTAATAGAAAATCATTAGTAATTTGAATATGATGATCAAAGGCTAGCTAAAAGTATTATAATGGCTGCAACAGTTCATACATTCAGAAAACTGCATGTCTTTACTGTAAAGCAACCTTTTAAAACTGGAAAAAGCAGCAGTATTTACAGACCTTTGGTGTATATGCTTGGCTGAGGAGCCAATGGTGCAAAGCTACCATCTGTGGGATTATGACTGAATGCCTCTAAGTCAGAATCATGCCTAGACGTAACGATACCATAGCGCCATGGAACTTCGGTTGGCCCCTAATACCCCTGGAGCCATTCGTGACAGGGCCGGGAAGCGGCCGGACAATGGCCGCCCCTCTCCTGATTCGCACCGCATGTTTGTGGAGAACCTGGTGCTATATCACTCGCAGACGACCTGATTGGTTCAGCTATGGTTTTTGGGTTTTGGCAGGGGTAATCATACACTGGAACTTTTTAAGAATAATGACTTAGGTAGTATTTGGTCTGTCCTCAGAGTGATGGATCCTTGGCAATTGGTGACCTCTGTCTGCTTCATCGGCCGGTGGTGACTCACTCCACTGGATGGATCAGCGTGCTTTTGACAGAAATTTATTATTGTTACTGTTATTGTTATTATTATTATTGTGTTGTTAATCTGCACATGCAATATCTATTGCTTCGTCTGTCCACTCCTGGAAGAGGGGTCCCTCCTCTGTAGTCTTCCTGAAGTTTCTCCCATCCATTTTTTTTACCCTGTTAAAAGGGTTTTGGGGGGAGTTCCTTACCTTATGTGAGGGTCGTACTGCAGGCAGTACACAAAGGTCAGAGGATATCGTCCGCATGCAGATTGTAAAGTCCTTTGAGACATTTTCTGTGAATCTGGGCTATATAAGAAAAAATAAACTTGAAACTTGAAACAGTTGCTAATAAGTGTGACAAAAGTGCTATATTGATACATCCTCCTTGTCGCTGCGATGTAGGCTAGTGGTCGGGGATAAAGTAGGTAACAGCCAACAGTTTAACATATTTTCTCTAACCTTTCATTAGTCTGCATTAGTCAGTGTTGTTAGCCAGCAATCCCTCATTGTCCGTGACGGTTGTCGGGAAACAGCTTCTATTGCATCCTAATTGCAAACATCTCTCGTCTCCACTAATTTCTATCCCATGTGCTAACACTGTGTGTTTTTCTCCAAAAAATCTCCACGATCATGTGCTGGTCTCATTTTGTTTATGTTCAGCAGACTGAGAAAGCAGATCCATGCTTAGCACAGAAAAATGAACAGTTATATCATGAAAAACAAGAGAGAAGAACAAGAGCGAAATATAGTACAACTTCGTGACGAAGTTACAGAGAGTTAAAAAAAGTTCCAGCCCATGGCAATCAATAACGGTAGCGTATGCGTTCATGCGGTGCATGTAAACAAAACACAAGTGAACGCAAGGGGGGGTGGAGGTGTTAATAGATGCAGTTCAGGGGGGGGGTGATCGAGAAAGCCACGACCATTAACACGGAGCGTTTAAGAACATCCATCCATCCATCTTCCACCGCTTATCCATAGTCGGGTCGCGGGGGCAGCAGCTTCAACAGGGAGCCCCAAACTTCCCTTTCCCTCGGCCACATCCACCAGCTCTGACTGGGAGATCCCAAGGCATTCCCAGGCCGGTGTTGAGATATAATCCCTCCACCTGGTCCTGAGTCTGCCCTGAGGTCTCCTCCCAGCTGGACGTGCCAGAAACACCTCCCTAGGGAAGCGCCCAGGAGGCATCCGCACCAGATGCCCAAACCACCTCAACTGACTCCTTTCGACGCAAAGGAGCAGCGACTCTACTCTGAGCCCCTCGCGAACAGCAGTGTTTCTCACCTTATCTCTAAGAGAGACACCAGCTATCCGCCTGAGAAAGCCCATTTCAGCCGCTTGCATCCGCGATCTCGTTCTTTCGATCATGACCCATCTCTCATGACCATAGGTGAGGGTAGGAACGAAGATTGAACGGTAGATGGAGAGCTTTGCCTCTCAGCTTAGCTCCCTCTTTGTGACAACAGTGCAGTAAGGCGACTGCAATACCGCTCCTGCTGCCCCAATTCTCCGTCCAATCTCACGCTCCATTGTTCCCTCACTCGTGAACAAGACCCCAAGATACTTAAACTCCTTCCCTTGTGGAAGGACCTCATTCCCCACTCGGAGAAGGCAGTCCACCGGTTTCCTGCTGAGGACCATGGCCTCAGATTTGGAGGTGCTAATCCTCATTTTTATTTGACCTTTATTTAACCAGGCAAGCAATTAAGAACAGGTTCTTATTTACAAATGCTGCCTGAGCTAAGAGCAGTGGCTCTTAGAGGTGTGGGGGTGGGGAGGAAGTCTAAAATAAACACAAAGACATACACTATACAGAAAATATAAGAAAAATAAATAAAAGACAAGAGAACGAGGCCGAGAAAGAGAGAGAGAAAGAGAGAGAGACACTCAACAAGTGCAGCTGTCAGCTACAATTTCATGTAGGTTTTGTTTAAAAGCAGTGAGTGATATGGGGACAGTGAGTTTGAGGCAGTTTTGAAAACTGTTCCAATCATTAGCTGCAGCGAATCGAAAGGCACTGCGACCAAAGACAGTACGGGCTTTAGGGATGGAGAGTTTGATGAGCTTGCTGGACCTAAGATTGCGGGCAGGACGGAAGTGGTGTAGAAGGGAGGAGAGGTAGGGAGGTGTTTTTCCTAGTATGGATTTGTAAATGAGGTGAAGCCAGTGGTGGAGCCGTCTGGTGTGGAGGGATGTCCAGTCTACCAGGTTGTACAGGTCACAGTGGTGAGTTCTGAATGGAGCTCCTGTGGCAAAACGGATGGCAGAGTGGTGGAGAGTGTCCAGTTTGCTAAGAGTAGATTGAGAAGCCATCCTATAGATGGTGTCACCATAATTGAATATGGGCAGGATGGTCATTTTCACAAGCATGCGTTTGGCTGAACGGGTGTAGGAGGCCTTATTCCGGTAGAGGTAGCTCAGGCGAGCTTTGACTTTTGATTGCAGGTGCTTGATGTGGGTGGAGAAGGAGAGGGATGAGTCCAACCAGAGACCAAGGTATTTATAGCTGGTCACTAATGTCAGGTTCAGGCAACCTAAAACATTCAAACACACTCAAAAAGGAGAAGACAACAGTTAGACTCGCGAGGGGAAACGAACAGAGATGTGCCCAGTTACAGATGTCTATCCGCTCCCAGGATTTCTCTGCCGAACCCTCTTTTTATTTAGGGCAGTCCCTGTTTACATTTATTTTTCTAAGGGATGGGGGGCAGAAAGACAACATTAAAACAACATCTGGCATGAAGCAATAAAAAAGTGACACAGTCATTCTAATCTGTTTTAGGGCATCCTCTCCTTTGAAGATAACAACCAGTGTCACTCTTATTGTCATTCAGAGGTCGCATCCTGCTCAAATGGCTCCCACCAACACTCTGGTGGTCCCCCTGCTGGTTTCGTCTGCCTAGAAAAGAACTTAAAACATAGTAATACACTTCATACAGATATAAACATTAACATGGCCATGCTACAAAGAATAAAGGAATATAAAAAGAGTAAATATGAGATAAATTATATACATTATTCTAACAACAAACTCCAGTTCAGAGCCATCGGCACAGAGGATTTTAGGGGCAGTGGTGGAATCCTGTTTCCGGTCAAAAATAATGCATTTGGTTTTTTTGGAATTGAGTGAGAGATGAAGGCCATGAAAGTACTGCTCGACAGAAGTGAGACTGAGTTGGAGTGTGGATGCTGCAGAGTGGAGAGAAGGGCCCTCTGAGTATAAGATGGTATCATCAGCATATAGATGAATCTTGGAATTACCGGCAAACCTAGCTACATTGTTGATGTAGATGGAGAACAACGTTGGGCCCAGGATGGAACCTTGAGGCACCCCTTTCACGATGGGAAGAGGGTCAGACAAGACATTTACAGACTTTACTTGCTGACCTCTGTTGTTTAGGTAGCTAGCGAACCAGTTGCAGGAGTGTGATGACAGACCTATGGTAGTGAGCCTCTGCAGGAGGATGGAGTGGATGACAGAGTCGAAGGCTTTGGATAAGTCAATAAAGGCAGCAATGCAGATCTGTTTGGAGTCCAAGGAGGTAACAACATCATCCAGAACCTTCAAAGTGGCTGTAGTGCACCCGTGGCCAGGCCGGAAACCAGACTGTAGGTTGGACAGAATATCGTTTGAAGCAATGAAGTGGCTGAGCTGTCTATGAACCAATTTTTCTAGGATCTTGGCCAAGCACGGCAGGATGGATATAGGTCTGTAACAGTTGGGATCAGAGCTAGAGTCACCTTTAAAAAGTGGAACTTCCAAGGCAGATTTCCAATCTGAAGGAAAAACAGACAGCTCCAGAGATAAGTTGAATAGATACGAGATGGGGGTGGCAATGACAGGAGCAGCAGTTTTTAAAAATAAGGGGTCGAGCCCATCAGATCCAGCTGACTTGTTAGAGTCGAGTTTGGTGAGTTCCTCTAAAACCTCCGAGGTCAGGATGGGATTAAAGGAGAAGGTGCCTGAGCTGGAAGGTGTAGGTGAAAATGAGGGGGCAGTAGTGGGGGACTTGACAGAAGAGGCATGGACTGTATTTACAAAGTGTTGATTGAGAGGTGAGGCCATGTGAGACTTATCAGTGACAACAGAGTCACCAAAGGTCATTGCACTAGGAAAACGGGGTGGGGTAAGCTTATTTTCCATGGACTTGACCGTTTTCCAGAATGTCTTGGAATCAGAACCACAGGATGCAAATTTGTCCAGATAATGAGTGACTTTGGCTTTTCTGAAAGCCTGAGTGCATGTGTTCCTGCACTGCCTAAAGGCAAGCCAGTCGACAGGTGACTGGGAGGAACGGGCTTTCCGCCATAAGGTGTTCTTCTTGTGGATTAATGTGGCTAAGTCACGGGAAAACCAGGGGCTGAAGCGATCCTTGATTTGAGATTTTATGAGAGGAGCGTGATTGTTGATGATCTGACTGAAGGTCAACTTAAAGTAGGACCAGGCAGTATCCATAGTTGGAAACGTATTAATTATATCCCAGTTCACTGCAGCAATGTCATGGAGAAAGACGTCTCGGTTAAACTTCTTCATGGAGCGTCTGGTTACAGTCACAGGTGGACGTTTAACTGAGGAACCAGAGCGTATGCAGGCAATAGCACAATGATCACTCAGATCCTGACTAAAGACGCCAGATTTATAATTAGAAGGGGTGTTTGTGAGGATCACATCTATCAGAGATGCAGAAGATGGAGATATCAAATTATGTCTGGTGGTCTCTGAAATAATTTGGAAGAGGTTTAGGGCATCAAATTGTTGCATGACCATATCTGGGGGGTTAGACATGTCCCAATTTAGGTCACCCAGTAGAATAAACTCAGAGGAGATGTACGGGGCAAGAAGTTAACTGAGTACAGCTAGAGAGCATTGTGGGGCAGAGGGTGGTCTATAACAGACAGCAACAGAAAGAGAAAAATTATTTGACAGATTGATTTTTAACACCAGCAGTTCGAGATACTTGGGAATAGTCTTTGACAATAAAATAGAGCATTGCAGATGGTCCCTCACAAAGAGAGCCACGCCCCCACCCTTGGAAGCTCTGTCCTGGCGAAAGACATTATAACCTGGAATTAAAGTGTCAACATCCGCAATGCTCCTTCTAAGCCATGTTTCAGAAATCGCTAAAACATCAGGATTTGCAGTGTGGATTCAGGATTTTAGCAAATCAAGTTTAGGTAAAAGACTACGGATATTGATGTGTAAAAAGCCCAGGGATTTCCGTTTACAAAAATCATCAAATGACAGACTAGGAGCAGTAGGACTAACATTAACTGTAGCAGGCCCTGGATTTGAATGAACATTGCCAGAAATGGCCAACATGAGAATGATTAACAAACGACAAAAAGCAGTGCTAAAACGATGAGAGTTATTATCTTTCATTAGGGGCTTGGTTGAGATGACAGAATTGGAATTACGTAGCTGTTGCAATAGCAGGATCAAATACAATGGAACAAGAGCTGTTACACACCGAGTAGGAAGACCAACAGACATTGTAGTCCAAAGGGAAGAGACATCCCTAGGTGGAAAAGTGAAGTCCAATGTACCACGGCAATAGGATGACAATCGAGGTAATAATGTCTCTTGAACAGGAGATTTCCTGGGGGTAGTAAGGGTCACAGTATCCCGGGCATTTAGAAGGAAGAGTAAGATGATGAAAAGAGACATCTTTAAACACCCAGCAGTATCTGACTCACATGAAGTGTTGTGGAGTTCTCATCCCCGCCGCTTCACACTCGGCTGCAAACCGGACCAGTGAGCGCTGCAGGTCACAGGCTGATGACGCAAATAGGACCACATCATCTGCAAAAAGGAAAGCAATGCAATCCTCAGGCCACTAAACTATAACCCCTCCTCACCGCGACTGCGCCTCGATATTCTGCCCATGAAAATCACGAACAGAATTGGTGATAAATCGCAGCCCTGGTGAAGGCCAACAGCTACTCAGAACAAGTCCGACTTACTGCAGAGAACCCGAACGCAGTTCTAACTTTGGGTATACAGAGATTGGATGGCCCTGAGGAGAGGTGCCCTCACCCCATACTCCGGCAGTACTTCCCACAGTATATCCCTGGGGACTCAATCATACGCCTTCTCCAAGTCTACAAAACACATGTAGACTGGATGGGCATACTCCCAAGCCCCCTCTAGAATCTCTGTGAGAGTAAAAAGTCCGTTGTTCCACGACCAGGACGGAACCCGCATTATTCCTCCTTAATCTGAGGCTCGACAATCGGCCGGACCCTCCTTTCCAGCACCTTGGAGTAAACTTTCCCAGGGAGGTTGAGGAGTGTGATGCCCAGGTAGTTGGCACACACTCTCTGGTCCCCCTTTTAAAAAAGAGGAACCACCACCCCAGTCTGCCACTCATTCGGCACTGTCCCAGACTTCCACGCAATGTTAAGGAGGCGTGTCATCCACGACAGCCCCTCAACACCCAGAGCTTTCAGCATTTCTGGGCGAATCTCATCAACACCCGGGGCTTTGCCACAGTGAAGTTGTTTAACTACCTTAGTGACTTTGCCCCGAGAGATTGACTTTGATTCCCCATCATCCTCCAGACAAACCTCTCCACCACGATAAGGTGATGGTTCCTTGGAGAGGCGTTTAAGAACAAAAGTGATTTTAACAATGTCAATGTTTAACAATCAAAGATATTGAGGACCACGGATCATTTTGGGGCAAGACATTTCAAATGCAGTCTAGCTGAATGACATGAACTAAATAAAGCATAATGTGGGACACTCCAAATTCAAACTGAGCTTTTACTCCGAAGTTTACTTTGTCATCTTCTCAGTTTAAAAGAAATCTCAGTTTGTCAGTCCTGTTATTTCACTGACAATTTGAGAAATGGTTCCCACTTATTCAGCAAAAGACACATTTTCACACCAGGAATGGCTCGACAAACAGGCTCTTTCTCTTTCTGTCACACGGACATTAGAGCAACACCTATGCATGAGTTCACACACAGTAGGAACTAAATGTCATTCATTTACTACATGTATCTGAAGTCTTCTCCCGTCAGATGGATACAACAGCGTGCTGTTATCCAATGTCCTGTGTCTTGTAAGTATCTGGGAGGGGAAGATGCAGCAAATGTCATTAAAAGTTATGAGATACACTTAGACAGTCAATTCTGACTTTCATGAAATAAGGACAAACGAATTTGGATTCAGTACAGTCATTTGTTGTTCTCTTTAAAGGGACAGCATGGATGTTTACTTAAGATATTTGTATAATCAGACTACACACACACACACACACACACACACACACACACACACACACACACACACACACACACACACACACACACACACACACACACACACACACAAAAACCCCACACACAACTTGTGGCTTATACAGGTCCTTCTCAAAAAATTAGTATATTGTGATAAAGTTACTATTATTCCATAATGTAACTTATTATTTCCCATAATGTAATGATAAAAATGAAACTTTCATATATTTTTGATTCATTGCATACCAACTGAAATATTTCAGGTCTTTTATTGTTTTAATACTGGTGATTTTGGCATACAGCTCATGAAAACCCAAAATTCTTATCTCAAAAAATTAGCATATCATGAAAAGGTACTCTAAATGAGCTATTAACCTAATAATTTGAATCAACAAATTAACTCTAAACACCTGCACAAGATTCCTGAGGCTTTTAAAAACTCCCAGCCTGCTTCATTACTCAAAACTGCAATCGTGGGTAAGACTGCCGACCTGACTGGTGTCCAGAAGGCCATCATTGACACCCTCAAGCAAGAGGGTAAGACACAGAAAGACATTTCTGAGCGAATAGGCTGCTTCCTGCATCAATAAATATTTGGAATTTTAGGAATTCGTGTCCGGGTCCGAATCAAAACAATCCCATTTTGCTAGAGCGAAAATTTGTTAAGTTATAAATTGTGCTCAGTGATTGGACAGTGATTGACAATATTGACTGGTTGAAATGCCCAGGGTGTGGCCATCCCCAATGTGGAGTTCATTCAGGCTTCAGTAGCATTATGCGGTAATGTCCTTGCTCAGAGCTACGCACTGAAAGTTCCTCACAAACTGCTGAAGTCAGCTAGCATTTATTTGATTAACTAGTTAGCTCGGCTTCAGTCAAGTGTCTGTCCATCCGCTAAAGGCGAATCCTCATTGTCATACTGTAGCAAACACAGCTGTGTGTGTCCACAACACTCATAAACAAACAGGCTCAGCCTTTATTTACAGCCTCTTCTTCTTTTTTTTCCTTTCAGCTTTTCCCTTCAGGGGTCGCCACAGCGAATCAATTGCCTCCAGCTAAAACAGTTTTCTGCGTCCTCCTATCTCACACCAACTACCTTCATGTCCTTTTTCACCACATCCATAAACTTCCTCTTTGGTCTTCCTCTAGGCCTCCTGCCTGGCAGTTCAAAACTCAGCATCCTTCTACCAATATATTCACTATCTCTCCTTTGCACAAGTCCAAACTGTCTCAGTTTGGCCTCTGACTCGAACATGTGCTGTTCCTCTGATGTACTCATTCCTAATCCCATCGATCCTGGTCACTCCCAAAGAGAACCTTCATCTCTGCTACCTCCAGCTCTGCCTCCTGTCTTTTCCTCAGTGACACTGGGCCCGTTTCACAAAGCCGGTTTAGTGGAAAACCTGGGTAAGTTAACCCTGAAATCAGGGAAAACCAGGGTTTTCTGTTTCACAAAGGGAGGTAACTTAACCCAGTGTTAGAGCTGTAACCCTGGCCTGTTTCACGTAGCGAGGTAAACTGAACCTCTGGATTTGTTACCGCATTAACAGACTCTCTGAACATAACCTGGTCGGTAGCAGGTTTTATTCCACAAACCCAGGGTTTCTTCTGATCCCGCCCCCTTTCACTGCCTGTTGCGCGGCTTCATTTCCTGGTTCTGTCAGGCGGAGAGTTTTACCGACATAAAGTTTTATAAATAACTCCGTATTTTAGAGGTACTTTAGAGGCGAACATGGCATGTTCGTTTGACATGGAGCCCCTTGATAGAGTTTCCGCATTAATTGACAGAGAATGAAATATTTTTATATTGCGTTCAGATGTCCCTCATATCCAGACAGTTGTCTTTATGATTGATTCCGGTTCACTTCCCGATCAAATACACACACACACACACACACACACACACACTCACATTCACTCACACACACACCCCTGATCCATCCTCACGTCTGCAGCAGCGCTGCGTGTAGCGCTCCGTTCAGTTTTTAATTTTTAATTTGCAAACGATAGTTTTTCGATACAATGTGGGAGATGCTCAGTGTGCCTCGCCTTTAAACTTTTAGCCCATTTTTTTCTATTTCCCTGGAAAGAAAACCACCGTCAGAATCATCAAGGAGGAGTTCCACAGGACTGCAGCTGTATGATGCAGAAATCTCATAAATTCATTTGAAAGTATGCTCTCTTAATGATATTGTGCTGCAATGTCAGACTTGGGTTTGCAACATTAATTTCTTTTTGGATGTCCCAATGTAATTTGCTGCCATAGATGGTACCCATATTCCCATCAACGCTGCCTCACATAATGAAGGTGATGTGAAGAGGATGTCGAATCACAGCAAATATATGCAGGTAGAAGTAGATTGACTACTGTTTCAACATGTTAAAGACATAGACATAGATAAACTAACATCTGTCCAGACCATGTGTGATGCTGCAAACTACATTTTCTACCTTTATTTGTACAGCGCCTAATCACATCAGCAGACATTTCAAAGAGGTTTAACAGACAAACACCCAACCGAACCCTCCAGAGCAAGCATAAGTGGCAGCGGCGGGGAGGAACTCCCCTCAGTACTCATGTGGAGATGGAGCGATCCTGATTGGTTCCTGACTCACGGGTGTATGATGAGTCTCACCTGAGCAACAGAGTAATGCAGTAACTAAAGATTAGCACAATAATTCACTTGTCTACATTGTTTATTCCACTCTAATGAATCTACTTTCCATCACAGGAGAGTCTGTTGGTTGTTTTCTGGGGGACAGGGGTTACCCATGCCAACCGAGGCTGCTGACCCCTTACAGGCCCAGGCCCCCAACAGATCTTCAAATGGGTTCACTGCAGGACGAGAGCCCGGGTGGAGATGACTGTCTGAAAGCCTATTTGCTCAGCACTAGTATTTATGAGATGCGCTTGAACGCCCCATCACGTGAACAGTGGATGCAACACGCCGCTAATGTGTTCATGTTCAGAGATGATGAAAGCAGACACGGAGAACTCTCGTTCTTAGTTTTGTGTGCGTTTTATGGACACTGAGTAAGTTCATTGCTACAGTTACATATGTATCTCTTTGTATTTATATGTAACTGTGCATGCACGTTGTGCATTTACTGTTCATTGGGTTTTTACTGCATTGTTTTACATCTTTATAACAGATGTTACTGTTAGTTTTATATGACTGTTATACTCATTGTATTATCTCTTTTTCTCTATCTGTTTCCGTTTAGACCACACACACACACACACACACACACACACACACACACACACACACACACACACACACACACACACACACACACACACACATTTACCTGTTGCTCAGAATAAAGCTGATAAAAGGATTCTCTGGCCGGAATCTATCCTTAGTGTCCGCAACCCTAATTGAACCCTGTCCATATTCTACATTGGTCCTTCAAGCCGGATTAGGGTTCCCCCGACACTATGGAGTCAGCACTTGATGATCAGCAGCCGGAGTCATCTGTCCGACCCCAGAGAGACCATCCTCCCCCCCTGCATTTGGCCCAATATGTCATCTGCACACTCACGACGGTCTTCTCGATCATCATACGGACTCCATCTGCTTCAAAGTACACCTGATATTCAAGCAGCTGCGCTGGAGGAGCAGATCAAAGGATTGGAGCTTGCAGACCTACAACAGGAGATAGAGGAGGAAAGGAAAGCTGATTTGGAGACTACAGCATTGGATGCACAAGCCAGAGAGGGGCAGCGGCTGCAAGAGGAAGCTCATTTGGCTAAAGAGAGAATGGCAAGAGAGATGGGACAACGTAGGGGATTGAAGAAGCTAGAGAAGGAGGTACACATTGCTAGTCTTGTCAAGTCCTACCTATCGGAGGCAGAGGATGATGTCTTGTCAACAAAGTCATCTCCCGCCTCTTTATCCAAGCTACCACCAACCATACAACGGCAGAATCCAGCACCAGTCCAAGTACCCCCCCCCCCCCACTGTTTCTACAGTACAGACACCCATTGTTAATCCAGTCAGAAGTGTCCAGATTGGTGTTCCTGTCACTGCAGCACCAATCTCTCCTCTTCAGCCTGCACCTATCTCACCCGTGGGTCAATGTGTGCCTCTCCTCGCCTCATCTAGTTACCCTACAACAACTGCTCAGGCATCAGGAGTGCCACAGACAATGAGGTCTGCTGTCACCACTAGTCTCCAGTCCCAATACACAGGGGTTCCGGTTATGAGCACGGGAATCACTATGCCACCACAAGCAGTTACAGCGGCTATGCCACCTCCCATGTCGCAGTACACTCTACCTACTTCACCAGCTGCAACCCAAGTCCTGGCGGCACCACCCTGGACCTACCCAGGCATGGAGACCCTGATTTCTACATCCTATGGCATTCCCAAACCATCCCTTCCCATCTTTGAGAGTGGCAAGGAAAGCGATTTCACACTTCTTAAGATGGTGCTCGACAACTTGATGAACAGCCACCCTCATCTCAGTGAGCACTATAAATATCAAGTTCTCCTGAGTCAGCTCAAGCTCCCGAGCGCTCAGCAGTTGGCCAAATCATACATGTATGATCCCGCACCCCACACAGCTGCGTTGGGTGCTCTCCAGGACAAATACGGCCAGCCAAGGCAATTGGTTCAGAGTGAACTAGGGGCAATACTCAATTCACCAGCCATCAAGTCGGGAGACGCAGGGGCATTTGATTCCTTTGCACTCTCAGTTCAGTTGCTAGTTGGAATGCTGCAGACTTTAGAGCGACCTGTTGGATATGAGCTCAGGTGTGGTTCCCATGTTGACCGTCTCTTAAGCAAAATGCCTCCTGCCCACAGAGATGGATTTGTAGAATATTGTCTTGCTTGCGGCATTCTGCAGCCAGGTACTGAGCTCACCTACACCCTGCCCGACCTTGCTGCGTGGCTCCAGATGAAGTCTCAAGCTAAGCACCTTGCCAGCCGAGCTGCTCTCCTCTATAGCTCCACTGGGCCTCTCCCTCCAAAGAGAGAACAACGTAGTTCGAAGCCCAAAGATAAGTCAGCATCAGTCTTCCTCTGCTCTGGAGGCTCTGGGAGCTCTGGGGAGACAGCCGCCAATAAGGAGACCACTCAGCTGAAGACTCAAGCATTCAAACCCAATACTTATTGCCCGTTCTGCAACAACAAGGAGCATTATCTTAACTCATGCACAGACTTCAAGAAGCTGACTACTGCAGAGATTAAGAAGTTTATCCAGGAAGGGGATAGATGCTGGAAGTGTGGCTGCTGCCACAAAGCTACAGTCTGTACGCTTAAATGCCCATGTAAGACATGCAAAGAGAAACACCTTACTGTTCTGCACGATGCCATCCAAGAGTCTTCCCAGAAAGTGCTAATGGTTGGTAATCAAAACCCCACTGTCTACATTGGGCAGTCCCGAAGCTCACATAGAGTTTTGCTTAAAGTTGTCAAAGTGCTCTTGCATCATGGAGATCGTACTCTGGAGACATTTGCAGTGCTCGATGATGGTTCTGAGAGAACAATTATCCTCCCACCAGCTGTAGAGCAGCTTCAACTTGCTCAGCAACCTGAAACACTTCATCTGTGAACTCTACAGCAAGAGGTTAAAGAGCTGAACAGTTCTTCAGTAAGCTTTCATGTCCTCCATCCTCAAGCCAAACAAGAAGTATTGGATTGAACATCCCTTCACTGCAGACAGTCTTAGCCTATCTGAGCACACGTATCCAGTAGCAGATCTACAGAAGCGATATGAGCATCATAGAGGACTTCCCCTGCCGCCAATCCACAGAGCCCAACTGCTACTCCTCATCGGCTCAGATATGCCTCGGCTACTCACTCCGACACAGCCAGTCAGAACAGGCCCATCTGGCAGTCCCATAGCCATCTGCACGAGGCTAGGCTGGTCCCTGCAAGGTCCTTCCAAGGTAATGCCAGTATCTTCTCACCAGCCTTTTTGTCTGCACATTGCCACTGAATCCTCCTACACTGAACTTCTCAGGAATGTGGAACGTCTTTGGCACATCGACACGCACCCATACGTCAGTGAGAAGACTGCATCACGGTCTAAGCAAGACCAGCAGGCACTCACACTCCTACAGACAACCTCTGAACGTGTGTGTGTTGACGGTACCCAGCGCTATGGTACGCCACTGTTACGACGGCAACCAGCCATCCCACTCTGTACATCTTCAGATGCCGTGATGCCCAACCTACGCAGCACTTAATGCAGGTTGGCCAAAGACACTGCTAGAGCAGCCTCATACTGCAAAGAGATGGATAAACTTGCTCAGTCCGGCTATGTCACAGAGATCTCTACAGAGGAGGCAGCAAAGTCCGCAGAGTTGTGGTATGTACCTCATCATATGGTGCATCACAATGGAAAGGACAGAGTAGCCTTCAACTGTTCCTTTTCCTTCAACGGCTTGTCCCTGAATGACCAACTCCTGCCTGGGCTGACCCTAGGTCCGACCATGATTGGAGTCCTGATGCGGTTCCGATGTCATGCTGTGGCCATCAGTGGAGATATTAAGTCGATGTTCCACCAGATGCATTTGCTGCCCTGTGATAAACCACTTCTAAGATTCCTGTGGCGGAACATGCATAGGACATCTGCACCACGTATATTCCAATGGGAGGTCTTACCATTCGGGACAACGTGCAGCCCCTGTTGCGCAGTCTATGCTTTACAGCAGCACGTCAGGGATCACGAACTACCAGATTCCCTTCTCATGCAAGTTGTCGAGCAATCATTCTATGTGGACAATTGCCTTCACAGTGTCAGTACAGTTGAAGATGCCAAGGCTCTGATCGACAATCTGCGAGCACTTCTGAGCAAGGGAGGTCTTGAGATCTGACAGTGGGCTAGTAACATGCCTGAAGTAGTTGCACACCTACCCCCAGAAGCAGTCGGCTAGCAGAGAGCTATGGTTATCCAAGGCCAGTGCCAACCTCAACAAACCCACGCTTGGACTATGCTGGGATTGTTTGAATGACACCTTGAGTTACAAGCATCGTCATGCTGAGTCCTCAGTTGCCACTCTTCGAACCATCTACAGTGTCCTTGCCAAGCTTTACGACCCTTTGGGCTGCATTGTACCATTCACCACAAGATGTAAAGTGCTTATCCAGGACATGTGGAAGTCCAACATTGTATGGGATGACAAGATCCAACCTGCTGGTCTCCTAGACAAATGGTTGAGTTGGGTGCAAGAGATTCCCACTCTACAACATCTCAAGCTGCCTTGTCCCTATGCACCGGCCACAGCTGATAGTGCCACGGCCACCCATTGCGTCCACATCTTCTGCGATGCCTCGGAGCACGCCTATGGGTCAGTAGCTTACATGTTGACAACAGATGACAGGCAAAAGGGCTATGTGTCCTTTGTGTTTGCCATATCAAGGGTCGCACCCCGAAAGCAGTTATCCATATTATCCAGTTATCCGTCTTGAGCTTAGTGCCGCACTTACAGGTGCACAGCTAGCCAGAGTGATTGAGACCGAGCTTGTGGTACCACCTGAGCACATTACTCTTTGGTCGGATTCCACAACCGTGCTGTACTGGATTAACCCTTATAGCCCTGACCTATTTTGGCCGTTTTTTGGTACTTTTGATATTTGTCTCTATTACCACATTAAAATGATTTAACATCCCCATGCTTGGTATGTTTATCTTCAGCACAACTTCATCTAAATGAAGAGAGTTATTATTTCCATATAACTTACTATATTGACATATTGGGGCAAAATACACACACACAGTCAAATTTGGAAATGGAAAAATGTTATGTAATTGCACATAAAAACCACAAACATGCTGATCAAATTCATTTTGAACTCTAAAAAGGTTGCCATAGGATTCTAACATAATTTCATAGTTTGTGTCATTTGTGCCACTCTTCAAAGGAGTTTTTTTTGGGCCCAAATAGACACACAGTCAAATTCGAAAGTGGAACAAATTGTATTTTATTGTACATAAAAACCCAAAAAATGCTCATTGAATTTGATTTTTTAACTCAAAAAAGGTTGCCATAGACTTCTAACATTACTATATGTAGTTTGGGTCACTTGTGCAACTATTCAAAGGAGTCCTCAAAGTAAGAGTATGCGCACGCATTATGTGTAAATCGTGCGTCATGGTGTGCGTCATTCTGACGTTTGCGTCACGTAACAAGATGCACCAATCATGGTACATGTTTGCATCACATGACAAGCATGTACGAATCGCGAAACATGTTTACATCACGTGAATCACTTGTATAATGGCGACTACATGGAGAGAAACAAGGTGTCGGCCGCCTGTGGAGAAGGAGGGCTTTGAAGCGCTTTTCTTTGATCAAATGTAAACGATTATATCTCCGGTTTTCCGGGGTCAATCGGCTCCAAATAAAAACCGGAAGAAAGTTTCACATCTATACTGTCACGGAAACATGACCACAGAAACCCCCATGACAGACTTCATTAGTTAAGAATGGTTTAAAAACATCATGCGCTCTGATCACGCTGGCGTGATCATCGGGCTTTAATTAAGTCAGAATCCTGCAGGTACAAAGTCTTTGTGGGGACACGCATCGCAGAAATCCATAACCTAACAAACCCCGCTCAATGGAGGTACGTTAACACTCTGAGTAATCCAGCAGATGATATAACCCGTGGACTCACTCTGCAAGAGATGGTACAGGATCATCGCTGGAACAAAGGTCCACATTTCCTCTACCTGCCTGAGACAGAGTGGCCCATCATGCCTTCATCTGAGATAGAACCGGACAACACTGAGTTTAGGAAGCCTGCTTTTGTGGGAACTGTCACCAGTACCTTGCCCACACAACATCCTGAACCCAGTAAGTTCTCCACCTGGAAAGAGCTTCTCCAGGAAACAGCTAGCTCCCTTCACGTGGCGGCTGATGCTAATAATACCTCAACCTGTTCAGCTGCCAATTTTCTGCAAGCAGAGAAACTGATGTTACAAAGTGCTCAGGAGGACTGCTTTGCTGAGGAGATAAGAGCTCTCAAAGCTGGACGTACTCTGCCTTCAGACAGTCGACTCACATGTCTGTCACCAGAGTACGAAGAAGCCACGGGTCTACTCAGAGTTGGTGGCAGGTTGCGGCATGCAGAAGGACTGGATCTGGATATACTCCATCCTGTTATCTTGGATCCAAGCCACCCTGTGACAAAGCTTATCATTAAGGACACTGATGAGTCACTACTGCACCCTGGGCCCGAACGAGTTCTTGCTGAGCTCAGATGCAGGTTTTGGATCATCCGAGGCAGAGAAGCCATTCGGAAGCATCAGCATTCGTGTCTGGAGTGTTGCCGATGGAGAGCGAAACCCGATGTCCCAAAGATGGCCAATTACCCACCTGCTCGACTACGACTCCATAAGCCACCGTTTTATTCAACTGGAGTTGATTGCTTCGGACCCTTTCAAGTAAGGATTGGTCGCCGCACTGAAAAGAAATGGGGCATCATCTACAAATGCATGACAACTTGCTCGGTGCATCTGGAGCTGTTAGAGAGCCTTGATACAGACGCCTTTCTGCTGGCATTGAGAAGGTTCATCTCCTGACGTGGCAAACCGTTCGAACTCCTCATGGACAATGGTACCAAACTTTTTCGGTGGAGAGCGAGAGTTACGTGAATCTGTCGCTGTAATGGCACCTCAGTTGAGAGAGCAACTTGCTGAACACCAGATATCCTTCTGATTCAATCCTCCAAGTGCGCCACACTTTGGTGGCACCTGGGAGAGGGAAGTGAAATCTATCAAGGCTGCACTTCGTGTCGTTCTCAAAGACCAGACTGTTCCTGAACCAGTGCTGCTAACAACTCTGGTGGAGGTTGAAGGCATAATGAATGCTAAGCCCCTAGGCTACTTGTCTTCGGATGCCTCTGATCCAGACCCAGTCACGCCTAACCTCCTCCTTATGGGCCGTCATGATTCATCACTTCCTCAAGCAATTTACGCTCACAGTGACCTTGGGAGAAGGCGTTGGAGGCACAGCCAAGTCATTGCTGATCGCTTCTGGTCATCTTTCATCCGTCACTACCTGCCAGGGCTGCAAGAGCGCAGTAAGTGGAGAAAGGATGGTAATGCACTCTCCATCGGTGATGTTGTCTTAATAGTAGATCCTCAACACCCTCGAGCGTCGTGGCCCATAGGACGGATTACCAAGACCCATCCAGGATTTGATGAATGTGTCTGAACTGCTAGCATTCAAGTGAAAAACCACACCTACGTTCGTCCAGTTGCCCGACTTATCCTGCTCCCAGCTCTTGAGGACACAGATGAGGAAGACGCCACCAAATAGACTTTCTCCTACTCGTCCAACTGCCATGTGGACAGTTGGGGGGCGGCCTTGTCTGAAAGCCTATTTGCTCAGTGCTAGTATTTACGAGATGCGCTTGAACGGCCCATCACGTGAACAGCAGATGCAACGCGCCGCTAATGTGTTCATGCTCAGAGATGATGAAAGCAGACACGGAGAACTCTCGTTCTTAGTTTTGTGTGCGTTTTATGGACACTGAGTAAGTTCATTGCTACAGTTACATATGTATCTCTTTGTATTTATATGTAACTGTGCATGCACGTTGTGCATTTACTGTTCATTGGGTTTTTACTGCATTGTTTTACATCTTTATTACAGATGTTACTGTTAGTTTTATATGACTGTTATACTCATTGTATTATCTCTTTTTCTCTTTCTGTTTCCGTTTAGACCACACACACACACACACACACACACACACACACACACACACACACACACACACACACACACACACACACACACATTTACCTGTTGTTCAGGATAAAGCTGATAAAAGGATTCTCTGGCCGGAATCTATCCGCATCCCTAATTGAACCCTGTCCATATTCTACAATGACCATAGGCCTGCTGAAAGGCCGTTTCCAGTGTCTATGACACCTCTGGATGATTCCTGAGAGAACCTGTGATGCAGTTCTGTTCTTCATAGTAGTATTGCCACTATCAGAGGAGAACAACACCCTACCCCACAAACTGAACACCCCGATAATGACCCCGTCCACCTGCCAGCAATCCAGGGTGGCAGAGCAGTGACTCCATCTGCCAGAATCATTTCAGAGTATGTCTAACTCACCATCACCACAGCGGGCAATAAAAACATACAATATACATTTCATTTGGTCATCTTTATCACTTACAAATACAAATTTATTTCTTGGATCGTTTCAGTGGTGAGCATTCTAATATTCAACATGATTCCCTTTTGAACAATATGCACCTCTAACTTGTGCTCCAGTATTTGTATGTCCAAATCTGTCCTAATCTGGAGGTCCAAGGAAACCATTTTTTATATGTTGTCTGTATTTCATATAGAGGGAATTTGATAAACTTCTTTGACAGATAGCTGGAAATACATGAGGAGGACATCAAACATACAGTTGCATATGAATTCCACAGAATGAACCACTGGTGTTCACTGAGCGTCTATTTGTACATTGGATGTGATGGACTGTACAGCTTGCTCTACTAAAAAAGGATGAGAAAGTGTTGATCCTTCAGTGGAGGCTAAATGTCACTCTGTATTGCACTAGAATGTTAAGCAATAGGAACAATCGGTAACAGAAAATATTTGACCACCTTTCTTTTCTGCAATTTCCTGTTAATTTCTTTTTCTTTTTATCAATTATGTATTATTTGACTAAAAGACACTGAGAATTAAACATAGAATGCCTAAAACCAGTTATAAGCAGTGCAATGCCACAGCTATTGATATTACTATTAAGAACTGAATTAGTTGTAGCTATTACTGTGTCAAGGAAACCATCCAAAAGGACTAGATGCCAGTTCTTCATGTCAGTTCTTAGACAATATAGGTATACGCGACGGTATGAATATTCTTCTTTTCAACATTTTTTATAACGTGCATCTGCTGATTTACTGGTTAAATTATCTAACATGAAAACTTTTTAAAACATTTCTTTATTTAACAGAACTTGATGTAGATGAGAGCACATTTATGTGTGTGACAAGAGCATTCTGCTGGCAATAAAACAACTGAAAAACCGTACCTTCACTTATTTACTGTACAATGTCATTATTTTATAATGAGGAAGAGGAGGATCCCTAACGAGATGATGCAGAAGTCTGACCTGTGTGAACGATGTTTTTAAACTTCGTTCTCAGCTGTTGACATGTGCACTTCTCCCCAGCTGGATTGCATCTAATAAAATATTTTAATAAACTATTATTCAAGCCGTTTACCTCCGTAATTTTACCGTGAGTACAATAGACTACGTTTAGACGTATGCATCGACTTCAGCAGCAGTCTCAAGTCATCTCTCTCTTCTTTACAGCGGCAACATCCTTCGTCATGGTGAATCGTTGAATCCGGGCTCCATTGATGATTGCTTTTTAAAGTGGCGTCGCGCCTGTTAAACTGCGGGTCAACTTACCCTGGGTTACAAAAACTAACCCCGAGAAGCGTTTGTGAAACCGAAAATCCTGGGTCTCCAAATTCCCTCTGGGTTCGTTAGCCCTGCTTCGTGACATGGGGCCTGTTCAAAAAGCAGGTTTAGTGGAAAACCAGGGTAAGTTAACCATGAAATTAGGGAAAACCAGGGCTTTCATTTTCACAAAGGAAGGTAACTTAACCCAGAGTTAGAGCAGTAACCCTGAACTGTTTCACAAAGCGAGGTAAACTCTGGGTTTCTTACCGCAGTAACAGACTCTCTGAACATAACCTGGTCGGTAGCAGGTTTTATTCCACAAACCAGGGCTTTGAACCATATTTTTTTGCCAATCGGTTCGTTCCGAACAGAAACGGAATTATAACGTTTCCGGTTTTGTGTTCCACCCATAAAATGACGTTCCCGAACCGGTTAAAACAAAAAATATATAGTTCCGGTTAATAACATTCTTTGTAAATATAAATAAGCAGGTGTCGTATTTTGTTCACCATATGACGCGCTTAAAAGCCTTAACATTTCTCAAAAATCAACGCTGCGCCTTTTAACATTAAGCGTCTTACATGTACACTGAGTTCCAAAATCTCTGAAAATGTTTTTGTGTGATTTTAGTCAGTGCTCCGCCAGATCGACCATTGTCCGCCAACATAAGACGTAATACGTGTCTATGTACGCCAGTAGCGATAGACCAATTACAGAACAGGACACGAGGCTACATCCGGCACACCTCCGGTAGGTACTGGTATACAGTACAGTGTATGCCTGTGCTGTACCGCAGGTATGCTGTTAACCACATTTGTTTGGCTAAAGACCCCCGGCAATGGCGTCAGCAAAGAGACACGCTTACGACGCAAAATGTAAACTCCAGGCTATCAGTTCCGCGGTTGTTCCGGTTCACGTAAAGAGACCAGGTGGCTTTTTTCACGCTTCACCATCTCTCTTGATCTGTGACTTTATGCACTCCCATATGTTATCACCTGGCTCAAGGTCGGCAACAAAAAAAGGAGGGCCTCACACAGATATAACGATCAAACTTAGTTTTATTTAACTAAAACAAATGAACAAAAACAACCTTCTGATGGCATGTGTAAGTATGAAGGATGTCAGTAGTGTTAGCTGTGTGTGGATGCGTGAATCATGGTGTGGAGCTGTGTTGTAAGGTGCAACAAACCAAACAGGGTGATCATCAGGCTGATGAGGCTGCGGCAGGCCCAGCTGAGAGAGAGAGAGAGAGTGTCCAAAAAGGGCAGTCCTTAAAAAGCCCTGCAGGCCCAACCCAGAATGGTGGGCCTTAACAGGCACTCCCTCACAGCTCCGCCTACCAGCCAACCCCCAGTAGCTGCAACAAAGACAAACCAGTGAGAGACAGGTAAACAGACTGCACAAGGTTGTGACACCCCCCCCCCTTAAAAAATGGGGGACCTAACTAGGATCCCCAAAATAAAGTCACCGCTCCAACATAACTTTTCAAGGGTCAGCCCATAACCAGTTCGGAAGGCTGAGAACAAACAAAAACACCTTGGTATATGTGGTTAACCATTTACCCTATTTTACTATGACAACTGAATAATCTTACGACCTGCATGCAGTCTCTATCCTCGACCGTCGAGACCACCCTCCTCAGCAACCTCGGTACCTAAAGGAAGCAGTTTAAGAGACAAGAGAGCCAAAACAGACAGGAAGAAACACTGCATGGTGGAAACATAAGGAATTAAACAGGCATAGCTCGAGAAATGGCATCAGCCACCACGTTGTCCGTATGTCTAAATGGAATGGCTGAAGGAAGAGACACCAACGCATAAGGCGTTGATTTGGGTTTTGGAGCGAGTGGAGAAAGGTTAGGGGATTGTGGTCCGTATATACAACTAAGGGTGTTATCCCACCTCCCACATAAACCTCAAAATGGTTCAGTGCCCAGATGAGTGCCAGAGCTTCTTTCTCGATGATCGAATAATTTAACTGATGCGAGTTAAACTTCCTAGAAAAGAAACTCACTGGGCATTCGGTACCATTGTCAGTCTTCTGCATGAGAACTGCCCCGGCTCCGACCTTACTGGCATCCACATACAGAGAGAAAGGCCAGTCCATCAGTGGAGCTGATAAAACAGGGGAAGAACATAACAGAGACTTGACAGATTGAAAGGCTTCTTGGCAGTGGGGAGACCACTCAAACTTAACCTTTGGGCTAAGGAGATATGTAAGAGGAGCAACCACTGTGGAGAATCTCTACAAAACCCCCGGTAGTAGCCCACCATACCCAGTTCTTTCTTGGTTGTCGGCACAGGAAATTGATCAACAGTCAACACCTTAGCTCTCACAGGCCGCACCTGCCCTTGGCCAACTACCTTGCCCAGGTAGGTGACTGTCGCTTTGGCAAACTCACATTTTGCCAAGTTGACAGTGAGAGATGCCCAGGCCAAACGGTCAAACAGGGCCCTGATGCGCTGAAGATGATTTTCCCAATCATCGCTGTAAATCACAACGTCATCCAGACTACACAGCACAGCCCTTCAGACCAGACACAACCTTATTCATAAGGCGCTGGAAGGTGGCAGGAGCATTTCGCAAACTGAACGGCATCACGGTGTAAGAGTATAAACCACTGGGTGTAATAAATGCTGCAATTTCTCTGGCTCGTGGAGTCAAAGGCACCTGCCAGTAACCTTTGAGCAAGTCAAACTTACTTACGAACTTTGCAGAGCCGACCTGATCTACACAATCCTCCATATGTGGAAGTGGGAAAGAGTCAGGCTTTGTTACTTTATTTACTTTCCTCAGATCAGTACAAGGTCTAAATTAACCATCCGGCTTTTTAACTAGTAAGCAAGGGGAAGACCAACTAGCTGCACAAGGCTCAGCAATATTGTTTTTTTACATGTAGTTGACCTCTACCTCTAACTGCTCACGCTTGTCTGGAGACATGCGATAAAAACGCTGTCTGACTGGTGGGGCCCCTCCCACATCAATGTCATGCTCAATGAGATGAGTATGAGATGGAGTATCGCTGAACAGACAGGGATAACCTTTAATCAGATTCACCAACTCTGTTCGTTTCGTTTCAGGTAAATGCTTCAGCATTATCTCCAGGTTGGCAAGAGATTCTGAATTTTTCAGACGTCCTCTCAAAATCCCATCATCTGGCATGCACACCTCTTCTTCAACGTCTGCCACATGATCAGAAGGTGGGGGTGCATGTACAAATGATGCCCCTGCAGCAGCAGAGGAAACCAGCAACCCAGGACCTGGTACAACAGAGCGAGAAAAATAGGGTTGCAACAAGTTAATATGATACAACTGCATTGACTTCTTCCGGTCAGGGGTCAAAATCAAATAGTTCAGATCTGACACTTTTCGGGCCACAGTGTAGGGACCAGAGAACTTTGCCTGGAAAGGGGAACCAACCAAAGGCAAAAGGGCTAGAACTTGATCACCGGGACAATATTCACGGCGTTCTGCCTGCCGATCATAGAGACTTTTCATTTTATTTTGAGCTGTTTGTAGATTATCCCTTGCCAATTTATCCGCACAATACAGTCGGTGTCTGAAACCATTTATGTAGTCTATTAAGTTTTGTGGGGCCTGTTTAGGTTGCCAGTCACGTTGAAGGGATGCTAAAGGGCCTCGAACTTTATGTCCAAAAACCAGGTCATTGGGGCTAAAACCCAAACTCTCTTGGGACACCTCCCTGGCAACCAACAGCAGCCATGGCAAACCTTCCTCCCAATCTCTGTCCAACTCTGTACAATATGCTCTGAGAAGAGACTTCAAAGTTTGATGGAATCTCTCCAGCGCTCCCTGGCTCTGAGCGTGGTAGGCGCTGGACTGTGAGTGTTTGATATTTAGTTGTTTTAACACTTCTGCAAACAATTTTGACGAGAAATTGGACCCCTGGTCAGACTGGACAACCTTTGGGATACCAAAAATGGACATGAACTGTGTCAGAGCTTTCACAACTGACCTGGTGGTGATGTTCTTAAGGGGGATAAGCAGCAGGATAACGTGTAGCCTGACACATGACAGTTAGCAAAAAGCTACTACCCGCTTTGGAACGTGGCAAAGGGCCAACACAGTCAACAATCAGATGTTCAAATGGGTGTTCAGCAACTGGAATGGGGTACAGAGGGGCAGGTTTAATTGCCTGATTTGGTTTTCCAGTCAACTGACATGTGTGGCAGGTTTTGATGAAGGCTGAAATATCTTTCTTCAACCGTGGCCAGTAAAAATGTCGCATGACTCGATCGTAGGTTTTCCTCACACCCAAATGGCCAGCTACACCATCATGAGCCATCTGAAGGACAGGTAAACATAATGCACAGGGCAAAACTACTTGCACAATTTCATTTCCCAAAAAACAGTCCCCCTGGTGAACCCATTTTCTCACCAACAGGTCGTCCTGGAGAAAGTAGCCCCGAGCTGCACTTTCTGCCTCATCAGTGTTTGAGAGAAATGGTAATATTGTGTATGTGGAATGAATTATAGATCTTTAAGTCCATCTCATGAAAAATGGGAGCAAAAACAAAAGTGTTGCATTTATATTTTTGTTGAGTGTAGATATGCCCCTACCCTACAGTAAACAGTACCACAGCACTACACCTCTGCTTTATGCAAGTTGTATCACTGTATTTAAGGCTTATGCCTCCTACTTAGATACTACATGAAATAAGACAAGAATAACTTCTGCCATGCCATTTATTGCTGAACAACAGATCTTCATTGTGCTTCTCCCATAGCTCAACATTGCTACAAATTGCTGGCAGCACGGGGTCGATAACACACTGCACTGAAAGTGACTGCAGCCAATGAGTTAATGTCTAAATCATACATTTTTAAGATTGACATACTGCAGTGTTTACCTGTTTTGAATAAATGGTGACTGGGAGACTGCCCTTTTCCTAACTGTTGCTGATAGCCGCTACTTCCCTCTGCTCTCATCTTGCGTCGAGTGAATGACAGGAAGTGACACATGAGGTCAAACATTTTTTTCAAGAACGAAAAACCCCCCGTATTGAACGGTTTACAATCATTTTCTGTTACGATTCTGTTCCAGAATATTAAAAAATATAAAAGTTTTTGGTTTTGTTTTTGTTCCTGCCAAAATACCAAAAGTTTCCAGGATTGGTTTTCGTTGAACTGGTTCAAAGCCCTGCCACAAACCCAGGGTTTCTTTTGACTCCGCCCCCTTTCACCGCCGACCGCACGGCTTCATTTCCTGGTACTGTCAGACGGAGAGTTTTAACGACTTAAGGTTGTGGTGGAAAGTTTTTAATACAATAAAATAATACAATAATATAACAAAATAATATCATTTAATTGAACCAAAAATCTGGAGTGTTGTGTGTGTAATATTATTCAGCGCTTGTGAAGGTGGCCCAAGGATGTCTCGAGGTCATGAAGACGCTGCATGAAAATAATTCCTGTTAGACCATATTTGGAAATGCTTGCATGACTGTGGGTATCCTTGGAAGAAGTTAGACACTGACAGAAGCAGCTAGCCAGATCATTTCATACACTGTACCTGAAATTAGAATGTATGTTTCTGCACAGGGTCATCCAAAGAATGTCTGCAGCAAATCCTCACAGGGTTCACGTGACTAATTATTTTATGTCATCAAATAGTTTTGTGAAACTGTCGACTTGATATTTTTGGTAACGTCTGGAGGTCATGACGTACCAACTGAAAGCCCGTAAGGAACTGGTTGAAAGCACATGGGCCGAGGTTAATACCTCCCCCTAGTCACACGTTTAGAGTATAAAAAGATATGTGATCCATTTTCTAGTTTGTATTTGAAGTTTTTTCCTGTACCCAGAATATTCTGCAACAGCACACCAGAGGACTTTTTCATAGTCTCCAGAGCTCTCATCATGCTTTGATAAGTATTTGTTGAACTTGTCTGTTTGTTGAACCTGTCTGTCTGTCAATATCGATGATGTTATTGGACTCATACTCAACCTATGGATGATATTATTGTACTGCTACTCAACCTATACATGATTTGAATTGACAAATAAATATCTTGTGTTTTACACTGTCTCCTGTCCTTAAGAAAAATGAAACCCCCACCACAAAGTGGCGTCACAAACAGGATCCCACTTCTGACACCACAAAGTGGTGTCACGAACAGCGAGGGTTTCAAGACTTCATCCGCCGCCCATTTGCCTCTCCTCTAAGCAGACAGACTGCACTGTGTGCACATATGAAGTAAGCTTTTTGGCTTAAATATTGCATTACTATCTGCCTGGAAGAGATGCTATGGTTTCTGGTGAGATCTGTTTTCTAAACATAATTTTGAAATCAATTTGTTTAGTTAGTCTTCCCAAAACTACCTGTGTGGGTCATCATGGGTTGAGTATTTTTCTGAATATATGTTGTTTGTCTGCTTAGTATCTGTTTGCTTTGAATGAAAATATTTGTCTACTCTTTTCTCTTATTAAATGGGTGACTATCAATAAACTTTAGAAAACAAAAATAAAAAGGTGAAGGTTGAGGTTTTAAAAGACAGTCTATTCGGCGAGAAAGTTTTGTGAAGATGTCAGATCCAATATTGAATCGGTAAATTATGGGTCTTTGGTTATTGGCTGACAGTCTATTTGTACACATAAATTATTTGTTTGACTGTTAATGTCCGACGTTTTCCGTCCTGGTGGGGCACAGCGGTAAAAGCCCACAGGTGGCCTTTGTTTGAATCGTTAAAGAACAAACAAAGCTTCGAAAACCACAACAAAATTAGAGACTTGTTTGCTGTGGAGGACGGAAGTTCAGATCGGGTGCCGCACGGTTTTCTATCTTCATGGTTGGTGGAATCCTGTGGAACTGCGCCTATGAGGTCATAACGTCTTGTCAAGCTGATGATTGATGAAGAGTTTTGACGCCGTTCAGGCAGGTTTCCATAGGTGACGGGGTGATAAACACATGGAGTGAGTCGATGATCGATTCATCTCCGGTCGTTGCGTAGAGCCTTGAGGTGGATTTCCATGTGGAGTGTGAAAGTAGTGTGAAAGGCCGGTCCACCTGAGATCTCTGTACATATTTGTCCGGACTGGGGTGGGATAATTTTTATGTTCCTGTTAAACTCTTTCTAGTGCCATAAAAATTGCTTAAGTGCTTGTGGAGATTGATAAATTGGTGATTTGCCTATAAATACCTGTCTATTTGTTCTTTGTCTGCTCTATTCTCTATTCGTCTCTCTCTCTCTCTCACCCCCTCCCCGATATCTGAAAAGGAATTTGTTGTGTGTGTGTGTATGTGTGCGGTTGACAAGGATGGACAGAAGTGACACAAATGTGGATGATTCAGGCTGTGTGTGTGTGTGTGTGTGTATTGTTAGTGCTGAGTGATAAACCGTCATATTTTTATGTGTAATACTTTGGTGTAGTGGTATTGAGTGTGTAAAAGGTTAAATAGATTGTTGAGTTGTTGGTCACTAAACTTAAGATTCTTGCATGATAACTATGCTGTGAATGAACAGCGCTGTTATTTTTTATTTTTTGTTAGAGAAAGCCAATGGTTGCCTTTCTCTCTTTTTGTTTGAGTTTGATTGCGTTAGACACAGTTAAAGATATATCCGAAAGCCCCAATAATTGATATTAACTGTTATCTCTAATATTTTCATTTAAGTAAGTAAGCGTGGAATTAATTTCTCTAAAAGTGGGTAAGGCTTAGATGTTTGGGGTTGGAGGCTATCCAACTTAAGAACACTGTTTTGGGTTCATGTTGGAGGTTATCCAGTTTACAAACGCCATCTTGTGAAAAACATTAATGTGGAGATAAAAGTCATTTTTGTCAGAAAATTGGGTTATTTCATAAGTGTGTCACTTTATAGATGCTCACTGAAACAATTCTGACTGAGCTTGACACAAATTAGCATAAACTAGCATATATTAGCATAGACTAGCATACATTATCATGATAGCATGTTAGCTTAGCATAAAATAGCACACTTAAGTGAATATACTTTAATATAGTAGCTTTGGATAGCATAATAAGCTTAGCATTACTTAGCTATCATTGTAAATTGTGAACGATTGGTTGTTTTGGGGACACACCCCCTGTCCTGTCATTGGTGTTTTGACGGGCGGGGAAAGGGCCCTCCCGCAGCAGCTGGAGCTCATGGACAAGGACAACAGTTTTACTAGAGACAGGGAGTCATTTTATTTTGAAAACAAGAGTAACATTCCATTCAGGAATGTGCCAACTCAAAGTAGAGAGGAATATTTCACCACTGAGCCTTAAGCTCAGGAGAAATGTTAAAGAAAACACAAAATAAGCCATCAACTACAAATGTTGCAGCTAGTCCAGCTAGTCAACAAGCTCTGTGGCATATAAAAGAGGGACTGTTTAAAACTGAAGAGGAAGGAGAAACAGATGATGCATGTCAAACTCTATTTGGATTAAAAATGGCAATAATAGCGAGAGAGAGGGACAGAAAGAGAAGAGATAGAGTGGAGTATGAGATGAGAAAGGAACTAGAAGTAAGACAAGAAAGAGAAGCGGAAGTTGTAAGTGAGAGAGAGGGGATATCAGCGGTCCCTGTTGGAAGATCACGAGAGCAAAAGAAAGTTGATAAGGAAGACAGTGGAGGTTGTTGAAGAAAAAGCAAAGTCAAGTAGGGAAAGAGTTGCCACACTTCATCTACCAGACCAGCCAGAGCTGACCAAGGATCTGCTGTCCCTTCACCGGCTGGTGAAGGTGCCACTACAGACCCTGATCTGGAAACAAAGGTTGCAGCTCTTGCAACCCCAGAGAGTTCCTTGGCTAAGGAATCAACAAAGGCAACGGCCTCAACTGAGGACATCGTGTGTTGAGTCGTTGAGGACGTCGGTTGTTTTGGTGTGAGATGAAAAGATCCAGACATCTCATCCCAAAGGAAAAGATCCAGACAACTCATCCCATACGAAAAGATGAGTGAGGCGTCCCTCTACAATGCGCACAGCGCTGGTGGGGACTCCTGCCAGAAGCTCACCCACTGGTGTGAGGGGAAGTCTGACTACAAAGGGGGGTGGATGTATAGATTCCACTCGTCTCGATGTCAGTGAAGCAGGGAGATCCTCACACCATTAGGGGTTGAGCTCTGGGGGAATGTCCTTATTGCCATGCAGCCAAGTATGGGACAAGAACACTGTGAAGGACTGATAACTTTGTGTCACCAAGAAGTTTTTCAATGATAATTCATAAACTCACTACTACATATTGTTCAGTTTTTCAGTAATCTTTGTTTTTTAGCAATCAGAATGTCATAATGCATCTATAGATGAAAGGGTCATGTTCAAATGTTTTGGAGGCTACTAATTTTGGATTGTCTTCTCTGCAGGCTAAGAAAGCGATCGCTCAGTGAGGGTCACGGAGGAATTTTTCCCCAAGATTGTAATCATCGGGGTTTTCGCCTCCGTCTGTAGTGGAAGAATAGTGAGATAGTAGCCATCTTTGTTAAAAATTGGATTGTTGCATTTTATTAAATTTCACAGTTTTGGTTCATGGCTTAAATGCCATGGAAGGGGGGAACGTGGTGGAAAGTTTTTAATACAATAAAATAATACAATAATATAACAAGATAATATCATTTAATTGAACCAAAAATCTGGAGTGTTGTGTGTGTCATATTATTCAGCGCTTGTGAAGGTGGCCCCAGGATGTCTCGAGGTCATGAAAACGCTGCATGAAAATAATTCCTGTCATACCATATTTGGAAATGCTTGCATGACTGTGGGTATCCTTGGAGGAAGTTAGACACTGACAGAAGCAGCTAGACAAGTTTCAAGTTTTCAAGTTTATTTATTTTTATATAGCCCAGATTCACAAACAATGTCTCAAAGGGCTTTACAATCTGTACATGGACGATATCCCTCTTACCTTTTTACACTGCGAGCAGTACGACCCTCACATCAGATAAGGAAAAACTCCCCCCAAAACCCTTTTAACAGGGGAAAAAATGGATGAGAGAAACCTCAGGAAGACTGCAGAGGAGGGACCCCTCTTCCAGGAGTGGACAGATGAAGCAATAGATATTGCATGTACAGATTAACAACACAATAATAATAATAACAATGAAAATAAGAATAATAAATGTAGGACAAAGGCACGCTGATCCATCCAGTAGAGCGAGTCACCACCAGCCGATGAAGCACACAGAGGTCACCGATTACCGAGGATCCACCACTCTGAGGACAGACCAAACAGTGCCTAAGTCATTGATCTAAAAAAAGTTATAGTTTAAGGTTACTCTGCCAAAACCCCAAACCACAGCAGAACCAAATGAGGCAGAACCAGCACTCCCCTAGTGGATGGTGAAACAGGACCACTGTGCAGCTTGTGCTATCGCCAGCCACGGAAGCAGACAGAGGTAGTCGATTGCCGATGATCCACCACACAAGGGCCTGTGAGAGAGAACAGGAGAAGGAGGGAGAGAGCAGGGGCGAGAGTGGTGCTAGAGGGACCAGAATAGCAGAGGATTAATGGGAGGCAGGGGCCTAACTAAGAAATCCTATGGCTCGTTGGCAGGACTAGGCTAAACCTAATCATTGAGACTGCCATCCCCGATATTACTTAAATGTTAGGTAGAACAGATATGTTTTGAGTCTAGATTTAAAGACATCTACGGATTCAGACTGTCTAATTCCTATAGGGAGGTTATTCCACAAGAAAGGGGCACGATAGGAGAAGGCCCTCTGGCCAGCTGACTTCTTTTTAACTCTAGGAACACACAAGAGACCTGTATTCTGAGAGCGGAGAGCCCTAATCGGCGTGCAAGGTTTAACAAGATCAGACAGATAGGTTGGAGCAAGCCCATTAATGCTTTTGTATGTCAATAAGAGTACCTTAAAATCGGATCTAACATGAATCGGGAGCCAATGTAATGCAGCTAATACTGAGGTGATATGGTCAAATTTCCTAGTTTTAGTTAATATTCTTGCTGCTGTGTTCTGAACGATCTGAAGGCCCCTAGTACTAGACCGAGGCAACCCTGATAACAGAACATTACAATAATCAAGTCTAGAGGACACAAAGGCATGAATCAAAATTTCTGCATCAGCCATGGCTAGAGAGGACCTAATTTTGGAAATATTACGTAGATGAAAGAAGGCGATCTTTGTCACCTCTTTAATATGCTTGTCAAAGGCAAGAGTTGAATCTAACGTTACTCCAAGGTTCTTGACTGTTGAACTATGGGTTATAAGACAGTTAACTACAGATATTGTTAGTTGTTGAAATTGGTTTCTGTGTCGCGCAGGGCCAATGATTAACATCTCTGTTTTGTCTGGGTTTAGGAGCAAGAAATTACTGGACATCCAACCATTCACGGCAGAAAGACAGGCCTCTAGTTTAATTAATTCAGATCGATCATCTGCTTTTATGGGCATGTAAAGTTGTGTGTCATCAGCATAACAATGGAAACTTATTCCAAAACTGCGTATAATTTGACCAAGAGGTGCAACATAGAGGGAGAATAACAGAGGACCAAGTACAGACCCCTGAGGTACGCCATATTTGACGTCGGAGAAGGCAGAAGTTTTATTATTGTAGGAGACACATCCTGTCCTATCAGATAAGATTTTAACCAAGCAAGAGCTAACTCACAGACACCAAACTGTCTCTCCAGTCGGTCAAGGAGTATACAGTGATCTATAGTATCAAACGATGCACTAAGATCAAAAAGTAGGAGAACACAACTTTGGTAAGTGCTGTTTCAGTGGAATGGCGGGCCCGAAAAGCTGATTGGAATGGTTCGAAAAGACCGCTTAATGATAAATAATCTAAGATCTGTTGAGATACTACCCTTTCTAGTACTTTAGATAAGAATGGAAGGTTAGAAACTGGTCTATAATTATTTAAAGACTCTTGGTCAAGATGTGGCTTTTTAAGCAGAGGTTTAACTACGGCCGCTTTAAAGCTAATGGGAACAACACCAGTTGCAAGAGAAAGATTAATTACATTTAATGTAGTAGGGCCCAGCAATGGCCATAATTCTTTAATAGGGCCCAGCAATGGCCATAATTCTTTAACTAGTTTAGCAGGGAGAGGGTCTAAGAGGCATGTGGTTGTAGTAGGTTTAGAGATTGAGACCAACTTTGATAATTCTTCCAGAGAGACAGTCTCAAAGTGTGTTAAAGGGAGAAGTTGGGTTTTAACACCCAGAGAAGGAACCACATCAAATTTTGATCCAGGTGAAGCTGAAGAAGTAATTTTATGTCTAATGTTATCACTTTTACAGCAGAAAAAATCTTGAAAATTATTAGCCGCAAATAACAAGCTGCTTGCCGTTGGCTGTTTCTGGGTCAATATGGCTACGGTATTAAACAGAAATAGAGGATTGTGTTTATTTTTACTTATTAATCTGGAGAAATAGGCAGCTTTAGCGGTCAAGAGCATGTTTGTAGTTTAAGACACACCCGTGCCAAGAGATGTAGCATAATTTAGATTTTGATTTACGCCACTGCGCTCTAAACTCCTACAGGCCCGTCTGAGAGCGCATGTCTCCTCATTAAACCATGGTGTAGACCTGCGTACCCCTATGGTTTTAGTTTTTAGAGGTGCAACTGAGTCCAACAGACTAAAAAGAGCTGAGTTTAGATCACTAGTGTAATTTTCGATTGATCCTGTTGCTACAGTAAAAAGAGTCAATACCTCAGGTAGAAGCTCACTAAGTTTAGATACCATTGACAAGCCGATATGGCGAGTAGTGACTAAATCAGGAGTAATGCTATCTTGACAAGTACAGGCTGCTTTAAAAGTAATAAGAAAATGGTCAGATATCACTGACTTAAGAGGAGAGACAGTCACAGCAGTAACATTTATAACACGCAATGGAATAAGATCTAGGGTATTACCACTAGAATGAGTTGCGTCATGTACCCACTGAGTGAAACCTAACATATCAAGGAGGGTTAAGAAAGCTTTACACAACGGATCACTAACGTTATTTAAATGAATGTTAAAATCACCAGTCACTATAACCTCATCAGATTGAGTAATTAGATCCGAAATGAATTCACCAAATTCTTCAAAGAATAAAGAATAGGGACCAGGTGGTCTATAGACTACTACAAGATAAAGCCTGCTGTTTACAGCTGTAGGCGATGGTTTTAGAAAAAAAGCCTCAGAAGAGGTAAAATTAATATCTAGATTAGAAGTCAGGTTCAGAATAGATTTGTAGACTAAAGCAACACCTCCACCCTGTTTATCAGCCCTTGCGGCGTGAGCATATGTGAAATCAGGTGGTGAAACTTCATTTAATGGTAAGAAGACATTTGGTTTTAGCCATGTTTCGCATAAAGCAATCATATCCAGGACATGCTGAAGAATTAAACCGTTACAAGCAAGGCCTTAGATGACATTGATCTAATATTTAAAAAACCAAATTGAAATGTGGTAGTATCATTAACATGATTGTTAAACGGTTTAACAGCTGAGGATGTATTAATCTTAATCAGATGCCGCGTCTCAATAAATCTGGGAGGTAATGACCTATAAACACGATGTGATAAAATACCTGGGATGCTTTCAGGTATAGAGTCTTGTATAACCTGATCAGGTGCTTCACTGAACAGTACATTGTCAATGGTGATAGGAGCAGAAGTAAGATTCTCATGCGTAATGTCCCGGGCCATTTTATTAAAAATCTGAGGGAAGGAGACAGTCTCAACGTCACTAACTATTCCATCAGTCTGATGGTTTCCTAGTCTAGACTCCACAACCGCATCAACAACTACCCTAGCAGGTTCTCTAATCACCTGCAGCCCGAGTGCTGTATGACTATTGTTAAATACGCTGTAAGGCCCTGTCTATATTCCTGGACAAAAGAGCTGCCCCTGCCCCCAGGAGGCAGGCCGTCAGCTCTCAGCAGCTCGGAAGGAAGGCCAGTTATCTTCTTCTTCTTCTTCTTTTCCTTTCGGCTTTTCCCTTCAGGGGTCGCCACAGCGAATCAATTTCCTCCATCTAGCCCTGTCCTTTGAATCCTCTTCTCTCACACCAACTACCTTCATGTCTTCCCTCATTACATCCATAAACCTCCTCTTTGGTCTTCCTCTAGGCCTCCTGCCTGGCAGTTCAAAACTCAGCATCCTTCTACCAATATATTCACTATCTCTCCTCTGGACATGTCCAAACCATCTCAGTCTGGCCTCTCTGACTTTATCTCCAAGACCTCTAACATGTGCTGTCCCTCTGGTGTACTCATTCCTGATCCTATCCTTCCTGGTCACTCCCAGAGAGAACCTCAGCATCTTCATCTCTGCTACCTCCAGCTCTGTCTCCTGTCTTTTCTTCAGTGACACTGTCTCTAGACCAAACAACATCGCTGGTCTAACCACAGTTTTGTACACCTTTCCTTTCATTTTAGCTGAAACTCTTCTATCACACATCACACCTGACACTTTCCTCCACCCGTTCCATCCTGCCTGTACACGCTTCTTCACCTCTTTTCCACACTCTCCATTGCTCTGGACTGTTGAGCCTAAGTACTTAAAATCCTCCACCTTCTTGATCTCTTCTCCCTCTAACCTCACTCTTCCACTTGGGTCCCTCTCATTCACACACATGTACTCTGTCTTACTGCGGCTAACCTTCATTCCTCTCCTTTCCAGGACAAACCTCCACCTCTCTAGCTTCTCCTCCACCTGTTCCCTGCTCTCACTGCAGAT
Organism: Antennarius striatus; assembly: GCF_040054535.1. Classification (NCBI taxonomy): domain Eukaryota; kingdom Metazoa; phylum Chordata; class Actinopteri; order Lophiiformes; family Antennariidae; genus Antennarius; species Antennarius striatus. The sequence continues at coordinate 20,172,456 of NC_090785.1, read as the reverse complement.
CACAATGTCATCTGCAAACATCATAGTCCATGGAGATTCCTGTCTAACCTCGTCTGTCAGCCTGTCCATCACCATGGCAAACAAGAAGGGGCTCAGAGCTGATCCCTGATGCAGTCCCACCTCCACCTTGAACTCCTCTGTCACACCTACAGCACACCTCACCACTGTCTTACAGTCTTCATACATGTCCTGCACCGTTCTAACATACTTCTCTGCCACTCCAGACTTCCTCATACAATACCACAGTTCCTTTCTGGGCACCCTGTCATAAGCTTTCTCCAGATCTACAAAAACACAATGCAGCTCCCTCTGGCCTTCTCTGTACTTCTCTATCAACATCCTCAAAGCAAATACTGCATCTGTAGTACTCTTTTTTGGCATGAAACCATACTGCTGCTCACAAATGTTCACTTCTGCCCTTAGTCTAGCTTCCACTACTCTCTCCCATAACTTCATTGTATGGCTCATCAGCTTTATTCCTCTGTAGTTGCCACAACTCTGCACATCTCCCTTGTTCTTAAAAATGGGCACCAGCACACTTCTCCTCCATTCCTCAGGCATCTTCTCACTATCTAAGATCCTGTTGAACAACCCAGTCAGAAACTCTACCGCCACCTCTCCCAGACACTTCCATACCTCTACAGGTATATCATCACTGCCTTTCCACTCTTCATCCTCTTCAATGCCCTCCTCACTTCATCCTGACTAATCTTTGCTACATCCTGGTCCACAACAGTCACCTCTTCTAGTCTTTGTTCCCTCTCATTTTCCACGTTCATCAACTCTTCAAAGTACTCTTTCCATCTTCCCATCACACTACTGGCACCTGTCAATAGACTTCCATCCCTGTCCTTAATCACCCTAACCTGCTGCACGTCCTTCCCATCTCTATCTCTCTGTCTTGCCAACCGGTATAGATCAGTCTCTCCCTCCTTACTGTCCAACCTAGCATACAAGTCATCATAAGCTTCTTGTTTGGCCTTTGCTACCTCTACCTTCACCTTACGCTGCATCTCCCCGTACTCCTGTCTACTCTCCTCAGTCCTCTCAGTGTCCCACTTCCTCTTGGCTAACCTCTTTCTCTGTATACACTCCTGTACCTCCTCATTCCACCACCAAGTCTCCTTATCTACTTTCCTTCCAGATGACACACCAAGTACTCTCCTACCTGTCTCCCTGATCACATTAGCTGTAGTTGTCCAGTCATCTGGAAGCACCTCCTGACCACCCAGAGCCTGTCTTAACTCCTTCCTAAAAGTCATGCAACACTCTTCCTTTTTCAGCTTCCACCATTTTGTCTTCTGCTCTGCCTTTGCCCTCTTCATCTTCCTCACCACCAGAGTCATCCTACACACCACCATCCTATGCTGTTTGGCTACACTCTCACCTACCACTACTTTGCAGTCACTGATCTCTTTCAGGTTACACCGTCTACACAAGATGTAGTCTACCTGTGTGCTCCTACCGCCACTCTTATAGGTCACTCTATGTTCCTGCCTCTTCTGGAAGAAAGTATTCACTACAGCCATTTCCATCCTTTTTGCAAAATCAACTACCATCTGTCCTTCTGCGTTCCTCTCCTGGATACCAAACCTGCCCATCACCTCCTCATCACCTCTGTTTCCTGCACCAACATGTCCATTGAAGTCTGCTCCAATGACAACTCTCTCACTGCTAGGCATGCTCTGCATCACTTCATCAAGGTCCGACCAGAATTTCTCCTTCTCCTCCAGCTCACATCCTACCTGTGGAGCATACCCGCTAACAATGTTGAACATCACACCTTCTATTTCTAGCTTCAGACTCATCACTCTATCTGACACTATTTTTACCTCCAGGACATTCCTAACAAACTCCTCCTTCAAGATAACTCCTACTCCATATCTCTTCCCATCTACACCATGATAGAACAACTTGAACCCCGCTCCTAAACTTCTAGCCTTGCTACCTTTCCACCTGGTCTCCTGGACACACAGTATGTCTACCTTCCTTCTCTGCATCATGTCAACCAACTCTCTACCTTTTCCTGTCATAGTTCCAACATTCCATGTCCCTACTCTCAGTCCTATACTCTTGGTGTTCCTCTTCTCTTTCTTCGTGCGAACGCACTTTCCTCCTCTCCTTCTTCGACCAACAGTAATCCAATTTCCACCGGCGCCCTGTAGGTCAACAGCGCCGATGGCGGTCGTTGTTAACCCGGGCCTCGACCGATCCGGTATGGAAGTCATAGGTTTGATTCGCATCTTTGATTTGGCAAAAGTTTTACGCCGGATGGAAGGCCAGTTATCTACGAAGCTTAAACCCTGTTCCCTACAGTAGCGCGCCAGCCAGCGGTTCATAGCTGTTAATCTACTATAAATCTCATCATTCCCCCGCACAGGCAAGAGGCCAGAGACTATTACTCGATGCCGACACATCTTCCTAGCGCAGTCCAGAGCCCTAACCAAGCTATTCTTTGTTACCTCTGACTGCCGGAGCCTAATATCATTGGTGCCAACACGTCACCAAAGCAGCTGACTACGACCACCGTCGCTAACCAGAGGAGGAGACAACAACAGTGATTGGTGAAGCCAAACACATCACTACAACGAGACCAATATCTAGACGTCTGAGAGTCATCTGTCTGCCCTGATTATCAAACAAACGTGCTGTGGAAAGGAATCTGCTTCACTATCCGCTCTCACAGGTAACACATACAAACACATGGGTGGATCAACGCTTTCAACCCTACGCCTATAAATGCACTAAAGAGTGCCTGCAAACAATTTACAATCTAAACCACTTCCTAAACAAATGTGTTCGAACTCACCCCAACAGGTACTTATCTTTGAACAAACCAAAAGAGAACAAAAAATTCCATATCTTCCTGGTATTTGAATTGGACGAGCCCCCAAGTTGTTACAAATTAAGAGATGTATGGCGAGTGGCTCCAAAAGTTAACACAAGTTTACTAAACATAAGCGAATCAATACAAAAAAATATTATATATATATATATATATATATATATATATATATATATATATATATATAATCTGCTGGTGAACAAGGGGCCCAGGTGTCTGCAGGCACGGCCAAGAACGGCGCCTCACGACCACCAGCTGCTTGAATACCTCACGCTGTCACACTTTTTAACTCCACCCACTACCTGTCAATTAAGCGCCCAACCAATCACGGTGCATCTGCCAGAAGGAATCACGTGAACAATATTGCTTTTTGTTGCGGTTACGCCTTTCGTCCACCCGACAACGCAGATATCGAAAAAGCTGGCCAAAGTGACATTTTTTGAAAACGCCGGATATGCATTGTCGTGTGGACGCTGTAACTGGAACTTTTTCTACATGGGGGGTGTCTCCCTGCGACGGAAACCGCTGTGACGTTTGTGTGTGTGACCCGTGTCTACATGTACACACAGAATGGATAGAGTTAAAACTGGCTATTTTCTGACGTATAATAGCTCCACGTCGAATTAACATGCTTGACAGTTGGATATTTGTTTGTCTGTTTCTTTCTTTGTGACTCATAAAGTTTATATATTTATTTATTCATTCATTCAAGTTCCTCGCTGATGCAAGTTCTGGGTAAGACCGGGACGTGCTGCCTACTGGTGGGAGAACTCTGTGATAGATTCAGGGATAACGTAGCCTATATACAGGTATTTACGTCTATCAAGGCCTGTTTATGTAAATTCAAGCGTATTCTTGCAGTGCTACTAACACTGAATTTTGTTTCTTAAACTTCCATATTCAATATCAACATGTATTTCATCTTTATTTCGCATTGCTGTATCGTGTAACAAAATTTAACCTGTCTTACCATTGCATCTATTATCTAAAGGCCATTCTGGAAGGTAAATGATCATACAACTGGAAAGTTCATGATGAAACAATAATATCATAATTCATACCAAACATCTGAAAAAAAAAAGGATTGGTATTATAAACCAAGCACACCCAATGTAGTCAAAAATCAATGGGGATTTGCCAACACAAATTTGTTACGTCAGTTTGATTTTTGACTATGTTGGGTGCACTTGGTTTATAATACCAATACATTTGTTTTCATATGTTTGTTATGAAGTCTGATTTTATTGTTTAAAATAAAAAGCAGAGAAGAAAACCACCATCTCATTTGTCAAATTATGCTGCCTCAGATCTGAGGCAATATCCTGGAATTAATTTTTTTGTGAAAGGACGGAGTTGGTATGTTTCTTATGCACAGGACTTGCAAATAGCATACTTTACAATGCTTTCCATGACCTTGTTGGACATGTAAATCCCTGCAGCTCCAGCCTCCTCCATGCACCAAAGAGTGTATGTAATGATTGTTTCAGGAACAGGCATGTTAATGTTCATCAAACGAATATCTCAGGTTTTCATCTAATGACAGTCCTTAATCTGAGAATCAGGAGCCCTGTTCATGTTCCGTTTCCTTTCTATTACTGTGAAACGTGGAATAATGTCTTTCTACAACCATGATAAGTGTGTAGACAGACCCGGTGATGTGTTCTATTCATTCTTCCACTTCTATTCTGTCAATGGGCAGCATCACGCCTACACATGAACAAATATAGCCATAATCTTTTACACATTTCACAATACCATCCATTTTTTAAAAAAAATTTGTGTGACTGTAAGGGTATGATAAACCAAAAAGAAACCACAATGCAAAGGGGTCCTATATAAAATTGTAGTAACATTTACTGAAATGACATGCACACAGCTCTTGTTCTGTTGAGCTTCACCACACAAACTCTTTAGTTTAAGAGGTCTGGAATATTCACCATGCTCTCACTGGTGACATAAACTATGTAGTCATAGTGACCAATTGTAAACATGAGCGTGAAATTCAGCTCGTCATCGGACTGATTAGGGATCATAGAAACTTGTCTCCGGTAGGCGTAACATGCCTGAGTGGTATTTCCGACCGGGAACATATTGATAGGACCTAGGAGCTGACCATGTCATGGCAGCTCCTTCTCCAGCCATCTCTGGGCTACCATAGTGCCTCCTAATCTCACAAACAATGCAACTGTGAAGGAACTGTCACTAACTGAAAATGACATACAAAAAAGCAAAAAAAAAGTGAATACACACTTGGACACCACACTTTTGTCTATTTCTCTCACAAACTCCTAAAATGTAACCGTGATTAAATTATGGTACACGAAAACTTGTAGAAATACATAAAAAAGCAAAAAATAGAGTGAGTAAATGCACAGATACGCTAACACACTCCTTCCTTTTCTCAAATCAAAGCAAAAAGAGAAAGCAAGAGAGAGAGAGATTGATTGATTTGATTTTTAAAATCACATTTATTCTTGAAGTCAATTTTAGAAGATAGTTACGTTAAAGTCTAAGAGAGATTCACTCAAACATGCACACTTAAAATAAAAAATCATATGAAATGTGGGCAAAATACACTTGAATTAAACCAAACACTGAACATGAGTTCTCATTTAACACGGAACATAAGACACCTTTGACACACAATAAAAGCATCTAAATCATTCATAGCTCTGAAATGGTTATAATCGATTCTGATTCTTGTTTGACACATTCTTCTTTAAATGGCTTCTGCACTGCAGTCAGACGAACCTTCAACCTTTTCCTTCCTGCTTAGATAAATTGCTGTCTTCGCTTGGCCCAGAAGAAAATTTAGAATCTGCCGATCCTTTTTTTGATACTTCCTGCATTTCAACAAACTCATTCACCGGTTTAATCTTGGAAACATTAAAGGTGGGATGGATCCTCATGGAACGGGGCAAATGGAGATGCAAGGTCACAGGGTTGACCACCTTGGAGATGGGAAACGGGGCCACAAACCGAAGAGCCAACTTCCTTGATTCCACTTGGAGGGGAAGGTCCCATGTGGACTGCCAGACCCATTGACCCGTGACATATTGTGGGGCTAGTGTGCGCTTACGGTCGGCAGGGCATCTGTAGCGATATGATGAACGTAGTACGGTGTTCCGGGCCTGCATTCAGGTGGGTCGGCACCGTCGAATAAATGCCTGGACTGAGGTAACACCGAGTTGTCACTCCTGCTCTGGAAAGAGCGGAGGTTGAAAACCCTGGGCACATTGGAAGGGTGAGAGGCCGGTGGCAGCGCTGGGCAGGGTGTTGTGGGCACACTCTACCCACAGGAGTTTAGACCAAGAGGATGGGTTCCGGGATGCTAGACTCTCTCGGCTTGGATTTTGGACTGTGGGTGGAAACCGGAAGAGAGACTGACCTTTGCCTGGAGCAGACTGCATAATTCGTGCCAGAAACGAGAAGTGAATTGTGGCCCCCGGTTGGAAACCACATCGCTGGGAATGCCGTGCAAATGGAAGACATTGAAAAGTAAAGTCTTTGCGGTCTGTTTAGCAGAAGGCAACTTAGAAAATCTATCAATTATGGTGAGAATAACAGTGTTACCATCTGAGGTGGACGATTAGAGTTCTTGTGTGGAGCACACGTGGGGCAAGCGGCAAGAAACCCTTTGGCATCCTTCTCCATAGACGACCACCAGTATCTCTGTTGCAACAGGGCCAAGGTGCATCTCACCCCCACGTGGCAAGCCAGTCGTGAACAATGACCCCACTGCAGAACCTGGGAGTGAAGTCTAGCAAGGACAAATAAACGATTATCAGGACATGCACTTGGTGTAGGCTGTTCCCTTAGGGAATGCTTTACCTGGTCTTCCACTTCCCAAGTAATGGTGCCCCTGACACAGGTCTTGGGGAGAATGTTTTTAGGGGATGGTATGGATAGTCGGGAGAAGGGGTCAGGCATGGTGTTCTTTGATCCTGGTTGATGAAAGGCAAAAGTTTAAATTGATTTAAAAACAGTGCCCACCTGGCTTGCTCTGCTCCGCCCCCTCCAGCCAGTGTCTCCACTGCTCAAGTGTCAACTTCACAGCCAAAAGTTCCTGATGTCATAGTTTTATGAGTAGAGTAGTTTTATGAGGGGAGTAGAAGGCACAGGGATAGACCTTTTGATCCTCAGCAGACCGCTGTAACAGAACTGCTCCCACTCCAGAGTCTGAAGCTTCCACTTCCACAACAAATTGCCTGGCAAGGTCTGCAAAGATCAGAATTGGAGCAGAAACAAACTTGGCCTTTAACTCCCTGAAAGCCTCCTCTGCGGCTTGGGACCAATTGAAAGAGACCTTCTGAGAGGTGAGAGCCATGAGAGGGGCTGTAACGGAGCTATAATTGCGGATACATCTCCTATAGAAATTTGCGAAACCCAACAACTGCTATAACTCCTTTCTGGAAGAAGGCGTGGGCAATACTGTTACCGCTACAGTTTTGGCTGGGTCCAAAGAAATCCTAACGACACCGATAATGAACCTCACATGAATGCTCACACTTTTCTGTTTTAATGAAAAGCTGGTTCTCCAAGAGTCTCTGCAGGACCTGACGTGCATGTGTCACATGTTCCTGTTTGGATTTGGAAAAAAATCAGAATGTCATCCAAGTACACAAAAACACAAACATTAAGCATATCACGAAGCATATCATTTACTAAATTTTGAAACTCTGAGGGGGCATTAGTTAGTCTGAAGGGCATCACCAGGTATTCGTAATGTTCACAAGGAGTGTTAAAGGCAGTCTTCGACTCATCACCCTCCCTGATACGAACCAAATGGTAGGCATTCCTTAAATCTTACTTGGTGAAAATAGTAGCCTCCTGCAACAACTCAAAGGCTGATGAGATGAGTGGAAGCGGATACCTGTTCCTGACTGATCTCATTGATACCCCTGTAGTCAATGCAAGGTCGTAATGTCTTGTCCTTCTTCTATATAAAGAAAAAACAGGCACCTGCAGGAGAAGGACGATTAAGGGCAGGTGCCAATGAGTCCTAAATGTACTTTTCCATGGATTTTGTCTCTGGAACAGAGGAATAATGTCTACCCCTAGGACGTGACATTCCCGGATAAAGGTCTATAGCAGAGTCATATGGCCTATGGGGAAATAGAGACATGGCTCGCGCTTTACTGAAAACATCCTTCAAATCAATATACTCTTCAGGAACCCCGATTGAGTCTGGCGCTTTGGCTGGAACACAAGGACTGAGTGGTGACTGGGCAGACTTGAGGCAAATGTTATGAAAATGCGAACTCCACTGGAGAATCGTCCCTAACGGCCAGTCTATGTGTGGATTGTCTTTTAGCAGCCAAGGGTATCCAAAAATCACCGGTTGCTCGGGCGAGTGAATGCGGTGAAAAGAGATATTTTCTCTGTGGATTCCCGACAAAAACATAAGCAGATGACTCGTTTGGTGAGTTACCCGACAGAGAAGGCGACCATCCAACACATTGGCATGGATGGGCTCGGCCAAAGTTTCTTTACCAATGCCCAATTGAGTAGCCAAATTCATGTCAAAAAGATTAGCGTCAGCGCTAGAGTCAATCAACACACGTACCTTGATTTCCTGACCGGTGCAGTGAAGTAAGGCATGCAGCAAAGGTCGAGAGGGTACACTAAAAATGTATTGACCGGCTCACCAGCACCCTCCTTTTAACTAGTGAGCCCTGCCCCTTTACCGGACATGAATTAAAAAAATGGCCGGGCTGGCCACAGTCGAGGCAAAGATTTCCCTGCAGACGATGCTTTCTCTCCGCTGGGGATAGACAAGCCCGACCCAATTGCATTGGCTCCACCTGACCTCTAGAGAAGTCCTCTTCTGATGGCAGCAGTGGTGGCAGAGAAGGAGATGTGGAGTGGAACATCCGGACTGTATCGGGACAGTGAGCTCTCTCCCTCCTGCGCTCCCGGAGCCGGAAATCAATTCGAGTGGCCAGGGCCACAAGGGAGTCAAGATCCGCGGGAGGATCCTGCGTCGTCAATTTGTCCTTTATACGGTCTGCCGACCCGTTATAAAAGGTGTCGGACAGGGAACCGGGGTTCCAGTTGCTTTCCGCTGCCATGATGCGGAAGTCTATGGAGTAGTCAGCCACCGATCTTTCCCATAAGGACAAGTTCAGCAGACCCCTGGTTGCCTCTCTCCCAGGAGTCACATGATCGAAGATCTTCATCAACTCGGCGGAGAAGGACTTGACGGACGCACAGATAACGGTCACCCAGTCTCTCTCTGTGATCAGGGAGTCGATGTACACCACGTGGGCTTGTGCAGTTGGAAAAGCCGAGGGTTGCTACTTGAAGATAAGGGAGCATTGGACCAGGAAGGGACGGCAGGTACCTGGGGCCCCGGAAGAGCGTTCTGGTGGCAGAATCTGAGCCTTGGAACCAGTTGCTGTTTGAGCAAGAGATTCAGGGACAGCAGTAGGAACTGTGCGACCCGGTTATGCAGCTGAAAACACAGCAAGCTGTTCTTGGAGAATGTTCTTGGTGCGTTCCTGGCGGGCAGTCATGGACCGAATGACCTCGGCTAAAACCTGGAGGTGATAGTCATCACGCTGGGTCAAGCTGGATTTAGATGGTGGGTTCTGCTGAGCAGTATTGCTGTTGGTTAGGTTCATTTTGGCCAGATTTTTCTGCTTGAACACGACGGGTAAGTCTGAAAAAGGGTTTAATCCTTACATCCATCCATCCATTTTCTGCCGCTGTAGCCACTGTAGCAGGTCACGGGGAGCTGGAGCCTATCCCAGCTGGCATAGGGCATGGGGCGGGGGACACTCCGGGCACGACACCAGTGCTCCGCGGAGCCACACACAAAGACAGACAACCACGCACACAAACTCACTCCTATGGGCAATTTGGGACCGGCCAATCAACCTGAAGCATATGCTTTTGGAGGTGGGAGGAAGCCAGACAACCCGGAGAAAACCCACGCAGACACAGGGAGAGTATGCAAACTAAGCACAGAGTGGGACTCGAACCCGGGCCCTAAGCCCCACCCATTTCCGATTAAACCATGCACACTTACGGTTTAAGTCCTGCCCGTTTCGAGTACAGACAAGTGTACAGATAATATAGTATACAAATAGTTTAAATGTTATAATGCTAAATGTTCTATTTTTTACTTAATTGTATACATACATGTTTGAACTGTCTATCTTTTTTTCGTAATTTATTTTTTGAAAATATTTAGTAATGGGACCAGTACAGATAATGGATTAAATGACGTATAAGACCTTCTTATTTTATCACAAACGCTTAATTTAACTACAGCTGTGCTTTAGAACATTTGAACAATCCACCTGTTGTTCTTCTTATTTCCCTTTCGGCTTCTCCCTCCAGGGGTCGCCACAGTGAATCAATTGCCTCCATCTAACCCTCTCTTCTGCACCCTCTTCTCTCACACTAACTGCCTTTGTGTTCTCAATCACTACATCCATATATCTCTTTGGTCTTCCTCTAGGCCTCCTGCATGGCAGCTCAAAACTCAGCATCCTTCTACCAATATATTTACTATCTCTCCTCTGGACATGTCCAAACCATCTCAGTCTGGCCTCTCTGACTTTATCTCCAAAACCTCTAACATGTGCTGTCCCTCTGATGTACTCATTCCTGATCCTATCCTTCCTGGTCACTCCGAAAGGGAACCTCAGTAGCTTCATCTCTGCTACCTCCAGTTCTATCTCCTGTCTTTTCCTCATTGACACTGTCTCCAGACCAAACAACATCGCTGGTCTCACCACAGTTTTGTACATCTTTCCTTTCATTTTAGCTGAAACTCTTCTATCACACATCACACCTAACACTTTCCTCCACCCGTTGTATCCTGCCTGTACAAGCTTCTTCAGAGCAGCTATAAGAATGTTGCATTCAGGGAACCTTTGGGAGCTGCGAGTAGCAGCCCATACTGTATTTTTACCTTTCGTATCCTGAAATTTCTTTCATAACAAGAATCAGTATTTTCCTGTTGAGGCACTTCGTAACTTGAAAATTTCATCTGAAAAGACATTCGTAAGTAGAGGTACCACTGTATATTATATTATATTATTTTATATTATATTACATTATATTAGGCGGCACGGTGGCGCAGTGGGTAGTGCTGTCACCGCACAGCAAGGCAGTTCCGGGTTCGCGTCCCGTTTGCATGCTCTCCCCGTTTGCATGGGTTCTGTCCAGGTTCTCCGGCTTCCTCCCACCCCCAAAAACATTCGCTTTAGGTTAATTGGCCAATCCCAAATTGATCATAGAAGTGAGTGTGTGTGTGCGTGTTTGTCTGCGTCTCTGTATTGCTCCGCGGTGCACTAGCGTCGTGCCTGGAGTTTCCCCTGCCTCACATGTTTGCGTGAGGCAGGGGAAACACACAAATGGCTCTGAACACGCCATTTGTGTGTGTGTGTGTGTGTGTGTGTGTGTGTGTGTGTGTGTGTGTGTGTGTGTGTGTGTGCCTCTGTGCATGTTTGTTTTTCCTCTGCATGTGACTGCGGGCATTTGTGTACATCAGTGTTCCTGGCATGGTTTGTCAAGCACTGTGAGCCCATTTCCCAGAGCAGGATTTGTTTTACAAAATATCCTCCAAAACATTCCTGGAGCCCATCCAATGAAATGGACCATCAGTAAAGTGCTGTCCTCTGTTGGCTCCAAAGCAGGAAGAGTTGGTTTACCAGGCCAGATTGACTCCTGACAGCTTTATTGTTCAGACCCTTCCTGGATGACTGAATTACAGCATGCAGGATATAAGAGGAGAAGATGGGAGAAAACTAGAAACAGACAAAGCAAGAGGGTAAAAATAAAAGGTGAGTGACGTGGGGATATATTACGCAAAAAGATACAACAAATGAGTCGTGTTTCCCCTTATCAAGCAGGTCAAGACTGTCATCTGTCTGAGAAATTAACAAACACATCACTAATGGAATATAGTAAATGTCTAGTTCATTGGACTCTAGCTGGCCCTTCATTAACCTCCACCCCACTGCACTTACAAAATTTATGAACTAAAACCTCTTTATATATCAAAATCTTATTAAAGGTAAAAAAACCCACATGTATATAGACAAGTGATTATGCAGTAACAGAAACATCATTCCATTCACTTAGACAATATACATTCTATTAACCCTTATTACACTATGAACGCGCTTCTGCCTTCAGATCACATGATGTTTTTAAACCATTCATAACAAATAAAGTCTGTCATGTGGATTGCTGTGCGCATGTTTACGCGACAGTATAGATGTGAAACTGTCTTCCGGTTTCTAGTTGGAGCAGATAAACCGGAGATATGATTGTTTACATTTGATTAAAGATTAAGATTAAGATTAAATCTATTTAATTCATCCACACGTGGGGAAATACACTCTTCACTTTACACTCTTCACTCTTTTTGCATGTGGTTACAGTCTTTTGTTAGTCATACATACACACATAGTTTTTTGAATACAGGCCCCTGAACACAACACACTAGGGGCGTGTAGGCATGCAATTAGTAACATATCACACAAACAGTAGGGGGAGGCAGAGTGACTGGTCGCACACAGGGGGTCGTGCCCCAAACGAGCAGCTTGTGGGGGGACACTGCCTTGCTCAAGGGCACCTCGGCAGTGGCTGGGAGGTGAGCTGACGTCTCCCACCGTCAGCTCACACTCTGAGGGATGTCCTGGCGGGAGCGGGATTTGAACCACCGATGGCTGGGCGATCCATCTCAAGACATCTGCTCTACGGCTGAACCACTGCCGCCGCAAAGACAATCAAAGACAATATAGCTGCAAGAGGACAAATGTAGCCACAAGAGGACAAATGTAGCCGCAAGAGGTCAAATGGAGCCGCAAGAGGACACAAGTCAGTGTCTTATTGTGCCGGTCCCAAGCCCGGATAAATACAGAGGGTTGTGTCAGGAAGGGCATCTGGTGTAAAACTTTTGCCAAATCAAACATGTGAATCAAACCAATGACTTCCATACCAGATTGACTGCCATCGGTGCTGTTGATTTACAGGGTGCTGGTGGAAATTGGACTACTGTTGGTTGAACAAGGAGAGGTGGAAAGTGTTTTCGTAGGAAGAGAGAGAAGATGAAAGCAAAGAGTATGGTACTGAGAGTAGGGACACGGAATGTTGGAACTATGACAGGAAAAAGTAGAGACTTGGTTGACATGATGCAGAGAAGGAAGGTAGACATACTGTGTATCCAGGAGATCAGGTGGAAGGGTAGCAAAGGTAAGAAGTTTAGGAACAGGGTTCAAGTTGTTCTATCATGGTGTAGATAGGAAAATAAACAAAGTAGGAGTTATCTTGAAGGAGGAGTTTGTTAGGAATGTCCTGTAGGTAAAAAAGAGTGTCAGATAGAGTTATGAGTCTGAAGCTAGAAATTGAAGGTGTGGTGTTCAACATTGTTAGTGGCTATGCTCCACAAGTAGGATGTGAGCTGGAGGAGAAGGAGAAATTCTGGTTGGACTTTGATGAAGTGATGCAGAGCATACCTAGAAGTGAGAGAGTTGTCATTGGTGCAGACTTCAATGGACATGTTGGTCCAGGAAACAGATGTGACAAGGAGGTGATGGGAAAGTTTGGTATCCAGGAGAGGAATGCAGAGGGGCAGATGGTGGTTGACTTTGCAAAAAGGATGAAAAAGGCTATAGTGAATACCTTCTTCCAGAAGAGGCAGTAACATAGGGTGACCTATAAGAGTGGAGGTAGGAGCACACTGGTAGACTACATCTTGTGTAGACGGTGTAATCTGAAGGAGATCAGTGACTGCAAAGTAGTGGTAGGTGAGTGTAACAAAACAGCATAGGATGGTGGTGTGTAGGATGACTCTGGTGGTGCGGGAGATGGAGAGGGCAAAGGCAGAGCAGAGGACGAAATAGTTGAAGCTAAAAAAGGAAGAGTGTTGCATTACTTTTAGATAGGAGTTAAGACAGGTGCTGGGTGGTCAAAAGGTGCTTCCAGATGACTGGACAACTACAGGTAATGTGATCAGGGAGAAAGGTAGGAGAGCACTTGGTGTGTCATCTGGAAGGGAAGTACATAAGGAGACTTGGTGGTGGAATGAGGAGGTACAGGAGTGTATACAGAGAAATAGGTTAGGTAAGAAGTGGGACACTTAGAGGACTGAGGAGAGTAGACAGGAGTACAGGGAGATGCAGCGTAAGGTGAAAGTAGAGGTAACAAAGGCCAAACAAGGGGCTTAGAATGACTTGTATGATAGGTTGGACAGTAAGGAGGGAGAGACTGATCTATACAGGTTGGCAAGACAGAGAGACAGAGATGGGAAGGGCATACAGCAGGTTAGTGTGATTTAGGATAGGGGTGGAAGTGTATTGGCCAGTAGTGACAGTAGTGTGATGGGAAGATGGAAAGTGTACTTTGAAGAGTTGATGAACGGGGAAAATGAGAGAGAACAAAGACTAGATTAGGTGGCTGTTGTGGACCAGGAAGTAGCAAAGATTAGTCAGGGTGAAGTGAGGAGGGCATTGAAGAGGATGAAGAGTGGATAGACATTCAGTCCTGATGATATATCTGTAGAGGTTTGGAAGTGTCTAGGAGAGGTGGCAGTAGAATTTCTGACCGGGTTGTTCAACAGGATCTTAGATAGTGAGACGATGCCTGAAGAATGAAGGACAAGTGTGCTGGTGCCTATTTTTAAGAACAAGGGAGATGTGCAGAGTTGTGGCAATGGCAGAGGAATAAAGCTGAAGAGCAATTCAGTGAAGTTAAGGGAAAGAGTAGTTGAAGCTAGACTAAGGGCAGAAGTAAGCATTTGTGAGCAGCAGTATGGCTTCATGCTAAAAAAAAGACTACTACAGATGCAGTATTTGCTTTGAGGATGTTGATAGAGAAGTACAGAGAAGGCCAGACGGAGCTGCATTGTGTTTTTGTAGATCTGGAGAAAGCTTATGATGTGGTGCCCAGAGAGGAGCTGTGGTATTGTGTGAGGAAGTCTGGAGTGGCAGAGAAGTATGTTAGAGCAGTACAGGACATGTATGAGGACTGTTAGACAGTGGTGAGGTGTGCTGTAGGTTTGACAGAGGAGTTCAAGGTGGAGGTGGGACTGCATCAGGGATCAGTTCTGAGCCCCTTCTTGTTTGCTATGGTGATGGACAGGCTGACAGACCAGGTTAGACAGGAATCACCATGGATTATGATGTTTGCAGATGGCATTGTGATCTGTAGTGAGAGCAGGGAACAGGTGGAGGAGAAGCTAGAGAGGTGGAGGTTTGTCCTGGAAAGGAAAGGAATGAAGGTTAGCCACAGTAAGACAGAGTACATGTGTGTGAATGAGAGGGACCCAAGTGGAAGAGTGAGGTTACAGGGGGAAGAGATCAAGAAGGTGGAGGATTTTAAGTATTTAAGGTCAACAGTCCAGAGCAATGGAGTGTGGAAAAGAAGTGAAGAAGCGTGTACAGGCAGGATGGAACGGGTCGAGGAAAGTGTTAGGTGTGATGTGTGATAGAAGAGTTTCAGCTAAAATGAAAGGAAAGATGTACAAAACTGTGGTGAGACCAGCGGTGTCGTTTGGTCTAGAGACAGTGTCACTGAGGAAGACAGGAGATAGAGCTGGAGGTGGCAGAGATGAAGCTGCTGAGGTTCCCTTTCGGAGTGACCAGGAAGGATAGGATCAGGAATGAGTATATCAGAGGGACAGCACATGTTAGAGGTTTTGGAGGTTTTGGTTTGGACCAGGGGAGAGATACTGAATATATTGGTAGTAAGATGCTGAGTTTTGAATTGCCAGGCAGGAGGCCTACAGAAAGACCGAAGAGGAGGTTTATGGATGTAATGAGGGAGGACATGAAGTAGTTGGTGAGAGAGAAGAGGATGCAGAAGACAGGGTTAGATGGAGGCAACTCATTTTTGGTGGCGACCCCTGAAGGGAAAAGCTGAAAGGAAAAGAAGACATTTTATCTTAGACAAGCAGTTCAAATGGCTTCTTTTATCGGTGTAATCAGATTGAAGGCACTGTATTTCTGTCTACATAGTCACCATCGTACAAGCGGGGATGCATTTATTCATGTGATTTGAACATGTCTCGCAATTCGTGCATTTTGTCACATGATGCAAACACGTACAGCGATTTTTGCATTTAGTCACGTGATGCAATCATGTCTCGCGATTAGCAAATTTCACGTGGCACTGTGTCTTATTATGACAAACTCCTTTGAAGAGTGGAATAAGTGACACAAACTGTATATAGTTATGTTATAAGCCTGTGGCAAACTTCTTTGAGTTCAAAATCAAATTGATGAGCATGTTTTTGGTTTTTACGAGCAATAAAATACATTTTTTTTCCATTTTCAAATTTGACTGTGTATGTCTATTTTGGCCCAACAAACTCCTTTGAAGAGTGGCATAAGAGACACAAACTGTATATAATTATTTTAGAAGCCTATGATAACCTTTTTGGAGTTAAAAATCAATTTTATGAGCATGTTTTTATGTTCAATAAAATTCAAATTTTCCATTTTTGTATTTGACTGTGTGTCTATTTTGCCCCAATATGTCAATATAGTAAGTTATATGGAACTAATAACTATTTTCATATAGCTGAAGTTTCCTGAAGATAAACACAACAAGCATGGGTATGTTGAATCATTTTTAATGTGGTATATAGAGACAAATATCAAAGGTACCAAAAAACTACCAAAATAGGTCAGGGGTCTAAGAGTTAATATATTCCTAAATGCTGGGACTGAGTGACTGACCCTCCCCATCTAAACTGTCTCCTCCTGCTCACCTGTCAACACCCCCTGGTTACCTGTCCCAACCACGTGGTTACCTGGCCACACCCCCTGGTTACCTGTCCCCACCCCCTGGTTACCTGTCCCCACCCTCTACTCCCCCAGTTCCATCTCTCCCCCATTCCTTCAGCCATTTTAAGAACTTATTTCTATTCAAGGTTGTTGCTTTCTTCATCTTTGATATGACTATTTCTTATGAAGTTTCTGTTGACTCTATATTTCTTGGATCTGCCCCATCTAGTGAGCCTACCTGTACACTTCAATAAACTCCCAATAAGTGGTTGATGGCAACCCCTTACTCTGATAGCTGCATCAGAGGAAGGGGATGCCATCTGGTCAGACAAAGTTACATTTGTAAATTGTCTGACCAGCAAGGTTGTGCAGTAAAACTGGAATACTGGTACCCTATGGTACGATAAATGACTGAATATGTATACCTCTTGTATTAACAGCAACTTTATTCAATTCAGACATTTTTGTTACCAAATAAATTTTCAATTGCCCCAACTTTTCATTTCATTGCAGACAACATGAAATCTACTCTCTGGCAACATTTTGCTTTCCAAGTCTTGGAGTTGTTTAGAGTTGCTAAAAATATGGCAGTTTGTCTAAGACAAAGCTGACCATGACTCTTGGTGAATCATGGTCAGCTTAAAAGACAGGGGAATAATAATAATAATAATGATAATAACAATAGACCTTTATTGTCCCACAGTGGGGAAATTTGTGGGGAAATTAAATGTCATGGGTTAAACATAACTATGATGGGACACTAAAACAACTCAAATTTGATACAAGCACAGAACTTTGATTAAACTTTAGCTAAAGGTCTTTGATGAGTTTCCTTGCCCCATTAAATATTGACCTCTAATCAATGTGCTGGACCACAATTACAAAATGCAGTGAAGAAATCAATCAAATAATGCCACACATGTATAATGACATTGATAGAAGACTAAGACCAAGCAACAGCATCAAATTGAATACATTGAAACTTATTTGATAAAGAGCATTAATTATGCTCTCATGTTGAAAGCGCAGCTATTGTTGAGTCGATTCAAAGTTTACAAAGTTAAACAGTTCACTTGATAGTCATTGTGCAAAATGTGCTCACGGCTTGGTTTGGGTTATTATAGCTTTCAGTCTTTAGTTCACAGCAGTCCCCCAGGTTGCATACATACTGTACATCATAATAAAATACTTCTGTGCAAACGATCTTAACTGCAAATCTTTATGAACCATGTACAACTAGCGTTCAACCAGTTTGAGCAAGAAAAGAAACTGGAGTTTGAGTTGCTAAGTGAATTAATCTGTCCCACTTTTCTTGATTTTGTGGTCCTTTGTATCAAAACCAAGAAGAGTGGTTTTCAACAGTAACTTCTACACAGCCCTATTCCATCCATCCATCCATCCATCCATTTTCCTCCCAATCACGCCCTTCCAGGTCTCACTGTCATTGCCTACGTGAGCATTGAAGTACACCAGCAGAACGATGGAGTCCCCAGTGGGAGCGCTCTCCAGCACCCCCTCCAAGGACCCCAAAAAGGGTGTGTACTCTGAACTGCTATTTGGTGCATAAGCACAAACAACAGTCAGGACCCGTGACCCCATCCGAAGGCGGAGGGAGGCTACCCTCTCGTCCACAGGGGTGAACCCCAGGTGCCAAGCCGGGGCGCTATAAGTATACCCACGCCTGTTCGGCGTCTCTCACCATGGGCAACTCCAGAATGGAAGAGAGTCCAACCCCTCTCGAGAGGACTGGTACCAGAGCCCAAGCTGTGTGTGGAGGGGAGCCCGGCTATATCTAGTCGGAACTTCTCGACCTCACACACCAGCTCGGTCTCCTTCCCTGCCAAAGAGATGACATTCCACATCCCAAAAGCCAGCTTCTGTAGCCGAGGATCGAATCGCCAAGGTCCCTGCCTTCGGTCACCGCCCAGCTCACAATGCACCCGATCCCTATGGCCCCTCTCACAGGTGGTAAGCCCATGGGAAGGGGCCGTCCTTTGTCTGGTCCCTCACCTAGGACGTATTTGTCATGGGTGACCCTGCCAGGGGCACAAAGCCCCAGACAACTTAGCTCCTAGGATCATTGGGACACACAAACCCCTCCACCATGATAAGGTGACGACTCAAGGAGGGGACCAGCCCTATTCATTTCATAAAAAAAACTTTATAAATAAATCCACTTCCACAAATGATTTGCCCTTTTCTGCAAAAGACTTTTTCAGCACAAATTAGAGTACAATCAGCAATATGATGGGATCCTTTTATGTAAATTGCTGACTGTCCATTTGTCACATTTTGAGCAAACAATGCAGCTGTCCACCAACTGAAAACCACAAACTTACCAGTTACATTCAAATTCAAGGTGTTGGCTTGTTGAACCACATCAGAATACATAAATTGTTTGGAATAGCAAATAAATCTGTCTTGATTCTTGACTTCTCTGCAGTCTCAGATTGTCCAGGTCACTGTGATGCAGCACTCAAATCCATTCAAATACAGCCTGAGGTGGAGGCCCCGGATTAATCACTGGATCATTGTACAAACATCAGAACTGGTGCGCCTTCTGTCCTATATGACATTATTAAAGAACCATTTTTGTGCAATTTGCTCAATACCATCACATTCTGCCAAATATAGTCAGCAGTGTGGATCTAATAAGTCATCATTTTAAATCACAACACGAACCAATCTTTAAAAGCTAATTGTTAGTGGGTGGGATGGTGGTGCAGTGGGTAGCGCTGTCGTCGCAGAGACGGACGGTTCCAGGTTTGCGTCCCGCTCTGTGCGGAGTTTGCATGTTCTCCCTGTGTCTACATGGGTTCTTTCCGGGTTCTCCGGCTTCCTCCTACCTCCAAAAACATGCTTTGAGGTTATTTGATCATTTTCAAATTGTCTGTAGGTGTGAGTGTGTGCGAACATGGATGTCCGGGCCTCTGTGTGGCTCCGCAGTGCACTGGTGTTGCCCCCGGAGTTTACCCCGCCTCACACATAAAGCCAGCTGGGAAAAGCTCCAGTTCCAGTGGTAGGAAATGGATGGAATAATTCTTAGTGAAGCCTGCTCTTTTTATTACATGCATGCTTTGTGTTTGAAAGCTCATTCTTTTGTGAATTCTAAATCTTGAAAAACTTGACTATCTTGCTCCAAAAAACCCAAAAAACTATATGGCTTACAGATGGTGTCAAAATTTGTTGCTAAGCCAGTTTATTTTTTTATGGTATGGTTAGACCATAAACTTTTCTTTTCGATTCTTAATCATCTCCATAATGTGAACATTGAGCTTTAATTTTATCCTTGAAGTTTTCTCAATGATCTCTGCATCCCAGCCGGTCCTGTTCTGTTACTGGGAGATGCTTTTCGAATACAGAATCAAATCAAACTAACACATTTTGATGAGAAATATCAAATCAAATCTTGACTGTCATTTAATCAATAAAAGATACCTATATATGCTTTATGATAAAACTTTAACAATTATATACATTTTCAAGTATATTGGATTTATTAACTGTACATTCATTCATTCATTTTTGATACCTGTTTCATTCGCTGTATCAGTGTGCTGGAGCCTATCCCAGCCAACTGGCGGCACAAGGCAGGGGATACTCCAGTGCACTGCAGAGCCATATAGAGACACACAAGAAGGCGCACACACACTCATATCTACAGGCAATTTGAAGCCAGTCAATTCATCTGAAGTGCATATGTTTGGAGGTGGTAGGAAGCCGGAGATGCCGGAGAGAACTGGCAACAAGGCTACCCACTGCAAGATCGTGCTGCCAAAATAAACTGCAAATAAGATGTCTAAAAGCTTTACGTAGCAGAAATAAAACATACATTTTATTAGTTTTACTTTTGATTTGCAGTGAGTTTTATCCTTTGAAAGTGTCAATCAAACTGCTCAGTTTACTTAGAAAGTAATTATTCACCCCCTCTGATTCACAAGTAACTCACTAATTCAAAGATGACAATAATGCTTTATTGTTTTTATTTTTGCTAATTACAGCTCATTTGCAGGAGATCGAAGAATTTATTTCAGCAGCTTAAATGAATAAGAACTTAAACAGAGTATGGCCAAAGGCCAAAACACTCATTAAGCTTATTCACAAATGTCACTCTCACCAGAGAGTCAATCCAGTGTCAAACTAGCTAACATCTATGTGGATCCCTGGCCCATGATCTCTTTGGAGAGTGGTCTGAGGACTAGATTTGGTTGTATTTCAGATGTATGCCATAAAAGCATGTACGCAACAACAATGGAAAGCATCTTAGAAGCCAATCAAACACCACAAGAACAAAACAGCACACACTGGTTATACAAGTGAACAGTTGCTAAGTGGCTGTGCAAACGTGGCAGAAAAAAATCAAACAGCTTTGGATCAACAGACAAAATAAATTTTTTCCTCTGTCTCAGATCAGTGTGTGTGTGTGTGTGTGTGTGTGTGTGTGTGTGTGTGTGTGTGTGTGTGTGTGTGTGTGTGTGTGTGTGTGTGTGTGTGTGTGTGTGTGTGTAGGCTTATCCACAAATAGGAAATGGTGTGGGTTGTTAGCACTCCGGGCAATTCCGCCTTTTTGTGACTATGCATGTGTGTGTAAGACAGAAAGACAGGAACTGAGAGTGTGGGTGTGTGCAGGGTTTGGTGATATTGTGTACATGTGCGTATGAGTATGTGTGTTGTGGTGTGGGGGTGTGTAAGAGATGAGGAGCGAACAGGTCTTTTCTAAATGAGGAGGAGAATGAGCGATCAGGAGAGAATTAGTCATAGAAAGAGATTCTTGTGCCTCTGATATGCAGAATTTCCATTGCTCACCTTCCCTTTTTTCCCTTTCTCTCTGGTGTGTGTGTGTGTGTGTGTGTGTGTGTGTGTGTGTGCGTATAGGCAAATTATATGGTCAAAACTTAATATCCATATCTATCCGGTCAAACCACACCAACTTCCAGTTTAAGCCCCGCATACTCTGAGTACAGATATGGATACAGATAATATGGATGGTTGAACAGATACAGGTAGTGGTGTACTCGCTCATCCCTAATATCTATCTATCTATCTACATATATATATATATATATATATATATATATATATATATATATATATATATATATATATATATATATATATATATATATATATATATATATATATATATATATATATATAAAATGTCCCTCTCACCCTTGTGGGGTGGTATCTGTGTGTCATCCTCAAGCTCGGGTCCTCTACCAGAGGCCTGGGAGTCTGAGGGTTCTGCGCAGTATCTTAGCTGTTCCTAGGACTGCGCTCTTCTGGACTGAGGCTTCAGATGTTGTTCCAGGAATCTGCTGGAGCCACTCTTCCAGCTTGGGGGTCACTGCCCAAAGTACTCCTACTAGCACGGGGACCACATTAACCTTCCCCTTCCACATCTGTTCCAGCTGTTCTTTCAACCCTTGATATTTCTCAATCTTTTCATGTTCCTTCTTCCTGATGTTGGCGTCAGCTGGAATTGCCACATCTATCACCACTGCTCTCTTCTGCTCTTTGTCCACCATCACTATGTCCGGTTTGTTAGCTAGCAGCTGTTTGTCAGTCTGGAAGCTGAAGTCCCACAGGATCTTAGCCTTAATGTTCTCAACCACCTTTGGTGATATGTCCCATTGGGACTTAGGTACTTCTAGTCCGTACTGGGTACAGATGTTCCTGTACACTATCACAGCTACTTGGTTGTGCCTTTCCATGTATGAGCTGGCGAGCATCTTATACCCTGCTACAACATGCTGAACTGACTCTGGGGCTTCTTTACATAGCCTTCACCTTGGGTCAGATCTACTGTGGTAGATATTGGCCTCTATTGCTCTTGTACTCAGGGCCTGTTCTTGTGCTGCCATGATCAGTGCCTCTGTGCTGTCTGTCAGTCCAGCTTTATTCAGCCATTGGTAGGTCTTCTTGATACCAGCCACTTCCTCTATCTGACGGTGGTACATGCCGTGTAGGGGCTTGTCCCTCCATGTTGTCTCCTCCACCTCCTCTTCCTCAGGTTTCTGCTGTCTAAGGCATTCACTGAGCAGTTCATCTGTTGGAGCCATCTTCCTGATGTACTCTTGGATTTTCGATTTTTCATCCTGGACTGTGGCCCTGATGCTCACTAGTCCTCGGCCTCCCTCATTCCGCTTAGTGTACAGCCTCAGGGTGCTGGATTTGGGGTGAAACCCTCCATGCATGGTGAGGAGCTTTCTAGTCTTAATATCTGTGGCTTCTATCTCCTCCTTTGGCCAGCTTATGATCCCAGCAGGGTATCTGATGAATGGCAGTGCATACATGCTGATGGCTCAGACCTTGTTCTTGCCATTCAGCTGACTTCTTAGGACTTGCCTTACTCTCTGGAGCAGGGGTCACCAACCCGGTGCCCGCGGGCACCAGGTCGCCCGCAGTGACCACATCAGTCGCCCGTATGCCAGTTGTAAAAATGGCACTAATTATGAATTAGATCTGTCTAAAATTTTATTTAATTGTGTTGCTACTCTTTTTGAATTACATTTACAGTTATATAAATTTAAAAATGAATACATAAAAATGTTTAAAAAAAGTATATCATAAAAAAAAAGTTTAATATATGAACTCTGACGTAGTATGGGTCGGAGGTCAGTCTAGTGCCCTTGACAAACCAGCTTTGCTGAGAGGAGCTTGTGAGCGCTGCATTTTCAACCCACAAAAAATGGCAGAAAAAAGGAAGAAAACATAATTTTCACATTGAATGGGAGGAAGAGTTCTTTTTTACTTACGTGAAAGAAAACTGTGTGTATCATTTGCGGTGCGACTGTGGCGACGGCTAAGTGGCACAACGTGGAGAGACACCTCACTACATGCCACAAAAGCTACCATGCTAACTACCCACCAGGCAGAGCACTACAGACGGAAAAGCCTGTGAGTTAAAGGCAGCTTTGGGCAAACGGCAGTCTTTTTTTATGAGGCCGGTGAAAAACGCTCAAAAAACAACCAGAGCCTCATTGAGAGCTACACATTTTTTGATAAAGAAGAAGGAGTTCTCAGACGGGGAGGTTTTCAAAGAAGCAATGATGATTATTGCGAACACTGTACTTAAAGACAAGAAGAATGGAAGTGATATCCTCTCCATTTTCTCCGATGTCCAGCTGGGGGCGAGCACGATGGCTAGAAGAGTGTCTGCTATGTCTGGGAACTTGACAGAGCTGCTGGACTGGCGAGGTGCAGCTGGTTTAGCATCCAGTGCGACAAGTCTGTGGACAACAGTAGTACTGCGCAGCTAATGATCTTTATTCGGTTGGTATTTGATGATTTCTCCACTAAAGAAGAACTCCTGACACTACTGCCCACGAAGCTGAAGACAACTACGAGGGGAGTTGACATCTATAACGCAGAGAAAAAAGTACCACTGCAGAAGCTGGTATCGGTGACTACAGACGGAGCTCCTGCTATGACAGGCCAGCATGCAGGATTCATCGCACACTGTAAGGGTGACACAGACTTCCCACCATTTCTGCATTACCACTGCATCATTCACCAGCAGGCAATATGTGCAAAAGTGACCGGCTTTGAGCATGTGATGACTCCCATCGTGAAGATCATAGACGACATCCGCTCCAAAGCAAAACAGCACAGGAGATTCAAGGTGCTATTGGAGGAGCTGTCAGCTGAATATAGTGACCTGTTACTGCACACAGAAATCCAATGGCTGAGCAGGGGACGGATTTTGCAACGTTTTTTGTCGCTTTTAGGTGAAATCAGAGTTCATGCAGTCCAAAGGTGAAGACACCACTCTGCTGGAGGACACTGAGTGGATACTTGACCTTGCATTTTTAACTGACATCACTGGGAAACTACACCTTTTGAACTGTGAGCTGCAGGGCAAATGTAAGACTGTTGCTGACACGATAAGTTCTGTCAATGCATTTAAAGCCAAGATGAGTATTTTCTCCATGTATTTACAGAGGAAAAAGGTGCTGCACTTTCTCTCTGTGCAGTCAGTGCTGAAAGACAATGCTTGTGCATCTGAGACTTTAGACAAAGCTGCAGAAAAGTACTCTCAAGTCATTAACAGACCTGGGCAAGAGTTTGAGAAGAGGTTTTGTGACTTTGATCAGCTTGAGCCATGTGTGTCATTCATTTCCAATCCTTTCATGCAAGTGGATACAAAATGCATTGCTGAGAAACAAAGTGCAACGTTCAACTTGGATGTGGGACAGGTGGAGATTGAAATTGTAACATTGCAAAATGACCTCCACCTCAACCAGGCCGCATCAGACTTTTGGTACCTTGCAGACACTGAAAAGTACAGTGGTGTATGCACAGCAGCCATGAAGGTTGCCAGCATGTTTGGTTCAACCTATCTGTGTGAATCAGCGTTTTCTGACATGAACTTCATTAAGAACAAACACAGAACCCGCCTCACTGATGCACATCTGCAAGATTCACTCAGAGTTTCAGTGTCAACTTACATTCCAGATTACAGTACACTGGTGAAGAGCATGCAATGCCAGGGTTCCCACTAACAAAGAAACAAATGCCAGATGTTGTTGGTGGCAACATGTCATGGCAAAGATAAATTGAAAAACTGTTAGATGTGTTACTAAGTGTAACAGACGTGGTGATTTGTTTTAATGGCTGCAGATATAGTGATTAGTACAGATGTGATAAGATTTATTTTAAAAGGAGTCGATTTTTGTTAAATCTTACATAATTGATAAATTGTATAAACATGGTTCAGAGTTTGATTTGATAAAAACTGTTAGTGGCTAGTAAAAATTGAAAAAAATATTTCCTACAAAATGTTGTGGAAGTGATCATTTGAAATTAAAACAATTGGATATTGCATATCATTAATAATAATATAAAATTAAAGGTACATTGTGTAACTTTGTTATTTCAGAAGTGTATTATCAAAGTGGTAGCCCTATGCATTACTCAGTGCCCTTGAAGTAGCTCTCAGTTTCAAAAAGATTGGTGACCCCTGCTCTGGAGGTATTTGGCTGTGGATGACTTCCTTGCGGCCTCCTCATGATTGCCATTAGCCTGTGGGATTCCAAGGTATTTGTAGCTGTCCTTGATGTCTTCTATCCTGCCCCCTGGTAGGTCAACCCCTTCAGTTCTGATCATCTTGCCTCTTCTTGATACCATCCGCGGCCCAGTGGTCCCCAACCCCTGGGCCGCGGACCACTACCGGTCCGTGGGTCATTTGGTATCGGGCCGCACAGAATTAAAAAATCATTTACATTACTTCCGTTTTATTTATTTCAAAGTCGGAAAGAAGTTTTATTTTGAAAAGTGACGTCTGTCATGCTTGACTGGTCTCGGTCACATGAGAAGTTACCCCTAAATTAAGCGCTCACCACCGGTCCAGTGTATTGGATTGAAATCAAGGCAGATTATCCTGAGATCGCCCAAAAATTATCGCAAACCCTGTTTCCATTTCCAAACTCCTGTCCTTGCGAAGCGGCATTTGTTTGTTTGTTTATTGTCTGTTGATGTCTGCATTTCACATAAAACCACTGCGGATGATTTATTATTAGACTACAGCTGTCCTGGCATCATTAACGATTATAGAGCAAATGAAGGCCGGTCCGTGAAATATTGTCTTAGATGAAACCGCTCCGTGGCGCAAAAAAGGTTGGGTACCACTGATGAATGACATCCCTATGTCCTCGCTGTAGATCCTGGTGGTGTGGATCAGTGAGTAAATTCCTCGCTCGTTCCTGGCATACAGCTTGATGTCATCCATGTAGAGGAGATGGCTGATTGTTGTCCCGCTTCAGAATCGGTATCCGTAGCCACTCTTTGTGATGATGTGACTGAGGGGGTTCAGGCCTATGCAGAACAGCCGTGGTGATAGTGCATTGGTATATGCCGCACTTGATGTTAACTTGATGTGCCTCATATATGGATTAATATT
The DNA here is from genome assembly GCF_040054535.1 of Antennarius striatus. Lineage (NCBI taxonomy): Eukaryota > Metazoa > Chordata > Actinopteri > Lophiiformes > Antennariidae > Antennarius > Antennarius striatus. The sequence goes on along the minus strand of NC_090785.1, from coordinate 20,145,965 downwards.
AATATTAATATTGGTTAAAAACAAGATCGCTGAAAAAAAGCAGTCTGGTCGGCAGTTATGCCGCACTACCCCACCAGGGGGCACCCTCTGAAGGCACTCTGGCCAGTCTACACCCCCTAACAATGGTAGTCAAGGGGCGTTGAAGTGCTGTCACTGACCTGGTGTCTGACGGCAGAGCAGCTTGCGGAGAATACCAGTGTCTGGTTATGATAACGTAGCAAAACACAGGGAATTTTCAACAATTCTATTAATAAAGTTTGACTGACTGAGCTACCTCAGTATTTCCCAACCACTATGACGCTACAAATAACCCACTTTAATCTTAATTGGTCTAAAGAATGCCATTGTCAAGTGTCAGTGCTGTAATCTGAAATCTAGTGACGGTACATTCTATTAGTCTGCGGAAACACACAGACAAACTGGCATAAAGGTGAATGAAAGGCCCATGAAGCTGAACTTCCAGCCTTTTCTGAAATTTGAAGAGCTGAGTCCCTGCTAGACAAAAGGTGCCTAGTATGAGGAAAACAGAGCGTCGCACTTGCCAGTAAATTAGTAGCCTGACATTAAAAACTGATTAAAAAATTGTTTAGGACACACAGTGCAGCAGTAAATAGCTGCACCTCACCTCTCACTGGACTGAGCTATCGATCAAAACAAGATTTGATGAATAAACAAAGACAAACGTCGGAGCTTAAATATCTGTTTCGAACTTCAGATCAAGAAATAATCCGCATTGTTCCAATTGAGTGGTCCACTCGTAATGAATTTAACCAGTTTTTAATGTCAGGTTTTTTAATATGATGATCCCCACTTTGACTGCACTTGTATATTTGACTACAGTAACATTTGTGTGTTCCATAAATGTATGTGTGTACGACATTTTTCGTTATGGCATGTGATTGTAGCCCCCGCGACTTTATGAATAGCTCTACATACTGTGTTCTTCCCGAGGTTTTCGGCATCGCCAACAGAATACATAAAAGTACCTATGAATGAATGAATCAATCCATGATTTACTTAAACAAATAATATATTAATGGCATTTTATCTGTGGATTGCTTGTAACCCATCCAACGAGGGATTTAAGGACATCATAATAATTACGAACATCACTAAGAAATATATTAACTGTGGCAAAGAACCTCAGTGCAATGCACACTGTCTGCGGGACTGTCAGCGCGTGGTTGCGGTGTGTTACATTACTGATGTAAGGCTCCAGCAGCTGACAGATTTAATGTAACCCCTCTCCCCAAAACCTGTACCTTTCGTACGGATTACAGCGATCTCTAAATATTCTCTCGCGCCTGAGCGCTCTTCGCACAAGCTGTGCACCAAGATCCACCGGGTTCTCATAAAATGGACAGCCCATTTTCCAAGAGAACTGATTGGTCAGTAGATGGGGCTGTTATACCCGCTGAGCTCTGAATGGTCAGTAGGTGGGGCTGTTATACCTGCTGAGCTCTTATCCTGAATTTATCCTACTCTGGAGCAGGTTAGGTATTCAGCATAGGTTACCGTGACAACGTAGCCTGATAGAAAGTCAGCCACCTATATGGTACCGAAAAGCCAGGGTTAAGCCTGAAGTTATCTTGCTAAGCCATAATCCAGCTTTAAGGTACAGGCCTCTACTCTATTTGGAAAGATCCATGAGATGACTTCTGTTAGGATTTGGCACTATAGAAATAAAATGCAATTTGACTATATTTTTAAATAATTTTGTACCACAGTATTTTGTAGTACTTTTATCAGTAAATCTCAGCAGCTAAGCAAAAAACCCATGCGTGTTGACTTCTTTCTAAGATGGCAAAGTTTTCAAGTGATCAGGTTTTGTTGATGAGGCTCAGAATGGCCTTGTTGACATAACAATAGGGGCAGTTCACAATTGATTAAAGGTACTCACAGGGCCCGTTTCACAAAGGCAGGATTAACATACCCTGAGGTAAACCTGTGGTTCTGGGTTGATTTACCCTGAACTTGAAAAACCAAGGATTTTGGTTTCACAAATGCTTTTCAGGGTTAGTTTTTCTAACCCGGAATAGGGTGACCCGCGGTTTAACAGGTGCGACAACTGTAAAAAAAAAGCCATCACCATTGGAGCCCCAATTTGACGATTCACCATGACAACAGACGAGACACACACCGCAACGCTTTACGGCAGTCGGAGTACAGCAGCTGCAAAGAGAGAGATGTTGTTGGGATGAAATGCTGCTCAAGTCAATGCGTAAGTTTAAACGTAGTCCATTGCACTCACAGTAAAAATACGTATGTAAACGGCTTCAATTATACAGTATGTAACCGGGTGGAAACACGAAACCTAACGATTGCTAAAATATGTGGGAAGAAAAAACGTTAAAATATGTGAAACATATTAAGCTTATGTTTTTTTCATTTAGAACACCTTTTTTATTTGAATTCATACATTTATCATTCAATCCTTCTTATTTTTTTTTTCATTTATAATTTCATTTTATCCCAGAGGTCTTTTGCTTCAGTAGGTGGTCCTGTGAAGAAAAACTTTAAAAAGTGATTCCATTGGTTCGTTTCAGTTGAGCTGAGTTGCTATTTGGCTAGGACAACGTATGTCCCGCCCCCTTTCACGCGAGAAACGCGGTAATAGTGTGTGAAAACGAAACAAACTGAGAGCAGCAAGACGGTAACAGAGACACGGAGAATTTATGTGATAAAACTTGTAAATTCTTTATGTTGGTATGAGAGACTGTGCGAGCAGATAAAAGTTGTGAACCACTGAAGCGACCCTGGGAACATCCAGTGGTTGTTTTATTACTTTCTTGTCCCGGTGAGTACTAGCTGCATTAGCAGATAGCTCCGCAAATTAGCCCAGCCTCGTGGTGTGTTAGCCACCTAGTGGGGCGTAAGGTCGTAAAGTGTGGTATTTTTCTAATGATTGCGACGGAAAACCGGGAATGTGTGAACAAAAAAATGAGTATGTGTGCATGTTATTTACATATTGCAAGGAGAGAAAGACACTGTTAAGCTGAGGTTCATGTCTTATGAAGCTACAATTTATAGGCAAGCACAGTAATGTGATGAGATTTATTAATTTTATGTTACATTATACAGCATATAGTGTTTCAAGATTAAGTCTGAATGGTTTAGATCATTAGTATGTGCGTTTCTGATTGTTAATCTATAATTTCATGATTTTGTTTTAACTATATAACAGTGAAATGGACATTTCATGTTTATACATTCAATGCAGCAGTTATCTTTTAATAAGTTAACCATGAAAAGTTGCACTTTACCTGGATACTGGAAAAAGAATAAAACTACAGTTAATAGAGTTTGAACAGAGTTATATCAGCCCTGTTGTGTTATACAGGCTGTTTTTTTTTTTTGATACCCTGAGATTCTGGACCCTGGATTGGGAATGATTCTCTCTCTGACGAGGAGATGGCGAGCTACCCGAGTGAGCATCTGGACTATGGAGGGACCTTCCCATTCTTCATGTGCTGTCCTGCCAGAGTGGTAGGGCTGAGGAAAGGGACTTCCTAGGACAGTTGAACTGAACTATTTTTGGGAAAGATATTTTATTTTATTTCATTAAGGTTGCACCCAGTAACTAAAGTGACTGCCGGCAGTGGTTATAAATTGTTTATTTGTTAAAAGTGTTAATACAGTGTTACTGAAACTGACTCGTGTGTTCTCCTTTCTTACTCATTGCGTGTCCAACCTTTTTCCAACCTAGCCCTAAAAACCTAGTGTGTACTTTACCTGTAAAGGGGGTTACAAGTAGTTTATTAATTTATTTTATTTAGGTGCGATCCAGCGAGGGAGAAGCGCACATGTCAGCAGCTGAGAATGAAGTATACAAAAGAGGGCTGTCAGCTTAACGCGTGAATTAGATTAATTAATTATGCTGCAAATTAACGCGCTATAAAAATTAACTCAATTAATCGAGAGTGGCAAGTCAATCGGCACGCATTTTAAATTTGGCTCATTGAGTGACCCGTAGGCTGCAGTGGCATGTCACTTCGTACCTGCGGCAGTAGTCAAAAGCAGGGTGACTAACAACAGAGATGGACGCGACACAGGAGAGCGAGCCAAGCCCACTCGGGTGTTTTTGCCAAACATACATGAATCACTGTGTACGTTTGACACATCGTGTCAATTCGTGATGACACTCCCCCCTTAGCCATCACTGGCTGCAGGTGATCATGCTACATCGATTAGCCTACCTGTGCTACATGGGATTTTGCACACTCAGTAGCCGATTTATGCCTGTCATGATGGTACGTCATCTGATTGCTTTCTTATGTGGCAGGATGATGTGTCTCATCTGTGTTTAATTATGAGCTGCTGTGTAGAGTAACTGTCAGCCAATGACCTTATGGTGGCACTCTATAAAAGGGAGTGTTGGCGGCCTCCCCTCCCTCTTGCTCTGGCCGTCCTTGTCACTTCTGGGTCCTGTCGTTCCCTCCCTCTCGCTGTTACCTGTGCAGGTATGTTGGCAGTGGCTGCTAGTAATGCCCATTCAATATTGTTGCACTGATTTGCCTGGAACCAGACAGGGATGCCCTCTGTCTCCCCTATTGCTCGCAATATTTATTGAACCACTGGAAGTAGCAATACGTCAAAACCCACATATTAAAGGTATCTGCTCTCATGTATAGAAACACAAAATCCTGATATTAATATTACATATTAACAGAGAACTCGTGGAATCCTGCAGTCCACAGCTCACTTTATTCTTTTCCCATGGGTAATATTAGATATATGAGTATAAATATTTCTAATAAAGTCTCAGAACTAGTCCATTTAAACTTCACCCCACTTTTAGAAAAAGTCTCTGGTGATCTATGGTGGAATAACCTTCTCATCTCCCTTCTGGGAAAAATAGCTACTGTTAAAATGAAAATATTACCTCAAATCAACTACCTTTTTTCCATGATCCCGTTTAAGCCAACATCAAAGTGGTTCCAATCATTAGACTCTGCCATTGGTAAATTCTATTCAAAAAACAAAACAGCTAAAATTAGCCTGACAACTCTCCAGAAAAAGAAATCTGAAGGTAGTCTGGAGGCATCCAACTTCATGCAGTATTACTTAGCAAACCAACTACAATATCTGATCAATATATTGATATTGATCAAGAAATCCTGATGCTTTACCGGTTTCTGAAACATGGCTTAGAAGGAGCATTGCGGATGTTGACACTTTAATTCCAGGTTATAATGTCTTTCGCCAGGACAGAGCTACCAAGGGTGGGGGCGTGGCTCTTTGTGAAAGAGCATCTGCAATGCTCTATTTTATTGTCAAAGTCTGTTCCCAAGCATCTCAAACTGCTGGTGTTAAAAATCAATCTGTCAAACATTTTTTCTCTTTCTGTTGCTGTCTGTTATAGACCACCCTCTGCCCTACTATGCTCTCTAGCTGTACTCACTGATCTTCTTGCCCCGTACATCTCCTCTGAGTTAATTCTACTGGGTGACCTAAATTGGGACATGTCTAGCCCCCCAGATATGGTCATGCAACAATTTGATGCCCTAAACCTCTTCCAAATTATTTCAGAGCCCACCAGACATAATTTGAAATCTCCATCTTCTGCATCACTGTTAGATGTGATCCTCACAAACACCCCTTCTAATTATAAATCTGGCGTCTTTAGTCAAGATCTGAGTGATCATTGTGCTATTGCCTGCATACGCTCTGGTTTCTCAGTTAAATGTCCACCTGTGACTGTAGCCAGATGCTCCATGTAGAAGTTTAACCGAGACGCCTTTCTCCATGAAATTACTGCAGTGAAATGGGATAGAATTAATACGTTTTCAACTATGGATGCTGCCTGGTCCTACTTTAAGTTGACCTTCAGTCAGATCATCAGCAATCACGCTCCTCTCATAAAATCTCAAATCAAAGATCACTGCAGCCCCTGGTTTTCCCGTGACATAGCCACATTAATCCACCAGAAGGACACCTTATGGGGGGAACGGGAAAGCCCGTTCCTCCTAGTCACCTGTCGACTGGCTTGCCTTTAGGCAGTGTAGGAACAAATGCACTCAGGCTGTCAGAAAAGCCAAAGTCACTCATTATCTGGACAAATTTGCATCCTGTGGTTCTGGTTCCAAGACAATTTAGAAAACGGTCAAGTCCGTGGAAAATAAGCTTGCCCCACCCCGTTTTCCTAGTGCAATGACCTTTGGTGACTCTGTTGAGTTTGTGACCAGCTATAAATACCTCGGTCTCTGGTTGGACTCATCCCTCTCCTTCACCACCCACATTAAGCACCTGCAATCAAAAGTCAAAGCTCGCCTGAGCTTCCTCTACCGGAATAAGGCCTCCTTCACCCGTTCAGCCAAACGCACGTGTGGTACACTCAAAATATATGGTCATATTTGTTTTTATTGTTGGGGATTAATTTTACATGTTATTTTACTGATTTGTCAGCACTTTATTTTCGCCAATTCTAATTGATGAAATATTTTTATATTAACGTCTGTCCTCCCAGATAATAATTTTGTCTTTATTTTGAGACAAAATAACTCAGGTAGCAGGGAAACAGGAGGGTGGAACCTAAGTGCGGGTCGCGTTGCACCCAGGTGACTCTAGGTGATGGACCTCGGCAACTCTCCTGCAGAACATAGTGGAGATGCAACAAGGGTGTTTCGTCTCTCTCATTCCTGTGACTGTTTTCCTGTGTTTTCAGGTTAGTATACTGTGACAATCACAAAATGACTACCTCCTAAGAGTTAATTATTTTTAGCATAATTGACATGCTTTGGTGGCGTTTCTCAATGTATAAAAGTAAGTTTGATGTTAGTTAGAAAGCTCCGCCTAGCAAGGAAAACCGCTTGGCGGGAGTTTGAGAAAATGGCACCTACCTGTTAAATATTAGGCAGAGTTCATTTGCATATGTGCACATTGCGTGGCAAGATTTTAGTTGTTTTCCCTCTTTTGGCCCTGCACACCGGACAATCATTGTAAAAGGAGTGTTTCTGTTGGGATATGATTAAACTAATACTATAGGATCTTTGTTTACTGTGGTGCATTATGGAAATTACTTGAACAAGCCAATGCATATATTTTTGAATGGGTATTTCCTGTTTATAAAAAGCACTTTTAGTTTCATGTGCCTTTCAGGAATAGTTACAGTATGAAGGGTGAAACTGCATTATCTTCAGTTTTAAATGTGTTAGTTTTACTGTATATGAGTCCATTAACATTCCCTATGCAATGAGTTTACTGTTTTAGATTATACCAGTCTTATACTACTGTAAGTAGCTTTCAGTGGATTTTGGTACAGTAAATATGAAAATGACTTTAGAGCACTATATATCATAGTAGCCATGGTAATAGCATAAATGCCGAAAATATGCTTTTGGGACAAAAGTAATGTACCATCTGAATCCCTCTGGTTCATGTTTATTTATTTTTGGTTTATTTTGAGTTTTAAGGGGAAAATCTTAAACTGACTGTGATGTGAGATGGAGCGCAATACACTGTGTCCAGAAGTTGAAGCATGGACATATGAGAGCCACACAATGGACATTGAGACATGAACTTTGTTGTATTAGAGAGAGATTAGGGACATTAATGTTTATTGTAATGTTGTGAATAATTGTAAAATAAAAAGAACATACTGGAGATGCAACAAGGGTGGTTCGTCTCTCTCGTTCCTGTGACTGTTTTCCTGTGTTTTCAGGGTGCGAGGCGTACAGACTGGACATCCCTCCACACCAGACGGCTCCACCACTGGCTTCACCTCATTTACAAATCCATTCTTGGAAAAACACCTCCCTACCTCTCCTCCCTTCTACACCACTCCCATCCTGCCCGCAATCTTAGGTCCAGTAAGCTCATCAAACTCTCCATCCCTAAAGCCAGTACTGTCTTTGGTCGCAGTGCCTTTCCTGGGCTTGCGCTAGCCATTCGCCACTTCGCCATAGGCGAATTCAATTCCAGATTGGCTACAATGCTTTTAGACTGTGAAGCCACAGTGGCTTTCTTATTTTTACGGAAAAAAGGCTAAAACTTTTTCGCTCACTAGCGGCGCCCGCAATTTGCACAATTTCCGCTAGCGAGCGCCGCTACTTCCCCTAGCGAACGGCGCTAGGCACCGCTATTTCCGCATGGCGACGGAATTTAGCCGAAGCATGCCGACGGAAATAGTTGAAGTGACCCGAACGCTCCTGATCATTAAATATGCACTCGGGTCATGACCTCCTTCCGTCCAATGAAAAACAAAAATATTGTTTTTTTACAAGCTGAACCCGCAAATTGGTGTACGACAAGGTGAGGAAGATCGATCAAAAGAATCCAGTATTTTCTAGTAGAGTTTGTGTTAAAGTCCTCATTAATAAACAAATGGTGAATGCTGAGAGGGGGGAGGAGTGGTGACAGACCGATCAGAAGGTAAATGAAAGATATTATCAGTACTTGTTTGTAGTCTTAGACTTTTGTTCCCTATGACCGGCAGGAATAACCAGCGATGAATGTAAATATGTATTCACCTCGCTTGGTATTTTTCATGCCTTTTCAAATTGAAATGAAAAATCATGTTATTGAATTAAAAAATAAAAAACAAAATAAACTATGGCATACCAATAGTGTTGGTGGTGGTCAAAGTTGAAATGTCTTCTAGTCCAAGTAAAACTTACAAGTAAACATTGAGTAATATTTTGTATGACTGTATCTTCACATAGTGAATGGAAGTTTTCAATTGTTGAATCTCACATTCATACCTGCATAAAGTAGGACAGAAATAAAGATAGTTCAGCTTGAACTGTTGACTTAAGTGTATTTTTGTAGGTAAACTGAACAGAAGACCCCCCCACGCCCTCCCGCGACGAGCGTTGCTCATCCGCCCGTGCGCCACTGTCTTGGACACAGAATGTGGCTTTCTGTGGCTTGCTCAATTCTTTTACACTGAGCCACAGTGGCTTAGACATACTAGCTCCTAGTGCAAGCCCAGCTTTCGATTTGCTGCAGCTAATGATTGGAACACTTTTCAAAACACCCTCAAACTCACTGTCCCCATATCGCTCACTGCTTTTAAACATAACTTGTGAAATTGTAGCTGACAGCTGCACTTGTTGAGTGTCTCTCTCTCTTTCTCTCTTTCTCAGTCTCGTTCTCGTTCTCTTTTGTATTGTATTTATTTTTCTTAAATTTTCTGTGTAATGTATATCTTTGTGTTTATTTTAGCCTTCCTCCCCACCCCCACACCTCTAAGAGCCACTGCTCTTTGTTCAGGCTGTATTTGTAAATAAGAACCTGTTCTTAATTGCTTGCCTGGTTAAGTAAAGGTTAAATAAATAAAGAGGATTCATCCACATGAGAATTATAACTCCTGGCTGGAACTAAAAACAGAGAGACTGTAATCACATCAATCTCTCTGATCTTCCCTTTATAACCTCAACCCTTAAACAGTATCCTTGCTTCAAGAATCCTTTGATGGCCTCCACCTGGTCTGCTTGGTGGAAAACCCTTGATATTACAAGATCTCAGTTACAACCTGGTATACTCTCACCTGGACTTTATTAACAATAAAATATTTGCCCATTTTAATGCATGGGCAAAGAAAGGGGTCACCCACCTCCATCACCTTCTTCAAGGTAATAGACTAATTACATTTACAAAACTGTTTGAAAAATTTGAAATAAGAAATGGAAATTTTCTCCAACATCTGCAAATAAAGAAGACAATCATAAGGACTTTCCGAAGCTTCAACCAACCACATTGCCACCTGATTTAAAGCTACCTGAATTCATCAAATACATTATAAAGTTGTCCCCAAAAATCTTTCAAAGATATATAGATCACACTCAAAAACTGGCTCTGTACATCTACCAAGTGCAAAATGTGAAAAAGATTTAAACATATCTTGATATGAGGAAATACATTTAAGATGACAAAGACTTCTAACTTACACCTAATTCAACTGAAAGTACTTCATAAAGCACATGTAATGCTACATTATTTATTTTTTTCCTAAATAGGATATACTGTATGTACCCAATGCACACAAAACACAATCGACACTTTCGCACTCTTTGGCTATGTTCACCCATCCATCAATTTTGGATATCAGTAACTCAGAAACTGTCCTCTATGTTAGACTGCAGCATTCCACAAACATCTGCCTAATTGGTGATCTAACAGAAATGGCCTTACCTCACACTGAAGTACAGCCCACAGCGCTTACCATTGCCAAGAAAATAATTTTGGTCAATTGGAAAGTTAAAAGAGCCTTAAACATCACCCATTGGTTGAATCTCCTCATTGATCATATTTCGCTTGAGAAAATATCTGCTACTCCAAAAAACCAATTGGCATCCTTTACAGAAAAATTGTCTCCATTTATTAGATCTTTAAATATAAATCTATAGCTTTCTCTTGTCTGTCAGCGTATATGGGGATGCAAGACCCTATACTCAGAATTGGGGGGGCTATGGAAGAGGTTGGGTCACATGTCGCTCGGTCACTGCAGCTGGCCCCATGGTCTCCTGAGGATGGGGGATTTGGCGGGATGTGGGAATGGGGGTGTGGGTTTGGGGGGTGGGCGGCGGGGGGTCTTCCTTACCCCGTGCCCCTTGGGCCTGTCCCGTGCGCCCTGGCAGTGGCGGTCGCTCCCTCCTCCGGGTCTCTGGGTCTTGGTTCTCGGCACCCCTGGTGGCTCTGTGGGTGATGGCTTCTGCATGCTCCTGGCTGCCGGGGTTGGGGGTACTCAGTTAGCGTGGCCCTGTTGGGTTCTAGTAGCCTCTCTGGGTGTTGGTTTCCGTCACACATGCATGTTGGTTCAGGGTTTACCATGCCCTGTCGAGTCCAGTTGTTGAGAGCCATTGGGTTCCGTCAGAATGTGATGAGTCTCTCTTCAGACATCACAATCTCATGCCCTCTATCTTCCTTCTGCACTGTTTTCCTCTGGTGGCCTATTCTATACTGTCAGGACTTCTGCTAATCTGGTGTTTTATAACATTGGTATTAAGGTATCAGTTCTAAGATATAATAAACAGCCCATACCTCTTTCACTCCAACAGCACTGCCTGTCTATCCCCTACCTTGTTTGTGTTTTCTCTCCCTGTCTCCTTTTGCTTCCACCCTTAACTCACAGAGGTGCATCACTTCCCTCTCTGGCTCACAATAGGAAATTCTAATAAAGACTGACAACTTAGATCCCAGAGAGGACTGGTAATTGTCACATGCACAGATTAAAATTATAATTTTGATGCAAGACTAAAACAAGCATTGATCTCATAAATGTTTACCCCCCTTTTATAGGGTTAAATTACGAGAACACATGCAGACAAAGAAAAAACAAAAACAAAAAAACAACAAAACAAGGCAATGGTCTGCACCAGGCTATGGCGCCAGTCAACCTTGGCCGCCATTGCAGTAGAGCAGCTAACCAAGGGCCTCGAACATCAAGCAGCTTGGACAACCGTGCCGTGCTCCACCTCATCTGCACCGTGCTCCGCCCCAAACGCAGAGGGCTTGCGAGTTGAGGTTTGCCCCCCCCCAGAGAACCAAGAAAAATAGGCCCTGAGGGTCAGGGGCCAGTGGTAAGATGCTTCTCGCAGTGGTATCTCAGCCACTGGAGAAGCTGCTCTTCAGATCCTTAGGTGGTGGCAACACTCTTCCAAGGGTACAACATCCAGTTTTGCTGCCAGCTCCCTACTTATAGTGGGATCAGGGTGACCACCATAAATTATCCCATGATATCCCAGGCACTCAGGCAGGAGGTGGCCACCCTTCTGGAAAAAAATACCATAGAACAACTCGATGCACAGACACAGCAAGGTGTATTTTTTGGTCGTAAAAAAAGATGGAGGCTTTCGCCCTCTACTGGACTTGTGAAGGCTCAACATTTATCTGAAGGTGATTCCTTTCCATATGCTGAGGACCGCAGATGTGCTATAAGTAATCAGGACACACAGCTGGTTCACATCAATCGACTTGGAAGGATGCATATTTCCATGTACCTACAGCTCTGCACCACAGGAAATGTCTCTGCTTTGTTTTCGAAGGCAGGGCCTACCAGTTCAAGGTCCTCCCATTCGGGATTTCCCTGGCCCCAAGAATCTTCACGAGGTGAATGCGGGCTGCACTGGCCCCGATCCAAGCTCGTTACATGCAGATCCTATCGTACCTCGACGATTGGCTGGTCTGCGCTCCAACAAGAGAATAGTTGGAGCAGGACACAGAAGCGCTTATAGATCACATGACACAGCTTGGCCTCACGGTCAACTACGAGAAAAGCTGCCTCATTCTCAGCCAGGCAGTCACGTTCATTGGTTTGAATCTTGACTCCCACCGAATGCTGGTCCACCCCACTCCGTGACGGGTGGATGTCATTTCACAACTTCTCTGTTTTCGGAGGAACAAGACGCTACCATTCAGCCTTTTTCTCAGGCTGTTGGGGATGCTGACATCAGTGACAGCAGTGGATCAATGTCCTGCATCTAGACCCAACATCCCACAGGTCCAGGAGAGTCAGAGTATCCAGCGGCTGCCTCCTCACACTGCAGCCCTGGAGAGACAGGAACCTTTCTGTCCAGGAGTGTCTCTCAGGGGCTGCACCACTTCGTCCCTTCATGTTGCAAAGTGGTGGTGACAGATGCCTTGCCTTCTGGATGGGGAGCAGTATAGCAGCACAGAGCTGTGACAGGGCTCTAGACAAAGGGGGAAATGGCATAGCATATAAACTTATTCGAGCTTTGTACTATATTTTGGGCACTTCAGCACTTTGCACCACAGCTAAGGAACAGGCTTGTACTGTACTTGTGCCGTCCAACAACAGGTCATCTTCCTACCATATGAACCGCCAAGGAGGCACAAGGTCAACCTTTTCATTACAGGTAGCATGGCAACTCCTAACGTGGGCTCTTATGTACGCTGGCTACTACAGTACATGCCCACCCTCATCATGTCACACCATTGACTTTGTTGACATTAATAATCGACCTGCATGTGCGTGCGACAGATCTTATCCAGTGTCAAGGCACCGCCTCTGGCAGTCATCCAGAATTCAAAGACCCATAGTTACATACGTAATACGTACATACGTTCACATCTCAACGGTAATAAAATGTAGATATGTCAGCAACAGGATCCACTGTCTAAAGTCTACAGCCTCGCAAGATTAGGTTTTTATATACTTACAAAATATAAACCCAACTTTTTTATGCTTCCTCTGTTGTATGTTAAAGCTTTCTTTTAGTTTCCCATGCATGATTTTAATTAGCAGGACAGCTGCCATATCCTGACATTTTACACTTATGTTCAGTCACTCACACTCAATGTCTTCATCTCTTATATTAAATATGTTGACAGTTTTATGATATATTGATCAACAGCAGCTTTAATGCATGTATTCCTAGAAGTCAGTGTTGGACTGCTTATCTCATCTACGGCTGACCAGCCAACCAATTAATAAAGGAATTTAAGATTGACATGTTTGTGGGATCAGAAAGCCTCTCATCCCCCTTTGAACCCATTTCCAATCTTAAGACCCAAGTTAAGGCCCTGCTGCAAAAGGAAACATTACTTAAAGAAAAAAAAAATCATTCCACTACCTAAGGTCTGTCCAAAGCACCAATAAGGGTTACCCCCTGAAATTTTGTAATATACATTATGATCTTATATCTGCAATTCCTTACATTGCCAACATGTTATTGAGTAATCACATGCATTACCCATGAATGAATTGCAGTCTGTTCTGCAGTATGGAACAGGAGAGATGAACAAACATAATGTTGAAGGTAATATTTATCTGGTTCACATGCAGTATCAGAACAATGATGAATCATTTGTCTAAACCTGCAAATAGTTTAGGATATTGTTGCTTATTTTCATGTTCGCAGAGAAGAAGCAATATTAACACTGAACATGTTCTGCACTTTTGGTCACCTAATAAATCAGTTTATTTAATAAATCATTTCAGCTGTCCTGGTGTCCCAAGGAAAAACATTTAAATTTAACTGCTAAATGTTACACAATGCTCAGCTGATATAAAAATGAGATTTTTTGCATCTTGCTGGGTCTGGAGGATTTCTATTGCCATGCATCAGTGCATCCATCCATGGAAGCAGTTTAAGCAAGATTCCATCTCTCTCTCTCTATATATATATGTCTTGTCATTTTCATATTACCACCGCTACATCCGCCGCAGCGGGTCACGGGGAGCTGGAGCCTATCCCAGTGGCTTAGGGCGTGAGGCGGGGGACACTCCGGGCACGACGCCAGTGCACCGCGGAGCCACACACAAAGACATACAACCACTCACACACACACTCGCTCCTACGGGCAATTAGGGAACGGCCAATCAACCTGAAGCACATGCTTTTGGAGGTGGGAGGAAGCCGGAGAACCCGGAGAGAACCCACGCAGACACGGGGAGAGCATGCGAACTCCGCACAGAGCGGGACTCGAACCCGGGTCCGCCGTGCTGTGAGGTGACAGCGCTACCCACTGCGCCACCGTGCCGCCCATATATATATATATATATATATATATATATATATATATATATATATATATATATACTGGATAGTACAGTGGTTAAGTCAATGCAGGAGGGCGTGGTTTTGAACCCCAGACATGGTGGACACTATCCAGTGAGGGTCCCTAGGCAAGACCCTTAATGCTATACCAGCCTACCTCAAACATGAGTGAACACAATAATGACATACCGGCTCGGACTTTGCCTGGGTTAACAAGATCCACGTCAAATGCTAGCGAACCAGGGCAATCTGATGACAAATGGGCTACTGGAACAAGACACACATGGACAAGGGCGGAGAATACGGAGTTGCTGGAATGCTACTACACAAGTAATCCCAGAGAGAGGGGATATATGGGCCGGATGTGGGACCAATGGTTGCTTCAAAACCCACAATCAAGGCTTACAAAGAAACAGCTGTTAGCCCAGTGTTCCAACATACGTAACTGAAAACTGCTATCATAACTAAAGATTGATTAAATACTACAACAATGCTACGGCAAGGGGGAGCCAGGACGCCAGGTCAGCGGGGGGATACCCCCCCCCCCCACAATCCGAGATTGGGTACCAAGCCCCAAGAGACATAAACAGCCTCAATACAAGAGCTGCTGACCTTCGAAGGAAGATCGTGACCCAAATGGAAACCTGGAGCCTCTGACAAATACCGAAGCTAAGTTCTCAAGTACCTTCAGAAGATCTGCGAGAAGATGTGAATACTGCAATAAGAACCATCCCCACAGGGAACATAACTGAGACCAACAAGCTGATCCACAGTACAACAACAGATGCTGGGATATAAGATCAACACAGGGCATAACAAACAATACCCTCCATGGAAGAGACGGTTAGAGGCCAAGATAAAGGTGACACGGAGATAAGTCAGCCAGCTAGCCGAGCTACAGAAGGGGAACATGGTGAATAAAGGGGTACCCAGGAAATACAGCAAGCTCTCCATGCCTGAAGCACTCGACACTGCCAAACAGAGACTAACGGCTCTGGCTACCCGACTGAAGCGATACACCAAGGAGATGGAGGCCAGGAGAATAAACAAGACATCCTCCACTCAACCAGCAAAGGTGTACTCTCAGTGGCATGGAAATAGCATCCGGCCAGACCCACCAAGAGCTGAGGTGGAGAAATACTGCAAGGGCATATGGGAAAGATGAGCATCACACAACACCGATGCCCAGTGGCTAGTGGACCTGAGGACTGACCACAGCTCTCTCCCAGAACAAGAACCAGTAACCATATCAATGGCAGACATCCAAGAAAGAGTGTCAAAGATGAAGAGTTGGTCAGCACCGGGCCTGGATATGATCCATACATACTGGCTAAAGAAGCTGACAGCACTCCACGAGCATCTAGCAGCACAGATGAACCAGCTGTTAAGGGATGGGATGCACCCAGAATGGTTGACTGAAGGCAGGACAGTCCTGATCATGAAAGACCCACAGAAGGAATCTACCCCATCCGAATACCGGCCAATAACCTGTCGCAGTACAACATGGAAGCTCCTGTCAGGCATCATGGCAGCTAAGATGAATAGGCACATGGAACAATATATAAGCGGGGCACAGAAAGGAGTTGGTAGTAACACCAGGGGAGCCAAGCACCAGCTTGGCTCCCCTGGTGCACCAAGCACCAGCTTGGCTCCCCTGGTGGGTACTGGACAGAGCAGTACACAGAGACTGTAAGAATAGGCAGACCAACTTGTGCACCACCTGGATTGACTACCAGAAAGCCTACGACTCAATGCCACACACGTGGATACTGGAATGTCTGGAACTGTATAAGATCAACAGGACACTAAGAGCCTTCATCAAGAACTCAATGGGGAAGTGGAAGACAACCCTGGACACTAACTCCAAGCCAATTGCCCAAGTTAACATCAAGTGCGGCATATACCAAGGGGATGCACTATCACCACTGCTGTTCTGCATAGGCCTGAACCCCCTCAGTCACATCATCACAAAGAGTGGCTACGGATACCAATTCCGAAGCGGGACAGCAATCAGCCATCTCCTCTACATGGATGACATCAAGCTGTATGCCAGGAATGAGCGAGAAATTGACTCACTGATCCACACCACCAGGATCTACAGCGACGACATAGGGATGTCATTCGGATTAGACAAATGTGGCCGGATGGTATCAAGAAGAGGCAAGATGATCAGAACTGAAGGGGTCAACCTAACAGGGGCCAGGATAGAAGACATCAAGGACAGCTACAAATACCTTGGAATCCCACAGGCTAATGGCAACCATGAGGAGGCCGCAGAGGAGGCTGAGAAGTCAGCTGAATGGCAAGAACAAGGTCCGAGCCATCAACATGTATGCACTGCCGGTCATCAGATACCCCGCTGGGATCATAAGCTGGCCAAAGGAGGAGATAGAAGCCACAGATATCAAGACTAGAAAGCTCCTCACCATGCATGGAGGGTTTCACCCCAAGTCCAGCATCCTGAGGCTGTACACTAAGCGGAAAGAGGGAGGCCGAGGACTAGTGAGCATCAGGGCCACTGTCCAGGATGAGACATCAAAAATCCAAGAGTACATCAGGAAGATGGCCCCAACAGATGAACTTCTCAGTGAATGCCTTAGACAGCAGAAGCCTGAGGAGGAAGAGGAGGAGGAGGAGACAACATGGAGGGACAAGCCCCTACATGGCATGTACCACCGTCAGATAGAGGAAGTGGCTGATATCAAGAAGACCTACCAATGGCTGAATAAAGCTTGGCTGACAGACAGCACAGAGGCACTGATCATGGCAGCACAAGAACAGGCCCTAAGTACAAGGGCAATAGAGGCCAGTATCTACCACAGTAGATCTGACCCAAGGTGCAGGCTATGTAAAGAAGCCCCAGAGTCAGTCCAGCATGTGGTAGCAGGGTGTAAGATGCTCGCCAGCTCAGCATACATGGAAAGGCACAACCAAGTAGCTGTCATAGTGTACAGGAACATTTGTACCCGGTATGGACTAGAAGTACCCAAATCCCAATGGGACATACCACCGAAGGTGGTTGAGAACGGCAAGGCTAAGATCCTGTGGGACTTCAGCTTCCAGACCGACAAACAGCTACTGGCTAACAAACCGGACATAGTGGTGATGGACAAAGAGCAGAAGAGAGCAGTGGTGATAGATGTGGCGATTCCAGCTGATGCCAACATCAGGAAGAAGGAACACGAAAAGATTGAGAAATATCAAGGGTTGAAAGAACAGCTGGAACAGATGTGAAAGGATAAGGTTAATGTGGTCCCCGTGCTAGTAGGAGCACTTGGGGCAGTGACCCCCAAACTGGAAGAGTGGGTCCAGCAGATTCCTGGAACAACATTTGAAGCCTCAGTCCAGAAGAGCGCAGTCCTAGGAACAGCTAAGGTACTGCGCAGAACCCTCAGACTCCCAGGCCTCTGGTAGAGGACCCGAGCTTGAGGATGACACACAGATACCACCCCACAAGGGTGAGAGGGACATTTTTATTTTATTTTTTTTATGTGACATTATATATATATATATATATATATATATATATATATATATATATATATATATATATATATATATATATATATATATATATATATATATATATATATATATATATATATATATATAATAGATAGATAGATATTAGTGATGAGCGAGTACACCACTACCTGTATCTGTGCGAGTACACCACTACCTGTATCTGTTCAACCATCCATATTATCTGTATCCATATATGTACTCAGAGTGTGCGGGGCTTAAACTGGAAGTGGGTGTGGTTTGACCGGGAATGGGTGTTGCTTAAATCGCTGCATTATTTTAAGTCTGAAATTGATATGGATTGATCTGGATTGAGTGGTATTGTATGAGGAAGTCTGGAGTGGCAGAGAAGTATGTTAGAGCAGTGCAGGACATGTATGAGGACTGTAAGACAGTGGTGAGGTGTGCTGTAGGTGTGACAGAGGAGTTCAAGGTGGAGGTGGGACTACATCAGGGATCAGCTCTGAGCCCCTTCATGTTCGCTATGGTGATGGACAGGCTGACAGACGAGGTTAGACAGGAATCTCCATGGACTATGATGTTTGCAGATAACATTGTGATCTGTAGTGAGAGCAGGGAAAAAGTGGAGGAGAAGCTAGAGAGGTGGAGGTTTGTCCTGGACAGGAGAGGAATGAAGGTTCGCCGCAGTAAGACAGAGTACATGTGTGTGAATGAGAGTGACCCAAGTGGAAGAGTGATGTTACAGGGAGAAGAGATCAAGAAGGTGGAGGATTTTAAGTACTTAGGCTCAACAGTCCAGAGCAATGGAGAGTGTGGAAAAGAGGTGAAGAAGCGTGTACAGGCAGGATGGAACGGGTGGAGGAAAGTGTCAGGTGTGATGTGTGATAGAAGAGTTTCAGCTAAAATGAAAGGAAAGGTGTACAAAACTGTGGTGAGACCAGCAATAGAGACAGTGTCACTGAAGAAAAGACAGGAGACAGAGCTAGAGGTAGCAGAGATGAAGATGCTGAGGTTCTCTCTTGGAGTGACCAGGAAGGATAGGATCAGGAATGAGTACATCAGAGGGACAGCACATGTTAGAGGTTTTGGAGATAAAGTCAGAGAGGCCAGACTGAGATGGTTTGGACATGTCCAGAGGAGAGATAGTGAATATATTGGTAGAAGGATGCTGTGTTTAGAACTGCCAGGCAGGAGGCCTAGAGGAAGACCAAAGAGGAGGTTTATGGATGTAATGAGGGAACACATGAAGGTAGTTGGTGTGAGAGAAGAGGATTCAAAGGACAGGGCTAGATGGAGGAAATTGATTCGCTGTGGTGACCCCTGAAGGGAAAAGCCGAAAGGAAAAGTAGAAGAAGATCAGAAGCTGCTATATTTATTGTTTATTTTAAAACTATTTACAGAACAGCCTCAAAATTCAGATTTAAATCAACGTTTTGATCACAAAAGTTGAAGAACTATTTACAGAACAAGTTTTTTATGAACTTAAAACATGAAGTGCATTCATGAATATTCATTCATCATTCATTCATTCTAACCCACTTAATCCGCAAAGGCAGGTTGCGGGGGAGCCGGCGCCTATCCCGGCAGTCTCAGGGTGTGAGGCGGGGGACACTCCAGGCACGACGCCACCTAGAAACAAACAATCATTCACACACACACACGGTCAATTTGGGAACGGCCAATCAACCTGAAGCGCATGGTTTTGGAGGAAGCCGGAGAACTCGGGTGAAAACCCACGGGGACACGGGGAGAGCATGTGAACTCCGCACAGAGCGGGACTCAAACCCGAGTCCGTCATGTTGTGAGGCGGCAGCGCTAACCACTGCACCACCGTGCCGCCTGCATTCATGAATATAACACATGCAATAGGAAATTATGAACTACAAAGTATGCATGAACAAGAATTGTCATAACACAACTTTCTGGTTTTTTCTTTTTCATTTTTTTAATTATTATGATTTTTTTTCACCTAATGTTCTTGCCATTTTTTTTCCACACAAAGTTAAACAATGTTGTATAACACTAAAACTCCAAAGTGGGAGTCATTTTGACTGCTTTCAAAATTTGCAATGTCATAACTTGGTTTTTAAAAAAAACTTTTCCTAAATTTTCTTAAATGTGTGTATGTTTTATTCTGACATTGATCATTAAAATTTCACACCATAAAAGAGTAATGACTGTTGTATATTATTTGTATATAATTTGGACTATAAGTAAAATATCCACGAATAAATTTGTGGAATAGGTAAAAACACACCAGGACACCAAATTAAAACTATAATTATTGAGTGTTTTAATTATTCAATTGGCAAAGCATAGATTCCCTACAATTACACATCCAAATTTGAACGTTCAAGTAAAAACAAATGTAACTCTGAAATTAAAAAAAAAAAGTATCCTGCTTCAAAATATGTTGGTGTCATCAGTACAACTTAACAATGAAAATTATTAACTATGATGAACAATCCAAAATGCTGTGATGGCTGCCAGCCAGGTGGAGACAGTGATGTTACCAAGCCAAGATGGTTTGTTTATGGCTCCCAATCAATCACAGTCAACACAGGTAACCTGTACCTTCCTTGTGCAGCTCCCACTACCTTATGACTTTTGACACAATTGTCCTTTGCTCTATTTTTCTTACACGTTTGCATTATTTTTCTTACACATTCTTCACTTGGCACTGCCTTCTCCTCTCCATCTTCTTATGCTCCAAACAGGGCTCTTGCACCATCATATGTCAGGCTTTTGCTTTCATGTGTCCTGAGCAAAGTTCCTTTCTGTGTCACATTGTGAGGTTCCTCTGTGACATCATCTTATTGGTGCACTTCTTGAACAGGATTGAAGCATTTATGGCAGCCAGGTTAAGAATATTACAAAACACCACCAATGGCCATCATCATGTAGGAGCTGAAGTAAAGTCTTTTCAAAACTTCTTTATTCCATGGGTTCTTGTTATTGAGGTAAAGTATGAGACTTAGCCGATCATCATTAGTTTAAAAAGTTTATTTCTAACAAGTCTAATACAGATATCCGGGCTCTCCCACAGTCCCTGACTGCCGGTACTACACGGGTCTTACATCAGACGCAGTTGAAGAAGAGCAAATTCTATCTTGGTCCGGTCAAATTTAAACAATTCAGATTAGGAATATGCATGAGGGGATGTGGTGTCGTCTGGTCCGGTCAGATTGTGACAGGTTTTCGGCCGCATCTCTCCGTGTAATTTCCATTTCCGGTCTCAACCTGTAAACAGTCCTGCCTACATCCTGATCACCCCATAACTGTGCAGACTTCCATAAATGGAACTGTTACCTTGGGTGTGTGTGTGTGTGTGTGTGTGTGTGTGTGTGTGTGTGTGTGTGTGTGTGTGTGTGTGTGTGTGTGTGTGTGTGTGTGTGTGAGTGCGTGTGTGTTTGTCAAATTAGATAAGTTTGCCTACGTCCTCCAAATGGAACCGCCTCTGCAAAAATGTGTGTGTGTGTATGTGAGTATGTGTCAGACTAGAGAGAACTGAGACTGCGGTCTGTGTCCTGTGTGTGTGTGTGTGTGTGTGTGTGTGTGTGTGTGTGTCTATGTGTGTCTATGTGTGTATGTGAATGTGTGTATGTGTCAAATTAGATAAGCTCAAGTTTTTGGAAATTTACTGAGACAGTGATGGAGAAGTTTATTGCATGATTAAAACTAAATACTTATGCAGCCAGCAAAATAATGAATAGCATGTATTTAAATATCTTCATTCCTTGGCCTCGAAAGAGGCCACACTATAAAGCATCAAAGATTCAATTCTTCCGGGGTGGCGGACTGCTGATGTGTAAGCACCTCCTTTAAAGATGTTGTATGCGCAAGTGACTTAAGTGTAGGAGACTGGCATACTCACCTTGACTCTGCCATGTTGAAACCGAAATGGATGTACTGGATGTTAGTAGCTTGACGAATCTTAAATAATCTAGTTTGTTGCAAAGCAGACATGAAGGCCTGAGACGCAACAAACAATGTGACTGAATGTTCTGTGAGGATGATAAGTGCGTGGCCTTGGAGTATGTGTGCTGTTTTGG
The DNA here is from genome assembly GCF_040054535.1 of Antennarius striatus. Taxonomy (NCBI): domain Eukaryota; kingdom Metazoa; phylum Chordata; class Actinopteri; order Lophiiformes; family Antennariidae; genus Antennarius; species Antennarius striatus. Next base: position 20,123,971 of record NC_090785.1, on the reverse strand, counting down.
TTATCAGTATAGCAAGGTCTGCCGCATATCAGGTGCAAAGTAGCTGTCTACTCTCAATTGGGTCAAGACGAGCACTACAATACAGCAAAATGCGTCTTTCACTTTCAACCTTCTGATACAGGAGGCCATTAGCGATATCATCTGAGATTGAGACATCCAGATGGAACGCAGTGCCTGAATTTGGGGTGGCTGAAGCAGTCGCCGTCTATAAAACAAGGGCTAGTGTCTACTGTAACTGCACAAACCCAAAAATTATAGCATGTCTTTTACCGCTCCAGGCCTCGGATGGTGCAGGATAGCAAAGAGATGAACCATGGACACTGCCGAGCTGTGTGCTTACACAACACGTCCCAGGAAAGCAACTGACTTCCTGCAACACTGTCATTTCTGTTTGGACACTTTAAAACCACATGAGAACAATTTCCTCAACAAGCACTCAGTGGCTGCTAAACGGTGTCTAACATGCCAATACGAGATCATCATGTATTGTACCAACATGCAATCTTCTGGTAACTGCATGTCAGATGTAACCAGGATGAATGTTACCATAGTAATATTCGATGGTTATTTTGGTTATTATTAATATTTTTCTTATTATTAATATTTTGTTTATTCTTACCATATCAAAGGACGTTAGGTTCCACACTAGTGTGAACTTGTCACGTGGTGTATGACATCACGCATTCACCTGTGGGGCTGCGGGTGGCTAATGATGTCACCTGCAATAAAAGCCAGTGAGAAGACGGCGTTGGGGGTGTGTGTCCGCGAAAGAGAGAGAGATCCGGAAGCGCGGAAAGCAGCCGGCATTGGAGTTCCCTGATCAGCCGCAGGCTACCGGAACAGACCTGTGTGGAAGAGTTATATGAACTATATGAACGTTAAACATTTTTTATGGATTTGGTCGGAGTGCCGGTGAGGACTCGACTAAATGATGGTGAGCTAGGACTCTGATTCAGAGCGGGGACAACCGATGCGGAGAACTTCGCCTGGTCTGGTAGGAGGCTCTGGAAGCCGGTCCCCCACGTCACCTCCGGACACACCCACATACACACACGCACACACACGCAATTGCCAACGGACCAATTACGGATTGGACTTGACCCTGGATTATTTTGGACAATCAGTGTGATGATAAATATTGTGTGTGGGTTTATCTGAAATGTACTTTACTTTAGTTAATTTTATTCCTTCTGCAGAGAGTGAATATTGGGGTTCACTGTATATATATATTTTTCTTCACAAATTAATATAACATACTATTTGCACATAAAGTTCTGTGTTTGTGTGGTTCATTGCACCGCTACCTCCATGAGTCGAATTGGTCTTCTGATTGACTAGTCCGAAAGCTAATATCTTTAATTAATGTAGCCTGGATTCTTGCTACACAGACAACATTGTTTTCCAATCCTGATTGAAGGTTCCAGGGCTGCTCTTAAATCCTTGGGGAGTGTATTGCAGCTTGACTCCATGATACCAAAATGCTAAGTATTTTCTGGAATCTGGATGTAGTGGTAAGCAAAAGAAAGCATTTGCCTAATTCTCAACTGTAAACCACCTAGATGAGTGTGATGTCAATACCCTATGTAGATCAGGTACAGGTAGAACCGGAGTTATCGTTTAATCTGTGGTGGGGATTTCGTTTTTCTTAAGGACAGGAGACAGTGTAAAATACAAGATATTTATTTGTCAATTCAAATCATGTTTAGGTTGAGTAGGAGTACAATAATATCATCAATATGTTGAGTATGAGTCCAATAACATCATCGATGATATTGACAGACAGACAGGTTCAACAAACAGACAAGTTCAACAAATACTTATCTAAGCATGATGAGAGCTCTGGGGACGATGAAAAAGTCCTCCGGTGTGTTGTTGCAGAGTACTCTGGGTAGATGAAAACTTCAAATACCAACTAGGAAATGGATCACATATCTTTTTATACCCTAAAGGTGTGACTAGGGGGAGGTATTAACCTCGGCCCATCTGCTTTCAACCAGTTCTTTGTGGGCTCTCAGTTGGTACGTCATGACCTCCAGACGTTACCAAAAATATCAAGTCGACAGTTTCACAAAACTATTCGATGAATAATATAATTAGTCATGCGAACCCTGTGAGGATCTGCTGCAGACATTCTTTGGATGACCCTGTGCAGAAACATACATTCTAATTTCAGGTACAGTGTATGAAATGATCTGGCTAGCTGCTTCTGTCAGTGTCTAACTTCTTCAAGGATACCCACAGTCATGCAAGCATTTCCAAATATGGTCTAACAGGAATTATTTTCATGCAGCGTCTTCATGACCTCGAGAAATCCTGGGGCCACCTTCACAAGAGCTGAATAATATGACACACACAACAATCCAGATCTTTGGTTCACTTAGATGATATTGTTTTACTATATTATTTTATTGTATTAAAAACTTTCCACCACAAATCATTAATGGTTTAATCATAATGACCATGTGCCATTCGATAGCTTACTCTGTCTGCTTTTTGAACTGGCCTCAATGGGGTTGACCAAGGTGAGTCTGATTCTTCCAGAACACCAGCATCCCACAGTCCATCAAAAATATTTAGTAGAACACCAGGGTATGTGTGTGTGTGTGTGTGTGTGTGTGTGTGTGTGTGTGTGTGTGTGTGTGTGTGTGTGTGTGTGTGTGTGTGTGTGAATCTAACATTACCTGGCTATCCTTGTGATCTGTTAAGTGTCTGCCCTCTTCGAGTGAAATGAGGGGATGTTGCAATGTCGCTGTATCAGTCATGGAACCTAAAATTCTGTATGATTTAGTTGATGGTGAGAATTGAACTTGTGGAATTTGTGAATCCTGCCAATCAGGGAGGCTAACTAACTATGGGTCCCAGTTCCCTCGATTCATGCGCTGAAGACACAGCCAATGAAATGTGGGGAACTGATGTGTTTCCCATTTCAAACGTGTTCTGTTCTGGTGTCAAAATCATGTGTGCTGCAACACCTTCATTTGAGATGTAAATGTGCTCGGAATGTTACTGCCAGCTATTGTCTACGTGTGATCTTAACCTATCTTTGTATGTTTCATCATGGTTCCTATCATAAAACAGTGTGCAATGTAGTGGATCGATACGAGGCAGGTAGGGTGCACAGGACTGAATCCAAGGCTTCCACATGGCATACACACATGCCAGGGTCAGCAGAAGGTGTCTCTGGTTGAACCTCTGCCCAGTAGATGTAAGCAGTGGGTGCAGTTGGAATTGGTCACATCAGCCATTGTCCATTGTGTCCAGCTTCACTGCAAAGGACTTGAGTATCATCTGGGTACCAGACAGTCAAACATTGCGGTCTACACAAAATGGTAGCGGTTGTGGCAATTAGCAAGTCTCTGCCTATCAGGTAAGTAGGCGTTTTGGTGATGCAGTGAACCTGTGTCTTAAACAATGTCCCGCTAACATAGTAATGGTTTGGTGAAAGGCAGAACCTTTGGTTTCCCCGAGAAGCCCGTCAATGATATGCTGTCTGATGTTAACATTGACTGCGGTACAGGTGTATTGAAAGTGGAATATGTGGCTCCAGTGTCTACCAGGCCGTTGACAACCTTGCTGCACACAGTCATAGGAAACATTGGTTCTGCTGTTCCTTTGCTTCCGGGGCTGCCCAGGCATCCTTTGGCTGTCCAGTAGAGGTCCTAATCCCCCTTTGTCAATGTTTCCCCAGTGTAGTATTGACCATATTGCTGTTGTCCAGTTGGTGCCCTCGGCCGCTGGTTGTTTGGTGCCCATGGATAGATGCCCCCTCTGCTAGAGGTAAGATCTTACGCCTGAAAATTCGAAATTCGGGTTGGGTCGGGCTCAAAAAGTCAGCAATTACTTTCGGGTCGGGTAGGGCTTCAATACCGTCGGGCTCGGGTCGGGTCGGGCTGGATTTTTTTTTTTTTTGATTCGGGTCAGGCTTAAGATCTTCTGATCAAAGCCCGACCCGGCAAAAACTTTTTAAATATATATTTATATGATGTATATCAAATGATCTATGGGTATTAAACTAAGGAATACCCTTATAAATAAATAATTTAGGTAAAACATAAAAGGTGATGTATGAGAAACATCCATCTGCAGTACCTGCTCAGTTCCCTCCGTGCGTCAGCTGTATTTTCTTCTGTCACTTTACCTTTCCGATTGTATATGCACTGAAAGTAGAGGTAAGATCTTAAACCCGAATCCAAGCCTGAAATTTGGGCCGGGTCGGGCTCAAAATGTCAATAATTATGTTCGGGCCGGGTTGGGCTTTAATACCGTCGGGTATCTCAAATAAGTCTTACCACTGCACGTGTGTGCTGGGATACCTTCTTCCTTCCCTATGTCACGAGGGTGCGCTGCTGACTCAATGTACCATTCATTCTCACCTGCTATGTGATTTGTCAATTTATACTCATCTGGAACTCAACGTGGGATACCAATAGCATCTGTGTAGACTAGACTGTCCTCCAGCATCGTAGTGTATGAGCTCAGGTGTGACCATGTCACCTCAGCCTCAGACACATTGTACATCTGTATGGGAGAAAAGAGACACACAAGTGCACATCTTCCTGCCCAGTTTGGGACAAGGAGTCATTTCTGTCTTGATTTTAGTCTTGTTAATTGACAGTTGAGCTTGAGTGAATTGTGTGGTGGGGGTTTCGTTTCTCTTAAGGACAGGAGACAGTGTGTTAAACACAAGATATTTATTTTGTCAATTCAAATCAATGTTGAGTAGCAATACAGTCATATCATCACTAGGTTGAGTATGAGTCAGATAACATCATCGACGATATTGACAGACAGACAGGTTCAACAAATACTTATCTAAGCCTGATGAGAGCTCTGGAGACGATGAAAAAGTCCTCCAGTGTGTTGTTGCAGAATATTCTGGGTACAGGAAAAAATTTCAACTACAAACTAGGAAATGGATCACATATCTTTTTATACTCTAAAGGCGTGACTATGGGGAGGTATTAACCTCGGCCCATCTGCTTTCAACCAGTTCTTTACTGGCTTTCAGTTGGTACGTCAAGACCTCCAGACGTTACCAAAAATATAAAGTCGACAGTTTCACAAAACTATTTGATGACATAATATAATCAGTCACGCGAACCCTGTGAGGACATATCTGCTGGAGACATTCTTTGGATCACCCTGTGCAGAAACATACATTATAATTTCAGGTATAGTATATGAAATGATCTGGCTTGCTGCTTCTGTCAGTGTCTAACTTCTTCCAAGGATACCGACAGTCATGCAAGCATTTCCAAATATGGTCTAACGGTAACTATTTTCATGCAGAGTCTTCATGACCTCGAGACATCATGGGGCCACCTTCACTAGGGCTGAATAATTTGTAGGTAGGTGAAAATAGGAAGGGGACTGGTGATAAAACTGAGAATGTTGAGACAGGAAACCAGACAGGTACTGAAGATATCACAGACGAGCGTGAGTCTGAATGGATTCCTGCTCATACTAGGCAGCGCGGTAAGCGGAAGAATGTTTTAACTGTTTCTGCCGGACGTAAAGCTGGTCGACTTGAGAGCACACCGAGTGTTCAAGACAGTAATGACAGTGATGAATGTATGTCTGATTGCAGTGACCTATCTCATTCTCCAGTCACTGCCAGTCAACAGCACGATTTGTACCCTGTTTAAATTGTTTTTACAACAAACTAAAGGCATGAAAGGTCTGAATCTGGAAGTTTTTTCCTGATAAATTAATTTTTTATAATTCGGCAAAACAACTTATTAAAAACTGAGCCACATCAGAACTCAGTGACCAAGAGATATACTGACTCAAAAAGAAAATGAGTAAAGTCCGTAAACAACTGGGTTTTCAAGTTTGATAGGGCTGTCTACATTTAGTTACTTTAAGGTTCTTTTAACTTTTTCCCTTATCATGGATTACTTAGAGTGGGGACATAAACGTAAATGGAGTCAGAGAAGAAAGGAAAAGGGCACAGCGAGGAGGAAAACTATTGATGTTCTGTTTTTACAAGAAACACACAGCGATGAGAACAATGAGGTGGACTGGATGAAAGAGTGGGAAAGACAGGTGGTCCTGAACCGTAACACCACGCTGAGTGGTGGAGTGGGCTTCCTGTTCTCTAGAACTTTTAACCCAACATCTCTGGAAATCGAGCATGTCGTAAAGGGGAGGTGTCTTTTAGCGAAGGCACATTTTGAACACCGCACCCTGGTTTTTGTGAATATTTATGCTCCAACAAACGGTGCAGAGAGGAAGAGCTTTTTAGAAAAAATACAAGCTAGACTGGATTGCTGTGACTCGGAAAACTTTTTACTCTTGGGTGGGGATTTTAACGGTACTGAGGACTGGATTTTAGACCGTAATCATCCAGAGCCTCACCCAGCATCCCAACACACTCTTAAACGGCTGGTCTCTTCTCATGGCCTAGTGGATGTGTGGAGGAGGACGCATCCAGACTGCCGACAGTACACTTGGTCCCACCTGACAGAAGGTAGGGTGTCTTTAGCCAGGCTGGATCGTTTTTACTGTTTTAAACACCATTTCAATATTTTTTTAAAGACTGTAATATAATGCCAGCTGCTTTTACTGATCATTCTCTGGTTTTATGTCGCGTAGTGATGACAAATATTTTACCTAGGGGTGCATACTGGCATTTTAATTCAACTTTAGCTTTAGACAGAGGCTTTAGAGAGATTTTAAGTTATTTTTGGAGCACTTTTAGACTTAGAAAAGCTGATTTTACATCTCTTAGGCAGTGGTGGGACTATGGCAAAACAGAGATAAAACTCCTGTGCCAACAGTATACTCTGAACGTCACACGTGACACATGCCGGTCTATGAAAGACCTGGAGGCTGAGATTGTGGAGTTAGAGACGAGCACTTCCACAGGAAATCAGAGGTGTACTGAAATCCTCAAGTACAAAAGAATGGCTTTAGCCGACCTGTTGGATACTAAAGTACAGGGTGCACTGGTCCGATCCAGGGCATCCATCTCGGTGATGCAAAACATTACAGAGATGGATGCTCCCTCTAGCTTCTTCTTCGGCCTGGAGAAGAAGCATGGACAGACCAACGTGATCCACTCCCTGCTGTCTGACACAGGACAGGAGCTGACAGAGCCCAGACAGATCAGAAGGCGAGCTGTGAGTTTTTATTCATCTTTGTATAACAGTGAATACCGAGAAAACCAGCCACTGTTAGAGGAGTTTTGTGTAGAGCTACCTCAGGTCTCCACAGAGACAAATTCATGACTCGACCAGCCACTGGAGTTAGAGGAACTCCACACTGCCCTGCAGAACATGCAGGGATGATGATTTCCGGGCATCGACGGTCTGACGGTCAAATTGTATAAAGCCTTCTGGGACATTCTAGCACGTGATATGCTGGAAGTGTTTAATGATAGTCTGGCCTCAGGCTCTTCGCCACTTTCTTGTCGGAGGGCGGTCAGTGCCCTCATGCCTAAAAATGGCAATCTGCAGGACATCAAGAACTGGTGCCCTGTGTCACTGCTCTGCCCAGATTACAAGATTCTGTCCAAGGCTTTGGCTACCAGGCTGAAGGAAGCTACGGAGCAGGTCATCCACCAGGATCAAACCTACTGTGTGCCTGGCAGGTCCATGGCAGACAATGTCTACCTAATTTGGAGATGTTTTTGAGGTTTCCAGATCATTGGGTATAAATGCTGGTCTCGTTTCATTGGATCAGGAAAAGGCATTTGACCGTGTTGAGCACAGCTTCCTCTGGAAAACTATGGAGCAGTTTGGGTTCAGCACAGTTTATTGCCAAGATCCAGGTGTTGTACAGTGACGTTGATAGTACACTGAAGTTTAACGGCACTTTGTGTGCCCCCTTCAGGGTGCACTGGGGCATCCGGCAGGGCTGTGGTCTGTCTGGGACGCTCTATGCACTCTCTCTGGAACCCCTCCTCTGTAAAATCCGCAAAAGCATCGACAGATTGATTTAACTGGTGTTAGAGAGAGCATTATTTTATCTGCCTATGCTGATGATGTTGTTGTTCTTATCAAAAACCAAAGGGATGTTGATGTTTTGGTGGGTTTGACAAACTCATTCAATGTTTTAACTGTTGCAAAAGTAAACTGAAGAAAAAGTGAAGCCCTTGCTGTTGGTGAGTGGCATGGCAACCTCCCGGTTCTTCCTCAAAACTTGTGTTGGAAGACTGATGGTCTCAAATATCTCAGTGTGTACCTGGGAAAGGAGACAACAACCATGAAGAACTGGGAGGGCGTCATTGAAAAAGTAGAAGGGAAACTTAAAAAATGGAAATGGTTGCTCCCCAGAATGTCGTACAGAGGTCGAGTTTTAGTGATAAACAACCTGGTGGCCTCGCAGCTGTGGCACCGCTTGGCCTGTATGGACCCTCCATCAGGGTTTCTAGCCCAAATCCAGACCAAACTTGTTAACTTTTTCTGGGATGGGCTGCATTGGGTGCTTCATGGAGTGTTGTTTTTATCAAGAGAGGAGGGGGGACAGGGCCTCATCCACCTGGCTAGTAGAACAGCCATGTTCAGATTACAGTTCATCCAGCGGTTTGTGGCCGAACCAGCGGATCTGATGTGGAGAGAGGTGGCCAGCTGCATATTCAGATGTGTGAGTAACTTGGACCTGGATGCTGCACTATTTTTAATGGACTCTAGTTTCTAAAGTTAAATGGTTTGCCTTTGTTTTATCATGGTGACTTTAAGTCATGGGCCCTTTTTAAAAGCAGCTCAGGAAAAAGCTCTGACTCCCTGTTCTGGTTACTGAAGGAACCACTAGTGCATGGAGCCAGACTGGATGTCTGCAGTGGAGCCACACCTGGGCTGTCTGCAGTGCTTTGCAGAACTAGGACCATGACCCTCCAGCAGCTGGTGGACAATGCCGGGCCAGCGTTGGCGGATGCCCAGGCTGTGAGCTCCCTGCTGAACATCCAGTCCACCAGGGTGGCTCAGAGGGCGCTACAACTGTGGAGGCAAAGACTCTCCAGGAATGAGAGAAGCCTCCTCCTGGACTGTGCCGGACAGCAAAGATCCTTTCCCTGAGGTCCACATCAGTCCACTGTTTGGAGAACTGGAGGGTCCTCTCCTCGGAGATGAACGAGAAATCAACCTGCACACAGCCAAAAAAAACTACTGTAAAACAATGTGTAAAAGTAATCAACAAGAAAAGCGTGTGTGACAGAGCACCCACTACCTTGGCCAACACGATGACGGGAAATGGACCTGACCCACAGTGGAGACTTCTATACAAACCTCCCCTCAAGAAAAAAAAAGCGGACCTCCAGTGGAGGATTTTACATGGTGCCATCGGTTCCAATGCTTTTATCTCTGTTTTTAACCCTGCTGTGTCCAGCCAGTGTCCCTTCTGTCCCCTTCGTTAGACAGTCTTTCATGCTTTTAGTGAGTGTGGGAGACTTGCAGTGCTCTTCATTCTTCTAACGAATGTTTTTAATTTGTTCAGTGAAAATTTTAGAATCAGGAAATTCATCTACGGTGCTGCGTACAATAAATCAAATCAAAGGAAGTGGCAGCTTTTAAATTTTATCTCTGGAGAGGCAAAACTCGCAATTTATTTGACCAGGAAGAGGAGAATTGAAAACAATACTGTTCAAGAAGCAGCTACTGTTTTTTGCTGTAACATCAGATGTCGCTTAAAACTAGAATTTGGTTTCTATAAGATGACAAAAGACCTAAATAACTTTAGGAAAATCTGGTGTCAAAAAATGTCCTATGCACTTTAGTTGATGATCAACTCACTTTTGCAAATTTCCTGATATAATGCACTAATTTTTAAATTGTATTCCCTTTCATTTATTGGTTTTTAGTGTTTTTGAAGCACTTTAGTTATTTCATTTAATGAAAAATTGTAAAATGTTTGAATGTGATTAAAGTGTTTTTGTAAAAATTAAAAACATCTTTTCCATTCAACTTTTCCCTTCAGGGGTCGCCACAGCAAATCAATTGCCTCCATCGAACGCTGTCTTCTAAATCCTCTTCTCTCACACTAACTACCTTCATGTCCTCTTTCACTACATCCATAAACCTCCTCTTTGGTAATCCTGTAGTCCTCCTACCTGGCAGTTCTAAACTCAGCATACTTCTGACAACATACGTATGTACTATCTCTCCTCTGGACATGTCCAAACCATCTCAGTCTGTCCTCTCTGACTCTATCTCCAAAACCTCTAACATGTGCTGTCCCTCTGATGTACTCATTCCTGATCCTATCCTTCCCGGTCACTCCCAGAGAGAACCTCAGCATCTTCATCTCTGCTACCTCCAGCTCTGTCTCCTGTCTTTTCCTCAGTGACACTGTCTCTTGACCAAACAACATCGCTGGTCTCACCACAGTTTTGTACACCTCTCCTTTCATTTTAGCTGAAACTCTTCTATTACACATCACACCTGACACTTTTACTCACCTGTTCCATCCTGCCTGTACAAGCTTCTTCACCTCTCTTCCACACTCTTCATTGCTCTGGACTGTTGACCCTAAGTAATCAAAACCCTCCACCTTCTTGATCTCTTCTCCCTGTAATCTCACTCGTACACTTGGGTCCCTCTCATTCATACACATGTACTCTGTCTTACTGCGGCTAACCTTCATTCCTCTCCTTTCCAGGACAAACCTCCACCTCTCTAGCTTGTCCTCCACCTGTTCCCTGCTTTCACTGCAGATCACAATGTCATGTGCAAACATCATAGTCCACAAAGATTCCTGTCTAACCTTGTCTCTCAGCGTGTCCATCACCATAGCGAACAAGAAGGTGCTCAGACCTGATCCCTGATGCAGTCCCACCTCCACCTTGAACTCCTCTGTCACACCTACAGCACACCTCACCACTTTCCTACAGTCCTCATACATGTCCTGCACCGTTCTAACATACTTCTCTGCCACTCCAGACTTCCTCATACAATACCACTGTTCCTCTCTGGGCACCCTGTCATAAGCTTTCTCCAGATCTACAAAAACACAATGCAGCTCCATCTGGCCTTCTCTGTACTTCTCTATCAACATCCTTAAAGCAAATACTGCATCTGTAGTACTCTTTTTTGGCATGAAACCGTACTGCTGCTCACAAATGCTCACTTCTGCCCTTAGTCTAGCTTCCACTACTCTTTCCCATAGCTTCATTGTATGGCTCATCCGCTTTATTCCTCTGTAGTTGCCACAACTCTGCACATCTCCCTTGTTCTTAAAAATGGGCACCAGCGCACTTCTCCATTCCTCAGACATCTTCTCACTATCTAAGATCCTGTTGAACAACCCAGTCAGAAACTGTACTGCCACCTCTCCTGGGCACTTCCAAACCTCTACAGGTGCATCATCAGGACAGACTGCCTTTCCACTCTTCATCCTCTTCAATGCCCTCCTCACTTCATCCTGACTAATCTTTGCTACTTCCTGGTCCACAGCAGTCACCTCATCTAGTCTTTGTTCTCTCTCATTTTCCACATTCATCAACTCTTCAAAGGACTCTTTCCATCTTCCCATCACACTACTGGCCCCTGTCAATAGACTTCCATCCCTATTCTTAATCACCCTAACCTGCTGCACGTCTTCCCATCTCTGTCTCTCCATCTTGCCAACCCCTATAGATCAGTCTCTCCCTCCGTACTGTCCAACCTAGCATACAGGTCATCCTACGGTCCTTGTGTGGCCCTTTGCTACCTGTAACGTCACCTTACGCTGCAGCCCACATGCGCCGGTTTGGGATAACGGCTGGCTGGCTGGCTGGCTGGCTGGCTGGCGGGCTCAGTCTTGTCAGTGTCCCACTTCTTCTTAGCTAACCTCTTTCTCTGTATACACACCTGTACCTCCTCATTCCACCACCGAGTCTATATCTACTTTCCTTCCAGATGACACACAAAGTACTCTCCTACCTGTCTCCCTGATCACATTAGCTGTAGTTGTCCAGTCATCTGGAAGCACCTCCTGACCACCCAGAGTCTGTCTTAACTCCCTCCTAAGAGTCATGCAACACTCTTCCTTTTTCACATAGGGTGACTCTTATAAGTCACCCTATGTTCCTGCCTCTTTTGTAAGAAAGTATTCACTATAGCCATTTCCATCCTTTTTTGCAAAGTCAACTACCATCTGTCCTTCTGCATTCGTCTCCTGGACACCAAACCTGCCCATCACCTCATCATCACCTCTGTTTCCTGCACCAACATGTCCATTGAAGTCTGAACCAATGACAACTCTCTCACTTCTAGGTATGCTCTGCATCACTTCATCAAAGTCCAACCAGAATTTTTCTTTCTCCTCCAGCTCACATCCTACGTCTGGAGCATATCCACTAATCACATTGAAAATCACATCTTTAATTTCTAGCTTCGGACTCATCACTCTACCTGACACTCTTTTTTCTACCTGCAGGACATTCCTAAAAAATTCCTCCTTCAAGATAACTACTAGTCCATTTTGTTTCCTATCTACACCATGATAGAACAACTTGAACCCTGCTCCTAAACGTCCAGCCTTGCTACCTTTCCACCTGGTTTCCTGGACACATAGTATGTATACCTTCCTTCTCTGCCTTTTCCTGTCATAATTCCAACATTCAACGTCCCTATTCTCAGTTGCATACTCTTGGCGTTCCTCTTCTCTCTCTTCCTACGAACACACTTTCCTCCTCTCCTGCTTTGACCAACAGTAGTCCAATTTCCACCGGCACCCTGTAGGTCAGCAGCACCGATGGCGGTTGATGTTAACCCGATCCTGGACCGATCCGGTATGGAAATCATAGGTTTGATTCGCATGCTTGATTTGGCAAAAGTTTTACGCTGGATGCCCTTCCTGACCCAGCCCTCTGTATTCATCCGGGCTTGGAACTAGCACAATAAGACACTGGCTTGTGTCCTCTTTGGCGACATCTCTCGCTATTATTGCCGTTTGTAATTCAAATAAAGTTTGACGTGCATCATCTGTTTCTCTGTCCTCTTCAGTTTTTTTCTAACACTCCTTCTTTTATAATGCCACAGAGCTTGTTGATTAGCTGGACTAGCTGCGACATTTGTGGTTGATGGCTTGTTTTGTGTTTGCTTTAACATTTCTCCTGAGCTTAAGGCCCACTGGTGAAGTGTTCCTCTCTACTTTTAAGTTGGCATGTTCCTGAATGGAATATCACCCTTGTTTTCAAAATATAATACCTCCCTATCTCTAGTAAAACTTTCGTCCTTGTTCACCAGCTCCAGCCGCCGCGGGAGGGCCCGTCCCCCGTCAGCCAGAACACCAAGTACATGACGGGGGTGTGTTTAGTTCAATTGCAGAAATTTGGTTATTACAATAGGTTTTCTGCTTACCTTTGTTAATTGTGGCCATTGGGAGATAAAAAACAATGTTTTGGACCAGAATTTTCTAGGTCATTGTTGCTGTTTAATGCCACTGTCGTCACAGAGTTGGCGATCCTTCGTCTCCGCCTCTCACCATGTTGGGTGCCAAAAACTCAAGCAAAGTCTTTTCAAAACTTCTTTATTCCGTGGGTTCTTGTTATTGTGGTAAAGTAGGAGACTTAACCGATCATCATAAGTTTAAAAAGTTTATTCCTGACAACAAGTCTAATACAGATATCCGGGCTCTCCCACAGTCCCTGACTGCAGGTACTACACGGGTCTTATATCAGACGCAGCTGAAGAAGAGCAAATTCTGTCTTGGCCCAGTCAAATTTAAACAATTCAGATTAGGAATATGAATGAGGGAATGTGGTGTCTTCTGGTCCAATCAGATCGTGACAAGTTTTCGGCCGCATCTTCTCCGTGTAATTTCCGTTTCAGGTCTCAACCTGTAAACAGTCCTGCCTACATCCTGATCACCCCATAACTGTGAAGACTTCCATAAATAGAACTGTTACCTTAGGTGTGTGTGTGTGTGTGTGTGTGTGTGTATGTGTGTGTGTGTGTGTGTATCAGACTACTGAGAACTGAGACGGCCGTCTATGTCCCGTGTGTGCATGTGTATGTGAATGTGTGTATTTGTGTGTGTGTGTGTGTGTGTGTGTGTGTGTGTGTGTGTGTGTGTGTGTGTGTCAAATTAGATGAGTTCAAGTGTGTGGAAATTTACTGAGACAGACTGATGGAAAGTGTTCATTGCATGATTAAAAATAAATACTTATGCAGCCAGCAAAATAATGAAAAACATGTATTTACATTTCTTCAGAGCTTACACTGAATATTTCCTCCCCATTTAATCGAGCACATCTACTCCAACCTTGGTTCTGTTGTGGTACTGTACCTAACAGTTTACAGTTTAGCTTCATGGCCCCTTATGATGTTGACAGCTGTGTGGATTGTGTTTAGAATGGAGACATTTTTCCTTGGTTAGCATTAATAGATTGTTAGGGTTGCACTGTCATATTTCAGCATCTGTTTGCTCCTCTACAGATGGAGGAAGCTCTTGTCTACTCTCATTTACTGAACCAACCAGGTTGATTTTCTGGGGTTTAGTGCCTTGGAAAGTTCAAGAGAAGTAAAGAAGTTATCAGTGGTGATATTTCCCCCCTCAACAGAAATTACCTGTGTTGACTGAGTGTTTGTGAGGCATAAGCAACAACTTGGCATTGTAACAGCAGTGTCTCCAGCTGGCTGGCAGCCATCACAGCATTATTGAACGTTTATAAGAATTAATAATTTTTGTTGTTACGTTCTCATGACAACACCAATCTATTTTGAAGCAGGACACAATTGTTTTAATTTCACAGACATACTTTTGTTTTTATTTCACAGTTTAACTTTGGATGTGTAACTGCAAACAAGTTATGTTGTATCAATAAAATAAAAAAAATAATCATTACAGTTTTAATTTAGTGTCCTGATTTTTTAAAATCTTTTCCACCAATTTATTCTTGGATATTTTCAATGATAATCCAAATTATATACAAATATTGTTTGAGCAGTCAAAATCACTGTCTATGGGAATTTGAGTAATTGCAGAATTCTGGGAGACCGAGTGTTAAGGTGCGTTTGTGCATGTGTGTGTGACTGAGTGACTGTCTGAGAGGGAGAGAGAGAGAGGAAGGGGTAGAGAGAGCACATGTGCGTGTGTGAGTGTGTGTGTGTGCACGCGCGTGTGTGCATGCGCTATGTAGCTAAAATATCTATACAGTATATAAATCATTAATGTGAGATGAAGTGAGAAAGTGTCAAAATAAGAGCAAGCAGGAAAAAAAAAATGTCTGCATCTCTGTCTGGTTAAATGCACCGCGTACACGAATGTGGCGAGCTGAAGAAAAACTAAGGAGAGTAACGTGAACTACAGTGAAGCCACACACAGAGAGATCAGTCAATCAGTCTCTAGAGGGAGGGGCAGGCACTTTGTGTGACTGGCCAATCACTGAGGGTGATGACAGTTAGTTCTGGGGATTTTACGAGCACGAGTTTTGACGAATTTTACTCGGATCGTACTCGTTCTCATCAAAAATGCGTTGCCCATACCGGATACTCGTCTGAAACAAGTACTCGGCTCAACCCTAATATATATATATATATATATATATATATATATATATATATATATATATATATATACAGTGGATATAAAAAGTCTACACACCCCTGTTCAAACGCCAGATTTTCGTGATGTAAAAAAACTAAATCAAGCCAAATGATTTCCAAAGTTTTTCCACCTTTCACGTGGCCTGTAAGCTGTACAAGGCAATTGAAAAACAAAATCAAACCCCTAAAAAATAATCACATAAAATAAAAAACTTCAAATAACCTGGTTGCATAAATACGCACACCCTCAAACTAATACGTTGTTGCAGCAGCTTTGGCTTTTATTACAGCACTCAGTCTTTTTGGGTAGGAATCTATCAGCGTGGTACATCCTGAGGTAGCAATATTAGCCCACTCTTCTTTGCAAAACTGCTCCAAATCTTTCGGATTGCGGGGGCATCTCCTCTGCACATCCCTTTTCAGAGCACCCCAGAGATGTTCAATGGGATTCAGGTCTGGTCTCTGGCTGGGCCATTCCAAAACTTTAATCCTATTCCAATGAAGCTATTCTTTTGTGGAGTTGGATGTATGCTTTGGTTATTTGTCGTACTGAAACATGAAATTCCTCTTCATCTTCAGCTTTCTAACAGAGACCCGAAGGTTTTGTGCCAACATTGACTGGTATTTCGAACTGTTCATAATTCTGTCCACTCTGACTAAGGCCTCTGTTCCAGCAGACGAAAAATAGCCCCAAAGCATGATGCTGCCACCACCAGGCTTCAATGTAGGTATGGTGTTATTTTGGTGATGTGCTGTGTTCTTTTTGCCCCAAACATACCTTTTGGAATTATGTCCAAAAAGTTCAACCTTGGTTTCATCAGACCATAACACATTTTCCCATAGGTGTTTGGGAGACTGCAGATGTTTTCTTGCAAAATCCAGCCGAGCTCGGACATTTTTCTTTGTTAAATAAGGCTTCCGTCTTGCCACCCTACCCCATAGCCCAGACATGGAGAATACGGGAGATTGTTGTCACATGCACTATGCATCCAGTACTTGCCAGATATTTCTGCAAATCCTTCAGAGTGGCTGTTGGCTTCCTGGTAGCCTCTCTCACTAGTTTTCTTCTCGTCTTATCATCACTTTTGGACACACGTCATGTTCGTGGTAATGTCACTCTTGTGCCATACTTTCTCCACATGATTATGATTGTCTTCACCACGTTCCATGGTATTTGTCATACATATATATAGATATACAGTGGATACGGAAAGTATTCAGATCCCTTTAAAATTTTCACTCGGTTTCATTGCAGCCATTTGCTAAAATAAAAAAAATAAAAAAATTCTCATTCATGTACACTCAGCACCCGATCTTGAGAGCAAAAACAGAAATGTAGACATTTATGCAAATTTATTAAAAAATAAAAAAAATGAAATATCACATGGTTATAAGTATTCAGACCCTTTGCTGTGACACTCATATTTAACTCACATGCTGTCCATTTCTTCTGATCCTCCATGAGATGGTTCTACTCCTTCATTGCAGTCCAGCTGTGTTTAATTAAACTGTTTAGACTTGATTAGGAAAGGCACCCACCTGTCTATATAAGACCTTACAGCTCACAGTGCATGTCAAAGCAAATGAGAATCATGAGGTCGAAGGAACAGCCCAAGGAGCTCAGAGACAGAATTGTGGCAAGGCACAGATCTGGCCAAGGTTACAAAATAATTTATGCAGCAATCAAGGTTCCTAAGAGCACAGTGGCCTCCATAATCCTCAAATGGAAGAACTTTGGGATGACCAGAACTCTTCCTAGACTTGGCCGTCCAGCCAAACTGAGCAATCGTGGGAGAAGAGCCTTGGTGAGAGAGGCAAAGAAGAACCCAAAGATCACTATGGCTGAGCTCCAGAAATGCAGTAGGGAGATGGGAGAATGTTCCACAAAGTCAACTATCACTGCAGCCCTCCACCAGTCAGGGCTTTATGGCAGAGTGGCCCGACGGAAGCCTCTCCTCAGTGCAAGACATATGAAAGCCCACATAGAGTTTGCCAAAAACAACCTGAAGGACTCCCAGACTATGAAAAAATAAGATTCTCTAGTCTGATGAGACAAAGATTGAACTATACAATCCCAACAGTGAAACATGGTGGTGGCAGCATCACGCTATGGGGGTGTTTGTCAGCTTTAGGGACAGGACGACTGGTTGCAATTAAAGGAAAGATGAATGCTGCCAAGTACAGAGTTATCCTGTAAGAAAACCTCTCCCAGAGTGCTCAGGACTTCGAAGGTTCACCTTCCAACAAGACAATGACCCTAAGCACACAGCTAAAATAACAAAGGAGTGGCTTCGGCTCTGTGACCATTCTTGACTGGCCCAGCCAGAGCCCTGACCTAAACCCATCCAACCTGATGGAACTGGAGAGGATCTGCAAGGAAGAATGGCAGAGGATCCCCAAATCTAGGTGTGAAAAACGTGTTGCATCATTCCCAAGAAGACGCATGGCTGTACTGGATCAAAAGGGTGCTTCTACTCAATACTGAGCAAAGGGTCTGAATACATTTTTCAGTTTGTCTTTTTTAATACATTTAAAAAAATGTCTACATTTCTGTTTTTATCTGTCGAGGTGGGGTGCTGAGTGTACATTAATGACAAATAAAAATAACTTTTTTGATTTTAGCAAGTGGCTGCAATGAAACAAAGAGTGACAAACAAAGTGTGTGTATATGTGTATATATGTATATATATATATATATATATATATATATATATATATATATATATATAACTGCTAGCGAGATCCCGTGGCTTTGTGTGTGTGTGTGGGACGGACAAATGCGAAAACGAAAGCCGCTTCGGCATTATGGTCTGGCCATCTGGGTAGAGGCTAACTTTGTGAGTTCAGTCCTGGTGAATAAAGCAACGTGGCCGAACGGCTCCATAAGTGAGAGACATGGACAAACGTGAAGACCGGAACTAACTCAGCTAGTGGCTCGAACTATATAAATACTGTATATGTATATACAGTGGTACCTCTAAGAAATTACGTAAGTAGAAAATTACGTAAGTAGAGACGCATTTTCCATGCAAATGCCCTAATCCGTTCCAAGCCCCAGAAAATTCCAACATAAATGTTTTACAAAGCATAAAAATGCATCAAAATATGTAACAAATACATGTTACGACTAGATTACACAATAAATGAGAGTTGTAGAGTTGTAATGTAAAAAAACAAAGAATAAAGAACAAAAATGATGGTCATTTACCTTTAACTTCTGTCCCCATTGTTTTTTGCCCTCTTTCGTTCATGCACTCTTGCCTAACGATGCCGAACAACAGAATGCATTCCGGTCCTCCTTTTGAACTTCTCAAACCATCCACGTGATGCCTTAAACTCCTTAAACTTCCTTTTTTAAAAAAAAAATAATGTGGCAATTGCAGATGCATTACGGCCATATTCTTTGGCGAAATCAACCAAACGCTTCCCTTTTTAATGCTTTTCTATTATCTCTTGCTTTGTTTGTATGGACAAAAAAACAGAGGTCCCTCTTAGTCACTGGGTTGCCAGGATGATTATAGTTAATAGCCAATGGAAGAGCAGCTATGAGAATGTTGCGTTCAGGAACCTGTGGGAGTTGCGAGTATGAACCCATACTGTATTTTTATCTTTTGTAAGTCAAAATTTCTTTCATACTAGAGGTAATACTAGATACTACATACTAGAGCCCCCCCCCCCGCTGCCACACCCCACCCCCCCACCCCGCTGCCACAATCACACAAATTTCCCCACTGTGGGACAAAAAAGATTATTATTATTATTATTAAAAATTTCAATATTGATGTCAACAATCAAAAAGCACTTTCAACTTTATCTGTCTGACCACGAGTGCACGAAAAGCTGTATTTCCCTCTACCTCTGTGTCTAGTTTCCCATCAGTCCTCCCACATATTCCAAAGAGACGCAATTAGTGTCCCACCAAATCCAACTTTCACTAAGAACAGAAAAGCAAAGGGAAGAAAATGTCTCAGATGGGTATTTTTTTCTTCAGTTGACCTTAAAGTCATAACAGAAGTTAAAAAGAGGAAAAATACCATAATAGAACAATTTAAAGTCTTATGAGATTCCTGTAGTTCTGCTCTGAGACTCACAAATTATAAATCAATGACTTCACCCACCTTTGAGACAATAGCACCTTGAGTCTCCATGTCTCTCAGCTTTCCTCTGTCCTATGATTTAGTCAATCGTTGGCCCACACAGTGCCTGTTCTTCCTCATTTCTTGGTCTTCACTTGTGATCAAAGTCATCCAGAGCCCATGTGGGTTCAGCGCTGCAGGCAGATATTAACACAAATTCGCACAACGAAAAGTTCTTCCAATTTTTTGCTCAGATCCTGTTTGATTGCATAATTTATTTACTGATTCATTTACTGTAAATATTCATTTACTGATGTTTCCTGAATTAGGGGGTATCAGGGAGCTTAGCAATTATGGAATTAAATCTGAGATAAGATAAAGGCATTGTGATTTGTTTTAGAGAAAAAATATGTCATAATAAAAGCAAGTGTGTCATCAACAATATGTTGAGGTTCAACCAGATGTAAATCATGAGACTTCAAAATGTACATTGATTAAATTGTACGGTCAATTTTCGGGAAATCTGCAGAGACAGCAATGACACATCACATTACCAAGTCTATGTGGAGAATGAGCCTATGTCACGAAGGCAGGGTTAACCTACCCTGAGGTAAACCTGTGGTTCTGGGTTGCTTTACCCTGAACTTGGAAAAACCAGGGATTTTGGTCGGAGTCGGAGTACAGATTTTAATTTATGAATAGAAAGACTTTGAGGAAATTTTTGGAAGAAAGAGAAAAGCGTTGCAGCTGCAAAGAAGAGCGAGATGTCATGGGAGTGAATTGCTGCTCAAGTCGATGCGTAAGTTCTAAGTCCTTTGCACTCACGGTAAAAATACGGAAGTAAACAGCTTCAAGAATAGTTTATTAATTCATTTTATTTAGGTGCGATCCAGTGGGGGGAGAAGGGCACGTCAGAAGCTGAGAATGAAAATAAAAACATCATTCACACAGGTCAGACTTCATCATCTCGTTATGGATCCTCCTCATCCTCATTATGTTTGATATTGTACAGTAAATATTAAGAGGACGTTTGACTGTTCAGTTGTTTCATCGCCAACATAACGCTCTTTTCACGCACATAAATGCGCTCTCATCTATATCAGGTTCTGTTAAATAATGAAATACATTAAAATGTTTTATTGTTGTGTAGATAAAACAGTAAATCAGCATATGCACGTTACAAAAACAGTTGAGAAGGATATTCACACCATTGTGTACACCTATATTATCTAAGAACTGAAATCAAGAGCTGACATGTAGCTCGTTTGATACAGTAATAGCCAAAACTGCTTTAGTTCATACAACAGTGGCCGTGGCATTGTACTGCTTATAACAGTTTTAAGGTATTCCAGGTTTTATTTTCTGTCTGTTTTAGTCACATGATAAACACAGGAGTTAATATTGATTAACAAGAAAAAGAAGAAAGAAATTAATAAGAAATTGAAGAAAACAAAGGTGGGGTAATATTTTTTGTTATTGATTGTTCTCTTCCCATTGCTTCACATTCTGGTGGAATACAGATTGTGACATTTATATGCTACTGAAGTATTAACAGATTTCCATCCCTTTTTAACAGTTTATGGATGGACAGTAGCAGAAGGGTCCCAACTGCACAGACTATCACAGTGAAGTAGACACTCAGTGACCACCAGCGGTTCATTCTGTGGAATGCATATGTAACTATGTTTTATTGTCCTCCTCATGTACTGTATTCCCATCTATCTGCATCTATCTGAGGTTTATAGAATTCACTTTCTAAAGAAATACTGAAAATAGAAATGCTTTACTAGGACCTCCAGATAAGGAGGACAGATCTGGACATAGAAATACTGGAGCACAAGTTGGAGGTGGGTAATGGTCACAGGTGAATCATGTTAAGTATTAGAATGGTAAGTATTGTAACAATACAAAAACTAACTTTGTCTTCTTTTCCTTTCAGCTTTTCCCTTCAAGGGTCGCCACAGCGAATCGATTTCCTCCATCTAGCCCTGTCCTTTGAATCCTCTTCTCTCACACCAACTACCTTCATGTCTTCCCTCATTACATCCATAAACCTCCTCTTTGGTCTTCCTCTAGGCCTCCTGCCTGGCAGTTCAAAACTCAGCATCCTTCCACCAATATGTTCACTATCTCTCCTCTGGACATGTCCAAACCATCTCAGTCTGGCCTCTCTGACTTTATCTCCAAAACCTCTAACATGTGCTGTCCCTCTGATGTACTCATTCCTGATCCTATCCTTCCTGGTCACTCCCAGAGAGAACCTCAGCATCTTCATCTCTGCTACCTCCAGCTCTGTCTCATGTCTTTTCTTCAGTGACACTGTCCCTAGGCCAAACAACATCGCTGGTCTCACCACAGTTTTGTACACCTTTCCTTTCATTTTAGCTGAAACTCTTCTATCACACATCACACCTGACACTTTCCTCCACCCATTCCATCCTGCCTGTACACGCTTCTTCACCTCTTTTCCACACTCTCCATTGCTCTGGACTGTTGACCCTAAGTACATAAAATCCTCCACCTTCTTGATCTCTTCTCCCTGTAACCTCACTCTTCCACTTGGGTCCCTCTCATTCACACACATGTACTCTGTCTTACTGCGGCTAACCTTCATTCCTCTCCTTTCCAGGACAAACTTCCACCTCTCTAGCTTCTCCTCCACCTGTTCCCTACTCTCACTACAGATCACAATGTCATCTGCAAACATCATAGTCCATGGATATTCCTGTCTAACCTGGTCTGTCAGCCTGTCCATCACCATAGCGAACAAGAAGGGGCTCAGAGCTGATCCCTGATGCAGTACCACCTCCACCTTGAACTCCTCTGTCACACCTACAGCACACCTTACCACTGTCTTACAGTCCTCATACATGTCCTGCACTGCTCTAACATACTTCTCTGCCTCTCCAGACTTCCTCATACAATACCACAGTTCCTCTCTGGGCACCCTGTCATAAGCTTTCTCCAGATCTACAAAAACACAACGCAGCTCCCTCTGGCCTTCTCTATACTTCTCTATTGACATCCTCAAAGCAAACACTGCATCTGTAGTACTCTTAAAAAAACTAACTTTGTATTTGTCAGAAATAAAGATTACCACAGGGAATGCGTATTGCATGTTTTTATTGCCCGCTGTGATGGTGGTGATGGTGACTCTGAAATCATTCTGGCAGATGGTGTCTGTCACTGCTCTACCGTCCTGGATAGCAGGAATCATCCTAAAGTGTCGTAGGCTCTCTCCTGTAATGTATAGTGTATTAATTAGAGTGGATTACACAATGAAGATAAGCAAATTATTGTGCAAATCTGTAGATTACTGACCACATGCTGCACAGGTAAGAACATACAGTATATCCAAGAGTCAGGAACAGACCCAGACCTCCACGTCAGAAATGTAGTTGCAGCATCAAATGATCTGGACAGATGTTTGTTTGTCTATGATGCAGTCTTGAACATGTTGAAACAAGGTTCAGTCTACATGTACCTAAATGGGAATGTGGGTACCATCTGTGAAGCCAATTACATTGGCAAATCCTAAAGGAAATTAAAATTAATGATCCAATTCTGAGGTTGTAGCACAATGTTATTAACTGAATATCATTTGAAATTCATTTATCAGATTTCTACATTATTCACTTGCGATCCTGTGGAACTCCTTGATGATTCTGATGGTTTTATCTCCATGGAAATAGAAAAACTGGGGTACAAGTTTCAAGGCGAGCTGCACTCAGCATCTCTCACTTTGTATAGAAAAATTACCGTTTGCATATAAAAACTGACCGACCACTACCTACACACAGCACTGCTGCAGATGTGAGGATGGATCAGTACCGATCAGTATGATCGGTACTGATCGGTACTGACCAATCATAAAGAGAACTGTCCAACAGGATATGACAGGACATCTGAACGCGATACAAAAAAAATTTAAATCTTTGCGGAAACCCCATCAAGGGGCTCCTCATCAAACAGACATGCTATGTTCACCTCTGAAATACGGAGTTATTTATTAAACCTTACTTCGGTCAGACTCTCCATCCGACAGAACCAGGAAATGAAGCCGCACGAGCGGCGGTGAAAGGGGGCAGAGTCAGAGGAAACCCTGGGTTTGTGGAATGAAACCCGCTCCCGACCAGGTTATGTTCAGAGAGTCTGTTACTGCGGTAACAAACTCAGTGGTTCACTTTACCTCTCGTCATGAAACAGGTCAGGGTTACTGCTCTAACTCTGGATTAAGTTACCTCCCTTTGTGAAAATGAAAGCCCTGGTTTTCCCTGATTTCAGGATTAACGCACCCTGGTTGTCCACTAAACCTGATTTTTGAACGGCCCCATGTCACGAAGCAGGGCTAACGAACCCCGAGTACAACCTGTGGTTCTGGGTTGCTTTACCCTGAATTTGGAAACCCAGGGTTTTCGGTTTCAAAAGCGCTTCTCGGGGTTAGTTTTTGTAAACCAGGGTATGTTGACCCACAGTTTAACAGGCGCGACACCACTTTAAAAAGCCATCATCAATGGAGCCCAGATTCAACGATTCACCATGACGACGGACGAGATGTGCTCCGCGTTACTTTACGCAGATGAAGTGCAGATTGTAATCTACATGTATGAAGACTTTGAGGACATTTTATGAAAAGAGGAACAGCGTTGCAGCTGTAAAGAAGAGAGAGATGACTTGAAACTGCTACTCAAGTCAACGCGTACGTCTAAACATAGTCCGTTGGACTCAGGGTAAAATTACGGAGGTAAACTTCTTGAATAATAGTTTATTAAATTATTTTATTAGATGCAATCCAGCGGAGAAGCTGGATTCCATCGTTCACACAGGTCAGACTTCTGCATCATCACGTTAGATCCTCCTATTCCTCATTATAACATAATGACATTGTACAGTAAATGATAAGTGGACTTTCGGCTTTTCAGTTGTTTTATCGCCAACAGAATGCTCCTGTCACACACATAAATGTGTGCTCATCTATCGGCATTCCATGTTTAATTCTCTGTGTCTTTTAGTCAAATAATTCATAGTTGATAAAAAGAAAAATGAATTAACAGGAAATTGAAGATAAGAAAGGTGGTCAAATATTTTCTGTTACCGATTGTTCCTTTTGCTTAATATTCTGGTGCAATACAGAGTCACATTTAGCCTCCACTGAAGGATCAACACTTTCTCATCTTTTTTTAACAGAGAAAGCTGGACAGTCCGTCACATCCAATGTACAGATAGACGCTCAGTGAACACCAGCGGTTCTTTCTGTGGCATTCATATGCAACTGTATGTTTTGATGTCCTCCTCATGTATTCTATTTGTTACAGAAGTTTATCCAATTCTCTTTCTATGAAATACAGACAACAGATAAAAAATGTTTTCTTTGGACCTCCAGATTTATAGGGCAGATTTGAACATACAAATACAAAGTCAGAGGTGGGTGTCGTTCTCAAGTGAATCATGTTGAATATTAGAATGTTCACCACTAAAATGATCTAAGAAATGACTTTGTATTTGTAAGTAATAAAGATGACCAAATGAAATGTATATTGTATGTTTTTATTGCCCGCTGTGGTGATGGTGAGTTACACAGACTCTGAAATGATTCTGGCAGATGGAGTCACTGCTCTGTCACCCTGGCTAGCTGGCAGGTGGACGGGGTCATCATCGGGGTGTTCAGTTTGTGGGGTAGGGTGCTGTTCTCCTCTGATAGTGGCAATACTACTATGAAGAACAGAACTGCATCACAGGTCCTCTCAGGAATCATCCTGAGGTGTTATAGACACTGGAAACGGCCTTTCAGCAGGCCCATGGTCCACCCGGGCTCTCGTCCTGCAGTGAACCCATTTGAAGGTCTGTTGGAGGCCTGGGTTAGTAATGGGTCAGCAGCCTCAGTTGGGCATAGGTAATCCCTGTCCCCCAGAAAACAACCATCAGACTGATGGAAAGTAGATTCATTAGAGTGGATAAAACGATGGAGACAAGTGAATTATTGTGCTAATCTTTAGTTACTGCATTAGTCTGTTGCTCAGGTGAGACTCATCATACACCTGTGAGTCAGGAACCGATCAGGATCACTCCATCTCCACATCAGTATGCTATGCTTGCTCTGGAGGGTTCTGTTGGGTGTCTGTCTGTTAAAGCTCTTTGAAATGTTTGCTGAAGTGATTAGGCGCTATATAAATAAGGATGGAAAATGTAGTTCGCAGCATCACATATGATCTGGACAGATGTTAGTTTATCTATGATTCAGTCTTTAACGTGTAGAAACAGTAGTCAATGTACCTGTACCTGCATATATTTGCTGTAAATGGACATCCTCTTCACATCATCACCTTCATTATTGGAGGGAGCCTTGATAGGAATGTGGGTACCATCTATGGCAGCAAATTACATTGGGACATCCCACAGAAATTAATGTCTTGGATTGCAGCACAATATCATTAAGAGAACATACTTTCAAATTAATCAGATTTCTACATCATTCACCTGCAATCCTGTGGAACTCCTCCTTGATGATTCTGACGGTTTTCTCTCCAGGGAAATAGAAAAACTGGGGTAAAAGTTTAAGGGCAAGGCGCACTGAGCATCTCCCACATTATGTAGGAAAATTACTGTATGCAAATAAAAAATGAAAAACTGAACGGAGCGCTACACGCAGTGCTGCTGCAGATGTGACGATGGATGTGTGTGTGTGTTTGTACCGATCAGTATGACCATACTGATCGGTACCGATCATAAAGAGAACTGTCTGGATATGACGGGACATCTGAACGCGATACAAACATATTTAATTTTTTGTGAATGAATGCGGAAAGTCCATCAAGGGGCTCCACGTCAAACGGACATGACATGTTCGCCTCTAAAATACCTCTAAAATATGGAGTTATTTATTAAACCTTACTTCGGTCAGACTGTCCGTCTCACAGAACCAGGAAATGAAGCAGCGCGAGCGGCAGTGAAAGGGGGCGGAGTCAAAAGAAACCCTGGGTTTGTGGAATAAAACCTGCTCCCGACCAGGATATGTTCAGAGAGTCTGTTACTGCGGTAACAAACCCAGAGGTTCACTTTACCTCGCTACGTGAAACAGGCCAGTGTTACTGCTCTAACTCTGGGTTAAGTTACCCCCCTTTGTGAAACCGAGAACCCTGGTTTTCCCTGATTTCAGGGTTAACTTACCCAGGTTTTCCACTAAACCTGCTTTGCGAAAAGGACCCAATGTGTTTCGCAAACACTTGCCTATTTATATACCCAACAGACGTGCAGAAACATTATTAGTTTGGAATTATGTTCCTGGTGATGCTGTGAATCCAAGTCCAATATTCATGTCTGTCTTAAACTCTACTGTATTTGGAAGCTAGTAATCTTCATGTAAGATCCCTTATCTATTTTCCTTTGATGATATTATTATTTTGCTTATTTCACAATATTACTCAAACTATGGGAAGAAATTACGCAAAACCTGTTGGAAGGATAGTTCATGCATGAGTAAAGATGCAAATTTGTCCCAGTCAAAAAAAGTAGTGATTTCTAGAATTGTTTTCAATGTTTTTAAAATAATGAAATGTTTAAAAAGGCGGTTTTGGGATAGGGATAGGCTGATGGCAGAATGGAAAGTTTAAGGAAGTTTTTAAGGGAGTTCCACTCGCTTCAGCAAAACAAATTTTGCTGGCAAAGGACCTTGCAGACTTTAGGAACAGATAAAGTAATGAAATCACTGGACCTGGTAGTAATTAAAGGTGCAAAAAGTTGGCGGTGTACTGAGGTGTTTTCCCAAGAGTCTTATAAATTAACAGAATCCCATGATAAACTCCATGACACATCGCAATCTTTGTTGGAATATGAATAGCACTCACTACACCTCACAGAGAGTAAAAGCTAAGGTAACACTCACCACCACCAGAACTGAAGAAGCCTCTTGGATGAGAGGTGAAATGTCTTCAAGGAACATTCTACAAGTCTACTTGAATTGTTTTAATGTTTTGGGATAACCATAAACTGGATGAATGGCAAACCAGTTATTGCAACTCTTGAACAGGACAATGCTAGAGAGTCTATGGAGCAACATATGATCTACTGATTTGAAGGCCTTGGCAACATCTATGAAGACAGTTGTACAGGCCTGATTACTGCCCATAGGAGTGATGATGTCATCTAGGAGCCTAGGTGCAGTCATGATGTATCCGTGGCCAGTTATGAAGCCCGACTGCCGATTTGACATGACATGGTAGGAGTAAATGAAATGGGTTGGGTGTTTGCAAACTGTTCTGTCGGAGATATTGACCAGGCAAAGGGGTAGCCTTTGAAAAGAGGGAAGATCATGGCAGTTTCCAGTTAGAGAGGAAGACAGAAAGATGAGTGGACAAGCTAAACAAGTTTGTAATGAGGGCAGAAGAATGTGAGCAGATACTTGAAACATCATGCGGGCAATACTGGCCAAGTCAGTAGATGTATTTAAGTCCAAGTTGACGAGTTCTTCTAAAATTTCTAAGTAGAAATGGGATAAATGGGGATGATGACATAACTGAATGGAGGAAAGGTTGGTGATGGACCAGTGTTGGGACCTGGGGGGATAAAGGGTTTTGATGAGTGCCCAAAATGTTGGTTGAGGAATGAGGGCATGATTTATTAGGGCTCACTGTGTTGGCAAATGTCATAGAAGCAGGAGATGTAGATGGGAAGGGAAGTGAGTTTATTTTCCGTAGACTTAAACATTTTAGACTTGAATGAACTTCTTGGGGTCAGTGCCACTTGAGAATTTCTCATAGAAATTATTAATTTTAGCTGACCTAATTCCATGTGTCTTTTTGTTTCTACAGTGCCTGAAGGTGAGCCAATCAACAAGAGAGTGCAAAGACCTGACTCTCTGCCACACTGAGTTTTCAAGATGGATCAATTCAGCTGGTTCAGGGCAGAGACATGGGTTGCTGGAATTGTTGGTTCTGGAATCTTCAGATTGTTTTCAGACAACTTTAACAAAGATACATTGCAAATTGTCTTTTACAAAGATATCCACTCCCCTAATGGCTCAATCCTAGCAAAATACATTGTAACCATGGATCAATATATGAGCGGGGCACAGAAAGGAGTTTGTAGTCACACCAGGGGAGTCAAGTACCGGTGGACAAGCTACTGGTGGACAGGGCAGCCCACAGAGACTGTAAGAACAGGCAAACCAACCTGTGCACCACTTTGATTGACTACCAGAAAGCCTAGGATTCAATGCCACACACGTGTATACTGGAATGTCTGGAACTGGATAAGAACAACGGGACGCTAAGAGCCTTCATCAAGAACTCAATGGGAATGTGGAAGACAACCCTAGAGACCAACTCCAAGCCAATCGCCTAAGTCAACATCGAGTATATATATATATATATATATATATATATATATATATATATATATATATATATATATGTAGCGCCCCTCTAGAGTGGTTTCTCTATTAGCGGGAGGTGGCTAACCTGTGTTCTTTATTTAATATGGGTTTCTATAGTATATTTGTTAGGCTTCGCTTAATTTTAACCCTTAATCTTAACTTTAATGTAATTATTTGATTTAAACTTAAATTGATACCTCGATCAAGAAACACAACTGTTTTATAGAAATAAGAATATTTACTTAAGGTAGAAAATCATATACTTCAATATCAAACAACAAAAAGCACAGCTCAATAGGCAATATATAATCACATTAACAAAATAAGGGCCCAATATAACAAAACAAAACAGCATTAAAGGCAGTTCAAGTTCAATCAAATAATGCAACCGTTGCAGGCCCGAACGTCGCTTGTGTGCGGTGTAGCCTCAAACAAATGGCTGCTTCACCCTTCAGGTAAAAGAAAATGAAAAAGAGAAAGAGGTACCTTCCTTTAAAGTTGGGTTTCTCTGAGGCCCAGGGTCCCAGACAGAAACAGAGGGAACAATGGTGGCCGATGTAAGGGAAGTGATGGTGGCAGGTGTGGTGAAGACAGTGGTGGGACTTTAACCTCGCCACACGGAAGAACAGAACCATCGACCTGTTCTACACAAATGCCAAGGAGGCATTCAACGCCACCTCCTTCCCTCACTAGGTAAATCAGATCAGAACCTAGTGTACCTCCAGCCCACCTACATCCCGCTGGTGAAACGGCTGCCAGCAACAACCCGGCAGGTCAGGAGGTGGTCCGTGGAAGCTGAGGAGACGCTGAGGGACTGCTTCCAGACCACCAACTGGGATGTCATTGTGGCCTCACATGGGAAGGACATCGACAGGGCGGCCCAGTGTTTAACAGATTATATGAACTTCTGTGTGGACACAGTGGTCCCTGTCAGGGCAGTTAGGTGTTACCCCAACAACAAACCCTGGGTAACCAAGGAGGTGAAGGCTGGCTACGAAGAGAGCCGCAGTACAGTGGAGGAGAACTTAGAACAAGCTGATAAACTCAACGGCTTTCTTAATCAGTTTAGCTCCACCACCACTCCATGCCCCTGTCCCCAGAGTTCCTCCTGCCCAGCTGACCTGAATCCACATGCGTCCTCCTCCCCCTCTCCGTCCACCTCACCTATCTACCCCAGGCCAAACCCAGACCTTTCCCCCACCTCAACTCCCATGACCCCCCGGCCATATGGATCACCACGCCACCCCCCCACACACGGCCATCACTGTGGAACAGGTGACATCTGCGCTGAGGAGGCTTCGCCCAAGGAAGGCGGCCGGACCAGACCAGGTCCCCCCAAAACTCCTTAAGGCCTGCCCTGCCGAACTGGGTGAACCCCTACACCAGGTTTTCCACCTCAGTCCGCAGCTGGGGAGGGTCCTGTCCCTACGGAAGACATCCTGCATTGTCCCTGTGCCCAGGCGGAGAAGTCCGACAGAGGTCAATGACTATCGACCAGTCGCTCTCACCTCGCACGTGATGGAGAACCTAGAGCGACTGGTCCTGAAGCTCATGCTTCACCAGATACAGGGCGCGATGGACCCTCTCCAATTCACCTACCGGCCCCAGGTTGGGGCTGACAACGCTGTCCTGTACCTCCTCCAGCGGGCTTTCTCCTACTTGGATATCGGGAGCTGTGCAGTGAGGGTGCTCTTCTTCGACTTCTCGAGCGCCTTCAATACAATCCACCCCCAGCTCCTGCAGGAGAAACTGTCATTCATGGCAGGGGACCTCTACCTTGTGAGCTGGTTCTTTGACTATCTAATGGACAGACCCAGTACGTCCGTATGGGGGACTGTCTGTCATCAGTGGTGACCAGCAGCACAGGTGCTTCACAGGGAAGCATACCCCCCCCCCCTCTTGCCACCCTCTACACAATGGACTTCCAGCACAACTTGGATACATCCCACATGCAGATGTTCTCAGACGACACCGCTATCGTGGCATGTATCAGCGAGGGTGATGAGACGGCAGTGCAGGAGGGTGGAGACGGACTTTGTGCGGTGGTGTCAGCAGAATGAGCTTCAGCTGAACATCTCCAAAACCATGGAGATGGTGCTGGATTTCCGGCTGGCACCCCCCTCCCCACAGCCAGTGGTCATCGGGGGGTAAGGAGGTGGAGGTAGTGGGGACTTATAAGTACCTTGGGCTGCAGCTGGACAGCAGACTGGATTTGTCGCACAACCTGGACTGTGTATACAAGAAAGGTCAGAGTAGGATGTACTTTCTGAGGAGGTTGGCCTCCTTCAACATCAGTTTTGATCTGCTTAGACTGTTCTACCAGTCGATAGTGTCCAGTGTGCTGTCCTACGCCATTGTGTGTTGGGGTGGTGGTGCCAGGAAACGGGACACAGAGCGCCTAGACAGGCTCATCCGGAGGGCTGGTTCTGTGATCGGCCGGGACCTGGACTCTGTGGAGACTGCTCTAGAGAGGAGGACTATGTCCAAGTTTAGATCGACCCTGGGTAACACCACTCAACCCCTGCACACCACCTTTGCCCAAAAGAGGAGCTCCTTCGGTGGCAGACTGCTGTCACCAAGCTTCTCCATTGAGAGACTCAGGACCTCCTTTGTGCCTCGTGCTATAAGGGGGTACAACAATTCTCTCAGAAGGATGGGGGGGCGAAGCTGAAGCCGCAGGGTTATCAAGGTCGGCCGAGAGGAGATAGACTAGGGGGGCCTGGGATGCATTGGGGATGCACTGTAGAATATTTTGTGGGGGTACTTAGTGTCAGTCCACAGTTCGGTTCTCCATTTATTCTTATCTTATATCTTGTTACGTTCCTTCTATGTCTTGTGCTTCTTTCATGTTCTTATACTTCCTTTTTAGTTATGTTTTCCTTTGTTGTAATTATGTAATTATTTTAATTATGTAATTTATGTAACATCATTTTGTCTGTGTCAGTCACTGCTATGTGTGTTTATTTGTACCTTTTTTTGTGAGCAGATGTTACTCAGTATTTCTGTCAGGATTTTTAAAGTATATATATATTTATATCCATTTACCTAATGTAGCCACAAGAGGTCACAAGCCAGTGTCTAATTGTGCCGGTCCCAAGCCCGGATAAATACAGAAGGTTGCGTCAGGAAGGGCATCTGCGTAAAACTTTTGCAAAATGAAACATGCGAATCACACCTATGACTTCCATATCGGATCGGTTGAGGCCTGGGTTAACAATGACCACATTGGTCATGTTCACCTACAGGGTGCTGGTGGAAATTGGAATACTGTTGGTCGAAGGAGAGGAGGAAAGTGTGTGAGTATGAAGAGAGAGAAGAGGAACACCAAGAGTATAGGACTTAGAGTAGGGATGTTGAATGTTGGAACTATGACAGGAAAAGGTAAGGAGTTGGTTGACATGATGCAGAGAAGGAAAGTAGACATAATGTGTGTCCATTAAACCAGGTGGAAAGGTAGCAAGGCTGGAAGTTTAGGAGCAGGGTTCAAGTTGTTCTATCATGGTGTAGATAGGGAAAGACATGGAGTAGGAGTTATCTTGAAGGAGGAGTTTGTTAGGAATGTCCTGGAGGTAAAAACAGGGTTGGATAGAGTTATGAATCTAAAGTTAGAAATCAAAGGTGTGATTTCCAATGTTGTTAGTGGGTTTGCACCACAGGTAGGATGTGAGCTGGAGGAGAAGGAGAAATTCTGGCTGGACTTTGATGAATTGATGCAGAGCATACCTAGAAGTGAGACAGTTGTCATTGGTTCAGACTTCAATGGACATGTTTGTGCAGGAAACAGGTGATGAGGAGGTGATGGGCAGGTTTGGTATCCAGGAGAGGAACGCAGAAGGACAGATGGTAGTTGACTTTGCAAAAAGGATGGAAATGGCTATCGTGAATACTTTCTTCCAGAAGAGGTAGCAACATAGGGTGACCTACAAGATTGGCGGAAGGAGCACACAGGTAGACTACATTTTGTGTAGATGGTGTAATCTTAAGGAGATCAGTAATTGCAAAGTAGTGGTAAGCGAGAGTGTAGCCAAAGAGCATAGGATGTTTGTGTAGGATGACTCTGGTGGTGAGGAAGATGAAGAGGGCTGTGGTGGGGGTTTCGTTTTTCTTAAGTACAGGAGACAGTGTATTAAACACAAGATATTTATTTTTTCAATTCAAATCATGTATAGGTTGTGTAACAGGTCAGAGGTAGGACCCACGTACAAGCACAGACTGAGACCAGATCAGGAATAGTCCAACAGTTTATTCTGAGGTTCGCACAGAATGGCAGCAATATTCCAGACAAACAGTCTCCGTAAACAGGAATCCCAGGTGACAGGTATCAGACAAGGAACGAGCAGGCAGAGTAGTCAACGACAGAAGGCTGGTCAGTTTACCGGGGCAGAGACGAGGAAGACGGGTCGAAGACAGGCAGGGTCGTAACCGAGGAAGCAGTCCGGAGATCAACGCGAGAGAGCTATGCATGACACAAAGACAATCTGGCAGAGACTGAGAGGAATGGGAGGGTATATGTACTGAGCAGGCAGGTGATAATCAGGTGAGGAAACACAGGTGAAGGCAGTTGCACTGATGAGTTTGGAGTGGAAGGCAGGTAGAGCTGGGCGGATGAGGGGAAAACCAGGAGCGGATTGTGACAGGTTGAGTAGCAGTACAATAATATCATCAATAGGTTGAGTATGAGTCCAATAACATCATCGATGATATTGACAGACAGGTTCAACAAACAGATAAGTTCAACAAATACTTATCTAAGCATGATGAGAGCTCTGGACACGATGAAAAAGTCCTCCGGTGTGTTGTTGCAGAGTACTCTGGGTACAGGAAAAACTTCAAGTACAAACTAAAAAATGGATCACATCTCTTTTTATACTCTAAAGGCGTAACTATGGGAGGTGCAAATCAGTTGTTTAACTTCATTCCCTCTGCTCTCCACTAATCTTTCCCCCAGTTTCAGTAGATACATTGACCTCAAGAAGTTAGCAGAGAGATCTAGTCGACAGTTTCACATGGCTGATGACATAACCATGTGTCACGCGGACATTTAGTGCATACAAAATTATTAACAGATACTGACATTTACGCAAACACTTCTAAAAACAGATTAGATTCTTGCAGAATCTTTCATGACCTCGAGACTTCCTGAGGCCGTTTCTCCCAAGTGCTGAACGATTTGACACACACACTCTAGATTTTTGGGTCAAGAAATGATATTATTTTATTATATTATTAAATTATTTTATTATACTATTTTATTGTATTAAAAACTTTCCACCACAGGGCAAAGGCAGAGCAGAAAACAAAATGGTAGAAGCTGAAAAAGGAAGAGTGTTGCATGACTTTTAGGAAGGAGTTAAGGTAGACTCTTGGTGCTCAGGGGGTGCTTCCAGATGATTGGACAACTACAGCTAATGTGATCAGGGAGACAGGTAGGAGTGTACTTGGTGTGTCATCTGGAAGGAAAGTAGACAAGGAGACTTGGTGGTGGAATGAGGAGGTACAGGAGTATATACAGAGAAAGAGGTTAGCTAAGGAATAAGTGACACTGAGAGGACTGAGGAGAGTAGACAGGGGTACAGGGAGATGCAGCATAAAGTGAAGTTAGAGGTAGCAAAGGCCAAACAAGGGGCTTATGAGGACTTGTGTGCTAGGTTGGAAAGTAAGGAGGGAGAGACTGATCTATACAGTGCAGCAGGTTAGGGTGATTAAGGATAGGGATGGAAGTTTATTAACAGATGCCAGTAGTGTGAAAGGAAAATGGAAAGAGTACTTTGAAGAGTTGATGAACGAGGAAAATGAGAGAGAACAAAGACTAGATGAGGTGACTGCTGTGGACCAGGACGTAGTAAAGATTAGTCAGGATGAAGTGAGGAGGGCATTGAAGAGGATGAAGAGTGGAAAGCCAGTTGGTCCTGATGATATACCTGTGGAGGTTTGGAAGTGTCTAGCAGAGGTGGCAGTAGAGTTTCTGATTGGGTTGTTCTACAGGATCTTAGATAGTGAGAAGAAGCCTGGGGAATGGAGGAGAAGTGTGCTGGTGCCCATTTTTAAGAACAAGGGAGATGCAGAAGCAGTATTAGCTTTGAGGATGTTGATAGAGAAGCACAGAGAAGGCCACACGGAGCTGCATTGTGTTTTTGTAGATCTGGAGAAAGCTTATGACAGGGTTCCCAGAGAGGAAGTGTGGAGGGCATTGAAGAGGATGAAGAGTGGAAAGCCAGTTGGTCCTGATGATATACCTGTGGAGGTTTGGAAGTGTCTAGCAGAGGTGGCAGTAGAGTTTCTGATTGGGTTGTTCTACAGGATCTTAGATAGTGAGAAGAAGCCTGGGGAATGGAGGAGAAGTGTGCTGGTGCCCATTTTTAAGAACAAGGGAGATGCAGATGCAGTATTAGCTTTGAGGATGTTGATAGAGAAGCACAGAGAAGGCCACACGGAGCTGCATTGTGTTTTTGTAGATCTGGAGAAAGCTTATGACAGGGTTCCCAGAGCGGAAGTGTGGTATTGTATGAGGAAGTCTGGAGTGGAAGAGAAGTATGTTAGAGCAGTGCAGGACATGTATGAGGACTGTAAGACAGTGGTGAGGTGTGCTGTAGGTGTGACAGAGGAGTTCAAGGTGGAGGTGGGACTGCATCAGGGATCAGCTCTGAGCTTTGTCTTGTTCGCTACGGTGATGGACAGGCTGACAGACGAGGTTAGACAGGAATCCCCATGGACTATGATGTTTGCACATGAGATTGTGATCTGCAGTGACAGCAGGGAACAGATGTAGGAGAAGCTAGAGAGGTGGAGGTTTGTCCTGGAAAGGAGAGAAATGAAGGGTAGCTGCAGTAAGACAGAGTATGTCTAGGGACCAAAGTGGACGAGTGAGGTTACAGGGAGAAGAGATCAAGAAGGTGGAGGATTTTAAGTACTTAGGGTCAACAGTCCAGAGCAATGGAGAGTGTGGAAAAGAGTTGGAAAAAGTGTGTACAGGCAGGATGGAATGGGTCGAGAAAAGTGTCAGGTGTGATGTGTCATAGAAGAGTTTCAGCTAAAATGAAAGGAAAGGTACAAAACTGTGGTGAGAGCAGTGATGTTGTTTGATATATTGGTAGAAGGATACTGAGTTTTGAACTGCCAGGCAGGAGGCCTATAGGATGACCCAAGAGGAGGTTTATGGATGTAGTGAAAGAGGACATGAAGGTAGTTGGTGTGAGAGAAGAGGATGCAGAAGACAGGGTTAGATGGAGGCAATTGATTCGCTGTAGCGACCCCTGAAGGGAAAAGCCGAAAGGAAAATATCTATCCATCTATCTATCTATCTATCTATCTATCTATCTATCTATCTATCTATCTATCTATCTATCTATCTATCTATCTATCTATCTATCTATCTATCTATCTATCTATCTATCTATCTATCTATCTAATAGACATGCATGAAATATTAGCTGAGATCCAGTCTGTAGCTGGTGTAGACCCAGGCTAAAGGGTGTGTCAGCCTAGAATGAAGCTAGATGATATCCAAGCTGTAGTAGATTTTGGCTAGACTGAACCTAGCTGGGGCGGCACAGTATCGCGGTGGGTAGAGCTGTCGCCGCACAACAAGGCGGTTCCACGTTCCAGTCCCACTTTGTGAGGAGTTTGCATGTTCTCTCCGTGTTTGCGTGGGTTCTCTCGGGGTTCTCGGGCTTCCTCCCACCTCCAAAAACATTCACTACAGGTTAATTGGCCGGTCCGAAATTGCCCATAGGAGTGAGTGTGTGTGTGCGTGGTTGTCTGTCTTTGTGTGTGGCTCCGCGGCGCACTGGCATTGTGCGAGGAGTGTCCCCCGCCTCACGCCCTATGCCAGCTGGGACAGGCTCCAGCTCCCTGTGACCCGCTGTGGCGGATACAGCGGAAGAAAATTAATGGATGGATATTTATTCCTCCATTTTTAAAGAAAAGCAAGGGGTGTAGAAAGACCAAAGAAATGGCTGCACTTGACTTGCTCACTACAGACTGTAGCTTGCTGTCACTTATTCTGTGGCCGAGGAGTCCCACGAAGAATCCCTGGGATCACCAGCATCCCCTACCATGAAGCAGGAGAACTGCGTGCCTCACTTAGTGCGTTTTCCCAGCCGTTTCAGGGACACTCAACTCAGGAAAGACGTTACACGCATATAGTTGTTGACAAAAAACACTGTACATTACAGTATATACATTATATACTTTGGAAATTTAGTTCATATAGCAAATGTGTCTGAAAATTTTAATAGCGGCATGTAGAGAAATAGCATTACGGTGTCACTGTTTGGCATGCCAGCACAGCCAACCAAGTCATTGCACAATCCATGGTGAGGCTTGGCTGGCTGCTGCCTCATCACGGGTCTCTCCTCAGGTATTTCAGTCGTAAATGAAAATTCAGCAATTTTCAACAAAAAATTGGTGACGTTTAATGGAAAATAACTTATAATACACATTACTGCATAAATATTACCATTTAATTTATTTCGTCCATTTTCTATTTTTTTCCTTTCATGATGGTAGGTGAGGCTGTGCCTCACTTACCTCCCGTGACCGCACGTCACTGCTTCAACATATAGACTGCAGGAGGTTTTTATGAACCAAACCATAATCAAAAATGTGGCTCCACTCTCATCAGTGGATAACAGCTCTACCAGTGAGCCACAGCAAACTTTCAACATTTTTTCCAGTTGCTCATCACCCACATCCTGAGACATTCCCTAAGCAGGTAATCTTGGAAAGGCATCTTACTCACAACTTCAGGGATGCTCCTGGTATCAACGTGGTTCTGATGTTCATCGATCCTGATTTTGTCTCGAGCTGATGGACCTTGAGTAGGACGCTCCGAGCATTGTGGGAAGCTTCAGTGGTTTGACGGTACTGTTGTATGTCTCTTCCTCAGGCCTGAAGCTTCCTATTCCAACTGGGTACCTGGTAGAATATGCACATTAATGGTTTACTCCTACTAATGAGCTGACTTCAAAGTGCCTGTCTTACTCTTTGGAGGTATTTGACAGTGGCTGACCTCTTTCAGTCCTCATCATTGTTCCCAGACCTGTATGTCAGTCTCCTGCTTCCTCTTGTCTTGATCATCTTCTCTTTAGTTGCTACCAGAATTTGCAGGCTCATGACATCCTTGTGTCCTTGCTGTAGATCTTTGTCAGGCAGATCAATGAATGGATGTCTCATTGTTGGTGTAATGGTTGATATTGTGCATGTCTTTGAGGTGGCCATTGCACTGCATGCATATCATATCCAAAACAGGAGCAGGGACATTGGTAGCTTTTACCAGTGGCCCTACAGTTTATTTATTTGTTTTTTCCCCCCAAGTACTTAGTTGAAAAGCTTAAATAGTAAAACCAATTTAAAGAAAAATATCATCCATTTGAAGAAAGAAGAAGAAACATACCTTTATTGTTCCTCTTTGGTGAAATTATCTTTACACTCTTTACTGGTTTAACATTACAGTATATATTAGTGTTAGTACAGGCCCCTGAAACAAACACACAACAAACACTAGGGGCTTGTAAGCATGCAATTAATAAACACCGTGGGAGACAGAATGATGGGCAGGGACTTCTTGGTGCACCCCAAAATGAGCAGCTTGTGGGGGTGGGGTACCTTGCTCAAAGTGGCCTCGGCAGTGCTCAGGAGGTAAGCTGACATCTCCAATTGTCAGCTCAAAATCCAAGGACGGCTGGTCGGGAGCGGGAATCGAACAGCCGGACTCAGATCACAGGGTGCCTGCTCAACCAATTGAAGCCTTAGACCAGGGATCCGGAACTATGAATGGTGTGCCAGATGTGACTCTTTTGATGGCTGCATCTGACTTGTAGACAAATCTTTGATTATAAAATAATTGTTTCATTAGACTCTGTGCATGCGCAAAACAGCGATTAGAATACCAGTTGACTAAGAGATGTCTGTGAGGTGCTCAGTTATCCAGGTCATGGTTATCCAAAACTGTTGAAGTCAATCCACTGGACGTTAAGAAAGTTCTTGAAGACATTTCGTCTCTCATCCAAGAGATTTATTCAGTTCTGAAGGTGGCTGGTCATGTCCCAGCTCATTAACCCTGTGGGATGTAGTCTGTGCTATTAACATTCAAGCGACCATCGTTGAAACCTGCCTGGCTCCTCAACGATTGGCATGTCCGTTTGACGAGGATTACGCTTGTGAAGGTTCAGCATTAATTCTCAGAGAATTAAATATTTTTGTATCGCGTTCAGATGTCCAGTCATATCCAGACAGTTCGCTTTATCATCGGTACCGGTTGACATCCAGATCCATCACACACATCCACAACCTGATCTATCCTCACATCTGCAGCAGCACTGTGTGCAGTGCTCTGGTCGGTTTTTATTTTTGTTTGCAGACGGTAGTTATTCTATACAATGTGGGAGATGCTCAGTGCGCCTCACCTTGAAACTTTTACCCCAGTTTTTCTATTTCCCTGGAAATAACCCCATCAGAATCATCAATGAGGAGCTCCACAGGATTGCAAGTGAATGATGTAAAAATCTGATAAGTGAATTAGAAATGCTGTTCTCTTAATGACATAGTGCTACAACCTCAGAATTGGATTAGTAACTTTAATTTCTTTTAGGATTTCCCTATGTAATTGGCTGCTTAGATGGTACCCACATTCCAATCAAGGTGCATGTAGACGGGCCGTGCATTTAACCTTCAGGCCTTCAGTGACGTCATATTTATTCTTACCTAAAATACGCATCATAATATCAGTATAACATCAGTATGACACCAGGGTTTGAGAATCCACACATATACATTGCATCACCCTTAATAAAGGCTAATCAAGCAACACCTAATTTCTGGAGCATTTAAAATCAGTTATTTTTAGCATTTTTGACATTTAACTTTATTACCAATGACTTTACTAATAAACATGACAAAAACCTTTTAGAATACAAATAAATTTTTTACACTCACCAACATGGATCCACACAGTGCCTCTTTATTTAAAAATGAAATCCATCCTTCTTAGGCCCCGTCCACAAGATGCCGGAACGTTTTGAAAACACAACTTTTTTGTTGCGTTTACGCCTTCCGTCCACACGACAACGCAGATATCTGGAACGAAAACGCAACTTTTTGAAAACGCTGGCCTAGGTGGATTTTTTAAAAACCGCTGGGTCTGTGTTGTCATGTGGACGGTGTGTCCGCAACTTTTTAACAACGCTGATGTCTTGCCTGTGACGAAAACCTCTGTGACGTCATATTTATGGGCCCGTGTGTTGTGACAACAAAACATGGAGAATTCGTATTGGATAAAATATGATTCAATACTGCCACCACATGGTTTGGCATGCTCATAGCCGTCTTCGAAAACGCACCGCTGAGTTTACGTGTGGACAGAATTTTTTTCGAAAACACTGTAGTGTGGATGTGTATTGTTTTCAATGCATTTTTAAAAAGTTGCGTTTTCAAAAAAATCCGTCATCGTGTCCCATGTGTCGAACAATTTATCGTTGCGTTTCAGATCCATCAGCAAGTCTTTCTCTATGGACATGGAAGGCTAATGCTGAAAGCCGCATGGGTCCCGTTGTATTTCTGGCAAATGTTTTTAGACGCTTCAGTGTTGTGAATGAACGTTGAGCAGAAGCAGTGGACACAGGGATGGTTACAGCCAAAGAGGCCAATGTGTTAATGTTAAGTCAAAAATGGACTTGAGTAAATGTCATTTGGTTTCTAAATGTTGTAGTATATTTCTTTTGAAAAAAATATTATTTTAATACCAATAGCAGTCAAAGTAACATTCAACATTCAAAGTAATTCTTGTAGTACAACGGCTGAGGGCAGCGCTGAGCTGAGAGGTCAGGTATAGGATGCTCAGGTGAATTGAAGGAGCCTGCGTCTGTGTGGGTGGAACAGATGAGACAAAGAAATCCATGCTGCAGGGTGACATCGGTGTGGAGGGCTACGAAGATGCTATTGGTATGGCTGTTTATTTAACATTTTATTCTTATGATGTTTGACTCGTGCTTTTAATTCGGGAGCAGCAAGCCTGTATTTAGTCCGACGGTGCGTCCGTACCTGTGGTTATGTACCAGTATGTGCCACATTAGTTTGGCCACGTGTGTTGTGCAGTGGCTTTATGTGTCAATTATTGTTATTGTCAGTTTGTTGCATTATTAAAACGGACACTGTGTTCCATACATTTAAATAGTTGTCCGAGCTTGCGCATGCTAAGTCACATCCTGTAATTTAATTTAATAATGTGATATGCGCAAATTTGTGTTAAACATTTAATTAGGCGGAAATGTGTTCATTGTTCAGTTGATGCCGATTGTAGTATTTAAGATTATTGCAGAAAGTGCTGCATAAAGGTAGATATTTGACCTGTGTTTATTAGGAAAAAAAATTAAAGTATGTAACTTGAATTTTTCTTATTCAAACGCGTTGCTTTTTAATTCAAGAAAATTATAAGTATCAACTTGAGAGATAAAGAATGGAAATTAAGTTACCTGAGGGACATAGTAATAATGTTGGAACAAAAAGGTTATTGCATTTAAGTTTTGAAATGTATTTTCTTTGAAATGTGATTTTGGGATGTTTACACAATAACTAATAATGTGTTTGTGTGTTCAAAGGTTATCAACATATGCCACTTCTGCTACGCTACTACTACCACTACATCTACTGTTATTCAAAACTTGACTCATATTGTGAACAAACTGTGAAATAAAACCAGAAGGAAGAGCTGAGTTGCCCCAAAGCGTCCTCTGTGTCAATCTACAAGCCATTTTCAAGTTAGGGCAGAAACGATGTCAGAAAAACCCAAATAACTTGACAGTTAATTTGCCCCATACTCTCACTCAAATTTTTGATCTGAAGAAAATCAAGGAGATCAGCGGGACTTTTCCCTTCAAAATAAGCCACTGCTACATTACAGACAGCTCTGTTTTAGGTTGGGGGAAATTAAACAGTACTCCATGCCTCTGCATCAAGCTGGAAAAGGCTGCTTTTTTCCCTGTAAGTGTGAAAGTGCTGGGGTCAAAGAGGGAGAGAAACATCAACACGTTTTGGTCCTGAAATCGATTCCGTATCTGGAACAAATGTTTTCTAGGATGCTGTGGTGGAGTTTTTGGTAGTGTGCGCTCAGATCTTCTTGCGCTGCGCCCCGACCTCTGCGCACAGCTGGAACTCCTGAGACGCGCACCCTTTCTTCATCTATTCATTCATTCATTTTCTACCGCTTTGTCCGCCGTAGCGGGTCACGGGGAGCTGGAGCCTATCCCATCTGGCAGAGGGCGTGAGGCGGGGGACACTCCGGGCACGACGCCAGTGCGCCACGGAGCCACATACAAAGACGGACAACCATGCACACACACACTGACCCCTACGGGAAATTTGGGACTGGCCAATTAACCTGAAGTGCATATTTTTGGATGTCGTTGAATTTTATCTGTGCTTGCGCAACTGAGTGACTAAACTCGTTCACCCTTGTCAAGCAGAATTGTACATCCAATGTTTTTGTCTGTAGTATTGCCAAAAGGACACTCAGCAAGTTCAAAAATCCCATTGAATGTGTTGACAAAAAACAAAACTCAAAATCCTCCTGACGACCTTTAAATCCATCTGCAGAAAGTACAGTGTCCTCACTATACTCGTCGTGATGTTCTAATATATGACCAGATCTAACTCTTACCTTTTTTCCACCTTTAGCCATCGTGGGTAGCGGCGAATGTCCTGGTTCAGATTTGATGTGTGGCAGAATGACAAATGAAACCTAACCTACCAAGTTAGATTTGAGGTAGCAAGTTAGGTTTACTCCACAAACCATCGGAGTTGTGTGTCCGAGCAGCAACGGTGTTCGCCACTGACCTCCAATGACTCCTTTGCACCAGCAGGTGTCAGCGTAATAGAAGGCTTCTAAAAAGGACTGGCATGAAGGGCCCAAGGTCTGCATATCTGCGAGCTGATTGGTCCAAGCGCTGTACACTGAACAGGCTGTGTCCATTCATTACAGCAGGCAGAACCATCACTTTGGATTCTGAAGGTCTGGCAGATTTCATGGAACGTGACAACGTTACGTAGATGAAATATGACTGGAT
Source organism: Antennarius striatus (assembly GCF_040054535.1). NCBI lineage: Eukaryota > Metazoa > Chordata > Actinopteri > Lophiiformes > Antennariidae > Antennarius > Antennarius striatus. Next base: position 20,080,998 of record NC_090785.1, on the reverse strand, counting down.
AAAAAGTTTTATTTTATGGCAGATAAAATAAAACTTTCTGCCAATATCTAAGTCACCATCACAGCGGGCAATAAAAACACATTTCCTTCAGTCATCTTTATTTTTGACAAATACAGTTAGTTTGGTGTATTGTTACAATAGTTAACATTCTAATAGTTAACATGATTCACCTGTGACCATTACCCACCTCTAACTTGTGTTCCAGTATTACTATGTCCAGATCTGCCCTCCTAATCTGGAGGTTCTAGTAAACCTTTTCTTTTTTATGTATTTTTTTATATAGTAAATTCTATAAACTTCTTAAGCAGATACATGGGAATACATGACGAGGACATTAAATCACAGTTGCATATGACTTCCACAGAATGAACTGCTGGTGGACACTGAGCGTCTATTTCACTGTGATAATCTGTGCAGCAGGGACCCTATTGCTACTGTCCATCCATGCTGTTAAAAAAGGATGAGAATGTGTTAATACTTCAGGAAAGGATATACTGTATGTCTCACTCCAGAATGTGCAGCAACGAGAAGAGAACAATCAGTAACATAAAGTATTAGACCACCTTTGTTTTCTTCAATTTTTGGTTAATTTATTTTTCTTTATCAATTAGTAACTCCTGTGTTTATCATGTGACTAAAACAGACAGAAAATAAAACTTGGAATACCTTAAAGAGGTTTGTAAGCAGTACAATCCCACAGCCATTGATGTAAGAACTAAAGCAGTTTTGCCTATTACTGTGTAGCCCTGCGTTTAGTAATGCTAAGATTATTATTAAAGAATCGTTAATAAATAATTAAATAAATAAAATAAGATAAAATAAGCTAGTTAAAGCATTATGAAAATGTTTAATTCATGTTGGAGGAAATTCATTATTAAGTTCAATTATTATGTTGAATTGTTTGATGAGATTTGCGGTGTATTCTCTGTATTGCTGGGGATATTGTGAGGGAATTTGTTTACTCACGGACATATGAAAAAGAGGACGCACAGAGAGGGACTAACCTCTGCTATAGACATGTGATAGAAGAGGGAGAGAGAAGCGCAGGAAGAGACGGCGGAGATTGAGAGAAAACCGTACGGATTAATAGCAGAGTTTTACGTGTTTAGCGCACGTTTCCATGAGCTTTGTCCTAACTTTGGAGCAAGTTGGTAAGGGAGTGACAACGTGCGGAGTCGCCAGTTTTTGCTGCCACAGAAGGAGCAGGTGTGGACCAATTCTCCGCTGAGAAGCATCCATTCTGACGCATTGGAGTTCGCTCGTGCAGTGCTACGAGCCCAGGAGCAGCCGCCGGACAGGATCGATACACCAAAACCTGCAAGTGCCAGGCCTGCAACGCACGTGGACTGGGTATTTGGATATTTAGTTATTATTGCTGGCTTAGAGTAAGTTTTATTTCAGTACCTGTGTGACTGTTTTTATTTATATTACTTGTTGAATGCTGTGATAATGCCATGTGTTCTGTGTGTTGACAAATACACATACATTGTTAAATGTGATTGCATGTCATTCACTGAAATGAGTATTGAATAGTACTATTCCAGAGCTAAAGGGGAACGGTAAAGTAAATAGAAATACAAGCACCATCCAGAGCTCATCAACGGTAAGATCTCAAACAACCACCTCAGGTTAGTCACCCATAAATTTGCGAGGGACAGCAAAGTGGGTGCTAAAACTGTATCAAGGAAACCCTGCAAACGAGCTACATATCAGCTCTTGATTTCAGTTCTTGTATTAAGTGGCTCCGCGGTGCACTGGAATTGGGCCAGGAGTGTCCCCCGCCTCATGCCCTATGCCAGCCGACATAGGCTCCAGCTCCCCGTGACCCACTACAGCAGATTCAGCTTCAGAAAATGAATACGCAATGGTATGAATATCCTTCTCAACTGTTTTTGTAACGTGCATATGCCGATTTACTGTTATTTACATAACATTAAAAAGTTTACAGTAAATACATTTCCTTATTTAACAGAACTTGATATAGATGACACCACATTTATGTGTGTGAAAAGAGCATTACCTTGGCGATAAAACAACTGGAAAGTCAAACGTCCACTTAATATTTACTGTACAATATCAAACATAATGAGGATGAGGAGGATCCCTGAGATTATGATGATGCAGAAGTCTGACCTGTGTGAATAATGTTTTTATACTTCGTTCTCAGCTGTTTACTTGTGCACTTCTCCCTTGCTGGTGTGGTGGGGGTTTTGTTTTTCTTAGGACAGGACACAGTGTATAAATACAAGATATTTATTTGTCAATTAAAATTATGCATGGGTTGAGTAGCAGTACAATAATATCATCGATGATATAAACAGACAGACAAGTTCAACAAATACTTATCTTATTATACTGAGATCCCTGGACAGTCCTTTACAGAATATTACAGAATATTCTAGGTACAGGAAAACTTACAGACGAGAGCTGCAGCGGTGTTCCAAGTACAAAAATATGAAAGGATCACACATTATTTATATTCTATAGGTGTGCTTAGGGGAGCTGTGAATCTGTTGTTTAACTTCGGCACCTCTGCTCTCAACTAGTTTCAATAGGTACATCATGACCTCTAGACGTTAACAAAAATCAACAGTGTCACAAAGCTATCTGATGGCACAACTTAATCAGTCACGTGAACCCCACGAGGACACATCTATTGCAGACAAAATTATTTAAAGATACCGACAGTCATGCAAGCATTTCCAAACATGGTCAAACAGTAGATTATTTTTGTGTAGAGTCTTCATGACCTCAGGACAGCCTGGTGCCATCTTTCCAAGCGCTGAATAATTTGTCACACACACACACACACACACACACACACACACACACACACACACACACACACACACACACACACACACACACACACACACACACACATATCTATTGATGCAATACAGATCACACGAGAACACCAATACAGCAATCCAAATCTTTGGTTCCATGAAATTATATTATTTTATTATATTATTTTATTGTATTTAAAACATTCCACCACACTGGACTGCGCCTTTCTAAAATAAATTAAACTGCACGTCAACTTACTCTGGGTTAACAAAACTAACCTGGAAAAGCGTTTGTGAAACCGAAATCCATGGTTTTCCAAGTTCAGGGTAAGTCTACCCAGAACCACAGGTTTACATCAGGGTATGTTAATCCTGGCTTTGAGAAATGGACCCAGTCTTGCCAAACTCTTCGGTCTGGTCATTTTGGTTTGCAGAGATCTGCAAAGGCAAACTGATGGAGAGAAGTTGAAAATTTTTGTTTCCAGGGTGAGATGGGCCAGCAATGATATGTCCTGCCTTATTCCTTTTTCCTGGATGGATGACAGGTAGGAACCAATATGTTTTTTGTTGTTGTGTTGTTGTTTTGTTTTTCTGCAGTTCTAACCATCTCAGTCTGTTCCTGTCCTGTTTGGTGGCTGAAAATAAACCTGACAATGACAGATGAGCAAAGAACAGACTGGATGTCTGCAGCAGAACTGTGTCAGCATCTCCTCAGGCAGATTGAACTTACTGAGCTAGCACAGTAAGTCCAACCTACTGCTGTGCTTTAAGGCTATTGAGTTGATGTTGGAAACCCACATTAGATCCTGGGAAATTGTGCCACAGCAGATACAACATTGTCGTGGTATTGTACACATGTCAACCTAACTATTAGCACATATTTAATGCATAATAGAAGATATAAACACATGTCCATTTACATAGAGTCCAGCATTTAAAAAGGAACTCACCAATACATACTGTATATACACAATGAACAAACCATTACATATACATACATATAGCATTAAACTGATTGATTTGCACAAATACACATGAGTGCTCTCTTGCCACTCACACACAGTGAGGGGAGAGAGGGATATTTAATTTACAACTGGGACTCAGAGTTTTGATTAAATCTCTCCTCTTAACTTGTGCCAATAAGAAGCTGCTGTATTAAATGCTCTTCTATTCAAGCTGCTATCGATTAATTTTCAGAGGGATTTCAAAAACTCTTCTCACTTACCCCACACTATGTTTCAGCTTCTGAAGCTTAGGTACACTTTGACTCCTTATCATATTTTTCCTATACCTCCTTCAAATTGATTGTCAAGCAGTTTTTCTGCACATCCACCTCAGCAAAGTGCTTAGTAAAATATGTAAATTGAGGAAACAGGCAGATTCGTTACCAAGAGCTCACATAGGGTCATTATATGGTCATTAGAACTGCATTTGCATCAGACAAACTGTTAACCAGCCAGTGAATGTGTAACAATTTACTCTTATCTCAGATATACATTTTACCTATATTTATATATACAGTAAGTGACATAGCTGAATGCATCTTCTGATTAGGGGACATAAAATAGTACATAATTTCATGTAATATTATGTACGATCAGAATCATGCAACACGCAAAGACTTAATATATAAGTAAACATAACATATAAACAAATATGTAGGTAACAACATAACAATGTTTTTTTTTTTTTATCTTCTTTTCGATTAGGCTTTTCCCTTCATGGGTCGCAAATCAGTTGCCTCCATCTAACACTGTCTTCTGCATCCTCTTCTCTCACACCAACTACCTTCATGTCCTCTTTCACTAAATCCATAATCCTCCTCTTTGGTCTTCCACTAGGGCTCCTGCCTGGTAGTTCAAAAATAAGCATTCTTCTACCAATATATTCACTATCTTTCCTCTGGACATGTCCAAACCATGTCAGTCTGGCCTCTCTGACTTTGTCTCCAAAACCTCTAACATGGGCTGTCCCTCTAATGATTCCTGATCCTATCCATACCTCCAGCTCTGTCTCCTGTCTTTTCCTCAGGGACACTGTCTCTAGACTAAACAACATTGCATGTATCACCACAGTTTTGTACACCTTTCCTTTTATTTTAGCTGAAACTCTTCTATCAACATCACATCTGACACTTTTCTCCATCCATTCCATCCTGCCTGTACGCTTCTTCACCTCTTTTCCACACTCTCCATTGCTCTGGACTGTTGACCCTAAGTACTTAAAATCCTCAATTCTTCCACTTTAGTCCCTCTCATTCACACACAGCTAACCTCCATTCCTCTCCCTTCCAGGACAAACCTCCACCTCTCTAGCTTCAACTCCATCTGTTCCCTGCACTCACTGCAGATCACAATGTCATCTGCAAACATCATAGTCCATTGATATTCCTGTCTAACCTGGTCTGTCAGCCTGTCCATCACCATAGCAAACAAGAAGGGGCTCAGAGCTGATCCCTGATGCAGTCCCACCTCCACCTTGAACTCCTCTGTCACACCTACAGCACACCTCACCACTTTCCTACAGTCCTCATACATGTCCTGCACCGTTCTAACATACTTCTCTGCCACTCCAGACTTCCTCATACAATACCACACTTCCGCTCTGGGAACGCTGTCATAAGCTGTCATAAGGGGCTCAGAGCTGATCCCTGACGCGGTCCCACCTCCACCTTGAACTCACCTCATGCATGTCCGCACACCTCACCACTCACCTCATGCATGTCCTGCAACGCTCTAGCATACTTCTCTGCCACTCCAGACTTCCTCATACAATAATTCACTGTACTTCTCTATCAACATCCTCAAAGCAAATACTGCATCTGTAGTACTCTTTTTTGGCATGAAACCATACTGCTCACTTCTGTCCTTAGTCTAGCTTCAACTTCTCTTTCCCATAACTTAACTGTATATATCATTAGCTTTATTTCTCTGTAGTTGCAACAACCCTCCACATCTCGTTTGTTCTTAAAAATGAGCACCAGCATAATTATCCTCCATTCCACAGGCATCTTCTCACTATCTAAGATCCTGATGAATAACCCAGTCAGAAACTCTACTGCCACCTCTCCTGGACACTTTCATATCTCCACAGGTATATCATCAGGACCAAGTGCCTTTCCACTCTTCATCCTCCTCAATGGCCTCCTCACACTGGGCCCATTTCACAAAGGCAGGGTTAGCATACCCTGTGGTTCTGGGTTGATTTACCCTGAACTTGGAAAACCAGGGATTTCTGTTTCACAAACGCTTTTCAGGGTTAGTTTTTCTAACCCAGAGTAAGTTGACGAGGAGTTTAACAGGCACAACAACTAAAAAAAAAGCCATCGTCAATGAAGCCCCAATTCGTTGATTCACCATGACAACAGACGAGACCTGCACCGCAACGCCGTACGGCAGTCGGTGTACAGATTTTAATTTATGCAAATGAAAACTTTCAGGACTTTTTCAGAAGAAAGAGGAACAGCGTTGTAGCTGCAAAGAACAGAGATGGCATGGGACTGAATTGCTGCTCAAGTCAATGCGGAAGTTTAAACGTAGTCCGTTGCACTCACGGTAAAAATACGTAGGTAAACAGCTGTAATAATAGTTCATTAATTTATTTTTTTTAGGTGCGATCCAGCGAGGGAGAAGCACACATGTCAGCAGCTGAGAATGAAGCATAAAAATATTGTTCACACAGGTCAGACTTCTGCATCATCTCATCACGGATCCTCCTCTTCCTCATTATGTTTGACAGTGTACAGTAAATATTACGTGGACGTTTGACTGTTCAGTTGTTTCATCGCCAACATAATGCTCTTTTCATGCACATAAATGTGGTCTCATCTATATCAAGTTCTGTTCAATAAGGAAATATATTTAAAAGTTTTATTGTCGTGTAAATAAAACAGTAAATCAGCATATGCACGTTACAAAAGCAGTTCAGAAGGATATTCATACCATTGTGTATACCTGCATTATATGAGAACTGAAATCAAGAGCTGACATGTAGCACCTTTGCATAGTTTCCTTGAGACAGTAATAGACAAAACTGCTTTAGTTCTTACACCAATGGCTGTGGCATTGTACTGTACCAAGTTTTATTTTCTGTCTGTTTTAGTCATATGTTACACAGAGGACTTACTAATTGATAAAAATAAAAAGAAATTAACAAGAAATTGAAGAAACAAAGGTGGTCTAATATTTTATGTTGCTGATTGGTTTCTTCCCATTGCTTCATTCTAGTGGAATAAGGAGTGATAATTAGCCTCCACTGAAGTATTAACAAATTATCATCCTTTTTTTTTTTTACCAGAGCATGGATGGCCAGTAGCAGGAGCGTCCCAACTGCACAGATTATCAAAGTGAAATAGACGCTCAGTGACCACCAGCGGTTCATCCTGTGGAATTCATATGCAACTATGTTTTGCAACTATGTCCTCCTCATGTATTCCCATCTATCTTCTTAAGAGGTTTATAGAATTAACTTTCTAAAAAAAATACAGAAAACAGAAACGGTTTACTAAAACCTCCAGATTAGGAGCGCAAATCTGGACATAGAAATAGTGGGGCACGAGTTAGAGGTGCGTAATGGTCGTAGGTGAATCATGTTAACTTTTAGAATGTTAACTATTGTAACAATACAAAAATTTTGTATTTGTCGGAAATAAAGATGACCAAAGGAAATGTGTATTGTATGCTTTTGTTCCCCGCTTTGATGGTGATGGTGACTTAGATTCTGAAGTGATTCTGGCAGATGGTGTCTGTCACTGTTCTGCCGTCCTGGATAGCAGGAATCATCCTGAGGTAACGTAGGCTCCCTCCTGTAATGTAAACGGGGGTAAAAGTTTCAAGGCGAAGCACACTGAGCATCTCCCACATTAAATAGAAAAACTACCATTTGCAAATGAAAAATAAAAAACTGACCGGAGCACTACACACAGTACTGCTGCAGATGTCAGGATGGATCAGGCCGTGGATGTTTGTGATGGATCGGGACATGAACCGGTACCGATCATAAAGAGAACTGTCTGGATATGACGGGACATCTGAACACGATACAAAAATATTTAATTTTCTGAGAATGAATGCTGAACCTTCACAAGCGGAATCCTCGTCAAACGGACATACCATGTTTGCCTATGAAATACCTCTAAAATACGGAGTTATTTATAAAACCCTACATCGGTAAAACTCTCCGTAAGTCAGAACGAGGAAATGAAGCCGCGCGAGCGGCGGTGAAAGGGGTGGAGTCAGAAGAATAAAATGGAATAAAATCTGCTCCTGACCAGGTTAGCTTCAGAGAATCTATTACTACAGTAACAAATTCAGAGGTTCAGTAATCCAGGTTTTCCACTAAACCGGCTTTGTGAAACAGACCCTTTATAGAGACTAATGTTTTCTACTTCCTGGTCCACAACAGCCACCTCTTCTAGTCTTTGTTCTGCCTCATTTTCCTCGTTTATCAACTCTTCAAAGAACTCTTTCCATCTCCCCATCACACTACTGGCACCTGTCAATAACTTCCGTCCCTATCCTTAATCACCCTAACCTGCTGCACGTCCTTCCCATCTCTGTCTCTCCGTTTTGCCAACCTGTATAGATCAGTCTCTCCCTCCTTACTGTCCAACCTAGCATACAAGTCATCATAAGCTTCTTGTTTGGCCTGTGCTACCTCTACCTTCACCTTACGCTGCATCTCCCTGTACTCCTGTCTACTCTCCTCAGTCCTCTCAGTCTCCCACTTCTTAGCTAACCTCTTTCTCTGTATTCCCTCATGTACTTCCTCATTCCACCATCAAGTCCATTTATCTACTTTCCTTCCAGATGACACACCCAATAGTCTCCTACCTGTCTCTCTGATCACATTAGCTGTAGCTGTAGTTGTCCAATCATCTGGAAGCACCCCCTGAGCACCAAGAGTCTACCTTAACTACTTCCTAAAAGTGATGCAACACTTCATTTTTCAGCTTCCACCATTTTGTCCTCTGCTCTACTTTTGCCCTCTTCATCTTCCTCACCACCAGAGTCATCCTACACACCACCATTCTATGCTGTTTGGCTACATTCTCGCCTACCACCACTTTGCATTCACTGATCTCATTCAGATTACACCCTCTACACAAGATGTACTCCACCTGTGTGCTCCTACCTCCACTTTTATAGGTCACCCTATGTCCCTGCCTCTTCTGGAAGAAAATATTCACTATAGCCATTTCCATCCTTTTTGCAAAGTCAACCACCATCTGTCCTTCTGCATTCCTCTCCAGGATACCAAACCTGCCCATCACCTCCTCATCACCTCTGTTTCCTGCACCAACATGTCCATTGAAGTCTGCACCAATGACCACTCTGTCACTTCTAGGTATGATCTGCATCAACTAATCAAAGTCCAACCAGAATTTCTTCTTCTTCCCCAGCTCACATCCTACCTGTGGAGCATACCCAATAACAACATTGACCATCGTACCTTCAATTTCTAGCTTCAGACTCATCACTCTATCTGACACTCTTTTTACCTCCAGGACATTCCTAAACTTGCTCCTGTTCCTAAACTTCTAACCTTGCTACCTTTCCACCTGGTCTCCTGGACACACAGTATGTCTACCGTCCCCTTCTGCATCATGTCAACCAACACGTTTCCTTTTCCTGTCACAGTTACAACATTCAACGTCCCTGCTCTCAGTCCCTACTCAGTCCCATACAGTCTGTGACAGCGTCACATTAAAGAAATGTTGAATGTATGGAACAATTAAATTGGGGTAAAATGTGCAATAAAGGTATGATGTAATACATATATTATTGTGATGTATGTCAGATGGCCCATAAAAGGATAAAAATTCCATTGTAATTATCAATGATGGACTAATGGCCAGGGAAATAGTCACACCTGACAGGGAGGCGTGAACCACAGGCCATATAACCGAGACTCCCAGGTGAGACGAAGAGAGAGGAAGAAGGTAGTGGTCCAGTACCCGAGTAGAGACACCTGTGTTGATGGTAAAATAACTGGATTCCAAAACGAAAATTGATCCTTACAGTGTGAGACAGAGGAAACGGTCCCGTCGGAGCAGTCAGCGCAATGGATGTTCGAATCCTACCAGGCAGCGAGTGCATCTCCCTCTCTGGTGAGACCGAACCTTTTTTTGTTTTGTTTTTTATAGTGACTTTTGTGTTCCCGGCTGGGACAGGGGGTTTTCAGTTTTCCATTTTGTGAGGATTACAAGTTTTTTTGGTATTCGATTTCCCCCCTCTGACTGAACCACCCAGTGACGCGATCATCACTCGCGTCTGAGCGTGGACATCGGGGATGCGTAAACTGATCTTGAACAATTAATTTTGGGGGATTATGACTTTATTCTGGGAAAAGGGGCGTGTTGTTTATTAAGTTTGTTTTTTTATTGTTCCTATGTTCCCAAATAGAGCACGTAAGCACGTAAAGCAGGTGGTGTTTGGTATTATTTCTTACACATCCTTATTTAAGAACTTGCTATCATCCCAATAAAGAACCCCTTGTTAACAACGATTCGTTCGGGGTTGAGTTGTTACAACGGTGTCACCAAACAGTAAGAACAGCAGGTGTGTGTGTGTGTGTGTGTGTGTGTGTGTGTGTGTGTGTGTGTGTGTGTGTGTGTGTGTGTGTGCACGCAGAGTTAAACTGGAGGTCAGAGAGACTCTCCAAAACATCACAAACCCGACTGCATACCTTCAGTCAAGCAGGAACATCAGAACCACAGCGTTTGAAATATTCTGAGAGGACAGGGGAATATTCTGCTGTGAGGTAGCAACAGGCAACTATAACTGTTTATTCCAGTTATGAGATTAAACATGATCTTCTCAACTCCAAGTAATGTAGAAATAAGTTGGTGTCCTCCAGCTCAGACTTGTTGATTAGCTCCGGTAGAGGCACGTACGGCTCAGAGCCCTCACACACAAACTAACACACAAATAAGCACATTCAGATAAACACAGAGGGTTGTGTCAGGAAGGGCATCTGTCGTAAAACTTTTGCCAAATCAAATATGCAAATCAAGTATATGACTTCCATACCGGATCGATTGAGGCCCACGATAACAGTGACTGCCATCGATGCTGTTCACCAGGGTGCCGTTGGAAATTGGACTACTCTGGTTGAAGGAGGAGAGGAGGAAAGTGTGTTCATAGGCAGAGAGAGAAGAGGAACGCCAATTTTGTAACAACTCAACCCTGAACGTATCGTTGTTAACACGCACAAGGGGTTCTTTAGTGGGATGAAAGCAAATTCTTAAATAAGGATGTGTAAGAAATAATACCAAACAAACACCACATGCATTACGTGCTCTAGACGCAGTGCATTTGTGAACATAGGAACAACAACACAAACTTAATAAAGAACACTCCCCTTTTCCTAGAATAAAGTCATAATCCCCCACAGTTAATTGTTTAAAACCAGTTTACAATCCAACGCTGCGCGCACCGACATCCACACTCTGACGCAAGTGAGTATCGCGTCACTTGATTGTTCAGTTAGATGGGGGGGAAACGAATATCCAAAAAAACTCCTCACAAAATGGAAAACTGGAAACCCCTGTCCCGGCCGGGAACCCAAAAGTCACTATAAAAAACAAAAAAAGAAGGTTCGGTCTAACTAGAGAGGGAGAGGCGCCCGCTGCCTGGTAGTATTCCAACATCCACCGCACTGACTGCTCCGACGCGACCGTTTCCTCTGTCACAAACCCCCCCCCCCCCGCCCAGCCGGAGGCACAGGAGGCTGAACCCCAAAGTAGGGGTAGTATAAGTATAAGTAGTATTTTCTTCTTGTGGTCATTCCACTGTATTTGATAATTGATAGGCCCTAATTTCTTCATCAAAGTAGCTGGTCCCGACCACTTGGGCACAAGCTTTGATGAAAAGTGTTCATTTGCGCAACTGAACACTTTTCAGTGGGTGAGCGCAGACCCACACCACTTCTCCCTGCAGGAGCTGCGCACCTCTCCTGTGGGTATTATAATACCTGGCTTGTCTGGATTGACACATTTCAACTCTCTTCTTGACATGATTAATCAGTTCGTTTTGCCTCTCTAGTAGGGAATACAGAGGTTGATTGGGTGACGGTGGTGTGATTACCCTTTCCAGTGGTCCATTCAGAGATCTTCCCAATAGCAACACGGCAGGCGGTCGTCCAGTGGTCTTCTGGTAGGCCGTGTTGATGGCAAAACTGATCCACTGATCCCAGATCCTGTGGTTGTCCCCAACATAGGAGGCAATCATCGTCTTAACGATCTGGTTTGAACGTTCTGTGAAGTTGGCTTTGGGGGTGATAGCTGGTGGTGAACTTTTGGGTCACTCTCCAAGCCCTGCAGAGGTTTTCCATCTCCTTACTCATAAACTGTGGCCCCTATCTGAGACCACCTCATGTGGAACACCAAATCGGGTGAAGATCTCATCCTTCAAGATGGTGACAAGGTGATGTGTTTTGCTGTCCTTTAAAGGAAACATCTCCACCCATTTCGTAAAATAATCCACAATCACAAATAAAAAGACTCCTCCTTTTTTGCTTCGGGGAAATGGCCCCATCAAATCCATGCCCAGCTTCTCCCAGGGAGCCTCAACGGGAGTAGCCTGTATGAAACCCCCTGGTCGCTTGTTGTCAGGTTTATAGGCTTGGCAGATGTTAAATTCCTTAACATGCTTCCATACGTCTGTACGAACAGATGGCCACCAGGCCACTTCAAGGACTTTCAAAAGGGTTTTCAGTCGACCCAGGTGTCCACTTAACGGATGGTCATGGAAGTATTTAAGAAAAGTACTCACACGATCTTTGGGGACCACAAGTTGGTACTTGTTTCCTCCGTTTGCAGGTGACCACCGGTATAGCAACCCCTGCAAAATGGTGAATCCCACTCGGTTTGGCCTGGATCCCGAACCGCTGGAAATGGCCTCTTTGGCCCATTCACTGACCTCTGCATCCTTTTCCTGCATATCTCCTATCTCATATAAAGAAATGGGCAGATCGGCAGAACAATGAGACATGTTCAGGGCAACATACGCTGCTGTCAAGGAGGTTGAAGGAACACTTCTGGAAAGAGCATCAGGCACGATGTTATGTAAACCTTTGTGATAGTGGACTTTAAAAGAGAATTGCTGAAGTCGGAGTATCCAGCGGGTCAACCGGGAAGATGTCCTAGGACAATTGAATGGCCAGGTTAAAGCTGCATGGTCAGTATGTACCGAGAATTTAACCCCCTCAAGGTAGTGTCTCCACTTTTCAACTGCCCACACAATGGCAAGACACTCCTTTTCCGAGGTGGAATAATTACATTCAGCTTTGTTTAAACTCCTGGAGGCATAGGCAATGACCTTCTCTTCTTCATTACTCCTTTGGATGAGCACAGCTCCTAAACCTAGATCACTTGCATCGGTGTGGACTTCGAAGGGAACAGCATGATCAGCTTGGGCCAGGACAGGAGCATTAACAAGTGCCGATTTTAGTTGGTCGAAACTCTGTTGACAGACTTCATCCCATACCCATGGTACATCCTTCCTCTTCAGGCGGTTTAAAGGGGCTGCCAAATCGGCAAAATGGTCAATGAATTTGTGGAACCACCCAACAAGACCAAGGAACCACTGCAAAGACTTAACGCAGGTGGGGGTCGGATAACCGGTAACAGCCCTGGTCTTCTCAGGGTCTATATGCACCCCTTTCTCCGAGACCACATGACCCAAGAAAGTCAGTTCACGCTGGAAGAAGAGACGTTCCTTTAAATTGAGTGTTAAATTTGCCCCATGTAGCTTCTTCATAACAGCATTGAGATCCATAATATGTTGCTGAGCGGTGGCTGAGTACATGATAACATCATCAATATATACACAGCAAATGTGACCCCTTAACTCGCCTAAGACCTTCTCCATTAGCCTTTGAAATGTGGCCCCAGCATTTTTGAGACTGAAAGGCATGGTTTTGAATTGGTAAAGGCCCACAGATGTGACTACCGCTGTCTTGGCCCTACTTTCTGGTGACATGGCCACCTGCCAATAACCCGATTTTAGCTCCAATGTGCACCATGCATGGACTCCCAACAGTTCGTGAATATGGGGTAAGCATCTGAGTGCGTTTTTGTATTCAGGCGACGGTAATCCACACAGAATCTCAGTGACCCATCAGGTTTGGTTACTAGAACGACCGGAGCACCCCAACCCGACTGAAAAGGTTCAATAATGCCATCCTTGAGCATCTGATCAATATGCTCAGCAATAATTTGCCGTTTGTATGGAGAAACACGGTATGCTTTGCAACTGACAGGGACTTCGTCCGTGGTGAAGATCTTGTGCTCTTCCACTGTTGTCCTTCCAAGTTTCCCTGAACACACCTTCGGCCAGGACTGCAGCAATACACCAATCCCAGGAGGATATTCAATACCTGTAAAAGCAGTTGATTCAGATGGGGGGGGTAGACACTGAAGGCAGATTAGCTGGAACAGCTACGTAAAGACTTGCATTGCGGTGCATTACTTGGTCGTGCTCTAAAGAGGGTGGTAGAAATGGATGGAAATCATAACCACTGGCCCCCTTGACACCATATGTCTGATCTTCCATATTGATGATGGTGGAGGTCTTGGCGAGGAAGTCCAAACCCAGGACGATGGAGAAGGCGAGATGGTCTTCAGCCATGATGTAGGTATCCAAGGACCACAAAGTATCATGCCAGCAGAACAATAACTGCACCTTGCCTGAGGCGCTATAAAGTCGTCCGTCAGCAAGGGCAAAGCGCTGATTTTCACTTGGCACCAGTTGCTCACCTTCACGTAGCACTTCCAGCCATCTGTCTCAACGCATAAAAGAAAATGTGCACCCGGTGTCAAACACGGCCTGGAAAAGCTTCCCTCTGACCTCTATGGGGATGTGCAAAAGAGTTAATGGAGCTCTCTTTACCTGGTTAACCATAGATACCTCGGCATGCTTTTTCTGAACACTTCTCACCCGGTTTTCTCATTTGACCTTTCTGTTTCCCCCAGTATCCCTTGGAAGATCTGCAATCTTTCTCTACCAAGGTACCAATATGAACAAGCTGGTCCACATTAATGACAGTACCTCTAAGGCAGCCAGCTATTCTGGGGTTACAGTTATTACAGAAGCAGAGCTGGTGCGCAAAATACTGAATATCAGGTTTCCACCGGAGACAAAGTGCCCGATAATCATATGCAAAATCTCTTAAACTCTGCTCTGGTAGCTGCACCATGTTTCTCAGCTTTTCTTCCACTTCAGAGAGATAATCAGGGGGAAGGAAGGCAGCTTTGAAAGGCTCTTTGAACTCTGTCCAGGTATGTACGTTGTTCTTTGCCACAGTCCACCAGCTATGTGCGGGTCCTTTAAGGACACCAGAAAGAGTGCCCATTAGTTCTTTGTCTGGTAATGGATGCACAGCAAGGTAAGTATTGCAGCGGTCCACAAAGTTAAGAATGTCATAGACCTCATTCGATCCACTAAATGATGGGAAATCCATCTGAATAGCAGGCTTAGACAAAACCACTGCAACAGTAGCGGGAATCTAGGTGAAAACACCGCCCTCCTTTGGTGACAGTGTAGTGGTGGATGTGACAGACAATGGCAGCTGTTGGGTGGAGGAAGCTGTGAGGGGTGTCAGAATCGTTGACTCCGCAAACAAGCGAGATGCCGGGATTGATTTTTGTTGTCCAGCAAATGAGACTGATCGCTGAGGAACACCATGAGAGGTCAATGGCTCCCTAGGAGGAAGCAAAGAGGAGAGAGACGATGCAGAGAAGTTTTCTGATCTTCCTACAGAGTGAAAGCAGGGCATGCCCCAAAGAGACAGCACTAGAGTGGGTTGGTGCTCTGTAACTGGTGTCAGAAGGGAGCGAGTAAGTTGGGTGGCCTTCATGAGAGTGAGACGTAGTAAATGAGTGTGGGAGAGGTCTGGTAGAAGCAGCTACATAGGCTGGCGCGCTTCAGCCATTGTATCTCTGACTTCCACTTCTGATCTCTCCGCTGTAAGCACTCCACTAATTTCCCCTCAAACTCCTGTAGGCTGTATATCATGGATTGTTTAATTGCATTAACACTGTGCTCAATGTAGCACCTAATATTTTCCAGACTCTCTCACAGTTGTCTCCAGTGTACTTAGTCTGTCTGTTAATTGTCCCACATCAGAAATGATTGATTTTAAAACAGGTAGATCAAGGTAAGATGTTACATCATCATTCATGTCCAGCTCATCATCTTCTGGGTCAGAAATGTACAGTGAACTGATTAAAGATGTAATTTCACCAACTGGATTTCTCCGGGTCACCCATGAATCTCTAGGCATTGCCTCCTCCTCAGCCTGTTTACCATTGCTCAGTGTGGATGATCTGGATCCAACCTCCTGTGCCTCCTCCGCTGGCGCCTCGAAGTCAACCAGTAGCTCCTGGTTACTCCCTTCAGCCATGACTAATATTATACTGGGCAGAATGTGCTACACGTAATATTTGATTTTTCAGCTGTTGCCTTATTTAACACTTTTAATCAGACACAAAATGTAAATGTATATCCCATAAATGTAAAGTATTCAAAGTAGAGTTATGCAAAACAACCGATATTTATCTGGTTAAATGCGGAATTTATGATGCTGTAAATTTTAAACATCACCTATACATAATAATATCACAACCCTTAGAAAAGAAGAAAGCATTTCAATCCCCGTATGGGCCACCATCTGTAACAACTCAACCCCGAACGAATTGTTGTTAACACGCACAAGAGGTTCTTTATTGGGATGATAGCAAGTTCTTAAATAAGGATGTGTAAGAAACAATACCAAACGAACACCACCTGCTTTACGTGCTCTAGACACAGTTTATTTGTGAACATAGAAACAACAAAAAACCAAACTTAATAAACAACACGCCCCTTTTCCCAGAATAAAGTCATAATCCCCCAAAATTAATTGTTCAAGATCAGTTTACACATCCCGGATGTCCACACTCAGACGCGAGTGATGATTGCGTCACTGGGTGGTTCAGTCAGAGGGGGGAAAACGAATACCAAAAAAACTTGAAATCCTCACAAAATGGAAAACTGAAAACCCCCTGTCCCAGCCGGGAACAAAAAAGTCCCTATAAAAAACAAAACAAAAAAAGGTTCGGTCTCACAGGGAGGGAGATGCGCTCGATGCCTGGTAGGATTCGAACATCCACTGCGCTGACTGCTCCGACGGGACCGTTTCCTCCATCTCACGCTATAAGGATCAATTTTCATTTTGGAATCCAGTTATTTTACCATCAACACAGGTGTCTCTACTCGGGTACTGGACCACTTCCTTCTTCCCCCCTCCTCCTCTCACCTGGGAGACTCGGTTGTATGGCCACTGGTTCACGTCTCCCTGGCAGGTGTGACTATTTCCCTGGCCATTAGTCCATCATTGATAATTACAATGGAATCTTTAGTCCTTTATGTGCCGTCTGACATACATAGCAAGAATATATGTATTACATCATACCTTTATTGCACATTTTACCCCAATTTAATTGTTCCATACATTCAACATCACATTAATGTGACGGTGTCACACCGTTTGTCACCAGTTAGAGGTGAAACTCTGTTTAATTGCTAACCAGGTCCAGGAGAACCAACGTAAGTTGAATGAACTCGTCTCATGTGTGTGTGTATAAAAAATAAAATAAAAAAATCTATTAATAATTCCCGTAGGGAAATTACTTTTGTTTAACTCCAAATGCTTGCACACCTATGCATTATACACACACACACACACACACACACACACACACACACACAAACACACACACACACACACACACACACACACACACACACACACAAATAAGCTGGCAGTATGGAAAATGATCTTTTGGACATGACAAAAATGAAAATCCAGTAAACATGTACAGTGAGGGGAGGGTGGTTGTGGTTGGGGTATGGACAATTATTGTGCTTTTGTAACATTGAGAAATAGTCAGTGATTATGCTTGGTCATATCATTGGTTTTTTTTTAAATTTAAAAACAACATTTTGGTCCACTGTAGCAGGTCTTAGGTGATTTTTTTTTTTTGGACAATATTTCTCCAGCTTAGAAAACACCCGCATTATATCGCTGTCAAAACTCACGGCACAAACTGAACAACTACCTGGATCAGGCCATGTCCACACCTAGCCGCATAAGTGCGTCGATAAAGACATTAACAAGCATAAGAACTCTGACAATGGGACCGGGATGTGTGGAAGACCTCCATCACCGAGTTCTCCCACCAGCAAGCAGCGCATCACGGTCTGACCCAGAGCTGCCCTCGGCGAGAAACGAGAATGAATGAATGATGAATGAATGAATGAATATATAAACTTTATGACTCATAAAGAAAGAAACAGAGAAACAAATATCCAGCTGTCAAGCACATTTAACAACGCGTCTTTGATGTGGAGCTGTTAAAGGTCAGAAAATAGCAGGTTTTAACTCTGTCCATTTTGTGCGTACATGTAGACATGGGTCACAGCGGTTTTCTATCCAGAAGATGCCCCCCTGATAGAAAAAGTTTTGGTTAGAGTGTCACACGACAACGCATTTCAAAAACTTCACTTTGGCCAGCGTTTTTGTTCCGGATATCTGCGTTGTCATGTGGAAAGGCTGCCCGGTGCCTTACGCTATATTGTTCACATGATCCCTTCTGGCAGATGCGCCGTGATTGGTTGGGTGCCGTGACTGTTGGGTGCTTGATTGACAGGTACTGCGTGACAACGTGAGGTTTTCAAGTGACCTTATTCAAATACAGTATTTAGGATGGGAGATTCTACAGTGGCGCATTGGGTAGCGCCGTCGCTACACAGCAACTTGGTTCCGGGTTCGACTACCGCTCTGTGCGGAGTTTGCATGATACCCCCGGTGTCTGCGTGGGTTTGCCTGTAGTGTGTGACTGTGTGCATGCATGTTTGTCTGCATCTCTGTGTGTCTCCACGGTGCACTGGCGTTGCATCTGGAGTTTCCTCCGTCTCACACCCTTAGTCAGCTGGGATAGGCTCCAGCTCCTCACAATTTGCTACAGAGAAAGAAGCGATTCAGAAGATGAATGAGTTTGTATGTGTAAATAATTCTGCTATGGGACTTTAAACATAACCCACTCATTGTTGCTAATGAAATGGTGAATAAGCTACAACCTGTCCTGTCCCCCGCCTAGCACCTGACAACCTGTCTCTTTCCATCCCCCATCAACTCAGGGACTGCACACACCTCACTTTACCCTTAAAAGATTATCGAGTGTATAAGAATGTTTACCATCCTTTATGTTTTGTGTTCTATTTTGTGTTTGCATGGTGGGCCTGAGAGGACTGCAATTTCATCTGTGCTGTATGTCATGTATACATGGTACATTTGACAATAAAGTTGACTTTGAAACGTAGGTTCATATGTTTGTAAATCTGATTATGCTGAAGTCAGTGCCTCACCAGCCATGAACTTAACCTCAAAATTCAATGTTTGTGTGAATGAATGAAGGCTGGTTTGTGTTGTAAACGTTGTGCGTGGTCAGTTAGATTAAAAAGGCCTTATATAAGAACAGTTTATTTACTACATACTTTCATGGTGGAGACTTTTTGAATAATCTAATGGGTAAAATAGATGTCAAAATATGTAATTGGACTATTTTGAAGCTCTGTGTTATGGCCTCCTTTGATGGTCAGGCTGCCAGCGTAACAAGACAACAAGTGTGTAAATGAAGGATTTTTTTTTATTTTTGCAAAAACACTTTAATCACATTCAAACATTTTACAATTTTACATTAGATGAAAGCACTAAAGTGCTTCAGAAGAAGAAGATTTTGTGCAAAAACACTTCAGTCACATTCAAACATTTTACAATTTTTAATTAAACTTCTAAAACACTAAACACCAATAAACAAAAGGAAATACAATTTAAAAATTAGTGCATTATATCAGGAAGTTTGCAAAAGTGAGGTGATCATCAACTAAAGTGCATAGGATTTTTTGTAACATCAGATGTTCCTAAACTTGTTTAGGTCTTTAGTCATTTTATAGAAACCAAATTCTAGTTTTAAGCGACATCTGATGTTATAGCAAAAAACAGTAGCCGCTTCTTGAACAGTATTGTTTCCAATTGTCCTCTTCCTGGTCACATAAATTGCGAGTTTTGCCTCTCCAGAGTTAAATTTAGAAGCTGCCACTTTCTATGATTCAATTTATTGTACCCAGCACCATAGATGAATTTCCTGATACTAAAATTTTTACTGAACAAATTAAAAACATTCGTTAGAAGAGTGAAGAGCACTGCAAGTCTCCCACACTCACTAAAAGCATGAAAGACTGTCTCACGAAGGGGACAGAAGGGACACTGGCTGGACACAGCAGGGTTAAAAACAGATAAAAGCATTGGACCCGATGGCACCATGTAAAATCCTCCACTGGAGGTCGGCTGTTTTTTTCTTGAGGGGAGGTTTGTATAGAAGTCTCCACTGTGGGTCAGGTCCATTTCCCGTCATCCTGTTGGCCCAGGTAGTGTGTACTCTGTCACACAGGCTTGTCTTGTTGATTACTTTTACACATTGTTTGCAGAGTATTTTTTTGGCGGCCGTGTGCAGGCTGATTTGTCGTTCATCTCCGAGGAGAGGACCCTCCAGTTCTCCAAACAGGGGACTGATGTGGACCTCAGGGAAAGGATCTTTGCTGTCCGGCACAGTCCCTGTACTATAGTCCAGGAGGACGCTTCTCTCCTTCCCAGAGAGTCTTTGCCTCCACAGTTGTAGCACCCTCTGAGCCACCCTGGTGGACTGGATGTTCAGTAGGGAGTTCAGTTCACAGCCTGGGCATCCGCCAAAGCTGGCTCGGCGTTGTACACCAGCTGCTGGAGGGTCATGGTCCTGGTTCTGCAAAGCGCTGCAGACAGCCCAGGTGTGGCTCCACTGCAGACATCCAGCCTGGCTCCAAATACTAGTAGTTCCTCCAGTAACCAGAACAAAGAGTCAGAGCTTTTTCCTGGGCTGCTTTTAAATAGGGCCCATGACTTAAAAACATGATAAAACAGAGGCAAACCATTTAACTTTAGAAACTTAGAATCCATTAAAAACAGTGTAGCATCCAGGTCCAAGTTTCTCACACGTTTGAATGTGTAGCTGGCCACCTCTCTCCACGTCAGATCCGCTGGTCCGGTCAGAAACCGCTGGATGAACTGTAATCTGAACGTGGCTGTTCTACTAGCCTGGTGGATGATGTCCTGTCCCCCCTCCTCTCTTGATAAAAACAACACTCCTTGAAGCACCCAATGCAGCCCATCCCAGAAAAAGTTAAATAGTTTGGTCTGGATTTGGGCTAGAAACCCTGATGGAGGGTCCATACAGGCCAAGCGGTGCCACAGCTGCGAGGCCACCAGGTTGTTTATCACTAAAACTCGACCTCTGTACGACATTCTGGGGAGCAACCATTTCCATTTCCATTCCCTTCTACTTTTTCAACGACGCCCTCCCAGTTCTTCCTGGTTGTTGTCTCATTTCCCAGGTACACACCAAGATATTTGAGACCATCAAAACACAAGTTTTGAGGAAGAACCGGGAGGTTGCCATGCCACTCACCAACAGCAAAGGCTTCACTTTTGCTCCAGTTTACTTTTGCAGCAGTTAAAACATTGAATGAGTTTGTTAAAACCACTAAAACATCCTCATCCCTCTGGTTTTTGATAAGAACAACAACATCATCAGCATAGGCAGATAAAAGAATGCTCTCTCTAACACCAGGTAAAATCAAACAGTCAATGCTTTTGCGGATTTTACAGAAGAGGGGTTCCAGAGAGAATGCATAGAGCATCCCAGAAAGACCACAGCCCTGCCGGATGCCCCGATGCACCCTGAAGGGGGCACACAAACCACCATTAAATGTCAGTATACTCTCAACGTCACTGTAAAACACCTGGATCTTGGCAATAAACTCTGTGCTTAACCTAAACTTCTCCATAGTTTTCCAGAGGAAGCTGTGCTCAACACGGTCAAATGCCTTTTCCTGATCCAATGAAACGAGACCACTATTTATACCCAATGATCTGGAAACCTCCACAACATCTCGAATTAGGTAGACATTGTCTGCCATGGACCTGCCGGGCACACAGTAGGTTTGATCCCGGTGGATGACCTGCTCCATAGCTTCCCTCAGCCTGGTAGCCAAAGCCTTGGAGAGAATCTTGTAATCCGTGCAGAGCAGTGACACAGGGCGCCAGTTCTTGATGTCCTGCAGATTGCCATTTTTACATATAGAATGTCCCAGAAGGCTTTATAAAATTTTCCCGTCAGACCATCGATAAGCGGAGATCGTCATCCCTGCATGTTCTGCAGGGCAGTGTGGAGTTCCTCTAACTCCAGTGGCTGGTCAAGTTGTGAATTTGTCTCCGTGGAGACCTTAGGTAGCTCTGCACAGAACTCCTAACAATGGCTGGTTTTCTCTGTATTCACTGTCATACAAAGATGAATAAATACTCACAGCTCGCCTTCTGATCTGTCCGGGCTCTGTCAGCTCCTGTCCTGTGTCAGACAGCAGGGAGTGGATCACATTGGTCCGTCCATGCTTCTTCTCCAGGCCGAAGAAGAAGCTAGAGGGAGCATCCATCTCGGTGATGTTTTGCACCCTGGATCGCACCAGTGCACTCTGTACTTTAGTATCCAACAGGTCGGCTAAAGCCATTCTTTTTGACTTCAGGATTACAGTACACCTCTGATTTCCTGTGGAAGCGCTTGGGGGAGGCAGGACAACCAATGCTACTACTAACAATGATTTACAAAAAACAAAACTTCTCCACGGGACACAGAGCACAGACACACATATACCCCAACCCCTTAAGCTATGCACTGGTCACTAAATAAAAAAGTCCCAAAAGAAACTAAACCCTTCTTCCAAAAATAATCAAAACCATCCCTAACAAAACAGGCACCGTAGTGCCCCAAAAATACAAAGGTTAGTGTCAGCACTCTAGCTAGGGTGTATAACAAAGGATTGGCTACATGAGGTTGGAAACACGATGTAGACCTGCAGGTGTCTAGCTAAGTTCCCTACCTCTTGGCTCTGGCCCCGTCTAAGGAGAGAAGAAAAGACAAAATTAGATTAACATCAAAAAATGGAAACAAATGGTCAAAGAACAAAACTATAACAAGGCTGGGAAAACAACATAGATCAAATGCAAAAACAACACAAGCCAAAAATGACAGCTGCCACCTCTCCCCACAAAGCAAACAACTGAACTTATATAGACCAGGGGAGAGATGATTGTTGATTGCTTGATTGGAGAGCAACTGGGTTCAGCTGGGAAGGCCTTTCTTGATCACCCAGGTGAAACCTATTGAAAAGGGACTGATACTGTGAACATAAACACAAACCAAGGGGAAACAACATAAACATAACACAACATACCTCCACCTGTAACACTCTGAAACATGAATTATAAATACTAAAACGATATTGTTTCACCTTACGAAGGCTGTAGTTTTTAGTAAGAGCAGAGGAGTCCTAGACATAAATAGCACTCCACAAAGAGAAATTATATTGTGCAACAAGATGAGGCATGAACTTGTATCGGCAATTAGTTGCTGTTAAGCACTGTCTGATGAAGCTTTCAACACAAGTGTGTAATTTAGATTTAATGTATTACCCGCAAAACAGTTGCAGAGACGCAATTATCTTCAAGACGCTTTATAGAGGAGGCTGACCAGCAATGAATTGTCTCATAAAATGGAAATTCAGAGAGAAAAAACAAACCAATTTTCTGTCATAAATCAAGTACAGAAAATAGTGCCCCTCATTCTAAACTGAGACGTGTACACATTTACCGCTTAAAGAAAGTCTGAATGCATAAATTCTGCATACTATTAGCTTTGCTCAAATAAGTGCCATTAATCTGCCCATGTACATCCTCAGGCTCTTGATTATAAATGCATAACCACAAATACAGCAATAAAAAAAAGCTGTGAGTGTTATCTGTGTGTGTGTTAAATTATCTTTGCAATCCACAAGGTGAGTCTGTGAGGGAATATTTTGGAGAACATAATTTCCATTCAAATTAAACATACATACATATAAAATACAAGGCAAAGTTTGTTTGTTTTTCAAAATGAATTAGAACCTGCTTCAAATAAATTGTTCCAAGATTATGGCAGGGTTACGGCATGCAGGCTTATACATTTAGTGGTGTGTCAAGCATTTTTCTTTGAAGATTCTCCTTCAGCTCATCTGAGGTTTTAAAGTGACATATCTTTGCTTAAGTTTTTCAACTGTGGCTGTCATCAAACTCTTATCCAGGTCAACGTTAATCCCTAATAGAAAACAGCGTCTCTGTATCGACTTGTCTGAATCTAATGAGTCCGCTGTTTTGCCACTACAAGGATTCACTCTTTAAACAGATAGGAGACAGGCTCTAGGCTGAAATAATCTTCTCATTTCGAGTTTACACTGGAGGACCTAAGCAGACTTTAGAGGTTCCTAAATTCCAAGAGGCAACAAGATATAACTGCAAAGTAGAGTAGAGAAGGACTTTAATTAAAGATCAAATAAAATTAACAAACATTTTCATCACCTACTGATATTCTTTTTAGATACAAAATGCCTTTACTATTAAAGGAAGAGTACCTGTATGCCAGCTGTAAACAATGTTTACGAACATTACCTTCTGCTTTCCTAATAAAATTCACACAAAAGCAAAAGTTGGGAGTCAAATTGGGATTAAAAAAAAATTCTGACTTCGACACCGGTATCAGAATGAGTATCAATATAAACTTCATTTAACGTTGGAATCATCAAGTCTTTGTGGTGGAAAGTTTTTAATATAATAAAATAATACAATAATATAACAAAATAATATCATTTCATAGAATTAAAGATCTGGATTGTTGTGTTTGTCATATTATTCAGCGCTTGTGAAGGTGGCCCCTGGATGTCTCGAGGTCATGAAGACGCTGCATGAAAATAATTCCTGTTAGACCATATTTGAAAATGCTTGCATGACTGTGGGTATCCTTGGAAGAAGTTAGACACTGACAGAAGCAGCTAGCCAGATCATTTCATACACTCTACCTGAAATTAGAATGTATGTTTCTGCACAGGGTCATCCAGAGAATGTCTGCAGCAGAACCTCACAGGGTTCGCATGACTAATTATATTATGTCATCAAATAGTTTTGTGAAACTGTCGACTTGATATTTTTGGTAACATCTGGAGGTCATGACGTACCAACTGAAAGCCAGTAAAGAACTGGTTGAAAGCAGATGGGCCGAGGTTAATACCTCCCCCTAGTCAAACCTTTAGGGTATAAAAAGAGATGTGATCCATTTTCTAGTTGGTACTCAAAGTTTTTTTTCCTGTACCCAGAGTACTCTGCAACAACACACCGGAGGACTTTTTCATCGTCTCCAGAGCTCTCATCATGCTTAGATAAGTATTTGTTGAACTTGTCTGTTTGTTGAACCTGTCTGTCTGTCAATATCATCAATGATGTTATTGGACTCATACTCAACCTATTGATGATATTATGGTACTACTACTCAACCTAAACATGACTGGAATGGACAAATAAATATCTTGTATTTTACACTTTCTCCTGTCCTTAAGAAAAACGAAAGCCCCACCACACTTTTACTTTTAATTTTACCTTTGACTGACAAAAAAAAAAAAAAAGGAATCCTTTGGAAGAATGTCATTGTATAACTGAAAGTCAAGAAAATTTCAGATTTGTGAATCTGAGCTATATCACTTTATTTCCAATCAATTATGAGATTTTGGGACCAAATCTATTCTTAGTGTTACATCTTTCAGCTTTCTTGCAGTTTGCTATGAGGTGACACACATACAGTATATCTCTCACATCACCAGGGGTGGACAGTAACGGAGTAAATTTACTTAAGTACTGTACTTAAGTACAGATTCTGAGGATTTTTACTTTACTCAAATACTAGAATTCTTTCATACTTATTACTCTTTCTCGAATACATTTCCAAGGCAAAGATTTTTACTCTTACTCAAGTTAATTTCTGAGAAGGCTCATGAATACTCGTTAGTTTTAGGTTTGCCTGTTGTTGTTGTTTTGCCCCCCCCTAAAATGCAATTGGCCGTTCGTCAAAGAAGGAACTTATCACAGTACACGTTCTCAACTGGGATTTACGTAAAAGCGGAAATACGTCATCCCCTACCCAATCAGCTCAAAAAAAGACAGTGGTGGCAATGGCAACTGCCAAAGATGCTTCCGTTGAATCTGATGAACATGATGAGCCGGAGTTTTATGAGGCGGAGGAAGAAAACCCATGGCCTCATCTTAAAGATATGTTCGAGTTTGTAGAAGTGAAAAACGACAACGCGGACTAGGACAATAAAAAGTACATTTTCAAATGCTTTTGAAAATTTAAAAGCAAGTACTTTTTTTACTCTTACTCAAGTAATGTGTTGACTGGGCTACTCTTACTTGTAGCGGAGTACATTTTGACCAGAAGTATTTGTACTCTTACTCAAGTACTGGGGTTAAGTACTCTGTCCATCTTTGCACATCACTGGTCTGCTTTGAAAGCTTAAGGTCAGTCAAGAGGCCTAGTAAATGTGAAAAGTCAGAAAAGTAGCAAATGGATGACAAAGCAAAATGAGCTGAGAGCTACAACAGCAAGTCACTGTGCTGGACAGCTGAGCTAGCAGTGAAAAGAGAAACCACAGCTCAGTGGAGAAAGAGGAGATGGAGCGAGAGGGAGCTGAAGTGGGAAGAAAAAGAGAGAAAGATGTAAGCAGAGATTAAGTGAGAGTGTATAAGAGAGGGAGGTTTTTTTATGTGTGTGTGTGTGTGTGTGTGTGTGTGTGTGTGTGTGTGTGTGTGTGTCAGAGAGAGAGAGAGAGAGAGAGAGAGAGACAGAGAGAGAGAGAGCGAGAGAGAGAGAAATCATGTACCTGAAGATGCTGACTACATATCTTAACTCAGTTGAGGGGTAAGTAGATTTCTGTACTTGAGTATTCAACAGAACAAGCTTCACACGCAGCAGAGGCATCAGGGGATGGCAGGCTATTTCACCCTAAATTTAAAACTAAGTAAATCTATTTTTGAGAATCTTTTCCACTAGTGGTAAACCTTCATGGACTGTGGTCAACATTTAGAATCTCTGACATGATATTACATGTTATTTTTCTCCAATTGCAGGAGAACTAGGCAAACACTTTTCACAACCGCTAAAACAAGAGTTATTACACTGTTGGATATCTCCAATCATCAATACAGTTATGAGATACGTTTGAAAAACTTGACTAACATGGATTAGTAATAGTGTATGATGTGTCAAATGAAAGAGTTCCATACTCTGCAGTTTTTCTTCCAATGTGTGCTTTTAGCTGTAAGTAGTGCAAGGTGAACCATCAGTAAATTATTAACTTTCCTGCATGAGAGGGTTAAAGAGTTAATGCACACAAGCAGACATAAACACAGCTGCAGACATACAAGCCATTTGCCAATATGTGGTAATCTTACAATATTTGTATTATTTTGACATATAAAAAAAAAGCCCTTTAAAGAATATGATATTGCCTTTTATGACTCCTCACAAGGATTTTATTTTTTGCAATTTAATAGATAGATAGATAGATAGATACTTTATTACTACTTCCATTGGCTATAGCATATGTAAGATTAACAAGAACATCTTGAGATCTCATTGAAGTTCTGTTGTTGTTACTGGAGAATGATCTGTAAAGTGTTTTTGGCTGACAGTGTCACGTCTCAGGTGAGCCACTGATTAATCAGCTCAGCCCTCAGCTGTCTGCCAGGTTGTTAGTGTTCGTCCTGACCTTCCAGCCGTTACATCTAGTGATGTCTGAATGGCGCCCCATGGGACTTCGAACCGTCTTCGACAATTCTGCCGAAAACTGTTTCATTACTCAACGCCCCATTCATTGGGAACATGGATGCCCTTTTTGGCAGGGTGTCTGTACTGCAACCAAACAACGGTCGATAACCCCAGAAAACAATGCTTTGACGTTTCCTGTACTGCATATATTTTATACATAAAACCGAATACAATTTAATTTAACATGTTAATCCCTGCTTCCTATATTGTAGCCATATATTATAGGAAATTGTTATGATAATTTGTCCTTGCAGGGTTCAATAAAGTAATAAGATATATAAATTACATGTCCATGCATGCATATTTAATATAAATATATACATATGTGTGTTGAGTGTGAGTTACATACAGTAGTATATTTAGTGTCACTGGAAAAAAAACAAGGTTTATTATGTGAGAAAAGTCGTAATTCCGAGATGTCATCACAGCAGCACCACCGGCTTCATCCTCATGTCTGGCTCCGTAACGTCTCATCAATGATGACATGTTGTTACTGTATGTCAGGTGCTGAGAACAAGGCAAACACTTCACCTGCAAATTGAAAATGACGTGTGTGTGGTTTATTATTTTCTACCATGTGAGCAACAGAACCTGAAAATAAGTTTCTTAGAAATTAAAATCTACTTTGTTCAGCAGCACCAGTTCAAAATGTTCCCAGACATGAGATCTCTTTGTGGTTGGATCCATTGCAAAGCAATTAGAAAGCAAACTGTCAGCAATCCTCTCGGTAATCTGATCAATCCAAGAGATATTGACACGATACGCAGCGCACTACACCGTTTCATCCATTTGATCACATCTGGGACTCGTCGGTGTTTCGGATCACCCATTGATCCGGACCACTAAAGTGTTTCACCTGGTGAATGAAGCGCCAGTGTGTCCCCTGGTGAATTGAGTACTTAGTGTTTTGGAGCACTTGAGTGTGCCAAACATCATCAGTCACATGGTTTTCCATGTTTGAAGAAGACTCCGGAGCAGTGGTTCTCATGGGAACGCCCACCGAGTCCGGGATGTTTATCGGGGTGCCGGAAGAAAGTGGGCATTGCTAGTTACATCTTGTCTTTCACTTTGACCTTGCTTAGACCATACCTGTTCCTCGGACCCTGCTTGTTGCCAACCCTTCTGTTTCGTCTGCTGTTTGGACTGATTCTCCAATACATGAACCCTGCCTGTCTAATTAGACATGCTTTGAGACTCTTGACCTTCTCATTTGTCTATAGTGCTTTTGGGTTCGCCACCAGTCTTGTTCGAGCATTGACAGATAGTTTATATTCAGGGATGAGTGGTTGACTTTATTCACTGCATTTTTCCAAACTTATCTCCCAGTATTTTTGTGATGCTAGAGTCCCTGGACTTTTAGATGGAGCAGTCCTTTCAGCTTTATGACCAACAGTATGTGAAGAGGATGCTTACTGTAGCAGAAATGAAGCTGGTGGCTATTCAGGGGTTCCAAGTGGCGCATGCATCAGTCAGAGGAAACCCAAATAGCCTTTTCATTTCAGCCTCATTTCTTCCTTACCTGATTTAATTTTAAGCCTAACCAGACAGATTCACAACCCCATTGTGGCCCTCCTCTCTATCCTTTTCTCAAACTGGTTAAACGTCTTCTCATGTAACATCCACATCAATGGTCACTGGGCCTTTCTTATTAAAGCTACTGAGGCTACAAATGGTGATTTGTACATATTTTGTTATTGTTCTTCCTTTCCTTTCAGTTTTTCCCTTCAGGGGTCACCACAGGGAATCAGTTGCCTCCATCTAACCCTGTCTTCTGCATCTTCTTCTCTCATACGAGCTACCTTCATGTCCTCTCACTATATCCATAAACCTCCTCTTTGGTCTACCTCTAGGCCTCCTGCCTGGCAGTTCAAAACTCAGCATCCTTCTACCAATGTATTCACTATCTCTCCTCTGGACATGTCCAAACCATCTCAGTCTGGCCTCTCTGACTTTATCTCCAAAACCTCTAACATGTGCTGTCCATCTGATGTACTCATTCCTGATCCTACCCTTCCTGGTCACTCCCAGAGAGAACCTCAGCATCTTCATCTCTGCTACCTCCAGCTCTGTCCCCATTTCTTTTCCTCAGTGACACTGTCTCTAGACCAAAAAACATTGCTTGTCCACCACAGTTTTGTACACATTTCCTTTCATTTTAGCTGACACTCTTCTATCACGCATCACACCTGACACTTTTCTACACCTTTTCCATACACCTTTTCCGTACACGCTTCTTCACCTCTTTTCTACACTCTCCATTGCTCTGGACTGTTGACCCTTAGTACTTAAAATCCTCCACCTTCTTGATCTCTTCTGTCATTAACCTCACTCTTCCACTTGGGTCCCTCTCATTTACACACACATTATCTGTCTTACTTCTGCTAACCTTCATTAATCTCCTTTCCAGGACAAACCTCCACCTCTCTAGCTTCTCCTCCACCTCTTCCCTGCTCTTACTACAGATCACAATGTCATCTGCAAACATCATAGTCCTGGAGATTCCTGTCTAACCTTGTCTGTCAGCCTGTCCATTACCATATCGAACAAGATGGGGCTCAGAGCTGATCCCTGATGCAGTCCCACCTCCACCTTGAACTCCTCTGTCACACCTACAGCACACCTCACCACTGTCTTAAAGTCCTCACACATGTCCTGCACCACTCTGACATACTTCCATGCCACTCCAGACTTCCTCATACAATATCACAGTTCAGCTCTGGGCACCCTGTCAGAAGCTGTCTTCCAGTCTACAAAAACACAATGCAGCTCCCTCTGGTCTTCTCTATACTTCTCTATCAACATTTTCAAAGCAAAAACTTCATCTGTAGTAATCTTTCTTTTTGCATGAAACCATACTGCTGTCACTTCTGCCCTTAGTCTAGCTTCAACTACTCTTTCCCATAACTTCATTGTGTGGCTCATTAGCTTTATTCCTATGTAGTTGCCGCAACTCTGCATATCTCCCTTGTTCTTAAAAATGGGCATCAGCACACTTCTCCTCCATTCCTCAGGCATCTTCTCACTATTTAAGATCCTGTTCAACAACCCAGTCAGAAACTCTACTACCACCTCTCCTAAACACTTCCATACCTCCACAGGTATATATCATCAGGACCGACTGCCTTTCCGCTCTTCATCCACTTCAATGTCCTCCTCACTTGACTAATCTTTGCTACTTCCTGGTCCACAACAGCCACCTCTTCTAGTCTTTGTTCTCTCTCATTTTTCACATTCATCAACTCTTCAAAGTACTCTTATCATCTTCCCATCACACTACTGGCACCTGTCAATATACTTCAATCCCTATCCTTAATCCCCCTAACCTGCTGCACATCATTCCCTTCTCTGTCTCTCTGTCTTGCCAACCTGTATAGATCAGTCTCTCCCTCCTTGCTGTCCAACCTAGCATATAAGTCATCATAAGCCCCTTGTTTGGCCTTTGTTACCTCTAGTTTCACCTTATGCTGCATCTCCCTGTACTCCTGTCTACTCTCCTCAGTCCTCTCAGTGTCCCACTTCTTTCTCTGTATACACCCCTGTACTTCCTCATTCCACCACCAAGTCTATTTATCTACTTTCCTTCCAGATGACACACCAAGTACTCTCCTACCTGTCTCCCTGATCATATTAGCTGTAGTTGTCCAGTCATCTGGAAGCACCTCCTGGCCACCCAGAGTGTGTCTTAACTCATAGGAATGAGTTTCATAGGAAATCATAGAAATGACTTTTCAGTTTCCCATGAAAAGTCATGCAACACTCTTATTTTTTCAGATTCCACCATTTCATTTCATCCTCTGCTCTGTGTTTGTCGTCTTCTTCTTCCTCACCACAAGAGTCAAAGTATGTCTACCTTCCTCCTCTGCATCATGTCAACCAACTCTCTACCTTTCCCTGTCATAGTTCCAACATTCAACGTCCCTACTCTCAATCCTTTACTCTTGGCATCCCTCTTCTCTCTCTTACTACAAACACACTTTCCTCCTCTCCTTCTTCGACCAAAATTATTCCAATTCCTACCGCACCCTGTAGGTGAACAGCGCTGATGGCGGTCACTGTTAATCGGGCCTCGACCGATCCGGTATGGATGTCATATGTTCTATTTGCATATTGATTTGGCAAAAGTTTTACGTCGGATGCCCTTCCTGGTAATACCCTCTGTATTCATCCGGGCTTGGGACCGGCAAAGTAAGACACTTGATAATATAGGAATATATTCCTTATTGTCATTATGTCTATTGCTGTTATGTCTGATTCTCAAAGCTGTTGGTACATCCCCTGTCTTAGATGCCTCCTCACCAATCTGAATGACAAAGATTTGCTGAAATCTGACATCTGTATCATTTCTGGAATAAGAAAACACACTGTCTGGTATCTGAGGACAGAAGAACACCGGCTGGCTCTCAACCATGACAGATAGAAACATTATCCAGAATGTCCTTGTGTAATCATGTTTCCTTGAAGCACATCAGACTGCAATCCTGAAACTCCCTTTGACTCCAAACAAGTCATGTTAGTTCCTTCCTCTTGTTTCCCATGATGACTATGGGGAGACAGGGCTTGTATGTTCTCCTTTCTGTACTCATCCGTTGTCTCCTGGCTTGACTCATCTGCTGATCTCTCTGATCCTGGGTGTAAATGAAGCAGCCACAGAGATGTTGTGCTTGGCTGTTGTACTTTAGTCTGTTTATTCACTAGAGTGAAAAAACAGATTAAAAACCTCAATACGTGCATATTTTTGTTGAGAAAAAATTTGACAGCTATTATACTTGGGCCCAATCTCAATTCTTCTACCTCTATTCCAATGGCTCTCTCTAACTTGCTCCTCATACCACATTTATGAGAGTGGTTGAAATCATGTACATAGGATATGTAGCACCACTCATCACATCATCAATAGACAAGTTGCATTATGGTTAAGATAATTATCAGATATTTATAAATTAGTAAATAAATCCAACAGTCAGGTCGGTCACTCTCACAGCAGTTTGGTAGCAGATTCTGTTTGGACTGTAAATCTTATCAGATGCCTGGTTTGATCAGGAGTCCCTTGAAAACATAGAAGTATTCTAGTTGTCTACAGGCCTGTTGCTTCTACCGTTATCAACAAGTGACAAATCTGAGCTCATAGACAGGACAAAAGAATATGCTAGAATAACACATGATGGATGTAGAACTATTTTTTAAGACAATAATTGAATGATGACTGTTGGTTAAAAGGCAATTTTTCCATTATATTTTAGAATCAATGCATATTCCTTTGTGTCTTCATTAATGAGATATTAATAGCATTTTTAAAAAACTTTCTTCAAGGTGATATGTGAAGATATCTTACGTTTCTGCACTTCTCTTTCTAGAAAGGTACCTATTTTTTGTGTTCAAAAAGGATTCTGGGATTTTCTGCAACCTTCTTCTATCTGTTGAGGTCCATCAACACATGGCTAGATAACCACTACCTCTCAATGCTCAAAAGAAATACGACACACCAACCTGCAAAGCAACCTACGCAATGGAAGGGACGGGGTGAGGAGTATTGGGCTTTACTCTTCTTTCCCTCCTCACCACCTGATCTGCTGGCCTGTACGAGCTGTTGAGTGAATATTCATCTTAGTAAATCTACAGTACATTCAGGTAAGTTATGTTGCTGTTATCTCTATTTTTTTCTCTTTAGAAAATCAATTTACCGTTTTCTGAAGTATTAAAATAACCTGTACTTTTCATTAATTGTGGCATCGCTTGTGATGAGTATATGATCATCACCACGGACATTTACTAGTCTAGGCAGGCTACACATGCTTTGATATTAAAATCAGTTAATTAAGCTGTAGAAGGCTATGTTAATTTTCTCTTACTTTCTTTCTTTTATGCTATAGTTAACACTCCTGTTAAAGTAATATACTGTACATTTGTTCAGCAGAGGATTTTCCAGCTAATGCCAACGCTCTCTGGAGCAGCAAGGTCAAGGTGATGGTTAAATCATTGTCGTATGGTAAGAATTAGCAATGGAGACCAGTAGGAGAAGTTGAAGGTTATCATTGTGAGCTCCTCCATCAAAGAAGAAAGCAAAAAGAGAATATATTTTCTCTGTAGCCCTTCTTCTGAGAGGTCCAATTGTGCAACATATAATAGAGAAATCCACAGCAAAGCACACACAGCTGACACGGAGGCATCGCTGTAAAGACAAGTCATACAGCAGAAGGATAGGGATAAGATTTGTTAATTTATGAGGTCTGTGTGATTTGATGAAACCAACTATGCAGGGCAGCAGTCACATGTAACAGTAATTGTAACAACACAAGAACACACACACATACAACGTGATAAGGGCATTTCTCAAATCCTATTTTACCATAGTCGTCTGTCTCTCAAATACAGTGTCTGCTCCCTAAATGGATTAAAGTGGTTTAGAGGAAGCATGTGTGCCCTGGTGTACGTATGTGTGGGGCCCTTCAGCCCCATTAGATTGACTGAGATCACTATCTCTAGCTACCCTGGCATTTCCGAATAACCCCTTATCTGGACACACACACACACACACACACACACACACACACACACACACACACACACACACACACACACACACACACACACACACACACACACACACACACACACACACACACACACACACACACACACACACACACACACTTCCATTCTCTCTCTCAGTACTCACCTAAATATGACTTAGTGCCTGGGTGATGACAAGGATAGAGATGCAGAAAGGGAGGGGAGGAAGATAAAGGGAAGGAGTTTGAATGTCTCCCAAAACTCTACATGATTCAGAACTTTTGATCATGATTTCAGATAGTGTTCACTGTGTCAGCTACACACATGGACACAATTTTTTGCACCCCTCTGTTATTATAGCAAAATCCACAATGGTTATTGAAAACACTTGGAACTTACAAAAGTAACAATAAATAAAAATGTATTGAAAATTAAACAATCAAAATCAGTCATCAGTTTTTAATTGTCGTTCAACATAATGTTTTAAAAAACAAACTACTGAAACATGCCTAGCCAAAAATGATGTTACCTCTGTAATTTTTTTTTTTTAATTGACCAAAGGGACATGGATTACTCAGGTGTGTGCTTTAATTGGCATCACAGGTGTGTTGAATCTCATAAGTAGTCAGTCTGCCTATTTAAAGGATGACAAATAGTCACTGTGCTGTTTGGTGACATGGTGTGTATTGCATTGAACATGGACAGCAAAAAACAAAGGAGAGTTGTCTCAGGAGCTTAGAAAGAAAACAGTAGACCAGATTGTTAAAGGTAAAGACTATAAGACAATCTCTAAGCCGCTTGATGTCCCTGTGCCAACAGTGGCACATATTATTAAAAAAGTTTAAGATCCACGGGAATGTACGTGGCCGCAAGAGGAAAAATTGACAATAAATTGAAGAGAGTGGCTCAGTGGCTCAGTGGTAAAGCGGGTCGTCCTATGATTTCAAGATCGGCGGTTCGATTCCCGCTCCCGCCCAAAAAATACCTGGAGGTGAGCTGACAGTGGGAGGTGTCAGCTCACCTCTGGAGCACTGCCGAGGCGCCCTTGAGCAAGGTGCTGTCCCCTTTACAAATTGCTCATTTGAGGCGCACCAAGATGGAGCTGCCTGCCACTCTACCTTCCTTGCATGCCTACAGGCCCCCCTGTGTGTGTGTGTGTGTGTGTGTGTGTGTGTGTGTGTGTGTGTGTGTGTGTGTGTGTGTGTGTGTGTGTGTGCTACAGGGGCCTGTACACACTAATATATATATATATGCATGTGTTTGAATCATTAGCTAGAGTGTGCATTCTTAATTTCCCTTCGGGGATCAAAACAGTATATTAAATTTAAAAAATTAAAAATTAAGATGGATAGTTCGAAAGGTATCCAAAGAGCCCAGTACAATCTCCAAAGAAATTAAAGATAAACTCCAAGGCCAAGGTACATCAGTGTCAGATCGGGCTATTTGTTGTTGTTTGAGCCCAAGTGGGAGACGACCAACCACTATTGAAAGAAAATCATAAAAAAGCGAGACTGGAATTTGCGAAAATGCATGCTGACAAGCCACAAAGCTTCTGGAAGAATGTTCTTTGGACAGACGAGACAAAACTGGAGCCTTTTGGTAAGGCACATTAACTCTGTTCACAGACGGAAAAATCAAGCATATGAAGAAAAGATACTGGTCCCTACTGTGAAACATGGAGGAAGTTCGGTTATGTTCTGGGGCTACTTTGCTGCATCTCGTACAGGGTGTCTTGAATCTGTGCAAAATACAATGAAATCTCAAGAATATCAAGGCATTCTGGACGGAAATGTACTGCCTAGTGTCAGAAAGCTTGGTCTCAGTCGCAGATCATGGGTCTTCAGACCCCAAACACAAAAACACCCACAAATGGCTAAGAGAAAAGCATTGGACTATTCTGAAGTGGCTTTTTATCAGCCCAGATCTAAATCCTAATGAACATCTGGAAAGAGCTTAAACATGCCATCTGGAGAAGACAAACCTGAGACAACTGGAGGAGTATGCTCACGAGGAGTGGGCAAAAATACCTGTTGAGAGGTGCAGAGTTCTCATTGACAGCTACAGAATTTTTTTAATTGCAGTGATTGAATCATAGGGCTGTGCAACAAAATATTAAGTTATGGGTACCAACATTTTTGTCCAGGCCTGTTTAGTTTTTTTTTTTTTTTTTTTAATCTGTTGAACGACAATTCCAAAGTAATGTCTGATTTTAATTGTTTAATTTTCAATAAAATTGTATTTATTTTATTTATTTGGTGAGTTTCATGTGATCTTGGTGACCATTTTCGGTTTTACTTTCATTAACAGAGGGGTATCAACAATTTGTGTGTATGACATTTTTAACCTTCATCTTGGTCCTCTCTAATACAAGATTAGTTTTATTTTTCATTCATCTTCTGAACTGCTTTATCTGCCGTAGCGGGTCAGTCAAGTGGAGCTGTCTTAGGGTATCAGGTGGGGCAAACTCCCGGGCACAATGCTAGTGGGCCGCGGAGCCACACCAAGACAGACAACCATACACACTCACACACTACGGACAATTTGGATGTGTTCTGAAAATCATTCAGTTACTGGACAAATTATAGTCTTATTTCAGTAAAAGTAAAATTTTGTTTTTTTTTCTTTACAGACACTAAACTTTAGATAATTAGTCATATTATTTTAATTATTAAAACAACATTTCATTGTATTTTGGGAAAAAGTATTGAATATTTTGTTTCCACAGGTGAGGGACTCTCACCTGTGGAGCACCTCACGGATCTGTTCTGGGGTCAATTCAGTTTAATCTGTATATGTTACCATTGGGAAATATTATAAGGAAACATAACATTAATTTTCATTGTTATGCTGACGATACTCAATTATATTTAGCAATTAAAACAAATGAATCTGATCAGCTAATTAAATTGGAAACCTGCCTCAGGGATATTAAATTCTGGATGCTTCACAATTTCTTAATGTTGAACAGTAACAAAACTGAAGTCATTATTATTGGGATGAAGCATCTTAGAGATTTCTTTAATATTGCGATTCACTTAGATAGCATTGCTCTATCCTCCACCAATGTAGTCAGGGACTTGGGAGTAATTTTTGATCAAGATCTGTATTTTTCAATTCTTATATTAAGTCTGTATCCCGGTCAGCCTTCTTTCACTTGCGAAATATTGCTTGAGTTAGAAATTTCTTATCCTTTAAAGACGCAGAAAATTCATTCATGCCTTTGTTACTTCTAGATTAGATTACTGCAATTCCTTATTATCAGGCTGTTCTAGCTCCTCTATTAGGACTCTACAGTTAGTTCAGAATGCAGTTGCCTGCTTACTGACTCGAACTAGGAGGAGAGAGCACATCTCTCCTGTCCTAGCATCACTGCATTGGCTCCACATTAATTGTAGAATACAATTCAAACTCCTTATGATTATATATAAAGCTCGTCACTGTAAGGCTCCATCTTACATTGGAGGGCATTGTTGGCTTTTTATCTGTAAAGCGCTTTAAAATGTCTTCAGATGTGATTAAGCTCTACATAAATAAAAGTTGATTGATTTACTCTCTTGATGACCAAAAAAAACACATTATTGTTTTATTGTTTTGCATGTTGATTTAGAGTAGGGTTAGCTTGTGTTATTCATAGAAAAAAGGTTAATAAACATTTTTGATTTTAATAATATAATCAAAAATATTTGCTCATCTATTTTGTTGCATTTGCATGTTGACAGATTTCATGAATGCGTATTTTTGTATATGTGCTGTATTTCTTAATTTTGTTTGGCTGGGTCTGCATATGTGTGTTGATAGTGCAGTAATGGGCTTTAATACAGGACAGGACAAACTGCTGATGTCAACACAGAGAGATGAGATAAAGTCTCTTCAGAGGTAGACGAGAGGGATGGAGATGGATGGAGGTGGGGGGCAGGGTGGTGTGCTAACAGCACAGATCCCACGGGAGAAGCTGCTGATGTCAAAGACTGAACTCTGGAGACTCAATTCCCATCATCATCAAGAAGTGGCTCAATAGTAGCTGACAGGTGCAGCGAGTGACCAACTACGTATCTATCATGGTTTCAGGAGCACTAATGGAGGCGTTTGCCTGACTGGCTGCTGTTGGCCATTCTCAACCAAATAAAATTCAGAGACTAAGTCACAAGTTAACATTCACAGTGCTGTTTGCTCCTTCATTGTGTCTGATGTGTTTCTATGGTTCAAGTTCAGGAATGTGATCATATTGATTAGATCAAACCTGAAGCCGTTTTCAGAGCAGAGAGCCTCATACTGCCAGTTTCAGAGAATTTTGACCGATCTTTCAAATAGTTTTTTTTATTCTTAAGTAATAGGCAGTAGAACGTAGGCTGGTTTCACCAAAAACACCAGGTTTTGACCCAAAAACTGAGAACAAGCTTTTTTGTGGAAAGCTGTGTCAAGCAGGACAGTGACTTTGATGTGAATAAGTTTTGCTCTGTGACAAGTCAAACATATTGCCTTCTAGAAAATATCAAAAACAACAAGAAATAAGGGCTTCTGATGGTAAATTAACAATTTATGACATATATGTTAGATACCTTGTTCAACAACTACATTTGATTTTTTTTTTCTCTACTGTCGCTACCATCTGGTGAGTTCCATAGCAGTATTTCTCACAGTTATGACACTGTTACATGCTCAAAGTACCATGAAACGAGTTTGAGCTGCCTGAATTTCTGACTTTTAATATTTAGCCACTGTCTTTCTTGTCTCGTCATGTCTTCTTCTCATATAACACCTGCTGATCTCTCATCCAAAAACAGCACTGCTGCCTCTTACAGGGGATCAGTTGACCACTACACTAGACAGAAGTTTGTTCTTGATAGAGGAACTCCACCAGACCATCCACCAGACCATCCACCAGCCTCCCCTGCTGAAAAACAAAAACAAAATTGATATCTAAAGATGTCAGTGGAATTCAAGGGGTGGAATCAAATTGATGTCGATTGATGCCGATGACTTACAGGTTTACCTTATTGCTAAAACACGTTTCACCATACTCTAAACCTAAACGCCCAGTTGCCTAAACACATTTATTAAAATGAATCCCCATTTGCCACAACCAGATACACTTTTTCACCTGTAGACACACTTCACAAAACCTCATTCACTTTTTCTCAAAACTCTAAACACATTTTGTCTTGCTAAAACACATTCTGCAAAGATCCCTGCTCAAACATGCATTGTGAAGCTCATTTGATACAAAATACTACCCACAGTCAGGAAAACTTGAACACAATGTTCTAGTTTCCACCGCACCATCCAGGTCAGAGAGGGGTTCAACATCAACCAGCAATTTATCAATGTGTGTCTGCCACCCTACTCTCCATTTCTAAACCCCATTGAAAAGTTATTTTCATCATGGTGGTGGAAGGTCTATGACCGCCAACCCTACACCAGAGAGAACCTTTTCACGGCTATGGACCTGGCCTGTGATGATGTGCGTGCAGAGGCGTTCCAGGGCTGGGTGCGGCATGCCAGGGCATTATTCCCACGTTGCCTGGCCATGGCTAATATTGCATGCGATGTTGATGAGGCCCTGTGGCCTGACCCAGCCCGACGACATGATGCCGACCAATGAGTTGAGTCTCTATTCACGTTTTGACCAGTGAGACATACCCCCAGGACCCAAACCAGTGAAAATGGTAGATCTACAATGTTGTTGTGAGCTTGTAGAAGTTGAGAGCTTGTAGATGGGCTATTTTCACTAATTCTTGCTGTAAACATTTTCTAATTTATGGACAATATTTGATTTTGTTGTGTCTCAAAGTATGGTCCATGGGTGTTTATTTTTGTAATACTTTACAGTAAAATAAAAAACGTTAGACCCTGAACATTGTGTTTTCAATTGTTGTATGTATTGTGTGCAATGGATCCTCCATGGTGTTTACAGTGCTATACATTTTACATTGAGTTGTGATAACTGCATTTTCTTCATTATGTAACTATTCCTATTGTAAAAGCACAAATCTAGAGTACATGCCCAATATATATTTGAAATTATACGTATGTACGAGCTTCTACAAATGTGTCCTGGCAGTTGTGAAACTGTAGAAAGAACAGTCGCACACTCTGAACATTGTGTTTTGAATTTTCTTTGGTAGTGTGTGTAATGATGCTCAGTAGTGTTTACATTTTTGCAGGACTTGAGAGGTATTGTGTTGTCAAGGTTGACTTTTGAGAATATGTGAGACTTCTGAGCATAGTTGCAATTGTTTTGGTGTGCTTGTGTGACTTTGAACATTTAGGCAACTGTTTTGGAGTGTATGGGTTGGTTTTGAAAAGAGACTGTGCAGTTGTGTGAATAGTGCTTGAGAAAAAGTGTTTTGTGTTTAGAGTTGTGGGAAAATTGAGGGCAGTATGGTGAAATGTGTTTTAGCAATAGAGAAAAACTGTAATAGTCCTATGTTAATGCCGATGACTTAACAGTACTCTTGTCTTCTCTGGTTAAAGTCCCTAAACCAAATCTTAACATACTGTATATAATATATATTTGCATTGGGCTAAATGTATTTTTGTAGAAATACAAATGAAACTACTGCAAAATATATTAAAATAGATTGAAACCTGAAGTGTTCAGTGACCTGCATTTAAACGCATTAATTTTACAGACAATCTTCTCCCACCAACACTTGGCATTTGTTGTGAGAGAAAAGGATCATCAAAATGTAATGTCT
Source organism: Antennarius striatus (assembly GCF_040054535.1). Classification (NCBI taxonomy): domain Eukaryota; kingdom Metazoa; phylum Chordata; class Actinopteri; order Lophiiformes; family Antennariidae; genus Antennarius; species Antennarius striatus. The sequence continues at coordinate 20,040,181 of NC_090785.1, read as the reverse complement.
TGTTAGAGATATTACACATGTTCTTTTTCATTAAAGCTAAATTCACAATATTCACAGGATGACCCTCAGACAAATCAACAGTAGAATAGTTTTGTTTTTCAGGCATTAGGAATCATCCTCTGGTAAGCATGACTGTATTCCTCCTTTTGAAATCCTGTGGTGTGTTACAATACCTAACAAAGGTGGAACCCCCAAGAATTTGTTAGAAATGATGAACCAGACCTCTGTCATGGTACATGCTGTGTATATGAGCCACGACAGCTCTATGCTGCTTGGTTCGCCTGTTCACCTCTTTTTAAATGTGATACTTATTGTTTTAGACAGAGCCGAAGCTTAGCTCTGTGTTGTATGATCTGCTCTGCTGCCTTAGAACCAAATAAGTATGTGTTCCAATGTTCACATTTTTTTTTGGCCTGAAGCACAAACTGAGCTAGGAAAAAAAAAAGTTCTCACAGTATCCCTAAATGCCTCAAATACCTAAGACAAACAACACACATATCTATGCACAGACATGCAAAAAACAACAACAACACATGCACCAATCATGACACTGAGGCTAATAGGAAGCAACATCTCTGACTGAGCATGCCAGGAACATGCAGTGAGCACAGCAGAGAGAGACAGAGGAGAAACTATGTATGTATGAGGTGTGACATGCCCACTAGTGCATGCCAAGATCGCACAGTGCACATGCCAAGCGCCCAAGTACATGTAGATAGATTGGATACAAGCATAAGGAAGAAAATTGACATTCTGTGTTTACTTGTGAGAAATGTGAAATTATGGGTGACGTGTACACACATGTATGCAGAAGAGTTGAAAAGTCCTGTTAAGAACTGAAATACATATTAAGGTAACAAAATCATCATAAAAAATATAAGAGAGGAACTGGAGTAGGAATGGGTTTGTAACGCAGTGCTGATGTAATTGTCATTGTCAAGTTCAATTCATAACTGTCTCGTTTTGATGAAAACTTTTAGGGTAATTTGTGCATTTGTTTTCATATGCTTCATCAAGCACACAATCCTGCCTAGTGGGTACAAAACATAAAGCTAAAAAGAAATTAAAATACAATTATGTGTCATGAACGTAGTGCAGGGAAGCAGGACTCAAGTGCACGACACTGAGCGGTAAAATCAGAAAGCAAGGTTTATTCCAGGCAAGGTTCGGTACACAGGTAAGGCAGTCAATCCAGGCAGAAGTATCCAAGGCGGGAGGCGAAAAGGCAAGGTCAAAAACAAGCAAGGTTCAAACACAAAAAAGCTATGACAAGAACTATGATGAAAGGTTGGGACGTGAGCAAAACCTACAACGAACTGGCGACGAGACAAGACACAAAGGGGAAATATATGCAGGACTGATGGGGGTGATAGGAGACAGAGCGGGTAACACAATCAGAGATCAGGTTCACGCAGATATGGAGTGGGCAGGGCAAATAGGAACCTGGAACAGATACAGGGGTGAGTGATCACAAAATAAAACAGGAAGACAAGCCATGAAACATGGGGAAGCAAATAAAACACTAAACAAACAGGATCATGACACTGGGCCCGTTTCACAAAGCCAGTTTAGTGGAAACTCTGGATACGTTAACCCTGAAATCAGGGAAAACCAGGGTTTTCGGTTTCACAAAGGGAGGTAATTCAACCCAGGCTTATAGCTGTAACCCTCACCAGTTTCACGTAGCGATGTAAACTGAACCTCTGGGTTTGTTACCACAGTAACAGACTCGTTGAACATAACCTGGTCGGTAGCAGGTTTTATTCCACAAACCCAGGGTTTCTTTTGACTCCGCCCCCTTTCACCGCTGCTCGCGTGGCTTCATTTCCTGGTTCTGTCGGACGGAGAGTTTGACCGAAGTCAGGTTTAATAAATAACTCAGTATTTTAGAGGCGAACATAGCATGGTCATTTGACGTTGAGCTCCATGATAGAGTTTACGCATTAATTCACAGAGAATTAAATATTTTTGTATCACGTACAGGTGTCCAGTCATATCCAGACAGTTCTCTTTATGATCAGTAGCTATTCACATCCCAACACACACACACACACACACCTGATCCAGCCTCACGTCTGCAGCAGCACTGTGTGTAGCGCTCCGTTCAGTTTTTCATTTTTTATTGGCAAATGGTAATTTTCTGATATAATTGGTGCAGACTTCAATGGACATGTTGGTGCAATTAACAGAGGTGATGAGGAGGTGATGGGCAGGTTTGGTATCTAGGAGAGAAACGCAGAAGGACAGATGGTAGTTGACATTGCAAAAAGTATGGAAATGGCTGAGGTGAATACTTTCTTCCAGAAGAGGCAGGAACATAGGGTGACCTATAAGAGTGGTGGTAGGAGCACACAGGTAGACTACATCTTGTGTAGACGGTGTAACCTGAAGGAAATCAGTAAGTAAGTAGTGGTAGGTGATAGTGTAGCCAAACAGCATAGGATGGTGGTGTGTAGGACGACTCTGGTGGTGAGGAAGATGAAGAGGGCAAAGGCAGAGCAGAAAACAAAATGGTGGAACCTAAAAAAGGAAGAGTGTTGCATGACTTTTAGGAAGGAGTTAAGACAGGCTCTGGGTGGCAAGGAGGTGCTTCCAGATGACTGGACAACTACAGCTAATGTGATCAGGGAGACAGGTAGGAGAGTACTTGGTGTGTTATCTGGAAGGAAAGTAGATAAGGAGACTTGGTAGTGGAATGAGGAGGTACAGGAGTGTATACAGAGAAAGAAATTAGCTAAGAGGAAGCGGGACACTGAGAGGACTGAGGAGAGTAGACAGGAGTACAGGGAGATGCAGCGTAAGGTGAAGGTAGAGGTAGCAAAGGCCAAACAAGAAGCTTATGATGACTTGTATGCTAGGTTGGACAGCAAGGAGGAAGAGACTGATATGTACCGGTTGGCAAGACAGAGATAGAGATGGGAAAGACGTGCAGTTGGTTAGGGTGATTAAGGATAGGGACGGAAGTCTATTGACAGGTGCCAGTAGTGTGATGGGAAGATGGAAATAGTACTTTGAAGAGTTGATGAGAGAGAGAGAAGAGAACAAAGACTAGAAGAGGTGACTGTTGTGGACCAGGATGTAGCAAAGATTAGTCAGGATGAAGTGAGGAGGGCACTGAAGAGGATGAAGAGTGGAAAGGCAGTCGGTCATGATGATATACCTGTAGAGGTTTGGAAGTGTCTAGGAGAGGTGGCAGTAGAGTTTCTGACTGGGTTGTTCATTTGATCTTAGATAGTGAGAAGATGCCTGAGGAGTGGAGGAGAAGTGTGCTGGTGCCCATTTTTAAGAACAAGGGAGACATGCAGAGTTGTGGGAACTACAGAGGAATAAAACTGATGAGCCATACAATGAAGTTATGTGAAAGAGTAGTCGAAGCTAGACTAAGGGGAGAAGTGAACATTTGTGAGCAGCAGTATTATTTCATGTCCAAAAAGATTCCTACAGATGCAGTATTTGCTTTGAGGATGTTGATAGAGAAGTACACAGAAGGCCAAACGGAGCTGCATTGTGTTTTTGTAGATCTGGAGAAAGCTTATGACAGGGTGCCCAGAGAGGAACTGTGGTGTTGTATGAGGAAGTTTGGAGTGGGAGAGAAGTATGTTAGAGCAGTGCAGGACATGTATGAGGACTGTAGGACAGTGGTGAGGTGTGCTGCAGGTGTGACAGAGGAGTTCAAGGTGGAGGTGGGACTGCATCAGGGATCAGCTCTGAGCCCCTTCTTGTTTGATATGGTGATGGACAGGCTGACAGACGAGGTTATACAGGAATCTCCATGGACTGTGATGTTTGCAGATGACATTGTGATCTGCAGTGAGAGCAGGGAAAAGGTGAAGGAGAAGCTAGAGAGGGGGAGGTTTGTCCTTGAAAGGAGAGGAATGAAGGTTAACCACAGTAAGACAGAGTACATGTGTGTGAATGAGAGGGACCCAAGTGGAAGAGTGAGGTTACAGGGAGAAGAGATCAAGCAGGTGGAGGATTTTAAGTACTTAGGGTCAACAGTCCAGAGCAATGGAGAGTGTAGAAAAGAGGTGAAGAAGCGTGTACAGGCAGGATGGAACGGGTGGAGGAAAGTGTCAGGTGTGATGTTTGACAGAAGACTTTCATATAAAATGAAAGGAAAGGTGTACAAACCTGTGGTGAGACCAGCAATATTGTTTGGTCTAGAGACAGAGCTGGAGGTAGTAGAGATGAAGTTGCTGAGGTTCTCTCTGGAAGTGACCAGGAAGGAAAGGATCAGGAATGAGTACATCAGAGGGACAGCACATGTTAGAGGTTTTGAAGATAAAGTCAGAGAGGCCAGACTGAGATGGTTTGGACATGTCCAGAGGAGAGATAGTGAATATATTGGGAGAAGGATGCTGGGTTTTGAACTGCCAGGCAGGAGGCCTAGAGGAAGACCAAAGAGGAGGTTTATGGATGTAGTGAAAGAGGTTATGAAGGTAGTTGGTATGAGAGAAGAGGATGCAGAAGACAGGGTTAGATGGAGGCAATTGATTCGCTCTGGCGACCCCTGAAGGGAAAAGGAAAAGAAGAAGAATTTTCCTATATAATGTAGGAGATGCTCAGTGCGCCTCGCCTTTAAATTTTGACCCCAGTTTTTCTGTTTACCCGGAGAGAAAACCATCAGAATCATCAAGGAGGGGTTCCACAGGACAGCGGGTGAATGATGTAGAAATCTGATAACTTCATTTGAAAGTATGTTCTCTTAATGATATTGTGCTGCAATGTTAGTAACATTAATGTCTTTTCGGATGTCCTAATGTAATTTACTGCCATGGATGGTACCCATATTCCCATTAAGACTCCCTCACATAATGAAGGTGATGATTTGAAGAGGATGACAATTCACAGCAAGTATATGCAGGTACAAGTAGATTGACTACTGTTTCAACATGTTAAAGACTGCATCATAGATAAACTAACATCTGTCCAAATCACATGTGATGCTGCAAACTACATTTTCCGCCCTTATTTGTATAGCGCCTAATGACATCAGCAGACATTTCAAAGAGCTTTAACAGACACCCAACAGAATCCTCCAGAACAAACATAAGCAGCAGGTGCGGGGAGGAACTCCCCTCAGTACTGATGTGGAGACGGAGGGGTCCTGATCGGTTCCCGACTAACGGGTGTATGATGAGTCTCACCTGAGCAACAGACTAATACAGTAACTAAAGATTAGCACAATAATTCACTTTTCTCCATCGTTTAATCCACTCTAATGAATCTACTTTCCATCACATTTTCTGGGGGACAGGGGTTACCCATGCCAACCGAGGCTGCTGACCCCTTACTAACCCAGGTCCCCAATAGAACTTCAAATGGGTTCACTGCAGGATGAGAGCCCGGGTGGAGATGACAATAGGCTGCTGAAAGGCTGTTTCCAGTGTCAATGACACCTCAGGATGATTCCTGAGAAGACCTGCTATGCAGTTATGTTCTTCATAGTAGTATTGCCACTATTAGACAAGAACAACACCCTACCCCACAAACTGAACACCCCGATAATGACCATAAAAACATACAATATACATTTCATTTGGTCATCTTTATTACTTACAAATACAAAGTCATTTCTTAGATCGTTTCAGTGGTGAACATTCTAATATTCAACATGATTCACTTGTGAACAACACCCACCTCTTACTTGTGCTCCACTATTTGTATGTTAAAATCTGCACTCCTAATCTGGAGGTCCAAAGAAACCCTTTTTTTAATCTGATGTCTGTATTTCATAGAAAGTGAATTTTATAAACTTCTTTAACAAATAGCTGGAAATACATGAGGAGGACATCAGAACGTACAGTTGCATATGAATTCCACAGAATTTACCGCTGGTGTTCACTGAGCATCTATCTGTACATTGAATGTGATGGACTGTCCAGCTTGCTCTGTTAAAAAAGGATGAGAAAGTGTTTATCCTTCAGTGGAGGCTAAATGTGACTCTGTATTGCACCAGACTATTAAGCAATAGGAACAATCAGTAACAGAAAATATCTGGCCACCTTTCTTTTCTTCAATTTCCTGTTGATTTATTTTTATTTTTATCAATTATGTATAATTTGACTAAACGACAGAGAATTAAACATGGAATGCCTAAAGATGAGAGCACATTTATGTGTGTGACAAGAGCATTCTGTTGGCGATAAAAGAACTGAAAAGCCGAATGTCCACTTATTATTTACTGTACAATATCATTATAATAATAATAATAATTCAAACTTTATTGATCCCCAGAGGGGAAATTCTCTTTACACTCTCAGTACATGCATTTGTGTTAGTTTTTAGCGCATCACACACAGTGTTGTGAACAAGGCCCCTGAAACATAGCACACTAGGGGCCTGTAATCATGCAGTTAGTCAAGTGGAGGAAGAGTGACGGGTCGCGCTCGGAGGTTGTGCCCCAATGAGCAGCTTGTGGTGGGGACAGCTCCTTGCTCAAGGGCGCCTCGGCAGTGGCTGGGAGGTGAGCTGACACCTCCCACTGTCAGCTCACACTCCAAGGGATGTCATGGCGGGAGTGGGAATCGATCCACCGATGGCCGGGCGATCCATCTTCAAGACATCTGCTCTACCACTGAGCCACTGCCGCCCCATAATGTTATAATGAGGAACAGGAAGATCCCTAACGAGATGATGCATAAGTCAGACCTGTGTGAACGATGTTTTTAAACTTCATTCTCAGCTGCTGACGTGCGCTTCTCCCCTGCTGGACTGGATCTAAAAAAATAATTTAATAAACTATTATTCAAGCTGTTTACCTCCGTAATTTACCGTGAGTACAACAGACTACGTTTAGATGTTCCCATCGACTTGAGCTGCAGTTTCAAGCCATCTCATTCTTCTTTACAGCTGCAACACTGTTCCTTTTTTCGCAATCTGTCGTCAAAGTCTTCATACACATAGATTACAATCTGTACTTCAACTGCGTAAAGTAACGCAGAGCACGTCTCGTCCGTCGTCATGGTGACTCGTCGAATCTGGGCTCCATTGATGATGGCTTTTTAAAGTGGCGTCGCGCCTGTTAAACTGCGGGTCAAATTACCCTGGGTTACAAAGACTAATCCCTAGAAGCGTTTGTGAAACCAAAAACCCTGGGTTTCCAAGGTCAGGGTAAAGCAACCCAGAACCACAGGTTGTACTCGGGGGTCGTTAGCCCTGCTTTGTGACATGGGGCCGTTCACAAAGCAGGTTTAGTGGAAAACCAGGGTGAGTTCTCCGTAAAATCAGTGAAAACCAGGGCTTTCAATTTCACAAAGGGAGGTAACCCAGAGTTAGAGCAGTAACCCTGACCTGTTTCATGAAGCGAGGTGAACTGAACCTCTGGGTTTGTTACCGCAGTAACAGACTCTCTGAACATAACCTGGTCGGTAGTAGGTTTTATTCCACAAACCCAGGGTTTCCTCTGACTCCGCTCCCTTTCACCGCCGCTCGCGCGGCGTAATTTCCTGGTTCTGTCGGACAGAGAGTTTGACCGAAGTAAGGTTTTTATAAATAACTCCATATTTCAGAGGTGAACATGGCATGTCCGTTTGACGAGGAGCCCCTTGATGGAGTTTCCGCATTAATTCACAGAGATTTTGAAGTTTTTTTGTATCGCTTTCAGATGCCCTGTCATAGCCCGGCCAGTTGTCTTCATGATCGGCTTTTCAAGACTTTTTTTTATATCTGCTGATAACCTCAGCTGGTCCTTTCACTGAAAAATATATAAAACAAAAACAAAGAACATGAGAAATGAGCACAAACCACAGCTTAAGGTCAGCTGAAATTGCTCAAACTGGTCACTTCTCTTTTGATAAAAGTATGAAGCATATTCTAGGAATTGAATCTGCTCATCTCCTCATATGATTTCACGCACAATATGTGGTTCAGAATCCAATACAAAAATGGTACTCTGTAATATCTGTTTAGTTGGTAAGTCTTATGGTTCCGAATTATGTTTAATTCTGAGACAAATCTTTCTAGCAATACATTTGATGTTGGATAATAATTACTGTGAATGCTGCAAAATAAAATGGAGCTTTATTTTTGATGAAAGCCATATTTTTGACTTAAGACATTTAATTTTTATTTATTATCAGATTCCTAGTATATTCAGAATCTAGAACTGAAGATCTGTATTATTGACTCATAATTACTTCAGGACATATTTATAACAGCTCTTCCAACGCTTTTATTAATACTAATTTTTCATAACCACTTGGTGCTAACAGGGCAGGTGGTTCAAGTTATGCCATTCTTACCTCTTACATGAGCTTTTCCAGGCACAGCCACAGTTGCAGATGCAGGTGGCTGTGTCCGATGTTTCTTCCTTCTTTGGATGACAACATCACTGTCCGAGGACTCACTGATGTCTGGAGAAGATGGGGGAATGATGTCATCTTCATCCATGTTGCCATCATCATCTTCGTGGTCGTCCTCCAAAGTAAATACTTTAGGTTGAGCTTTAATCAAATAGAGGATAGATGAGACAAAGATCAGATTGTTATGATATATATCACACCGTTCATTACAATTACATCATATTTTGCAGATACAAGTTGCCCCCACACACCAGTGCTGGTGTGTGGCAGGGAGAGGCCAATCTGGTTGGGTGGAGCCACGGCTCCACACCTGAAGCTCATCCACACCCCCCGTACTGATCGTGCACACCTGAACATTTTTGGGGTTACTGTCTTGAGGCTTTTTAAGCCAGGGGTTTTTTTCACAGCCAGTGCTGGTCTGTTTTTCCGAAGTTTGGTCCTGTAAGTCTCTTTTGTTTTTCTGTCTTGGTCTGCCTGAGTCTGGTTTGCATCTTGCCTGTATAGTTGTTAGTTTTTTTTTATTAAAGGTATGGGCAAAACTGGTCTCTTTGGTGTTTTGCATTTGTGTCCTAACCCCTACCCTCGTGACACACCCCTAATAATGAAGTTTTCCAACCTTTTTTGTAAGAATGATTGGTAACAGTAATCCAGCATGACTTATGTTTTGCAACCTGTACATCATAATGTTACAGAGCTGGAGGGATCCACATGCAGTGAGCAGCACTGAAGTCCACAGTGAACCTGATGTAGGGGATTTTAAGGTAAAAACATTTTGTTCATTTCATTGTAATCTATGACAAAGCAACATGAAAACACCCGATTCATAAGTTTTGTTTTCAGACGGTGGTGCAAGTTAGTTTAATGTATTGCCACATAATGTTAGTCTCCCTGGGTTCATTACAGTCAGTAATGTTAATCTCTTTTAGAAAAGAACACCAGGGTTAGAAATTAACTTTTTTCTACCAGTCACCCCTGTGTTTTACCAGACACTTTATCCTGGCAGTGTACTATAACTTCTACAACTAACTACTACAGCTTGAATCTGGTGTACGAGGAGCAATCGGCATGCACACTAGAATTCATTCAAAGGTAACCCAGTGTTGTAGAGTACTTAAACTATGAGTACTGGACAAGATGTTATTTTGACTTGCCAGCACTGACAGTCAATGGACCCCTCTCAAGTCAGGGGCATGCTCAGTGGTGTAGTATACACCAGTTTATGGAGCATACCCACCTCTTTTTATATCAGTTAACAGTTTACCACCTATCAGCCTAAAAGCCATTGAAATCATACCTGATTTCTTTAGTGATCCACCCAATAGTATACCCACCAACCCAGACACCACTATACCACTGGACATGCTGGAAAAGTATGAAACAAATGTTCTAAACATGTCCTAAGTCCAGTTTTGTCCATTTCCTATCAAAATCATTTTACCAAGATTTTTTAGGTAACATATTTCTTTCAGTTATTGGTAATTAGTGTTGCATATTGCAATGACTACTGTAGTCCTTTTGATAAGAGCTTGTTTTACAATCCATCAACTGTAATACAAGCCAACTCCCTGTCTTCACCCAGTCACAATAATGTAAAGCCCTTGAGTGAAGGGGTTGAGTTGTTATTGAGTTGTTAGCATACAGTCTTGTGGCAAGACATACAAACTACCTTTTTAACTGTTAAGTCTCTACATTGTTTACTCATTGCATGGGAGAGCTATTTTCTATTTCATCTTGCCTAAGTGTCTGGACTGCACAAATGAAATGATAATGAAAAATAACAGCATCGTTTTTGTTGCAGTTTTGCCCATGGAAGGTCAAATGATGGGGCTTGTGCTATATGACCATTGATTCTGCTGGCTTGTAGGGCAGCTGTGAGTACAGTTTTTTTCATGAGGTTTTGCTATTTTCTTCTTTTAGATGTTTTGTTGGAATCAACCCAACCAGTGGCACCAAGACAGCAAAGCTGATCAGCCCAAGAAGTGGGAAGGTGATGAAGAGCAACAGTCAATCCTCATGTCTCCTCTCTGCTTAGGCGACTCATGGACTTTGAATGGCTTTCTCTGTAGACTGTACTCTCACATTGTCTAAAATCATTGTTTCTGTGAATTGTTCTTCATGATCCATGCACTTTTTGCATATCATGCCCCATTCATTGACTCTGTAGCTTACTTGACCAATGCTGGACAGTCACTTTTATTTTTTATTAAATTTTTTAAAAATTTTATATACTGTTATAATCCCTGAAGGGAAATTAAGAATGCACACTCTAGTTTTTTGTTAGTCTTTGTTTGTTAGTGAATTACAGGCCCCTGTAATTCACACAACCACACACAAGGGGGCCTGTAGACATGCAGGGGAGGTAGAGTGGCGGGCAGCCCCTTTTTGTGGGGGCTGCCCAAATGAGCAGCTTGTGAGGGGGGACGGCGCCTTGCTCAAGGGTGCCTTGGCAGTGCTCCGGAGGTGAGCTGACACCTCCCACTGTCGGCTCACCTCCGGGTGCCATTTTTGGGCGGGAGCGGGAATCGAACTGCCGATCACAGAACATTGGACAACCCGCTCTGCCACCCGCTTTACCACTGAGCCACTGCCGCCCCTGACATTTGATCTGAATGGAGCCTATGGCTCTGATTTTAGGAGCTGTTAAGAAGTTACCTCAGGTTCTTTAGGCTTAACATGTATTGTACAAATGCATTGAGTTTTAATACAGGGTGTATTTTGTAGCAGATCTGACAGTTTTATTTTTTGTTTCACATTTCACAATCTGCATAATTTGCAAAGCAGCTAATGCAAAAACCAAAATTAACTCTAAAAACATTTTACAACATATTGTTAATTATTATATTGTTAATTGTTTACAGGTATTTACTGGCAACTCTAGTTGCCAGGTAACTACTGTAATTTAGACGAATACAAGAAAAAATTGCAAACCAGATTACATTGAATTGCTTTTTTCTAAAAAACAAAATAAATGACTGTAATTTACAGCAAAACCCTGTAAAAGATTTACAGTAATATGTTGTAAAAGGTTTTACAGTAATAAACTGCTATTTAACAATACTTTACCGGCAACAGGTATTTACTGTAAATTCTACAGTCAGTTTGTTAGTGTAGTTAACATGATTCACCTGTGACCATTACCCACCTCTAACTTTTGCTCCAGTATCTCTATGTCCAGATCTGTCTTCCTAATCTGGAGGTCCTAGTAAACCATTTCTATTTTCTATACTTTTTTAGAAAGTAACTTCCATAAACTTCTTCAGCAGATTGATGAGAATACATGAGGAGGGCATTAAAACATAGTTGCATATTCCACAGAATGAACCGCTGGTGGTCACTGAGCGTCTATTTCACTGTGATAGTCTGTGTAGTCGGGACCCTTCTGCTGCTGTCAATCAATGCTCTGTTAAAAAAGGATGAGAATTAGTTAATACTTCAGTAGAGGATGAATGTCACACTCTGTATTGTTCCACCAGAATGTGAAGCAATGGGAAGAGAACAATCAGTAACATAAAATATTAGACCACCTTTGTTTTCTTCTATTTCTTTTTAATTTCTTTTTGTTTTTATCAATTATGAACCCCTGTGTGTATCATTTCACTAAAACAGACAGAAAATAAAATTTGGAATACCTTAAAGCGGTTATAAGCAGTACAATGTCACAGCCACTGATGTAAGAACAAAAGCAGTTTTGGCTATTACTGTATCAGACGAGCTACATGTCAGCTCTTGATTTCAGTTCTTAGATATTATAGTTATACGCAGTGGTGTGAATATCCTTCTCAACTGTTTTTGTAACGTGAATATGTCGATATACTGTTCTATTTACACAACAATAAAACGTTTAAATATACTGATATACAGTAGATGAGACCACATTTATGTGCGTGAAAAGAGTGTTATGTTGGCGATAAAACAACTGAACAGTCAAACGTCCACATAATATTTACTGTACAATATCAAACAATGAGGAAGAGGATGATTCCTAATGAGATGATGAAGTCTGACCTGTGTGAACGATGTTTTTATACTTCATTCTCAGCTGCTGACGTGCACTTCTCCCCCCACTGGATCGCACCTACATAAAATAATCAACTATTATTGAAGCCATTTACCTACGTATTTTTACCTTGAGTGCAGCCGACTACATTTAAATTTACGCATCGACTTGAGCAGCAATTCACTCCCACGACATCTCGCTCTTTGCAGCTGCAACGCTGTTCTGTTTCTTCTAAAAATGTCCTCAAAGTCTTCATATTCATAAATTAAAATCTGTACTCTGACTGCTGTAAAGCGCTGCTGATCGCGTCTCGTCCGTCGTCATGGTGAATCGTCGACTCGGAGCTCCATTGATGATGGCTTTTTTTCGAGTTATCGCGTCTGTTAAACTGCGGGTCAATTTACTCTGGGTTAGAAAAACTAACCCTGAAACCCGTTTGTGAAACCGAAATCCCTGGTTTTTCCAAGTTCAGATTAAAGCAACCCAGAATGTCAGGTTTATCTCATGGTAGGTTAACCCTACCTTAGTAAAACGGGCCCACTATGACTGGAATTAGACTCAGTATAACATACCTCCACCAAGGCCAAACAGCACCTCTAATGCCATCAAGCACAGGGAATATTATCCACCATGACTTAAATCCTGGGCATCCAGAGTTTTATGTGTGTCTGCACCAATTGTAGAAACCAGGGCTTTGAACCGGTTCATGGAACGAAAACGAAAACCAGAAACTTTTGGTATTTTGGCAGGAACGAAAATGAAAACTTTATATTTTTTAATGTTGTGGAACAGAAAATAATTGTTAACCGGTTATTACCGGTTTTTTTTTCGTTCTTGAAAAAAATATTTGACCTCATTTTTCACTTCCTGTTATTCACTGGACGCAGGACGAGAGCAGAGAGAAGTAGCACTATCAGCAGGAGTTAAAACAAGGGCAGTCTCCCAGTCACAATTTAATCATAACAGGTAAACACTGCAGTACGTCAGTCTTAAAAATGTATAATTTAGACGTTGACTCATTGGCTGCAGTCATTTTCAGAGCAGTGTCCCCGTACTGCCAGCGCTTTGTAGCAATATTGAGCTACGGGAGAAGCACAATGAAGATCTGTTGTTCAGCAATAAATGAACTTTCTTCTTCTTTACCTCCCCCAGAGAGTAGATGAGCAGTTTAATGGCTTGGGGGATGAACGAGTTCTTAAGTCTGTTCGTCCTGCATGTTGGGAGGTGGAGCCTCTGGCTGGTCAGGCTTCTTTGGTTGTTGGTAACAGTGTGCAGAGGGTGGCTGACATTGTCCTTGATGTCCAGCAGTTTTTCCAAGGTTTTCTTCTCTGCCACTGTTGCCAAAGGGTCCAGCTTCATCCCGACCACCGAGCTGGCCCATATGATCAGCTTCTCCAGCCTGGAGAGATCCGCCTTAGTCACACTCCCTCCCCAAGACAACACATCGAATGACAGGACACTGGCGACCACAGACTGAAAGAACATCCATAGGAGCTTACTACAGATGTTGAATGCTCTCAGCCTCTTCAGAAAGTAAATCCTGCTCTGTGCTTTCTCTTGTACAGCTGCCTTGTGTTGTTGCGCCAGTCCAGCTTGTTGTCCAGCCACAGCCCAAGATCTTTATACACTCACTGACCACTTTATTAGGTACACCATGCTAGTAACGGGTTGGACCCCCTTTTGCCTTCAGAACTGCCTCAATTCTTCATGGCATAGATTCAACAAGGTGCTGGAAGCATTCCTCAGAGAGTTTGGTCCATATTAACATGATGGCATCACACAGTTGGCGCAGATTTGTCGGCTGCACATCCATGATGCGAATTTCCCATTCCACCACATCCCAAAGATGCTCTATTGGATTGAGATCTGGTGACTGTGGAGGCCATTTGAGTACAGTGAACTCATTGTCATGTTGAAGAAACCAGTCTGAGATGATTCCAGCTTTATGACATGGTGTTACGTACTCCTACGTGTGTATTTTGTGAGTACTGTGTGTAGGTGTGAATGTGCAGGTGTGTGTATGTGGGAGAGATGGGTGTGGTGTGTCTGTGTCCTGTGTTTTGTTTTCTCTAGGCCCAGAGCACCCAATCCAGCTCCAGTGCCTGCCTGGAGCTGTCCAACAAGGAGCTTTCATTTTACCTGCTGATCACTCCACCTGCAGCCAGTTACCACAACTACCTGAAATTGCATGTCCCGCCCCAAACACACCTGATATATAAGTTCTTTTTTTGTCATCTCAAAAAGCTACATCTTGAATCTGTCATCTCTAAGAGTAACATCTTTCTCATCTCATCTCTCAGGTTTCATCTATCTCATATCTCCTCTCAGCTCTCCTTCTGTCTATCTTGGTTTCATGTTTTGTGTGGTGAGTACTGCCATTTTAGTTTAGTTATCCTTTGTTAGTTAATTGTATGTTGTTAGTCCATGGCCTAGGGGTAGCTAGACAGAGGCCTCTATACATTACCACACTTAGTATTCCTCTGTCTAGAAACACTAGTTAGGAGGATGTTGTCTTTCTATTGTACTTTTGGTCAGTTTCTGACTGTCTCGGTAGTATAGGTAGGCAGGGTTATTATTTTCTTGTTTAGTTACCTGCATTGTTTAGTTTGTGTTTCTGTTCTAGATTATTTTTGTTAATTTTGACAACATCCATTGCCCTAGACCATGTGACATCATTGTTAAGTGGCAGTCTCACCGGTTTTGTGGTCCAGTCTTGTGTTGAATTATATAAAAACATCCGTTACAACTGAAAAGTCTTTTGTGTTTGCTCCACTTTATTTCCACTTTCAGCTGCTCGAGTTCCTGTTTGCTTAAACATCCGGGTTTTTGGTTTATGTTACTGCCATTTATTCAGATACCATAGTTATATTCGGCAGGGTTGTAACATAAAATGGGGGCTCGTCCGGGATCCTCTCGAGCAGTGGTGTGAGTAATTTGTACTTTGACGGCTAGCTTGCTAGAGCTTTGTGGGTGTGGTCACCTTTGCTAGGGTTTGTAGGGTACTGCGGTACGAGTGAGGTGCCTAGTCCTGCTTTGATTAAAGATGGCTTCTGGTGGTAAAAGTAAGTTTGATTTGGAGGCCTTTGTTAGTGACCCATCCATTGTATATTTGAATGACTGCCGCAAGGATGAATTATTTTGTATTGCGGAACACTATACAATTGCTGTTAGCAAGCGTGCCCGAAAGCGGGAGATTAAGACTGCCATAGCAGATAGATTACTGGAGCTTGGCTTTGTCACCCAGCCTGAAACACCCCCTAAACCATTTGAGGATGGTCACCCTGCTGCCCAGCCTCAGGAGGCAGGGAGTAGTGGAGGAGAGGTGTTGGAGATCTCACCCCAACCCTCTGATGGTGAGGAGTTCTCCCCGACAGTCTCTGAGACTGGTTCTGTTGCTCTAGGACCTGACAGGACCGCTAGAGCTAAGCTTAAGGTTAGGTTGGCTCGGATGCAGATGGAGAAGCAAGCTGCGCAGGAGGCTTTGAAGCTTGAGTTGGAGCACAAGCTAGCCCTGCGCAGACTAGAAATTGAGGCAGAGACCAGAATAAGGTTGCGTAAACTGGAGCTGGAGAACGTAACAGCAGGCTCCCATTTCTCTGAGCGTGACGTGCGACGTCTTGTAGATCACCCCCCATTCAGAGAAACAGAGGTTGACGCGTACTTTGCCACATTTGAGAGAATTGCTATGGCCCTTAAATGGCCAAGAGATGTTTGGCCCACATTAATGTTGGGGAAGCTGTCTGGGAAAGCCCAAGATGTTGTAGCTTCCCTTTCCCTAAAAGATAGCATGGACTATGATTTAGTCAAAGCTGCCGTGCTCCGCGCTTATGAACTGGTGCCAGAAGCATATAGGCAACAGTTCAGAGAGTATCGTAAAAACATCTCACAGACATTTGTAGAGTTTGCCAGGGAGAAAGGAACTTTGTTTGACAAGTGGTGCTCAGCAAGTAAAGTCATTGACTTCAACTCCCTCCGTGAGCTAATCCTATTAGAGGAGTTTAAAAAGTGTGCGCCTGAGCGCTGTGTCGTTTATTTGAATGAGCAAAAAGTGACTTCATTGAGCGAGGCTGCAGTTTTTGCGGACGAATTTACCCTTACGCATAAAAATGTGTTTGTACCATCTCGAGTGAAAGCTACGGATGCTGCTCAAGTAGCTCCAACCAATGCATCTCTTTCCAAGCCGCCCTCCACATGTACCAAAGAGGAGTGAGTGTTTTTACTGTCACAAAAAGGGGCACATCATAGCAGACTGTTTCCTCGCTAAGAAAAAAAATGCTAGCTCGTCTAAACCCACGGCATTTGTTCACACTGTGTTACAAGAGAGTGCTGGCACTGCTAATGGCAGTGACTGCTATGAACCATTTACCTTTGAGGGTACAGTATCCCTTATTGGGAATCCAGAGGTTGCAAAGCCAGTCCGTGTCTTGAGAGACACCGGAGCATCGCAGTCCTTTTTATTAGACGGGGTTTTGCCCTTGTCGGATGCGACCGCATGCGGTTCTGGTGTTGTTGTGCAAGGTATTGAGATGGGGTATGTTAGCGTCCCCCTGCACCAGGTTCAAATTGACACCAGCCTGGTTTTGGGTTGCTTTAAGGTAGCTGTGCGCTCTACTTTACCCGTGCCAGGCATTGATTTTATCATGGGGAATGATATAGCGGGAGGTAAAGTCTACCCTGTGTTAGAGGTCCTAAAACGACCTGAGATGCATGTTCCTTTAGATGACATGGGAGAATCCTCTGGGATTTATCCTGCTTGTGTGCTCACCCGCTCACAAGCCCGAAAGTGGGATGAGCAGGTTAACCTTGCAGAGACAGTTTTAGCCACTCCCCTTACATGTGATACTCTACCACCTGAGTGCCTGGTTAAACAGGTTGGAGAGAAATCACTCAAAGCTGATATGCCTTCTATAATGTTACCAATAACTCGAAAACAGCTCATGATAGCCCAGAAAAGGGATTCAACACTTATCCCTTGTTTTAAAGCTGCCATCACTCTTGATGCAGCGAAAACCAGACCAGTAGCCTATTATGTGGAGGAAGGACTTTTAATGAGAAAGTGGTCCTCTCCTGTTTCAGCTGGCCTGGACTGGGGTGTAGTGACCCAGGTCGTGGTACCTGTAGAGTATCGCCAGCAGGTGTTGTCATTGGCCCATGACAATCCCTGGGCTGGTCATCTGGGCATATCCAAAACATACAATCGAGTGATACAACATTTTTTCTGGCCTAAATTAAAATCCATGGTGGTCCAGTATTGTAGGTCTTACCACAGTTGCCAGGTTGGGGGAAAGCCAAACCAAGCTATTCCACCTGCCCCTCTGCATCCAATCCCAGTAGTAGGGGAACCCTTCAGCCAGGTCATTGTTGACTGTGTGGGGCCTTTGCCGCGGAGTAAATTCGGTAACCAATATTTACTGACCATTATGTGTGCCACCACTCGATTCCCAGAGGCGATACCACTTCGTGTAATTACTACAAGGGCAATAGTCAAAGCATTGACAAAGTTTTTTTCCACTTTTGGTTTTCCTAAAACCCTCCAAACTGACCAAGGTTCTAATTTCCTGTCATGCATTTTCAAACAGGTGATGGCGATATTAGGTATAACACACAAGGTTTCTTCAGCATACCATCCACAATCACATGGTGCCTTGGAACGCTGGCATCAGACTCTGAAGTCAGTGCTACGCAAGTATTGTTTGGAGAGTGGGAAAGACTGGGACGAGGGTGTCCCATTTGCTTTGTTTGCACTTAGAGAGGCTGTGCAAAAGTCTCTTGGTTTTAGTCCGGCCGAATTGGTTTTCGGGCACACTGTTCGGGGCCCTCTGCAGGTCCTGAAAGAACAGGTGATGTCCTCAAGTCCGGCCACTAAGTCCATCAATGTGCTAACATATGTTAGTAAGTTTCGAGAGCGTCTACATCAGGCCTGCGCTCTAGCGAAGGAGGGACTTGGCACGTCCCAGCACACCATGAAGGTTCGTTATGATCAAGGCGCTGTAGTACGCTCGTTTAATGTTGGAGATCAAGTGCTGGCTCTTTTGCCAATTCAAGGCTCATCACTGTCTGCCCGTTTTTCAGGTCCATATACCATTGAGGGGAAGCTCAGCGACACCGACTACATCATTTGTACACCTGGCCGTAGACGCAAGTCTAGAGTGTGTCACATCAACATGCTGAAGCTGTATCATAATAGACCTCAGCCAGAGGAGAGCGTCTCACCCGACTCTGTTGCCACCGTGTCCACGGTATATCGCTCAGACAGTGATGAGGATGGCCTTGTGCTACGGAATGCTTCACAGCAGTGCGCCAGGTTATCCAACTCAGAAATATTGACCAACTTACAAACTCATTTAAGCCACCTCAGTGATGAGCAGTACAGGGATATTGTGAAACTGCTTAGTGATTATCCTATGATTTTTGGTGATACTCCAACCCGCACTACAGTCATCCAGCACGATATTGACGTGACCAACTCGGCACCAATCCGTCAGCACCCCTACCGTGTCAATGCTACAAAACGTGCCATTATGAAAGAGGAAGTTAAATACTTACTAGAAAACAACCTAGCCTGTAGCAGCTCAAGTCCTTGGAGTTCACCGTGCTTGTTGGTACCCAAGCCCGATGGTACGTCCAGGTTCTGCACTGACTTCCGAAAGGTAAATGCCGTTACAGTCCCAGATTCCTATCCGCTCCCACGGATGGAGGACTGTATTGACAACATCGGCTCTGCACGTTTTGTTAGCAAACTTGACCTTCTCAAAGGGTACTGGCAGGTCCCATTAACCCCTCGTGCTTCCACTATCGCAGCCTTTGTAACACCTGATGATTTCCTGCAGTATAATGTTCTGGCCTTTGGAAGGTGGCTGGAGCATTACGCATCCCAAAGGCTGGTTAACACTGTACTGTCAGATGTTCCCCGATGCAATGCCTATCTCGATGACCTGGTCGTGTATACAGACACTTGGGAGGACCACACCAGGATATTAAAGTTAGTGTTTGATAGGCTTGCAAATGCTTCGTTAACTGTTAACCTTGCAAAATGTGAATTTGGTAAAGCAACAGTCACATATCTAGGGAAGCAGGTTGGACAGGGTACAGTTAAAGCTTTGGAGGCTAAGGTTAAGGCTATAGCTACCTTTCCTGTGCCTAAGACCAAGCGCGAGCTTCGCCGGTTCATAGGCATGGCTGGTTATTATCGCTCCTTTTGTAGGGATTTTAGTTCAGTTATAGCCCCCTTAACTAGTCTTCTTAGTTCAGCCCGACAGTTCAGCTGGTCTGCTGAATGTCAACATGCCTTTGAGAGCGCCAATGCGCTGTTATGTAGTGCCCCGGTATTAGCTGCTCCAGACTTTAAACTTCCATTTAAACTGGAGGTTGATGCGAGCGCTCTGGGAGCTGGTGCCGTGTTACTTCGAGAAAGTACAGGCGGATTTGATCACCCCCTCTGTTTCTTTTCAAGAAAGTTTAACAAGGCCCAACTAAACTATTCCACTATAGAGAAGGAAGCCCTTGCTTTATTGTGGGCACTGCAACATTTCGAAGTGTACGTAGGATCTAGCTCCGCCCCTGTGTTGGTGTACACCGATCATAATCCCTTAGTGTTTTTAACAAGAATGTACAACCAGAACCAGCGCTTAATGCGTTGGGCTCTTGTGATCCAGAACTACAACCTGGAAATACGACATAAGAAGGGTACAGATAATGTTTTGGCGGATGCTTTATCACGTGCACATTAGAGGCTTGAAGGGTGTGTGACAACGGGACAACTGCACTATAGATGCGTACTGTAGTTTAGTTATATCCATGCAGGTTGTTCCAGGTTTTTTTTAAACAAACATGTATGTAACCAGTACATGTTTGTTCTTGTTGGTGGACGTGTTACGTACTCCTACGTGTGTATTTTGTGAGTACTGTGTGTAGGTGTGAATGTGCAGGTGGGTGTATGTGGGAGAGATGCGTGTGGTGTGTCTGTGTCCTGTGTTTTGTTTTCTCTAGGCCCAGAGCACCCAATCCAGCTCCAGTGCCTGCCTGGAGCTGTCCAACAAGGAGCTTTCATTTTACCTGCTGATCACTCCACCTGCAGCCAGTTACCACAACTACCTGAAATTGCATGTCCCGCCCCAAACACACCTGATATATAAGTTCTTTGTTTGTCATCTCAAAAAGCTACATCTTGAATCTGTCATCTCTAAGAGTAACATCTTTCTCATCTCATCTCTCAGGTTTCATCTATCTCATATCTCCTCTCAGCTCTCCTTCTGTCTATCTTGGTTTCATGTTTTGTGTGGTGAGTACTGCCATTTTAGTTTAGTTATCCTTTGTTAGTTAATTGTATGTTGTTAGTCCATGGCCTAGGGGTAGCTAGACAGAGGCCTCTATACATTACCACACTTAGTATTCCTCTGTCTAGAAACACTAGTTAGGAGGATGTTGTCTTTCTATTGTACTTTTGGTCAGTTTCTGACTGTCTCGGTAGTATAGGTAGGCAGGGTTATTATTTTCTTGTTTAGTTACCTGCATTGTTTAGTTTGTGTTTCTGTTCTAGATTATTTTTGTTAATTTTGACAACATCCATTGCCCTAGACCATGTGACATCATTGTTAAGTGGCAGTCTCACCGGTTTTGTGGTCCAGTCTTGTGTTGAATTATATAAAAACATCCGTTACAACTGAAAAGTCTTTTGTGTTTGCTCCACTTTATTTCCACTTTCAGCTGCTCGAGTTCCTGTTTGCTTAAACATCCGGGTTTTTGGTTTATGTTACTGCCATTTATTCAGATACCATAGTTATATTCGGCAGGGTTGTAACACATGGCGCATTATCCTGCTGAAAGTAGCCATCAGAAGTTGGGTATATTGTGGTCATAAAGGAATGGGCATGGTCAGCAGCAATATTCAGGTAGGCTGTGGCGTTGCAACAATGCTCAATTGGTACCAAGGGGCCCAAAGAGTGCCAAGAAAATATTCCCCACACCATTACACCACCACCACTAGCCTGAACCATTGATACAAGGCAGGATGGATCCATGCTTTCATGTTGTTGACGCCAGATTCTGACCCTACCATCGCAACAGAAATCGAGACTCATCAGACCACACAACATTTTTCCAATCTTTTATTGTCCAATTTCGATGAGCTTGTGCAAATTGTAGCCTCAGTTTCCTGTTCTAAGCTGAAAGGAGTGGCATCCGGCGTGGTCTTCTGCTGCTGTAGCCCATCTGCCTCAAAGTTCGACGTACTGTGCGTTCAGAGATGCTCTTCTGCCTACCTTGGTTGTAACGGGTGGTTATTTGAGTCACTGTTGCCTTGCTATCATCTCAAACCAGTCTGGCCATTCCCCTCTGACCTCAGGCATCAACAAGGCATTTCCGCCCACAGAACTGCCGCTCACTGGATATTTTTTCTTTTTCGGACCATTGTCTGTAAACCCTAGAGATGGTTGTGCGTGAAAATCCGAGTAGATAAGCAGTTTCTGAAATACTCAGACCAGCCCTTCTGGCACCAACAACCATGTTCAAAGTCACTCAAATCACCTTTCTTCCCCAAACTGATGCTCGGTTTGAACTGCAGGAGATTGTCTTGACCATGTCTACATGCCTAAATGCACTGAGGTGCCGCCATGTGATTGGCTGATTAGAAATTAAGTGTTAACGAGCAGTTGGACAGGTGTACCTAATAAAGTGGCCGGTGAGTCTGCACAATCTCCACCTCCTCCATTCCTATCAGAACTGGTCTAGGTTGGGGTCTGCCCCTCCTGAAGTCAATGACCAGCTCTTTAGTTTTTGAGTTGTTGAGCTTCAGACAGGAGTATAGATCCTTCACCAAGGATCTATACTCCTCCTCCTCATTTTCCCTGATACAGCCCACGATAGCTGTGTCATCTGCGTACTTCTGGATGTGACACAGTTCTGAGTTGTATGAGAAGTCCGCCGTGTACAGGGAGAAGAGTATTGGGGACAAGACAGTCCCCTGTGGAGCACTGATGCAGCTGACCACAGTTTGTCCTTTAGCCTGACAAACTGTGGTCTGTCGGTGAGGTGGGCTTGGATCCAAGCAACCAGGCCGGGGTCCTCTCGCATTTGTAGGAGTTTTTCCTGTAGGATACAGGGATGAATGGTGTTAAAGGCATTTGAAAAATCCAAAAAAGGATCCTCACAGTGCCACTTTCCTTGTCCAGATGCGAGTGGGCTCGGTGTAGCATGTGAAGGATGGTGTCCTCAACGCCGACCTTTTCCCAGTAGGCAAACTGTAAAGAGTCCTCGGCATCCAGGTAGGAGAGCACACAGTGGAGGAGGTACAAGACTGCGTCGTCAACCCCAACCTTGGCCTGATAGGTGAACTGGAGAGGGTCCATTGCAGCCTGCACCTGTGGACGCATGAGCTCCAGGACCATTTGCTCCAGGGTCTTCATTTCGTGGGAGGTAAGAGCGACCGATCAGTGGTCGTTGAGCTCAGCAGGGCGTCCTTTCTTGGGTACAGGGACGATGCAGGAGGTCTTCCACAGTGACGGGACCCTCTCCAGCCGCAGACTGAGGTTGAACAATCGCTGCAGGGGGTCCCCCATTTCCGAAGCACAGGCTCGGAGGAGTCTTTGGGAGACCTTATCTGGTCCATCCGGCTTATAGGGACGGAGCCTTCTCAATGTTGTTGTCACCAGGTCTGCAGTGATGACGGTCTCCGTCGTGGTGGGAGCAGGAGGTCGTGGCGAGGTTGGAAGTCCAGTGGTTGAGGTGGGGCCGTTGAGCTTCGCAGTTCTTGGAGTGGGCTTGGGAGAAGTGGCAGGGGTGGAAGGAGAGGAAGCACAGGAGGAGGGAGCATCAGTGGAGCGGTCTGCAGAGGCCTGGGACGAGGAGCTGGGAGTGGTGGGGGAGCTGAACTGATTGAAAAAGCTGTTTAGTTAATTCGCTCGTCAATATTCCCCTCCACAGTGCTGCGCCCTTTCCCGTGTCCTGTGATGGTTCTCATCCCATTCCAGACCTCCCGCACCTGGTTGCACCCCAGCTGCTTCTCTAGCTTCCTCCTGTATGCCTCCTTGGCCTCCCTCAGGCAGAGTCTCACTTCCTGCTGGGCCTTCCTCATCTCCTTGTTCAGGACAGCCTTGACTTTCTTGGTTACCCATGGTTTGTTGTTGGGGTAACACCTGACTGTCCTAACAGGGGCAATGGTGTCCACACAGAAGTTCATGTAATCTTTAAAACACTGAGCTGCCCCCTCAATGTCCTCCCCATGTGACCCCATTATGACATCCCAGTTGGTGGTCTGGAAGAAGTCCCTCAGCATCTCCTCCACTTCCGGGGACCACCTCCTGACCTGCCGTGTTGTTGCTGGCAGCCGTTTCACCAGCGGAATGTAGGTGGGGTGAAGGTACACTAGGTTCTGGTCTGTTTTACCTCGTGGAGGGAGGAGGGTGGCACTGTATGCCTCCTTAGCATTAATGTAGAACAGATCGATGGTTCTGTTCTTCTGTGTGGGGCAGTCTATACACTGGACCATTGTGGGGAGAGATGAGTCCAAGGTGACGTGGTTAAAGTAACCAGTAATAATGACGAGCGCCTCAGGGTCCAAAGAGCAGAGGTGGTCACACAGATGGTCTCTTGTGCAGTCTCAGGGTCCGCACATGGATAAAGACGGCAAGGACAATAACGTGTGAAAATTCATGCGCCAGGTTGTAGGGTCTGATGCTAGCAGCTGTTAGCTCCAGATTGCTGTTGCACAGCGTCAATTTCACCGTCACATGTCCTGGATGGCACCATCTATCATTGGTATAGATAATTAATCCACTTCCTTTCTTCTTGCCGGCGGTTTTAGTATCCCGGTCCGCTCGTACGGAGGAGAAGCCGGTTAGTTCGATGTTAGAGTCTGGCAAGTCGCCAGTTAGCCATGTCTCTGAGAACACAAACAAGCTGGTCTCCAGGTAGCGCCGTTCAGTCCTGCACAGCGCCTTCAGTTCGTCCAACTTGTTTGGTAGCGAGTTCACGTTCCCCATGATGATGGAGGGGACGGAGGGCTTGACTCACCTCCGGAGAGTGGCTCTAGCCACTTAGTCTAGCCCTTTCAACGCGACCCGCTCGGCATCCGCGATATCTCCGTCAGAGCTCGGCGGAGATGAGATCGCACGTTGCTGGGTCTCCTTTGACCCTCAGAGATATCAACTCTTCCCTTGAGTACACTAGCTAAAATCAGGGTTACCTGTGAGGTGAATGGATGTTCCAACACCACAGCAGTTAGACACAAAGATAAGATCATATCTTTCTTCAAAATACCTTCTGGAAAGATAGAACAGCAATGGAAAGCAAGAGTAAAATTTGGTCAAAATGACCAAAGATCCAAGAATTTGCCATGAGTACTTCACCCAGATGATCTTGAAAGAGATTTGAAGGTAAGATAATTTTCGTACAAACCGTAGTATTTATTCTGAATTCCCAAGGTTTAGTGGATAATTAATTCATGTCTATAGCTACTGGAGGTATTGCATAAACACTTCTATGACCAGATTATCATGCGATTATGGCACTCGCGAAAAGTAAACAACATCAAAAATGATGGACAGGGCAATTGATTGGGTTTGTTTTCCCCCGGGGCGTGCTACTTATTTTTCCCAATTACCTCAATTTTTTTATTTTATTTTATTTTTTTGGGAGGGGGGTATCTCCCTAATTGGCATCATTAAGGCGCTTGCATAGTTTTATAGACCGTATATTTATATAATGGTGCTGGATGTATTCACCTTGATGTCTACTTTTGCGTCACTTCCACTGTGAGGGAGCACATCATGACTTTTGATATACATATTTTGTTTGGCCAAGGTCTCCATTAATCATAAAAAAAATAGTGCCACCAAAACTTTTGTTTAATCATGTACTTCAAATAATACACCTGGATCTTTTTGACTTCCCTGTTCCTTTAATGAAACAGAACAAATAGATTCACACCCCTTGGGTATAATTTTTTTCTTCCAGCAGGAAGATCAGGCGAAATTCAGGTTTTTAGATGCGCAGCACTGGGAGCAACTTGGAGGAGAGAGATGTAATATTATAATGTCAATGAACAAGTGGGAACAAACTTTGTAAAATGCGTGTGTTAAATTATGAAGTCTTTTCTTTCCCCACCACCAATGAAGTGCCTATTAATGTAAATATACATGAATGAAGTAAACAGTAAAAAACTGCAATGTTGAAGAAATTGAAAAAAAATATTGGAATCCACTCAGAGTCAAAGGTTCCATTTTTTCTGACCCACCCACTGAGTAAAATCTGCATCACATGACCGGACAACGAATCAAAATAAAAACAAATCTTATATTGAAGGTTCCCTTTTCTCTTTAGTTGCTTCATTAATAAATTGGGTGTAGTGATTACGTGTGAACATCAGGTATTTCATTTGGGATAAAAAAAATAAAATAACAAAATTTTGAAATGACAAAGTTCTGAAATGAAAAAGTGGCACAAAAGCAATAGAGGGTTTCTGTTACTGCAGAAGGAAAATGTCCCAATGTGTTATTTCAGAGGCAGAATATAGCTACTGTACAGTCACACTGACACAGCGCTCACTCTCAACAATTAACTCTCATCATATGCAGCTCTTCTACGGTGTCTTGTTTAACAGATTTCAAATGCTAATCTCTGCAAATTACATCAGGAAGATTCTCTAGCAACAATGTGGAGATGCTTGCAGAGTGGAATCCACTTTGCTGATGTTCCATCTGCAGGTATGAGGATGGCTCCAAAGCATGTTTAAATAAAGAAGACATTTATTTGTCTGTAGTCAATATCTGACAAAGCAATTTTAGTAATTTCAGCCTGAGAACGCATTGAAGTATTCTCCTCGATCACCTCCTACGCATGGACACACAACCCACACAGAGGAGAAAACACAGAATGCAGCACAGAGCTGATCAGCTTCCTAATCATCTGTCATTTTGCATATTCATCATGGGTTGCAGGCGCATGACTCTGCTTTGATGAGGAGGCTATATGTATTTCTGTATATGCAAATATTCTGATACCAGAGCTGAGAAGACTGAAGGATTTGTCAGGAATTTTAATAAAAACAAATATAATGGCATAACAACATTTAAAGTCTAACTCTAAATATGTTGGTTAGGTTGTGAGGAAATATGACAAACCTCTTTTGAGTCCTTCAGTCTAAGTTACTCATGTGCTTATAAATCTGATGAAATTTGTGAAAACATTTCTTCAAGATTGGTGGTCACAGACAGTCATGATCACAACACAAAAAATAGGGGTTTAACTTACAAAATGATCCGCAAGAGGCTAGAACCTGATATAAATTAAAACTCAGTGCTCCGACTGGGGACTCCATTGTTCTTCTTGGGGAATTTGATGCTCACGTGGGCAATGACAGTGAGACCTGGAAAAGTGTGATTGGACAAACGGCCTCCTCAAACACTACACAAGTGGTGGTCCGTTTTTGGAATTCTGTGCTAGTTACAGTTTGTCAGAGACCATGGTTCTTGACTGGAAAAGGGTAGTGTGACCTCTTCAGATCAGTGGAGGAGTTTAAGTATCTTGGGGTCTTGTTCACGAGTGAGTGAAGGATGGAATGTGAAATTGACAGATGATAGTCTGCTTTATTAATCCCCTACAGGGAAATTATCTTTTCACTCCACACTTATACGGTAACATGCATATACAGTGCGTGTTAAACCATTCATACATGTTGTGTACAGGCCCCTGAACATGACACACTAGGGACCTGTAGGCATGCAATTGGTAACAAGTGGTAGACAGTATATTGCAGAAGGCAGACTGAAGGGTCGCGTGAGGGATCGCGCCCCAAACGAGCAACTTGCAGGGGGAACAGCGCCTTGCTCAAGGGTGCCTCGGCAGTGGCTGGGAGATGAGCTGACACCTTCAGCTCACACTGCAGAGGATGTCTTGGCGGGAACGGGAATTGAACCGCCAATGGCTTGGCGATGTCTGGTCTTCAAGATGCCTGCTCTACTGCTGAGTCACTACCGCCCCTGTGTGTCCCTGCAAGTGTAACAGGCTTAGAAGTGCACATACAGTACATTGTCTACATACATTGTCTAGGTCATAAAATTAATTTTTGACATCAATAGCTGATAGGGTGAGTGTGTGAAATTATACATAATTAATCAGAAAAAAAAATAAAATTACAGTACCTACAGGGATCCCTGGCAGCAGAAAGCACAAGTGTCTCTCTGGTCTGTGCTATTTGAGGAAGGGGTGGCAGCTTGACTTAATTGACTATTTAAGTCTCATAATAAAAGAAGATTTTTTATTGTCATTATACAATTTTTACAATGATACAACAAAAAGGTCAGATTGAGAGTTGGTCGGGCCGCTGCAACCTGAGCGTGCCTGCCATTGTTGGCCAACATGGCCTTTTTTTTTCATGATGTTGGGGGGGAAACTGGTGTACCTGGAGAAAACCCATTCAGACACGGAGGGAACATACAAACTCTACACAAAAAGGCCATGTTTGAAATGTTGGGGTTTGAACCCATGACCTTCTCGCTGTGGGGAAACAGTGCTAACCACTACGCCACCGTCCCGCCGGTGGCACCATGATCTAATGTTAATTCATGGTCTGTGTTCAACAGGTCACACGGGCACATCATCACAGTCATCACAGGGATGTTTATTTTGTATTTGTTAAACCTCAAGTCTGTGGGTTTTGTAGGCCTTCATAGTTCTTTGCACCAACAGAGAATCTGTGCCATTAACATTATACTTGTTGAGAGATGGGTTGCACGTGTCTAATGAAACACAGATGATGAGAATGAGCTGATTAGTACAACACTGTGTATGTGTGTGTGTGTGTGTGTGTACACACACACACACACACACACACACACACACACACATACATTGACATACTGTATAATGCAAACACACTAATGCAAATGCACTGTCCACAAGAAAACAAACATTTTCTTGTGTACAGTTTTGGCCGGCGTTCATCCGAAAGTTCGGGCTGCTAGCCGAGTTTGTTCCGTTCTCCACATTTGTCGATATCTCACTTACAGAGCCGTTTTGACTTCGTCAGACATAGCTGTTTATATTCTTTAGTTGTGACTGACCTCACGTTGTCATGTGGGGAACCTTGATGCTTTATTCACCTGGACCGAACCCATGAAGCCGCCTTCTACCTGGATGGCTGGACCGTAACGTCAGGCGGGCTTCGTCTTCGTGTTCGTCTGTCCCACACACACAAAGTCTTTACGGCTTCGTCGGACACAGTGGTTTGTTTTCTTGTGACAGCGAAGAAAAAAATGAAAACAAAGTCTGATATTATTGTTTTTTCATGGAATTTCCACAGGTTCCCACTAGTGTATACACACACACACACACGCACACACGCACACACACACACACACACACACACACACACACACACACACACACACACACACACACACACACACACACACACACACACACACACACACACTTTTAATTGTGTGTGTGTGTGTGTATATGTGTGTATATGTGTGTGTGTGTGTGTGTGTGTGTGTGTGTGTGTGTGTGTGTGTGTGTGTGTGTGTGTGTGTGTGTGTATCTGTATGTCTGTGTGTGTCTGCAGAGTACTTAATCCATTTCTCTACTGCATGTTTACCCTTTAACCTCTGTTTCCACCTATTTATTACCTTCATAGTTTGTCTTCCTCATTTCCTTTTTCTTTTTCTTTTCCTCCCTCTATTGCCTCCTGTTTTCAGCCTCTCTTTCACCTCTTCCACGCTGCTCTTGGCCTCATCTGACGAGTTTTGTAGCTCCTTAATTGGACAACCTTCTCTAGAAATCTAATTAGGAGTTTTTGAAATCCAAGACGAGACAGCAGAAAAAAAACATATGTGCGTGTGTATGTGTGTGTGTGTGTGTGTGTGTGTGTGTGTGTGTGCGTGTGCGTGTGTATGTGTGTGTGTGTCTGCTGTCAAGAGAACTATCCAAAAACTCCTCTATTGTTAAAAAATAATACCAGTCATATTATCCTCTAGTCAAAGCAAAGTTCATATATAGTATGCTGAATCAATGGTGTAGTTATTATTGACAGATAATTAACACCATGTCTTCATATTACAGTTTTTGTACATTAAGGATATTGTGTTTAGTGTCACAGTGAATATAAACACAAACAGCTCTAATGTTTGGTAACAGGCCACTGTTTTGTGGCTGCCATGGTGAATATCACTGATTTTCTTGCAAAAGCAACACAACTACTCTGTACATCATGAGAATAAATGTAATTTGACCCCCATTGCCGTAGTAACAGAAATATTATAATATATGAAATGCTTTTCAGACATACTCTGTCCCGATATAAGGGTAAGGATGTACTGTACTGAATAAAATAGTTTACCACTTCAGAACAGAACTCTGTTTTAAAGCCCTATGGTGTAGATTGCACCTACAAATCCTTTCAGTTTAGAGGAACACTAATGAATCAGTCTAAAGAGAAAAAAACAAACAAACATTAATTATGTGCATGTCTTCATCACCATTTTTGATCACGTGTCAGACTACACTATGTCAAATTGAATTATAGAGATGCTTCTTCATTTCGTCCCTCTGTGCTTGCCGTTAATGGGCTCACACCATGTCAGACAAG
Organism: Antennarius striatus; assembly: GCF_040054535.1. Taxonomy (NCBI): domain Eukaryota; kingdom Metazoa; phylum Chordata; class Actinopteri; order Lophiiformes; family Antennariidae; genus Antennarius; species Antennarius striatus. The sequence goes on along the minus strand of NC_090785.1, from coordinate 20,010,297 downwards.
ACTAATTTTCCAGAGACTGAAGTTGTGACAGTGACAAGTCAAGCAGGAAACACATTTTGGAAATTGGGTGATTGATGAGTCCACCTCTGAGACCTCAGGCTCTGCTTCCTTTGTGTAAGACACGGTAGTGGGATTGAGGAGATCTTCGAAGTATCTACTGTATGCCCAGCCTGCCTGTACCCGTCAGCTGCCTTTGGAGTCCCACAATTCAACAAGATCTGATAGGACTCCTTCTTCAGCTTGACGGCAATTCCTTACTTCTGGCGTCCACCACTGGATTCGGGGGTTACCACTGCGACAGGCACCAGAGACCTTGTGACTACAGCTCCGAGCAGCTGCTTCAACAATGGAGGTGGAGAACATGCTCCACTCTAACTCAATGTCCCCAGCCTCCTGTTGGATCTGAGAAAAGCTCCCCGGAGGTGGGAATTGAAGACCTCACTGACAGAGGGTTCTGCCAGACGTTCCCAACAGAATCTCAAAACACGTTTGGGCCTGCCCAGTCTGTCCGGCTCCCCACTCTGTCAGAGGATCCAGCTCACTACTAGGTGGTGATCGATTGACAGCTCTGCCCCTCTCTTCACCCGAATGTCCAACACACGTGGTCGGAGGTCTGAGTGTTGATATGCTCAAGGAGAAGAATGGAGTCCCCAGTCGGAGCACTATTCACTACCCTACCCAGGGACTCCAAGAAGGCTGGGTATTCCACACTGCTGTTTGGCCCATGGGGCCGAGACAACAGTGAGACATCTGTCCCCAACCAGAAGGCACAGGGATGCAAACCTCTTGTTCACTGGTGTGAACTCCAATATGTGACGGCTGAGCTGTGAGGCTATTGGCAAGCCCACACCAGTGCGCCACCTCTCACCTTGGACAACACCAGAAAAGTGGCGAGTCGAGCCCCTCTCAAAGCTTTTGGTTCACTGCATCCGTCCTCGGCGGGTGGTGAGTCCACTGCAGGTTGGGCCCATGTCGTGATTTCGGGCTGAGCCTGGCCAGACCCCGTGAGCAGAGGCCCGGCCACCAGGTGCTCACATATGATTCCCAGCCCCGGGCCTGGCTCCAGGGTGGGGCCCCGGTTGCGCCATATTGGGCACCCTTGATATTTTTGTTGCCAGTGGGGTTTTGTTACTGCTCTTAGTCTCAACACCCAGGACCTATTGGCCAAGGGAGACCCTAGCAGGAGAATAAAGCCCCTGACAACATAGCTCCTAGGATCATTTGGGCACTCAAACTCCACCACGATAAGTTGACAGTTCCCGGGGGAGCAGTTTCACACTCGAATGATCAAATTGGATTAGTTACAATGCTAATCAGGATTAGATGTAAGCACAGGTGGTCGTACCTGCTTGGCATTTCTGCCTAGCGCACCTCTGAAACTGCCATTATTCCTGGTCCCTTTCCGGATTGATAGGCTGGTGGCTTGATCTCCGGGATTCTGGCTGTGCAGGCTGCTGTTTGGAGGAGGGTGGTGACGTCATCCATGCGGCACCTCATGGCTGGTAGCTTTTGACCTGTCTGTACTCTGACCCCTTGGACTATCTGTCTTCACCCTATCAGTATGATCTCAAAAGCCACAGTGAAGAGGATGGGAGACATGACACATCCCATTGCTATGCCCTTCTCGAGCCGGTGCCAGTCGGTTAAGATATCCTGGGTTGTGTAGCAAACATGCACATTTTTGAAGTAGTTGGCTACTAGGTACTGGATGTGTGATAGTATGTGGAAGAAACTGAGGGAATACCTGATGAGCTGGTGGGGAACTGAGCCGAAGGCACTTGCTAGGTCAAGCCACACTACGTGCAGGTCTTATTTGCTGCTTTGGCTGTCTGGTTTTGTTCCCGGATAGCCACAGAGGTTCAACGAAACCAGGGATTCCTGGGACTCCTGCTTTTTCACAACTGGTGTCTACGTACAGTGGTACTGTACCTCTAATTACATAATTAATTAGTTCTGGAAGAAATTTCTTGAGTAGAAAATTGTAAGTAGAGACGCGTTTTCCATGCAAATGTCCTAATCCGTTCCAAGCGCCCCAAAATTGAGACATAAATGTTTTATAAAGCATAAAAATGCATCAAAACATGTAATAAATACATGTTACAATTAGATTATTACACAATAAATGAGAGTAGTGCGTACTGGAAAAAACAAAGAATAGAGTAAAGAATAAAAATGATGGTCACTGCTGTCCTCATTGTTTTTTGCCCTCTGGTTCATGCTCTACTTGCCTCACCAAGCCGAACGACAGAGTGTATTCCAGTCCTCCTTTTGAACTTCCCGAACCATCAACACGATGCCTTAAACTCCTGGTGTTTTATGGCTTCCTTTTGTTTTAATAGCGTGGCTATTGTAGATGCATTACGGCCATATTCTTTGGCGAGATCAACCAAGTGCATCCCTTTTTAATGCTTTTCTACTATTGTAATGGAAATTTGTATTGTGTGTGTCCTGATTTGACTCTTATCATGTTATTACTGAGAACTTGCTTCAAAACCTCTCCATGCAACTGCTGGGCTAAGTCACATCTTAGTTTGTTTGGACAAAGAGGTCACAGCAGGTCACAGCCCATTAAACCAGAAGCAGCAGACCCAGTACCTGTCTCAAAGGAGAACCGATGGAGAGGAGATGGAGACCTGTTTTCAGTCAAGGTGTAAGATGTTTTATGGGTGCATGAAAGCCTCTAAATTGCATTCCAAGGTGTAATAAAGATTTCTTAGGTTTCTTAGTTTTGGTGTGATAGGTTTGGTGCATTCCAAAGGTGTAAGGTCTCCTGATAAAGATGGTTTATGAGTGCGTGAAAGCCTCCTACCCTGCATTCTCGGGGGTGGTGATGTTTATCCTCAACTGGGGGTACCACCAAAGGGAGGGCTGCCTGCGAGCTGGAACTGGCCATTCCTGCTCGCATGCAGGCCTTGCTTCTTCAAAGGTATAAAAGGTGAGGAGTTTCATACTCCAGAAAGAGTCAGCTGCGGGTTACCTACGGACGCCCAGCCTGGTTGAAGCTACTCTGCCTGGGTTGTGGGCTCTCCTTCCCTGTGTCAAGGTAAGAGGCAAAGCATATTTGGAATGCCACCATATATTGCCTTGGCTCAACCAAATATTTCTTTGTTTATTACTATGCTCTGTGGGGAATGAAACTACCAGTTTATTCTAGCATCATAGAATTGTTTCTGTGCTCTGTGGGGAATGAAACTACCAGTTTATTCTATCATCATAGAATTGTTTCTGTGCTCTGTGGGGAATGAAACTACCAGTTTATTCTAGCATCATAGAATTGTTTCTGTGCTCTGTGGGGAATTAAACTACAAATTTATTCTAGCCTCATAGAATTGTTTGTTTGCATTGCTGTGCGCTGCGGGGACTAAACGACACATTTAGTCTAGCATCATAGAGGTCTTTTGACTTATTGTTTGTTTGTACTTATTGTTTCTTAGTATTTCTATTGTCTGCGTGTAATAAATCACACATTCATTATAGCCCTAGAGGAGTGGTTTGATTCATTGTGTGAGTGAGTTTTCTGTGTACCCACCTCCTATGAACCTATTTATTAAAGTTTTTCACAAAACAACTATCTCTTGCTTTGTTTGTATGGACAAAAACCCTTTTCTTCTTTTCTTTTCCTCTTTTCTCCATCACTTTCTTGGGGTCCGTAGTGAATACTCTAAAAGTTAATATATTTACGTAAAAATATCAGAACACCGCATGGGTCGAGGGCCATGAGCCTCCATAGCACCTTCAAGAGCCCAGGGAAGTTCTACAATACCTTATATAGCACGCAGTTTGGCCCAGGTGCCAATGCCGATCTTGCGTGTTCTACTACTTGTTTGACGTCTGCCCACCTGGGTGGGGATGTGTCAAACTCTGTGGAGGGCTGAGTTAGGCGAGATACACTGCCTGGTGATCCCAGGGGCTTTTGTCTCAGGTTGTTGCACAGCGTGTCTGCAATGTGTTGCTCCAGCTCCTGCTTGATGACCTGTAGCGTTCCGATCTTATTCTCCTCCAGGATACTGCGGGCGAATTTGAAGGAATCCCGGGAGAAGTATGCCCAGGCCTTCTCCCTGCGGCTTCTCTGCTTCTTTATCCTTCCCCGTCTCCCGAGGTGTGCAAGCCTTTCCTTGATCTTGTTCCAGAAGCCTTTCAAGCCCTCTTTTTCCTCTGCCTCAGCTTTCCTCCATGACCTCCTCAAGAGGTGTCGCTCCTTCACCAACTGGAAGATTTCCCTTTCCCACTTTCCGCTTTGTTAAGGAATGGGCTTTTTCAATGGATTGTCTCCAAATTGGTTTCTTCATTCCCTGTGGAGGAAATGACCGAGGATGTTCAGTTTGGAAGTTGTGTTGCCCTTTAGGGAGTTCTGGAAGATAATGCATGTTCTCTTGTCAAAGTTTATAGTTTATCCATACTTCCCTGTCACTGGACTTTGGGCGCTTGACCTGGGGTTTCTGTGCATACTTCTCTTCAGGAACTCTTACGTGCGATGTTGCTCTTCTGCTTTTGCTCTGTATGTGCGGTATTGCTCTCCTGTTGTGGGGGGGGGGGGTTCTGCTGCTTCAAATTCACTATGCTGTTCTCCTGCTGTGGGATGTTCCATTGCTAGCCACAATGTTGGGTTCACTGGCTCTGTGGTGCTCAACCTGGCTGTGACACCTCCTTCTCTGTTGCCACACATAGGTCATGGTAAAATTGTTGCTTTACTCCAGCCATAGCAGCAATGTTTGTGGATCCTGTGGTCCTTTCTCCTTTCTACGTGGTTTGCTACCGTGAAATCCGTTCTTACTGGTCCATCTTTCATCCTACCTCTTGGAGGACCAATGGGTTCTCTTTTCTCTTAACTTGCTTGTAGTTAGCTTGGGTGTCCAAGTTGGATATGTGTCCAAGCTGGACGTGTGGAGCAAGTAACTACCCCCTCCACCCCTGGTGCAATCTTTCACGTCATCAGCAAGTCTTCCCTGGCAATTCCCCAGTCTTTCCTGGATGCCAACTGCTCTCTTCTCAGTAGTCACTGGCGAGCCAGAGAAACTAGATGTAGGCACAGGTGGTCTTTGATGCTTGGTATGTCTGTCTGTCGTACCTCCGTCGGTGCCATTGTACAGACTGCAGGGTTGTCAGCCAGGGGTTCCACCCTTCCCTGATGTTTCGCTCCATTAACCCTTGGAACATCTCTGGTTGGTGGAGCAGCGACAGGGATGTCTCCCTGCCGCTCTCTGCAGCCTGTTGAAGGATATGTATTCTACCCACACTCTGATCCCGGTGTTATTGTTGTTGCATAGTGGAATGAGTCCCAAGGGACTTTGTATGGAAGGGACGTCCATCTTCTTGAATCAGGCGTGGGCTTGACCACATACCATGACACCTCTCCTAAGAGGATTTTCCCCACATCCTGTCCTTCCTTCTGAGCCATAGCCAAGAGCTCCCTTCATCAGCCTCCTCCGACTAATAAAGACTTCTCAATATCATACCTAGAAAAAATTGTTCCTGCAGTATTGGTGGGTTAATAGAGATTTTATGGGGTAACATGGATTCAGGTTGACTACAAGAACCAATCAGTAACAAATCAAAAAAGGGAAAATACTTTTTTAGAGGTGCAAACAAGTTGTAGTCAGTTCTGTCTGTTGAATCACATATCTAATGATCAAATCATTTTATTTTTCTGCAAGCCATCTTATATACCGTAGGACTGTGTCTCATTCATCTACGCTGCTTTGTGCAACACTGCCTGGGCAACAGAAATTAGGACCAGGACAAATAATGAAAATGAAACTCAAACATCCAATTTCGGGCTACTTTCAGAGAGACCGCAGAAATGAACTGTCCTCCCACCACAAGAGCAAAACCAAAATACAAGACGCTCTCTTTTAACTCTGTTACAGTTACAAGCCTCCCTTTCTCCAGTGTCCTGCAGTTATTCCAGGCCCAGATGGTTCCAATGCTGAGGTCATGAAGACACATCTAAACATAAGAAAAGAAGTGGAATTCACAAAGATTATCATGGTAAGTGTATGTTAAGTGTACTGTAGAGAACATCATTGACCAATGCCTGGAAAACTGCTGGAGCATCGGTAAGACCAAAAGGCATGACAAAGTCTTCACAGTCTTCCACTCTTCCCATTTTCTGATGCACGCAAGACAAGAAGCTTTCTTTTGGTCAAGTTTGGTAAAAATAGTAGTCTTTTAATATCTCTACTGCAGATGAAATGAGTGGAAGATGATTTCTGCTTTGATGGTGATATCCGATGTTGTAGGAGCTTGTCCTTCCCTACACCACCGGAAGAGGATTAGGATTGGATGATACCTGCTACTAAGAAATTATGGGTGTATTTCTTCTCACTCTAGTCTCTAGGGCTGACCAGGAGTGGAGTCCCCCTTTGAGGATGATTTGCCTGGGAGGAAGTCTATGGCAAAACTGTATGGTCGGTGTGGTGGCAGTGAGCTAGCCCAAGACTTATTAAAGACCTCCTTAAAACCCAGGTACTCCTAGAACTCCAAACAAAACAATCATGTGAACTGGGAGCAGATGGTAGAGCGGATTCCAAGCAAAGAGCATTGCAGTGAGTACTCCATTGAAGAATAGTTCCTAAACACTAGTCTACACTAGTCTATATTTGAGTTGTGTCTTCTCAATCATGGATATCCCAATATATCAGGTTATTGTGGAACATATTATAATATGCATTATACTTAGCTGCAGAAAATTCAGTTCAAACTATTCAGTTAAACAGAGCATTTGAAGTGCCATTCATGGTCTTAAGAGGACAACATGAGATTAAACTCCTAATGTCACCTCTCGCTGCATCAAGAGGGTCACGTGTGGTCATCAGTCCTTCTCACTATGGCTTTGGTGATACCTTGAGATTTTTTGTGTAGTCATTGGATTATCACGATTGTAATGTTCTTAGTTTTATCTATTAATAACAAAACATCACTTTGAACATTGTGCTAGCTTCAGCTAGCTGTTTATTCTTCTTCTTAATCACTTCTGTTGGATCTCTCACACGGTACACACACTGTCACCTACTGGTGACACCTTTGTTAGCACTTATCATTACATCCCCCTTCCAAACAGGTGAATCATAACTTTTTTATTTTCGTTTTAATAGAACTTTAACTTTGCTGCAATGTCACCAATTTTCTTTCACAGCTTATCAATTTCACCAATTATCCTTGTTCTGTGAGCCTCTCAGGAGGCCTCCTTGGTCTGGTAGACCTTCTGAGTGTTACAGTCACTGGGGAAGGTGAAGGAGGCTCACTGCGTTGCTTAGCTGGTGTAACATCCACTTTTTCAGATCCTGTCTCCTCCATTCAATCCTCAGCGTCCTAAGTCTTTAACAGACTCCTCCTTTTTTTTCGTCTTAACATTTGTCCATTCTCCGTTTGAACGGCAAACGACCTGGGTCATACTTCACTCAGGACTGTTGCTTTTCTGTCCCACATCTCAGGACCTTCAATCCTCACAGCATCCCTTTTGTCATGATTCTGTTAATTTGGTATGTTCCACAGTCTGTTATTGTGTGAAGCTCATTATCTTCTGACAAGTCAAGCTGTGGCAGAGGGTGTGGCTGGCTCCTAGCCTCTGACGAGCCACACCAGTTCCCACTCTGTTCATCAGCTTCATCTTAAAAGGCTTGGCTTTTCCCTTTTAGGGTGCCAGATTATTCCGTCCTGTTTCTGTGATGTGAGTGTTTCTCTCAGTTACCAGTGCTTTTCTATGTTTTTGGAGTTTTGTCGTTTTTGCTCAGCTGCCTTTTTGTTATTAAACTCACCTGCGTTTTTTGTTTAGCCTGAGCAATAAAGCTGTTGATTTTTACTTGTGTGTCAGTCTCTGCTCCTTGGGGCCCAGACTTGAACTACCCATAACACTTTACCTGCAGTTGTTCTAGAGCTCTTGCCGTTCTGTCGTAGTTCAGCTTTTGTCTGTGCTTGAGTCTCATCCTTTTGTCAGTCAGCTTGTTGTAGGATTTGTTGTCATTGTTTGTCAGAATTGGTGGAAGCATGGTGCGCAGCTTACAACGCATGAGCAGCTCAGCAGGGGATGTTCCACACTCCAGAGATGTAGCTCTGTAGCTCAGTAAAGCCAAGTAAGGGTTAGCATTACTCTGTTGCCTTTTTTAACAGTCACTTTACAATCTGGACCCCCTTTTCAGCCTGTCTCATTTGCTTGTGTATACAAGGGACTGGAAGTGACATGTACAAATCCATACTCCCTTGCAAATTCCTGAAAATCACTACAGTCATACTGTGGACCATTGTGGAATTCCATGTCTGGAGAAAAAACCTTTCATGTGTGTAATGACAGACAGTGCTGATGTACTCGATAGCTGTGAAACTTCTGGGTAGTTAGAATAATAGTCAATCACTAGAAGATAGTCCTTCCCATGCAGATGAAATAAGTCAGTGCCCACCTTTTGCCATGGTGCAGTGGGTAGTTCCGCAACAAGCATAGACTCCTTTGTTTGTAGTGAAGCTTGAGGCATGTTTCACATTGCTGTATCATTCTCTCTATATCGTTGTTGATGCCCGGCCAATAAACTGTTTCTCTTGCTCTTCTTTTACATTTTTTCTACTCCCAGATGTCCCTCATGGATACGCTGACGCATGTCTTAAAGCATAGATTGTGGAATGACAATTCTGTTCTGAGCAGCAGTCCATTAGCCCTGCACAAATCTGCACGCACAGGGTAGAACCCGGGGCAGTCCCCTCTTGACCATCCATTTTGGATATTATGGGTTACCTTCAGCAGCAGCAGATCTTTTGCTGTCTGCTGCACAATTTGCTGCAGCATCACATCTCTTGCTGGAAAAGAAGCAGTCACCATGTTTACATGTGTCTCAGCATCATCAGACATAGGGCTTAACAGCACATCACTGCTTGGAGCTGGTGCTCGTGACAAAGTGTCTGCTAGTACAATGTATTTTCCAGGTGTGTAAATGAGGTCAAAGTCATAGCACTGCAACACCAACATCATGCACTGGAGTCTGGGTGACATGTCATTGAGATTCTGTTTTCTGATTGAGATGAGCGGTTTTGTGGTCAGTCTCTGCTGTAAAGGTTTGCAGTCTATACACATAACTATGAAACTTTCCACACCCAAACACTAAGCCCAAAGTCTCTTTCTCAATTTGAGTATAGCGTTGCTCTGTCTCTGTCATTGATCTAGACGCATATGCCACAGGCTGCCATTTATCTTGATGCATCTGGAGCAGTACGGCTCCCAAGCCATCCTTTGAGGCATCAGTGGAGATTTTGGTTGGTTTTGATGGATCAAAGAATGTAAGGAACGGCTCAGTGGTTACAGTTTTCTTTAATTTTTTCCACTCTTTCTCGTGTTGTGCTGTCCACTCAAACACTGTGTTGTGCTGTTGCAACTCTCTGAGGCATGCTGTCTTGGCAGTAAGATTAGAGATAAACTTGCCCAGGAAGTCGATCATTTCCATGGCTTGCAGGACACCCTTTTTGTCAGTGGGGGCAGGCATGTCCAAAATGGCTTGTACTTTTGACTGATCAGGTTCCACACCTTCACTTGTGACCTCGTCTCCCTGGAAGGTCATTTCTGTGACACTGAAGAGAGACTTGTCCCTGTTTAGTTTTAATCCACTTTAAAAAAAAAAAAATTCTCTGTTAAGAGTTTCTCAAGTCTCTCATCATGTTGACGTTGTGTTGTTCCCCAAACAACCAAGTCATCTATGTAGACCTGGTGCCTTCCAGACCCTCTATTATGGACTCCATTGACTCCATTGCCCTGTGGTAGATCTCTGGTGATGATTTAATGCCAAATGGGAGCCTCGGTAAACAGTAACGTCCAAATGGCGTGTTAAAGGTGGTGTATTTGCTACTGTCTGGGTCCAGCCTCAGCTGCCAGAATCCATGTGAAGCATCTAATTTGCTAAAAAACTTGGCACCTGCCATTTCATTCATTATCTCTTCTTGTTTTGGAATCTGATAATGCTCTTTTTTAATGTTTTCATTCAGATCATTGGCATCAAGGCAGACTCTTATGGCACCTATGGTATTCTTTTTGACAGATGTGATGGAGTTAAACCCAGTCTGTGGGTTCTTCCACTCTCTCAATGACACCCATTTGAGTCATCCTTTGCAGCTCTTTCTTCAAGCCAGCTCTCAGTGGTGCTGGCACTCTCCTTGGGGCATGCACTACAGGCTTGGCATCATCCTTGAGCTGAATTTTGTAAGTGTAAGGTAATGTCCATGTCCTTTGATGTCTGTGGTTCCCTGGTACTATTGGTGTTTCAGTCTTTTGTCTTGTTTGACTATTTTCATGTTGTCTGTGTTTATTTGATACATTCTCTTTACTAGACCTAGGTCTTCAGATGCCTTGTCTCCTAAGAGTGACTCATGTCCACTGAGCACAATGGTGAAAAACAGTTTATGCTGTTTTGTTTTTGCTGTCACCATCAGTCTGCATCCACCTTTTGTTTGTATTGGCTGATTATTATAAGTCTTCAGGGGTGTAACTTTTTTCCATTAATTTCTTAGGCTTCTATATCAGAAATATTAGGCTTCAGTGAGAAATATTTCTCACTGATCAAATTAGCTTTGTGCCCCTGTGTCAATTTTAAATGTTACAATAGTCCCATTAACTAACAGTGGATCAGTCCACTTATTTCCTGTCACTGAATTAGCAGTCTGGACTGAATCATCTGCTATTGATGACTATGTGTTAACATCTTCATCATGTGACTCCATCTTTATGAAGAATGTTTCACTCAAATCATCACTGTCATCTGTGTCTTCCAACACTGTGTGCACACTCTGTCCCTTCTTCTTTGAGAGACACATTCTGGCATAATGATTTTGTTCCTTGTATTTTGCACACATTTTTCCATGGGCAGGATATTGTCTAAGTCCGTGTTTCTCACCGCATCTCTTGCAGTTGAACATATCTTTATCACTGGTTTTGTTCCGATTGTCATTGCTTTTACTTTTGCTCCATTATTTTCCTTTCACTGACATTGCATTCACTGCTTCATTTTCTTGGTGTGTTGCTCCTTGTGCAGGCTCTCTGAAAGTCAGTGCCTGTTGCCGTGCAAGCTCACTGGCGTGACATATTTTTATAGCGCTGTTTAACGTGAGGTCTGTCTCCCTCAGTGGTTTTTCCCGGAGCTTCTTCTCATTAGTCCCAAAAACAATCTGGGCTCTGATCATTGAGTCTTTGAGATCGCCAAAATTGCAGGACTGAGCTTTAATCTTAAGGTCGGTGAGATGATTATCAAATGGCTCACCCTGATGCTGTAAACATGAGCAAAAGATGTGCCTCTCTTACGTTTCATTTTTTCTTGACGGACAGTGCTCATCAAATTTCTTCACGACTTCGTCAAACTTGCCTTTGTCTTCAGGTTGAGCAAACACAAACATGTTGAAGACCTCTATTGCTTCTGGGCCGGCAACAGTAAGCAGCATGCCTATTTTTCTTTACTGTGCTCGTTGATCCACTCCGACCGCCGCAATATGCACCTGGAAATGCTGTTTGAAAGTCCTCCGATTTGCATCTACGTTTCCAGTCAGTTTCAACGGACCTGGCGGTTTTACTGCATCCGTTTTGCTGTGTTGCACCTTTCTTGAGCCGACTCCTGGTACCATGTAATGTTCTTGGTTTTATCTATTAATAATAAAACATCACTTAGAACATTGTGCTAGCTTCAGCTAGCTGTTTATTCTTCTTCTTAATCACGTCTGTTGGATCACTCACACGTTACACACACTGTCACCTACTGTTGGCACCTTTGTTAGCACTTATCATTACAACTATGTACAATCCTTATCCGATTTATGAACAAATACCTGCAAAACTGATATGAGGAAGGAGCTTGGAGTCGATATGCTGTTTTCTTGGGAAAATGAATCAATGGTGAGGATATGAGCTTTAGGAGGCCTCCTGGGTGCTTCCTTCTGGAGGCTTACTGGACATGTGGAACTGGAGGAAAACCCAGGATTGAGCCAAAACTCACTGGATGGATTAAATATCTCATGGATGGATGGTTGGATGAATGGAATTAATTAAATATTAACTTGCCAAATATTGACAGTAGGTGAATCAAACATTCACCCAGTTCACCCAACCTGTTGAGACTGTTGTTTTGTTTTGTTTTTGTTTTTTTTTATGTACTGTAATGATCCCCATAGGGAAATTAGTAAAGCACTCTATCACACGGGTAGCATTAGTAGCATCCATATACATAGTGTACAGGCCCATAACACACATACACAAACACACACACACACACACACACACACACACACACACACACACACACACACACACACACACACACACACACACACACACACACACACACACACCTGTAAGCATGCAGGTGAGAGGGAGGTGAGAGTGGTGGACTGCTCCTTCTTGGTGCAACCCCAATGAGCAGCTTATAAAGGGGACAGCGCATTGCTCAAGGGTGCCTCGGCAGTACTGAGGAGGTGAGCTGACACCTTCCACTGTTGTCTCACACTCCGAAAGTGACTTGGTGGGAGTGGGAATTAAACCGCTGGTCTTGTGAACATTGGACGACTTGCTTTACCACTGAGCCACTGCCGCCATTGCTAGCATGTCTTTAACTATCTGAAACATCTTAAAACAAGATTTCTATAAATTACAAAGATTTAATAAAATTATTAAATTATAAAATGTGTCAACTTGTAACAAGGATTAAGTTATACTTCAAAATTTGAATGAAAGTTTCACTTTTTTTCATGTCTCTACATATACATAGTGGTCCTACCTAACCCTACCAACTCCTGCAATCTGGAAAACAAATACTTCCTGCATCAGTAAATATATGAAATAATGCAAAATCCACAGGGAAAAGCTCAGATTCATTACAGCGCCTATTTGGTTAATTGACATGTCCACTCCTGGATATGGGTGTCATCATCCCTGAGGTGGAGTTCTTGTTCAGGCAAAGGTAGCAGTGTGTGGTAATGATCTAGCTCAGTGCTACAGAGCTGAAATTTCTTACTTACTGTACTCTGCGGGGAATAAACAACACATTCTAGTATCATAGAAGTGATTGTTTGTCTTGCTGTGGTCTGCGGGGAATAAACTACTCATTTATTCTAGCATCATGGAAGTGATTGTCTTGCTGAGCTCTGTGGGGAATAAACTACACATTTATTTTGGCATCATGGAAGTGATTGTTTTGCCATGCTCTGCGGGGAATAAACGACTCATTTATTCAAGCATCAGAGCAGTCTTTTGATTTATTGTGTGAGTTTTCTGTGTACCTACCTCCGCGGACCTGTATACAAATTTTCATAAAACAGATGGAGAGGCTCATAAAACCAACTGAACCAACTATCCCCTTCCAAGATACAGGAACCAACCTGGCAAGGAGTCAACAGTTTTCTCAGACAGGCCAGAGGAAAGTCAGCCAAGGATCAAACGGCATCCAGTACAATGTTTACAAGCAATGCAAAGGGCTCAGGAAACAACTCTGGAAACTACTGGTGGTGGCATGGAAGAAGAACATTCTTGCTGATAACTGGTGGGTTGCTGAGGGGTGCTTCAACCCTAAGGAAGAAGACTCTACAAGGATTAAGCAATTCTGTACCATCTCACTTCTCAATGTGGAAATAAAAGTCTTCCTTGGGATTCTGGTGAAGTGGTTGACCACCTCCATGTTGGACAACGGGTACATGGACACTTCAGTCCAAAAAGGTGGCATTCCGGGATGTCTGGCTGCCTTGAACACACCAGCGTTATCTCCAAGATCATTGAGAAAGGAAAGAGGAACAATGGTTACCCGGCAGTTCTGTGACTCAATCTAACAAATGCTTACAAAACAATACCCCACGGGCAAGTAGAGTTGACACTGAAGATCTACCATATCTCCAAGCAATTTCAGAGGATCTTGCACCACTACTTCGACAGATTTAACATATGTTTCACCTGCAGAAAATTCACCACTGATTGGCAGAGACTACAGGTGGGCATTATCACTGGCTGCACAATTTCAGTGATTCTGAATTCCGCAGCGATGAACCTTTTTGTCAAGTCAGCAGAAAAGTTACGTCGAGGCGCAGTACTTGCAAGTGGCCTCCAGATCCTGCCCATCAGAGCTTTCATGGATGACCTCACCATCACAGCCGGATCAGTAACAGAAGGAAGACGGACTTTGGAGGATTTCATTGCGCTCAACAGTTAGGTGAGGACGGAGTTCAAACCGGCAAAATTAAGAAGCCTAGTACTGGAGAAGGGATGTAACCAGGACCAGTTTTATTTTAAAATAGGAGAGAACGTCATCCAAACTGTCCGAGAGAAACTTATGAAGGCTTGGGGAAGAGGTAAAGAGCTGAATTCAATGACAGGCAAAGTGTGAAGGAGATGTTTATTCAAACAGGAACCTGGATGACATCTCTGGAGAACTGTAAGGCCTGCATTTATCTACATGGGGTGCTCCCCAGACTGCTCTGGCCTCTCCTTCTCTATGAGGTACCTGTCTCCACAGTTGAGGGACTGGAGGGGAAGCTGAACACCTACTTGAGGAGATGGCTGGGTGTCCCAAGAAGCCTCTGTGCCATTGGCCAGTACAGCACAGGCTGCAAACTACAGCTGCCAATAACATAAACACACCAAGCCATGATGAGAGAGTACGCGAGGCAGGCATTGTTGTCAGGACAGGCTGAAAGTAGTTAGCCAGTAGAGCACTGAAGGAGGGAGAAAATCGACTGCATCATGCTGCAGTAGCCCAAGGAAGGCTTGGAAGCTAGAGAAAGCCCAAAGGAGCGGCGAGACATGGTGCAGAGAGATGTCTGAAAGGTCGAGGAGACAAACCGGCATACAAAGGCTGTAGCCATGAACAAAAAAAGTCAGCTGGAGAAGATGTGAGAAGAGTGTGAGAGAGAGGGCTCTAACCTGACAGAACATCTGGAGCATAGATGGACATCAGAACAAGTTCCTGTTGTGTTCTGTATATGATGTCCTGCTTACTCCATCAAATAAATGGGGGACTGGTAGAGAGCCACAGCTGCACACTCTGTGAAAGGTCAGCTAACCTTGAGCACGTCACTCAAGCCTAGCTGATGGCAAGTTCCGGTGGGGACACAACCAGATCATAACCCAGGTGGCAGAGGGTGTCAAGCTGGCAAGGAAAAGGCCAAAAAAGCTTTCTGATGGGCCCCGTTTCAATCC
The DNA here is from genome assembly GCF_040054535.1 of Antennarius striatus. Taxonomy (NCBI): domain Eukaryota; kingdom Metazoa; phylum Chordata; class Actinopteri; order Lophiiformes; family Antennariidae; genus Antennarius; species Antennarius striatus. The sequence continues at coordinate 19,995,155 of NC_090785.1, read as the reverse complement.
ATTTCGTCAGGGCAGGAGAAAGTGCAGCAGGAGGAGGGAGGAGCAAAGGGGTCCTGGCCAGGGCAAGTGACTGGAAGATGCGGGCCAACCTAAAGAAACAGTTCAAATGCCTAGAGGAGATAGCCCACACTAACCTGAGACCAGACATGGTCTTGTGGTCTAAAGGTACCAATCAGGTGGTGCTTATCAAATTAACTGTGCCCTGGGAAGAGAGAATAGAGGAAGCATATGAGTGAAGGCTCAAGAAACATCAAGACCTCATCCTTGAGAGCCAGCAAAGCAGATGGGAGGCCTGGAACCTGGCAGTGAGGGTGAGCTGCAGTGGCTTTGCTGGACAGTCGCTATGGAGAACCCTTGGACTGCTGGGAATTCAAGGATTGGCAAGGAAGCGTCTGGTAGCCAAAATCACTATGCGGGCAGAGGAAGCATCAAGGTGGATCTGAATCCAAAGAACGGAGTGGTGGCAGAGCCGAACCACTGAAGGACTAAAGACATAGAGTTGGGTGGTGTTCAGCCGAGGTAGAGCCGGGACGCTGGATTCTGCTGTTGAACCCCTCTGAGGTGTCATCAGCTTAAATCAACGAAACATACTGTATGTGATGGGGGTGCCCATTCAACAACCTGCTGAAACACCTCAACTCCTGTCTAGTTGAAGTATGCGGTCAAGCTTAGTCTTGGCTCAGGGAGGAGGACGCCCCTGCCATACAGTCCGTCTGTGGTACAGGGTGGAGAGGGACTGTGGAAAGCAATACAACTGGCACACAGGATGGTGGAGGAGCGAGTACCTGCAAAGGTGTGTGAGTTGCAATAGCCTTTTTGTATTTTTCAGGTATGAACATACATACCTTGAAAAAATATTGATCAAACACAACCAATGATACCTCGTGAGAGTTTAATTCTGACTTCTCCAGCCTGTTTCTCTCTTGGAGCACAGGCATTTTAGATTAATAATAATAATGGATTAGATTTATATAGCGCTTTTCTGGACACTCAAAGTCACTTTTACATTGGATCCATTATTCATTCACTCCTCATTCATACTTGGTGATGGTAAGCTATGTACGTATGTAGCCACAGCTGCCCTGGGGCAGACTGACGGGGGCATGACTGCCAATCTGCACCTACAGCCACCACCGGAACAGTCACACACATTCACACACCAGTGAGTGCCGCACTGGAGGCAAGGAGGGTAAAGTATCTTGCCCAAAGACATAACGACAAATGACTCGGCGGGAGTGGGAATTGAACCACTGATCTTGAATCATTGGAGGACCTGCTCTACCGCTGAGCCACCGCAGCCCCAAATATAATGAAGTGGCTCTTTTGTCCCCACTTGCTTCATTTTGTCATCTCCGCCCATTTTATTTGGAACTTTTATGCAGGACTTGTTTTGATACTCAAGAAGGTCAGTTGCTTTTTGAAGATGTTTCAGATAATGTTACGACCCAGCTAGAGGACTGGATAGACAACATAACGGATTTAAAAAGGGGGAACATAAAACATTTATTCAACTTCTCGCTATAAGTACAAAGGTTTAACTAAGGATCTCGGCCAATGGGCGCAGTTTAAAAATCAAAACTTCATTTAACAAAAATACTCAAATTAAACATGAAGTACTAACAAGCTCTCATAACAAAGTTCGAACACAAATGCAATACACGCAAGGTAGCAATAGGTCGGAGACAAAGGCGTGCTGCCACAGTCAGACAGGCGCCCTGACTAGGTGGCTTGCAGAGCTTTTTAAAGTGTCCCTGCCAGGTGACGTGGCAGGGCTTGGGCCAGGCAGGAAGACAGCACACCAATCAGGAGATGGTCTGGTGAAGAGGCGCAGTCAGGAGTCCCAGAACCACCACACCTGGCACTGACGGAGGGCGGAGCATCTGGGAGCAGAGCAGGGCAGCAGCTCAGAGGCAGGGCCGCAAAGGGACACACAATACACAGAGATGAGCTACGGCCATAACAGATAATATGTGGGAGTAGATAATGTCAGACTTGTCATTTTAGAATGAAATCTTTGAGGGGATAGATTGGTGTTTTTGTGATGCCTTCATGACCATATTTATGATGCCTTTTGTACAAGTGTCCCTACAGCTTCCATTACACTTTGAAGAGACTGTTTCCTCTTGCTGGGATAAGGCACAGCAAATTTTCCGCACTGCTGAGTGGCTCATTGCTGTCTTCTGCTGTCCGTCTAGAAACGACATGACACTAGGGTGAGGGAGAGGACAGGGGGGATTGCGAGTGAGCCCGTAAATCTAGTTAACCATCTGTTTCAAAGCTTCCTTATTTAAACAGTCTATGATACCTAAAGTACCCAAACCTACAACCTCCTCACATGAGCTAATAACAGAGCTAACCATATTTAAGAAGTCGTGTCATAGAAATCTGACTACATTGTGCAGCTGAACTGTCTAACGTCCCATAATATTTTTCATTTGCATTTGAATGATCCCACATCTTATTGTCTGTTCAACCCTGTAATCTCTCACTTTAGCACAATTAATCTCTTGAAATAGAAAGTACGGCCTCAATATGCATAATGTATTTCATGCATCTCATTAGATTCAGTTAGACCAATGTGATGCTAGACCCGCGACTCAATATACTCCTGAATCTACAGCTGTGCTCTGTTTGTCTGTATATCCATCCGTTCGTCCTCAACATTCTTTTGTTTCTTCCTTTCACCGTTCCATACTTCCAGCCTTTCCTTCCCATCTCCCAGATGATTACTCTCCTTAACCAAAGGGGGGCGACAAAGCGGCGTTTTATAACATTGTGAAACATCCACCGGCAACATGTGCACGTTTTTCCGTCGTCACTCTTTCTCTTAATACCCACTCTGTATTTACCAAAATTTTTTGACAGGTGCAATTTAAACGTAAAAAAACAAACACATGTGTGTGTGTGTGTGTGTGTGTGTGTGTGTGTGTGTGTGTGTGTGTGTGTGTGTGTGTGTGTGTGTGTGTGTGTGTGTGTGTGTGTGTGTGTGTGTGTGTGTGTGTGGACACAGAGAGACAGGGCTCATGCGTGTCTCGTGGTGCTGAAAGAACAGCGCCCTTCACGTGGAGACTGTGATCAGCTGCTTTCAACTCCGTTCATTCTGCTGCTATTTTATCTCCAACCTTTATTACTCAAGATAGAAAGTATCAGGGCTCTGGAAACAAACTGCTTACGGGTTTGAATGTGAGCATGCGATACATGAGTGAAAATAATAAGTCTTAATCCCCCTCCCCCCACCTCCCACTCTTTCTCTCGCTCTCCCTCCCTGCTCTGCGCTCTGTTGTGGACTTCTTCAGGCACTTTGGATAAAAGCCTCAACTAGAAGTGACAGATTTAATGTCTCTTATCTGTCCCTCCCCGGACAGGCGGTGGAGTGTCTGAAGGTATTTCATTACTAAGAGCGTGTCAGATCGTTTGTCCCCGTCTCTCCGCGTATTTTTGCCAACTGGACAAAAGTGAGGCTCTTCTATCCTGGGTTGATACAGAAGCAGACTCGACTTTCTTCTCTCACCATTTGGAGGCGAGGGGTCCGGTATATCTCCTCCTCCTTCCCCTCCTCCTCCTCCTCCTCCTCCTCCTCATCTCCCGTCTTCCTTCTTGTTTGCCCCGCTCCCTCTCGGCTTGGAAGAGAACTCAACATAAGCAGCTCAAGGCATCGCGCTTTTCCTTCTCCCGCCGCTCCAGCGCTGCGAGAATATCCAAAAGTAATTTCAAATAGATTTTTAGAAAGGTTTTTGTTATTTCAGTTATTGCTAGAGAAGAGTAGTTTTCGATCGTATCCGGGGCAAAGGGGTAGTGTGAAAGACACTAAGGGACGCACTCTGAAGAGATATAGAAAAAGTAAAGGACGCAAAGGACGTAAAGAGTAAAGAGACTGAAACGGAGGACAAGAATGGAGAACGCGCGTCTTTTACATCTAAAACTGTATTTCCGGATGGATTAGAACTAACACAACGGAGATGAGGACACATTGATACACTGACAGGAAGCCTTGCATTTTACACTATTCACTCATAATATTCTAATATGGAATGATTGTCATTGTATGGGATTTTTGATTGCCTTTGTTGATTGGCAGAATTTTTTTCAGCCGGCAAACTTGGATTTAAACTGAAAAGTCACCGTGCTGTAGCTGCCATCATCTGGCAAACGGATCGAATAGATTAATTAAGCATAGATTAAGTACTATAATGATCGCATCAACCTGCAGGTGGGATGTGATTGGTTATCTCATCGTTCAGGTAGACTTATTCGCTCCTGTCTCAGAGTTTAGCTCTTAAATCGGAGACGTTTATTCATTTAAACTGAATAACGACTGAATCCCGCTATGAATGTTATTTAGATGTTAATTATAAGAAAATATGATATGTAGTCGTTACTATAAACTTGTAACTACCACAGCAGCATCACTGTATGTTTATGAGATTTGATAGGAATTATTGTTAACAAGTGTTTCACTGGATTATTTTTGGCTGCTCAAACTAGAGCGACTCTTCCAAGCGGCTGTCCAGGCAAATAGCGACTGAACGCAGGTCCGTGGACGCGTCTCTGCTATCATCCCGTCCTGAAATGCCATGGGAAACCATACCGAAGAGAGAGAGAAGGGAAAAGAAATGAAATGTAACTGGTGATTGGAGCAGACTTTACCTTCTAAATCTTCGATAAGGAATGTGAACAGAGAAAAGGGATTTCCCTCTGTTTGGAACTAGCTGGACTTTCCTGCTGTCGGCTGGACTTCTCTTCATCAGCAGAAAGGAGTGGAAGAAAGGACCTCCTGTCTCCGTGTGTCGTCCCGTCAGGCTGGAGAGCCGAGATCAGTTGAACGGAGGAGACGGAGGAGGGATTATCTGAACACATTCTAACACTCTCGTCTATTCGATATTCTCATCGCTTCTGGAAATTACCTCTCCAGCATAAAAGGTAAGAGGGGAACAATCAGATTTGTACCTCCTGTCCGATCAGTTTACTTTATAGTGAGAGAATTTGTGTGTTTGTGTGTGTGTGTGTGTGTGTGTGTGTGTGTGTGTGTGTGTGTGTGTGTGTGCGTACGTGCGTGCGTGACAGAGAGAGAGAGACAGAGAGAGAGAGAGAGAGATTTGATTTTTAAAATCACATTTATTCATTTAGTCAATATTACAAGATAGTTAAGATAACACTAAGAGAGATTCACTCAAACAACAACACACTCTTACAAAAAACTGTCATATGAAATGTGGGCAAAATTTACTTGAGTTAAACCAAACAGAAAGAGATTTTTTTTGTTGAAAATTCACATTTATTGACAGAAAACAAATCAACACATTGATCACACTCATACAAAAACTAATAGATTAGTCATTAAAATCAATTATTATTATTCTTTGGACCATTCTCTTTAAAATGATTTCTACATCGCTGTCGGAAGAGCCTTCAGTCTTTTTTTCCTGCTTAAATACCTTGCCATTTTTGTTTGATCCAGAAGGAAGTTTAAAATCTGCCATTCATTTTTTTGAGTTTTCCTGCATTTAAAACTGATTATGTACACCTGTCTGTTAAAAACAAGACCAAACGACAGAAACACTCCCTCTAAAAAACAGGAGCAGGTTTTTGAGCCTCTGACAGTCGAGGAAACAGTGGAAAATATTTTTTGCGAGAATAGAACGGACAGTTTTCCAACACATTTGGGTTTAAAATTGAAATGAAACTCCTGATGGCCGCAGCACCATGTAAAACCCTCCAATGGAGATCTCTAACTTTTTTGGTTACTGGTGACTTACAGAAAAACTCCCCCGAGGGGTTTACGCCCAGTGTAAGACCAAGGTGAACCCTCCATGGTGTGTCAGCCCGATCTTTATGTTTACCTTTGTTTAAAATTTTTATCATCAGTCTGTACATTTTTTTTCCATCACTGTCACTGAGGCTGATTGGGTCTGACACAAAGTTGTTAAAACAAGTAGACAAGCTCTCTACTGGGAAGGGATCGGCATCATCGGGATTTAAAAAAACTGTACAATAAAAACTGATCAATTTCAGTATCTTTGGGGTGAGTCGGCTCTTCCAGCTTCCCAGCAGTCTTCAGGGAGCCTCACTGAGGTCACACCCCCAGTGGAGGACAGAGCAACATTGTGAAAAACAGGTCCACAAAACTCCACCACATGACTAAGGGTGTAGATTTTAGCCGCAATGAATTTGTTTTCTATTGTTGTTCCTGCAAAGTCCTTTGATGACAGGTTCTTTTAAAATCCAATAAAGTGACTTAAAATCCTTTGGTCTTTTCTTTAGTAAAAAACTTAAGATTTTAAAACCCCTGATAAAAAACTGGAAGATCTTTCAGTCTGTCATGTCTCAGGTCCATTAAAACAAGGCACATTGAGTCCCAGACCCCTGCACAGGGTCAGTACTGCCTGTGTCGTGGGCCGCAACATCAGGTCATCAGGGCCAGTCAGGAACTGCTGAATGAACTGCAGGCAGAAAGCAGCGCCCCTGCTGGCTAAATGAATGAGCCCCTGTCCTCCTTACTCTCTTGGCAGAAAGAGGATCCTCTACGGGACCCAGTGACGGCAGTCCCAGAAAAAGTCCACCATTTTTGCTTGTATTTTTGATAACAACGTTGGTGGTGGGTCAATGCAGAACAGTCGGTGCCACAACATTGACGCAGCCAAGTTGTTAATAATTAGAACACAACCTCTAAAAGACAGTTTTATTAAAATACATTTCCATTTATTAAGCCTCCCATACACTTCTTCCAAAACATTTTCCAAGTTATTTTCTACAATACCGCAATCTCCCAGATAAACTCCAAGATATTTAAACCCATTTGTTTTCCATTTGAGCCTATCTGGGGCCCTGATCTCCTCGAGCCCACTTCCCACCATTAGAGCCTCGCTCACCTCCCAGTTAACTTTTGCGGAGGAGATCTCACTAACGCTCTGTGCAATTTGTTCTAATACTTCCACATCTTTCTGATTTTTAATAGTAACAACAACATCATCAGCATATTCTATTGGTATAAATAGAACTGGGAATATTAAAACCAGTTAGGCTTGCTCTCAGTTGGACCTGGAGCTCACCGACATGTCGCCCATGTGGGCTGCCAGATTACCCCCAAATCCCCCCCAAAACACCCAAAAACGTAACTGTGATTAAACTATATTAACAGAAATGTGAATAAACATGAAAAAACAAGCAAAGAACACTCAGATGCCACACACTCCTTACACTTCCTTTCACATCCTTTCTCAGCATGCACAGAGAGAGAGTGAGAGAGAGAGAGAGAGAGAGAGAGAGAGAGAGAGAGAGAGAGAGAGAGAGAGAGAGAGAGAGAGAGAGAGAGAGAGAGACAGAGAGAGAGAGAGAGAGAGAGACAGAGAGAGACAGATATCGCATTTTTTTCCGGGGCGAACTTCTGTAAATATCGATCCAAGAACTTACTTTGGGTGATCTATTCAACTATTCTGGTACATGAAGGTCTCATTATTCATTCATCAAACAGAATCTGTGTGTGTGAAGTAACAAATGGTAATCATAAAAACAGCATGATATTTCAGTCAGATATAGCGCTGGATACACACGCTTTAACCTGCCGGTCTGTCTCATCTATTTGTGTGTGTTTGTGATGTTGCCTCCTCTCAGTTATTTCGAAATGGACTTGTTTTGAACCAGGAGCTTCTAGGTGCTGACCGGGACGTTAAATCTCTCCTGAAGTGAGGTAGTCCGAAAAATAGAGTGGCTATTTACTCTCCAACAAGAATATTTATCAGTCCCAAACTGCCAGTCTCTGTGTGAAGGGACTGTTAATAATTATATTATGCATTTATGAACCTACACATATGACGGTTAGTCAATGATCATCCTTCAAATGAGCAGATCTGTGGAGTCATGCTCCACGTAAACTATAAAGCCTACAGTCAACATGGAGCTCACAAAGGGATTGTCTTCACATGGTGTGTATAGTATGTATCCACTGATGGTATATTTTTCTTTTAAAGACATTTTTTTGAATAACTACCCTCAGTCAAATGGTGTGAAACACCTTTGAGTGAAAGGGGACACATTTTGCTTCCACTGTATAATTTTCCCATTTGTTTAAACTGTCCCAAACACAGACACTGTTTGTCTGAGTGTTTTACAGCCCAGCAGGTGCATTCTCTCCCTCCCTCCCTCATGCCCTGCTTTCTCTCTCCCCCTCTCTCCACACACATACAGAGAGAGAGAGAGAGAGAGAGAGAGAGAGAGAGAGAGAGAGAGAGAGAGAGAGAGAAGAGTGATGTGTAGCATTTACTTATCTGAGCAGTTTAATGACGTGGTGTGCATCAGTCTTCTGAATGGAGGCAGACTGCATGTATAAACAGACCATATCTATAGACTGTATGAATAGACAGACTATGAATAAGCATATGTTACTGCTAGAAACGCGTGCATTCTATGGTCAGCTGGTTAAAGTGAAGATGCAACCATACATATGTTTTAGTAGGGCTGGTTGGTTGAGTGGGTTCTGCTCACTACTGGATGTAACTACAACCAGCAGTGAGGTCATCAGAGTGCACCTGGACACTGTGACAGCTAGTTCTGAGGCTATCCAGCTAAATGTAGATACTTAGTTACTTTAAAACACAAGAGAAAAAATTATGGAGCAGGATTAAAAAAAAAGGTGAAAGGAGATCTGAGAGGAAGTTGCTCACAGTCAGTAGAAGATGGTCTAGAAGACTGACAGATGAGTGATTAAGAAAAGAAGACAAATTGATGTGCCACACACAAGACACAACTTGAAGAAAAGTGTAAAATTATCAAACTGAAAAAGCTATTTTTTAACCATTTAGAAACTTTTTCTTTAAACAGAATTTGAAAGAGCTGAAGGACAAACTGTAAAAAGAAGATAGCGATGAGGAGAATACTAGAAAAAAAGTAAGACTGGATCAGGAAAAGGTTGAATGAGAGGAAAGAATGTATATTGAATTAAGAGGGGAGGTTAGATGTAGACACATGAGGATATGAGAGAACAGAGAGGCGTGAGAGATTCATAAATCCTGGAGGAGATGACGAAGTGTTGTAAATATATGAGAGGTGCTGACCGGCTGAGAGGACAGCAGGATGAACAAGAGTCAAAGGGGGAGAGAGATAGTGAGATGCAGTTGGAGAGACAGAGCTGAATCACCGCAGGTTTGAAATACTAATGTTTCTGCCGGTTTGCACCAATTATTCTTAATCTAGTCTAATTTATGGCCTCTTAATGGAAATCCCAGAAAAAATGAAAACTTCTGAGGCAAATGCAAACTGTTTGCTAAACAGCAGAGAGAGAGCATTACCTTGCAAGCAGTCTTGATTCAAAACCTGGCAACATATATACTTACATTCTAATCAGACATGATAAACATTTGATAACAACTAGCTCCTCATTGGAGCTTCCATTCTGCACTTTAGATGCAACTAAAACACACACTCCTGCAAATGTAATAGTGTGTAACAGTGAGTAGGTACTAATATGTAATAGTGTATAATAGATGATAATAGGGTGTAATAGCTTGTAACTGAATATTGAAATGCTAAAGTAATTATCACAACATGGTCAGGCAAAATGGATTAGATAAAGCAGAATTTAGATAAAGACGAGATAGGATTTGGGTTAAGAAAAAGCCAAACATAATAATAGTCCAAGATTTTAGAAATGCTGTTATGGTACAAATGGTACAAATGCTAAAGCATACATGTGCATATGTGTTGATTGATGTACATTAGGAAGATTGAACTGTTTAATTGATGATATGGTCATAGTTTGTATAAAGACAACTGAACAAATATGATAGGAATGTTTATTACTTTAACTGATTTTGGATTTATCACAGTGTAAGAACATGGTAATGATGATTGATTTTTATTTCATTGTTTTTATATGTTATTTGAAAACAAAACAATGTTATTTTGATTGTTTATTCATTCCAGGAGTTTTTTTATTGCAATATGACTATGTAGGCAATGATATCTGTTTAGATTGCAAATGTCTAGATCTGTACATGCGAAAATGGATTGGTTTGGTCTGCGACCAGACTACAGAGTTTTCGCAGGGTTTGGTGAAAAAAAAGAAAAGGAAGGAGAGCGAGAGAGAGATGAAGAAGTTGGCGAGCGTCAGATGGACGGATGAAAAATTAATAAAACTATACACCTGGATTAAGAAAACGGCATCGCTCGTTGGTGATTTTAATTACCCCCTTCTTCCGGAGTGTAACACAAACATTGGCATTTCTTACAGGTTTGCGTGTGTGAAAGGTGTCATTTAGTCTATTATGGCTAAACCTGAAGATCAGTTGCCACTCAAGAGACTTTGGGAACATGGCCAGCAAATACAAATCAATAAATCAGTTGAAAATCAACTAGAAAGCTGATATATCTGAAATACAGTCTATCAGGCTTTCCCACCACACTAACCCACATTAATTCTATTTGATGTTACTCCTCAGTCTTCTTCAAACCTCAGACCACACGACATTCTTCTCTTCAGTATGTCTTGTGGTTTCGACCTAACTTTTATTAACTCATTCATTGCTACAGAAGTCAATAAGTTTTTCAGTGGGGAACAGGGGGACCATCTGGCGGAGGTGCCCGAGTAGAATCATACTTCTACAGCAGTGTTGTCATGAATTAATCCCCTCTAGGTAGCAGCAGTGCTGTTGAGATCAGCATATATTATGTTAGAAAAACACATGAAGAGAGACAACAGCAAAACTTTGGAAGTCAAACAAATTCAGGCAGCTCTCAATTGTACAAAGAATGCTTTGCTGTAATTCAGAAATCTGTGAAGCATCCTCTTGTGGCAAGGTTAGAAGGTTTGCCAGGTTATTGATGAAACAACAAAACAAGTGACCAAGGATGGGTCAAAGTACAAAAGTCACAACAAGCTCCCTCTGGTATATTTTCTGGAGCTTTGGCTAATCCTCCTCAGCTTTGGGTTTTCATTTCTGAATAAATGGGAATTTAACAATCTATAATGTAATCGATGGGCTGATGCTGATTGTTGTTTAAATGATCATATGATGAGGTTAAAAACTCCCAAGAAGGACAGTCAATCAAATTTTATTTACATCATTCAGTTTAGTGCAGTTCAGTGACTGACATCCAATAACTAAAGGCTCATGTGCTATGTTTTCTCCACTGCTTTTTCTAGGAAAAGTCTTTGAACATCAACATCTCAATGTCATTGAAATCAAACACAGTCACCAATTCATTCCTTATTTTCATGTACATAATTATTAAGCGGACATCTATCGAAGTCTACATAAAAATAAAACATGCTTTTAACAAAAGAAAAGCACTAGTGTATTATTCCATCTTTCAACCTGCTTTCTTTGGAGCTTCGGGGTTCTGATTATATGTCTTCTGTTTTACAAAGAATCCTCTGATCAGCTGTGCCCTACATGGCATGTGTGATACAATTATGAATTGTGTATTGCAACATTTCAAAGAGCAAATTTGATCAAAGTGATGCCATTGAACGAAAGGATCCTTACACTTTGGTAAAACTCTAGGATAATTTAATGTCACACATGCCAACAAGATCAGTGCACATGTTTTTGTCATATGAAAGGACTTGCTCAGAAGTGCCTCAACAATGGAACTGGCACATACAGCTTGCATAGAAGATCTAATACACTGAAAGCACACAGATGCATCAATGCCCTGATAGTCAAGTCAGATTATTTCTTAATTGTACTCATAGCGGGACATATTGTTTTAAGCTGATTTGTCTTTTCAGTCAACATTTTATTAGCGAGCTATCTTGTTCGAATTAAACTTTATTTGAGCTGTTTTCAGACAAATCAGAATTAGAAATGACCTACAGAGATTCAGAAGTTCCTTACAAAGTCATGAAGTAACATGCAAAGGAAATGCGATGATTATAAAGGTACCATCTTTCTACGGGGGGTTGGTATCTCCTATTTAAGTATTCTTCCTAAACTAAAGTAGCTCTTGGCTCCAGATACACCATTTATTGACATGGAAATGCTGTTTATTTCACAAACTATCCACTTAGCTCGAAATGACAAAAGTCCATCTAGCTTTTGTTTCACTGCTCTATTTGATGGTTACTTGGAGTTAAATTAAGCATGTTTTAGGATGTAAAAAGTTAAACTGCAGGGTGGATTACTGCTACTACTATAAATAATGCTAATGCATGTTTCTATGGAACTGTTGTGGCGCCTGTAGGTCAGCTCCCATCTCTGTGGAGGTCAGACGTGGCTTTGCTAAGTACCCAGCAGCTGATAAGGATTCAGTGATTCAGAGTCTTGATCATCGTCAGCAGCCTGGATGCCTGCTGACATGAGGGTTTGAAGATCATTCGGAAGAAGATTGAGCCTCGCCACACAATGACCTCCAAGCTGTCTCAACATAAATGTTTTTTGACAGAATTATCAAAATTTAGTTTTTGTTTTTTTGTAAATGGTCTCCAATAGGATAGAAAACCTCCCTTTCAGGTTAGTGTTCAGACTTCCATAAATCGTTTGTTTCCAATAACAATTTTTAGTCTTTCTTCTGCCTGAAAATAGAGACCATATTCTTCAGCATTACTCATCTCACCAGTCACAGCATCTAGATTGCACCTATTAATTATCCTTGTCACGAGGGTAGAGGTTTGGACCCAAATGCAGAACACCAAAGAGACCACTTTTGTCCATACCTTTAATCAAAAACTAACAACTACACAGGCAAGATGCAAACCAGACTCAGGCAGACCAAGACAGAAAAACAAAACAGACTTACAGGACCAAACTTCAGAAAAATTAACCAGCACCGGCTGTGACAAAACCCCTGGTTTAAAAAGCCTCAAGACAATAACACCAAACAATGTTCAGGTGTGCACGATCAGAACGGGGGTGTGGATGAGCTTCAGGTGTGGAGCCATGGCTCCACCGACCAGCTTGGCCTCTCCCTGCCACACACCAGCACTGCCACGCCGAACCATGACATCCTTGTGCGAGCCATTCTGGTCACAGGCCTCTTTCTAAAATGCTGTTGCTTGACAAAAGAGGCAATGCGTTTCATTAGGACTGGATCCCATGGGCAAGACTACATTTATTCTTTGAAACCGGTTGTAGATGTCTAACTGAACTGGGATAAGGTGATGAACCTTCACATGCATATTTGACATTGTATGTCAAATCGAGTGAGAGTCACTTCATGAACTTTAAATGTGTTTTTTATGTGAGGAGCTTCACACAGCAAACGTCCATCCTTCCATTAATTTTCTTGTAGACAAGATTTCCTACAGCCGCCAGTCCGCCTTGCTGGTTACTGGTTTGCTGAAGCCTTTCCCTGCTTGCTATGGGTGAAAGGCGAAGCAAACCCTGGACGAGACACCAAGCTCATCACGGGGTACATGAAAGACAAACAGACACACTCGCTCACACTCACACCTATAGACAATTTGGTGTGACCAATTCATCTAAACTGCATGCTTTTGGAGGTGGAAGGAAGCCGGGGAACCCGGAGAAAACTCACAGAGACACAGGGAAAACAAACTCCACGCAGAAAGGAATCAAACCCAGAACCTTCTTGCTGTGAGGTAACAGTGCTACCCACTGTGCTACCATGCTATCCCACACAACAAACAATCAATTATAATAACCGATGCAATCTTGTTGACTGTGTGTGCGTGCGTGTGTGTGTGTGTGTGTGTGTGTGTGTGTGTGTGTGTGTGTGTGTGTACGTGGGCTGGTGTTGGTGGGTGAGCAGCAGGGTGACAGTCAGGGGGAATTCTGCCCTGGTCAAACACAAACACAAATCAGTAGTGATGGGAGCAGACTGGTCCTGTGCCTGCAAGGAACATATCACAGTTCATAAAATAGGGTCTCAACCAGGCATTTATACACAATAATGTATACTTACATGGTCACACAGGGTGGGCAGCACAGTGCCACAGTGGGTAGTGCTGTTGTTGCAAAACAAGGCAGTTCCGGGTTTGAGTCCCACTCTGTTCGGAGTTTGCATGTTCTCCCCGTGTCCCTGGGTTCTTCCCGGGTTCTCTGTCTTCCTCATTCAAAAACATTCAGGTTGATTGGCCAGTCCCAAATTGACCATAGGAATGAGTGTGTGTGCATGCTTGTGTGTCTATGTGTAGCTCCGCGGTGCACTAGCGTCGCACCCGGAGTTTCCCCGCCTCATGCCCTAAGACAAGCTGGGATAAGCTCAAGTTCCCCGCGACCTGCGCAAGCAGATAAAGCGGGTTGAGAAAATTAATAAATGAATGAATGAATGAGGGCTGCAGTAAGACAAGATGTATAAAAGGACCCATTTTCAATCTTGATCTTTCAACATCTATTTTAATAACATGAATACGTTCTTGTTAGTGAATTAAACTTAAACTTCAGAGTGACGGGTCGTGACTGGGGTGCGCCCCAAATGAGCAGTTTGTAGGGGGGAAGGTGTCTTGCTCAAGGGAGCCTTGGCAGTGACCGGGAGTGTGAGCTGACACCTCCCGCTGTCAGCTCACACTCCAAGAATGGCTGGCGGGAGCAGGGATCGAACTGCCGATGTCTGATCATAAGGCGTCCGCTCTACCACTAAGCCACTGCTGCCCCCAAATTCATTCAGAACAATAAGCAAATATTTGAGGAAATACGTCGTTATGCTGTAGTTGGTCATTTTGATCAAACATTTAAAGACCCATAAATATACAGTACTTAACTTGAACGCATAAAGTCTGTAACTGGCGAGTAATCTACATGCTATTCACTAATGGTAGGCATATAAACAAAATATTAACCACCTGAAAGGCAGTTTTCATTTCCACATACAGATCATGCTTCATAAATCGCCAGCTTTGACACAATGCTGTTACGATTGAGACACAGTTAAAATGAATATCAACTTTAGTGGTTCTGGTGGTCCTGTATGTGCTCCCACGTCTATTACAATTTTTACTAACTCTGTTATAAATGTCAACACCTGCCAGATGGATCCTTATAGAGCTTAAATGTAGGAGTACTGTCCTGCAGGTGAAATGTTCACAGTGCACAACTTTATCATTTGCGTTTTGACAGATGTTCTACCGAAGCCCATCCTGACAGACCTGCTAAGGTGAACATATAATCTACAATAGAGTGATATTGTGTTCCCAAACTACTGACTCTAGCCTGCTTGTGATTGGCTAGAAGTGTAGGAATCAGATGAATGTGCTTTCTCTCCATTCTGATTGTCTCACTAAAGACAGAGACCTTTGGGACGCTGATGTCTGACATTTTAAAAATCTCAGTATGAAAAGTAAGCCTGTAATAATCTGTTGAACCCTCATCCTTTATGAATCTATGTCCCTTCTTCATTCCTATTTGCTTGGCCCTTACGCTTTCTCCTCACCACAACTCTGTTCACCCTTCAGCACATCCAGCAGTGTTCATAGCCTATCCCTCGTTGACTTAATATGGTCTGACAGGCCAGTCCCTATGGATTCGATCAAATAGAGCAATAGTGTTCACAGCAGCAACAGTACACTCCCAGCCTCCGAAAGCAGCAGCAGTAATATGGCAAATATCAGAGTCCTGCAAAACTGATTCACCATGTTCATGCACTGAGCTGTTACCCACAATCTTTGTAAAGAAATGGAGGCTCATAGAATGCTGCATGTTCAACATTTCAGTCCTCTGCAGAGTCTTAAATGGAATAATGGAAGTGGAATTACATACATATCATGGACATGACTTTGATAACTGTGTGTCTTGTGCAAGACACAAATTGAATATTCTATCATAGAATGTGTCTAAATAACAATTTCCAGAAAAATATTTATATGTAAATTGGGAAAGTGCTTTGGGCACATATTATCAACATTTGGCAGTTTAGTAGGTACATTGAATGAGAAATTTTAAAGAGCCATAAAAAACCAACAACAGCAAAAAAAAAAAAAAAAAAAGCAACCCAATAAAATAAAGCATGATACTGTTTCCACAGGTCAAAGCAAAAAACTCCAACACTGCCAGCAGAATTAAAGTTCAAGTAACAAGCTCAGGTCTGAAACCAAGAAAAACTAAGTAAGGTGAAGTGATGTAACATGTGAGGGGCAGAGTTCACAATGGACTGGCAAAGGATAGAAAGAAACACTGACTAATATACAAATAGATCAGTGACCTGCGATCAAAGGAGGTAGGTGAGGCACAGTCTCACCTGCCATAATGAGAGAAAAAGAAATGAAAAATGGAAGAATAAAGTTAAATGGTTATATTAATCCAGTGATGCGTATTATAAAGTTATTTTGTATTCAGCATCACCAAATTAACGTTATTTTTACTCAAAATCGCTGAATTTTCACATTTACCACTGTAATACTGAGAGTAGACCTGCGGTGAGGTACCAGCCAGCCGAGCCTCACCATGGATTGCACAATGGCTTTGCTAGCAGTGCTGGCATGCTATATAGTGAAACCGAAATGCTATTTCTCTATTTGTTGCTATTAAAATGTTAAAACACGTTTGCTCTATGGACTAAATTTCCATAATGTAGCTAATGTATATAATGTACAGTGTTTTTTGTCAACAACTGCGTGAGTGTAACGTCTGTCTTGAGTTGAGCAGTCCAGAAACCGCTGTGACAATGCACTACGTGAGGCACGATGCTGTCGTGCCTCATCGGTAGGGGGCGCTGGTGATCCCAGGGATTCGGCCGAGGAGCCTTCTTCCTCGGCCGTAGAAGAAGTGACAGCAAACTACAGTCATTAATTTTCCGCTCCCCTTGCCTTACTATATATTTTTTTGCTGCTTTTGTACGGAAGGAGCAACGCATGGACTTCATTTAAAAGTAAACGAAACATATAAACTAACATGTAGGTAACAACATAACAACGTATTTTTAAATCAAATTTTCTTATTTGTGTGTTACAGTTTGTACGTGTAAATCATTCTGCTCTGAGACTTTAAAAATAACCCACTCACTGTTGATAATTAAATGGTGAAGAAGCTACAGTGTAGGTTCATATGTTTGTAAATCTAATTATGATAAGATATGTGCCTCAACAGCCATGAACCTCACCGCACATCACTGGAACAAATCAAGGAAGTAGCGAGATACGGGTCACATCAATCGGACAATCTTACCAGAGAGAAATGAAAAGGAAACAAGACAACTCAAAGAACAGAAACACGAATCAGACAGAAAAGGAAGGAAAAACCACCGGAGATTAAGCGGGAAGATTAAAAAGGAGAGATTAAAAGGCAAAACAGATCTGAATAAAACTAATGACAGAAACTGCAACAATGAACCTTCCTCTTGACTCTAAAAATTATGTCACAATCTCTTCGAATGTTAAATAAGTATTTGTGACTATTTCCAAAAAATAACATATGGCTACGTGCCTCTCCAGTTCACGGTTTATTTTTTTTGCGTAGCTGTGTCCTGCACAGTTTAAAAAAAATGTTTACTGATGGACTGATGGAAATAAAGCTACTGTATATCCATGACATAATATGACAATTGTCAGGGACTATTCTTCCTGCTAAAATCAGAGTTGCTAATTCTCTGAAAGAATTATGAATTATGAAAAATGTCTCTTTAATACATGCCAGCATTGAGAGCACAGCACTTTGAGTGATGCTCTGACAACTGTTACAGTATTTGGTCTTATATACTTGATTCAAGCCCATTCTCACAACAAATTACATTTTACAACACATACAGTCGCTGTTCATCATCTGGTTTACCGGCTTCATCTGGATTCTTGGTCCCCTGCAATCCCAGAATAGTCATCACCTGTTAGGGTCAGTGACATACCCCTTGCTTTGACAAACTTGTCAAATGCCAAATGGCACAATGACCCCGAGTACTTAAAAAATGCAAATATTTCTCACACACTAGTGAGATTTAAAAAAGTTTATATATGTATAGTTATATATATATATTTCACATACAGTATACCATATAGCAATAATATCAGACTTTGTTTTCTTTCTTTTCTTCGCTGTCACAAGAAAACAAACCGCTGTGTCAGATGAAGCTGTAAAGGCTCTGTGTGTGAAGGACGGAAAAACGCAAAGATGAAGGCCACTTCGGTCCAGGTAGAGGCCGGGTTTGTGAGTTCGATGAATAAAGCACCCACATGACAACATGAGGTCTGTCACAATCAAAGAATATAGACTGCGATGTTTGACTAAGCCAAAATGGCTCCGTAAGTGACAGACATGGACAAATGTGAATACCGGAGCTAACTCAGCTAGCAGCCCAAATTTCCGGGTAGAAGGCGGCCAAAACTGTATACAAGAAAGCGTTTGTTTTCTTGTGTAAAGTGTGTTTGCATTATATCTCAATGGGCATTAAAGACAAAATAGAGTACAGTGGTACCTCTACTTACGAATGTCTCTACTTACGAAATTTTCTACCAAATTTCTCAGCAGGAAAATAGTACTTCTACTTACGAAAGAAATTTCGACTAACGAAAGGTAAAAATACAGTATGTGCTGATACTCGCAGCTCCCACTGGTTCCTGAACGCAACATTCTCATAGCTGCTCTGCCATTGGCTATTGCCTAGTATCTTCATGGCATCCCATTGGCAAAGAGGGACTAGATCGGTGTTTATGCAGGGTCCTCGTCATTCGGCCCGCGACCCATGAGGTGTTCTGATAGGTTTTTGCAAATATAATGTATTAACTTTTCGAGTGTTCGCTATGGACTCCAAGAAAGTGACGGAGAAAAGAGGAAAAGACGGAAGAAAATAGTTTTTTGTCCATACAAACAAAGCAAGAGATAATAGAAAAGCATGAAAAAGAGATGCCTTTGGTTGATCTCGCCAAATAATATGGCCATAATGAATCTACAATCACCACGTTATTAAAACAAAAGGAAGTTTAAGGAGTTTAAGGCATCATGTGGGTGGTTGGAGAAGTTCAAAAGGAGGACTGGAATTCCCTCTGTTTTTCGGCATGTTGAGACAGGAGTGCATTACCCAAAGAAGGCAAAAAGCAATGAGGACAGCAGTTAAAAGGTAATAGACCATCATTTTTATTCCTTATTCTTTGTTTTTTACGTTATGCACAACTCTAATTTATTTTATAAGAATCTAATCGTAACATGTATTCTTTAAATGTTTTGATGCATTTTTATGTGTTATAAAACATTTATGTCTGAATTTTTGGGGGCTTGGAACGGATTAGGGCATTTGCATGGAAACACAACTTAAGAAATGTTCTACTTATGTAATTTCTTCTGGAACCAATTAATTTCGTAAGTAGAGGTACCACTGTATTTTTGTGGTGACAGCTGTTTAATTGCACGATGCTCTCAAGAGCTCTTGTTCACATGATTCCTTCTGCAGATGCCCTGTGATTGGTTGGGCGCTTGATTGGGTGGACTTAATACGTGACAGCGTGAGGTTTTCAAGTGAGCTTATTCAAATATATATTGTGTGTGTGTGTGTGTGTGTGTGTGTGTGTGCGTGTGCGTGTGTGTGTGTGTAAAGACACTTTGATGTTTGATGATGGTCCTAATATTGTTGCTGGCTTCTGTTGTCCCATATGATCTTATCACATCACCCAGCAGCCGTATGTGATTAACCATCACACAACTAGAGATTTATTTTGCTGTAGAGCATTGGACAAGGTTGTACTTCTTGTATTTCTTAGCCACATCAGTCAGAGATTTCAAAGTGTGGTTCTGATCAAAGACAGCTGAAACTAAATTTAAATCAATGGGGATTATACATGTCACAGCCAGTTTCAAGGACTTCAAATCAACGCCGGAACAATTAAAGCAAAAGGGAACATCCCAATTGCACACATTTAGGTGACACTGTTCATCAATAGAACGATTCTGAAATCAAGCCCATTTAAAGAAAGGCTCAGAGATTAGGTGACATGATGTTCTTCATCAGTGCTTCTCAGTTGTTTTCTCTTTAGACCCCCCCCCCCCAGAAAGAAGAAAACATTTTGTTCATCTCACTCTCCGCCATTAACTCTCTTTGATGTCTATGTGCAAGTTGGTGCAAAAACCTCCCTAGCAAAGGAGATAATGCTCTCTTTGCACGCTCTAAAAATTACAGTTAATTGCACATTACACCCGTGACCTGCTACGGCGGATAATGCGGTTTGGAAGATGAATGAATGAATGCACATTACACGTAGATGTTAAAACTCCACCTCCACCTACTGCAGGGGATGTGAAATTACACTATACAATAGCATGGGAATGAAAAAGAAATCACTTGATTGCTGAGCATGTTTCCTGGGGTCCCAAGCGCCCCCCTGGCATTTCATCCCCAAGGTGCCCCACAATTTTGGAAACACAGCTTTACATGGTAGATCTTAATCAAGAGGAGGGACATACTTCCTGCAGTTATCCTCCTGGTTGCCTTCCTTCAAAAAGTCTGTACCCACCTTCACAAGGTGGGTACAGGACTTAAAATGACAGGCTAACCTGCTTATCCTCGGGGGGGGGGCTCTTGATTTCAGGTCTCTCGTCACAATAGAAAATGGGAGCAGTGTGTGTTTGTGAATTCATCTTTGAAAATAAACAATGGGGGCTTCTTCTACCCCACCTGTCCTAATCTTTGGCTCACTTTTCTTCCTTTGGTTGCTCTGCCCCCTTCTCTCTCTCTCTCCATTTATCTCCGTCAGCCTCTCTAAATAGCAGCTATCACTTTATTAATGGAAAGGAGAGAGCCAGCATCGTTTCTGTTTTCTAGTTTGGTCCAGGGAGTAAACTTTCACAGGGATTTATGTTGCACATGATGTGAAAAATTCATTTATTAATTTATTGACACTGGTATATTTTTTAACCATAGAGATTAAATTAAAAATGGGCAGCGAAAATATATATTAGATCAAAAAGCAACTTTGAAATATGGTGCGCCCTCGTTACTGTGGTTAATGCCTTCCAGGAACCACATGCGAATAATGAATTCTGCGATATAGCAACAAACTATCTAATTATTTACGGTAATTTATACATTTGTGAACACTCTCCATACTGGTATTAAACTACCTTCTATCTCTATCACCTTTTCCCATACTTGTATCGACTGTTTAAAGCACTTTTGTGCGTTGCCGGACTCACACT
Source organism: Antennarius striatus (assembly GCF_040054535.1). Classification (NCBI taxonomy): domain Eukaryota; kingdom Metazoa; phylum Chordata; class Actinopteri; order Lophiiformes; family Antennariidae; genus Antennarius; species Antennarius striatus. The sequence goes on along the minus strand of NC_090785.1, from coordinate 19,974,150 downwards.
GCCGGACGCACACTTCCGGATGCCGTCAGCTAATGGAATGAATGTACGGTTTCACGTGATTACCTACTAAAAATCCTCGATGAGGTGAAGTCTCGCATGTTGATGCGTGAATGTGCGAGGGATTACTGTACACGGTTATCTCTGCGACTGCATATGTTGATTGTTCCTGGCATGATAGAAATTGTTATTCATTCATTCATTCATTATCCTTCCAGCTTCATCCGCTTGCATGGTTCACGAGGAGCTGGAGCCTATCACAACTGGCTTAGGGTGTGAGGCAGGGCAAACAGAGACAGACAAACACGCACACACACTCACACCTACGATCAATTTGGGACGGGCCAATCGGCCTGAAGAGCATGTTTTTGGCCGGAGAACCTGTAGAGAACCTACGCAAACATGGGGAGAACATGCAAACTCTGCACAGATCGGGACTCGAACCCGGAACCACCTTGCTGTGCGGCTACAGCGCTACCCACTACGCCACTACCCACCCGTGCCATCCATTGTTATTCATATTCAGTCACATTTTCTTGGCTTACTTTTAATTTGGTCATGATTTTTTTTTTCTACTCACTGGGAAATAATCTGATCAACAAAATGTGATGCAATTTGAGACACGTTTAAAAAAAAGGCAAAATAAGGAGAGTGGGGAATGTGGCAACTGAGCCCGAACCTGTTTATGTAAACATTAATCTTGACTAAACTGCTGATAGATTGGCTTTTCAGACACACACTCGCACACACACACACACACACACACACACACACACACACACACACACACACACACAAGGTAGTGGCTTCAATTTCACCTCCCTCAATGGATATACTCTCATGAATACAACACACAGAGAGAAGCGAGACCGCTTGTAATTAAGTTCTACAAGTGCAAATCCAGTTGTGAAGCATTGCTTATGAGATCGACTGTCTAATCACATCGCCCCGAAAGGGAGAGTGCTTACTTAGCATTTAAATAGCTTCCCTCCTCCTGCAACTGTGACTGTACACAATACATATATTGCTCTACACCCTTATTTCATTGTGTGTCTGTGTGTGAAAGAGTGTACACATGTGCAGGATAGACTGCGATTGCAAGATAAACACAGGCATGTATGTGAGTGCACTTCGTAGTACAGTGTGTGTGTGTGTGTGTGTGTGTGTGTGTGTGTGTGTGTGTGTGTGTGTGTGTGTGTGTGTGTGTGTGTGTGTGTGTGTGTGTTTGTGTGTGTGTGTTTGTGTGTGTGTGTGTGTGTGTGTTTGTGTTTCAGCTTTGTAACTTGGAGGTCTTCGAGATACTTGCACATTGAGTTGATGTATTGTCTGGGGGAGGTCAATAGAAAAAAAATCCTTAGATTTACTCTCTCTCTCTGTGTGTGTGAGTGTGCGTGTGTGCGCGCGCGCGCACATGTGTGTGTGTTTGTGTGTGTGTGTGTGTGTGTGTGTGTGTGTGTATGTGTGTGTGTGCGTGTGCGTGCATATGGGTGCGTGTGTGTGTGCATTATTTCATAAGGGTCCCATTGGTGCTTTATCATGTCAATAGAGCAAGTTTTAAAAGTGATGCAGAGGGAATATCAGGGAAAATTAAGTGTGTGTATTTGCTCTGTTCATATACACACCCCTTGGATAAGCAAAGCTCAGTTCCCTCAAACCGCTGTTTCTGAGGATTGCAAGTTTGTGCCGAATCCAATTTACCAATTTATTTCAATTAAAAAGTCATAGAAGCTTAATGTTGTTAGTTTGGTGTTTATGTTCGTGAGGATTTTACCACTGTGATTAAGGTCATTGGAATAAAAAAATGTCGGCTTGTGCCCTGAAGTTCATCAACTTTAGTCTTCTCACTTTAGTTTTGTGATAGTTTCTTCTTCTTCGTGTTTTTCAGTGTGGATAATATCAGGATTGTCACCTGATGAAGTTTACTCTCCTATGGTTGTCAAAGGTTTAGGGCAATAAGAGCAATGTAAATGTTGGGACTGTAAACTGTGACAATACTGTAGTTCTTTCAACATTTAATTAATTTGAATGGACCAAAAATACAATATCTCATACTTTTTCTTGTATTTTAGTGTGTTTGCCATGATATTTTCATGTAATAACATTAATGATTACAGAGATAAGCTTCAAATTTAGATTAAAGTTACCTCATCTGTTAGACACATTGTATGCAGTCCATTAAAATAATACCATTGTGTTGCTTGGCCCACTCAAGATTGTGAAGAGATTTCAAATGTTAACTACAACTGTTTTTAGTGGAATGATACTCAAAATAAACCCGGGAATTAGACTATTAACACATTTCCATGCTTCCATAGTAATGAATTCCCATTTTGGTGGATATAAAGCAATACATCGATCTTTCTCGGAATATCCTGATTTGTTCAACATTTGTTCTACAGCTGCTTGATTGTTAATTGTCTCATTTCTATGATTTCTTTGCCTCTGTTTGCATCATTTATTTCACAGAGGACCCATTTTGTTTGCAAGGAGCTTGTAAGAGGTACAATAGAATATAGAATGAATGGAGAGGGGCTTGAACAGCATCCCAAACTTTATGTAAGTAAAACAAATGTTTGATTCAGAAGAAATGATGGTTATGTTCATGTTACAATTACTTTGATGGTTCCAGTGCTAAAGTCAGTCAATTCCTGATTGCTTGTTCTACAATCTGTTTTTGCCTTGACTGTTCACATTCATCTTTATAAATGAAGCATATGGACATCAGTATGGTCAGTTCTGAAAAATAACCCCATATTTCTAACAAGCACACCAAAGACCAATTGCAAACCTAATGACATGCCATCTCATTGGTGCATTTTTGTCATTCATCCAATATTATAATTACCATTAATGAATGAAGTGGAGATGAAGGAATTCATTTCTCACATTTCTTGCTGAGGTTTCAGCTTTGTAGGTTGAGGTCCAGAAAGGTTCACAGAATTTGAATGAATTGTTTTACCATTTATATAGTACATTTACAGCTTCATGTCTCCCAGTTGTTACTACAATCCTGCATACTGGTCAACTATCGCTGATGAATGCCTGAGGTGTCCCGAAGTCATGTGGGGGAAAAACCACACAAATTTCAATCTGACTGCTCAGACCGCTGTCAACAACAGGAATCAGATACACATCTGATCCAGGACCAAGTATGAAAGCGGTCCAAATCAGAATTGAAATGGCCAGATCCTTGTGGTTTGTGTTATGTACATTGTCTTGAAAAAACCCACCTGAGTCACATGTAGTATCGGAAATCCGATTTTGACCCCTTCTGACTGCGGTGTGAATTTACCTCGAGATTTTAGAGGAGTTGAGCTGCCAGTCCTTCTCATTACAATCATTTATTGTCATATATGCCCTCTGGACAAGAAATGGAGGAAGGACACTGAAACAATGCAAAACAATTAAAATAGAGAGGATCCGGTTTCCTGTGTGTACAGGAAATAAAATCATTTCAGTATTTAGCTTCCTTCTCTGTTTTAAGTCTACCACTGTTCTTCCCTTTTCCTGATCTTTGTCTTCTGTTTTTCTCTTTTCATTTTCATTCCTAGCTTCTTATTCTTGTTTTTAACAGTGTTTGACCTTAACTGACATTATGACACACAGTTTATACAATTGTGCCAATTATAAGTCCAGGTGGTATGTCACTGACAACTACTGTCAGTATGTCTTTTGCCGACAATGCATCCCACAATGACACAAGTTCAAATATATGCTGCAGAAAAGAAATTATGATGAGTGGATGAAGCAGTTGTGAAAAAGAATGTATATACTGTATTCTGTTGTAATTTTTCATATTTATGAGCAGTAATGATTATAAAACTAGTTACTCAGCTAGACATATATATTTTTGTTATTTTCAACACAATAATAATTATTCATTCAGTTCAATTCATTATTATACTTGACCGCTGTATTGCACTGAAAAGGCATTAATTCCTGTGAAAGATTTTTTTAGATGAAAAATAAAAACACTATATAAAGGCTTGGAGGAACACTGAGACAACAGTGGCAAATAGACACAACATCTTGAAACAGCGTCATCAGATATATCTACAAACTCACAACTTTACTGTAAAACATTTAGACTCATATTAGACACAAACTAAAATGAGAACTGTCTAATGTCCAGTTACCTGAAATAGACAACACCTGACTAGGTGAAACAATAATATTGAACAATGTAGCAATTATTATCTTTTGTATTTTGGAAAACTGCCACACTATTATTATTATAAAAAAAAAAAAAAGAAAGTTACCGCAGCTAATGTAGCTGCAAGAGGGCACAAGCAAGTGTCTTATTGTGCCGGTCCCAAGCCCAAATAAACAGGGTTGTATTTATCAGGACATCAGACGTAAAACTTTTGCCAAATCAAACATGCAAATCAAATCTATGACTTCCATACCGGATTGGTCAAGGCCCGAGTTAACGACTGTCATCATTGCTGTTCACCTACAGGGTGCCCGTGGAAATTGGACTACTGTTGGTTGAACAAGGAGAGGAGGAAAGTGTGTTCGTAAGAAGAGAGAGAAGAGGAACGTCAAGAGTATAAGACTGAGAGCAGGGACGTTGAATGTTGGCACTATGACTGGAAAAGGTAGAGAGTTGGTTGACATGATGCGGAGGAGGACTCCTGTGGGTCCAGGAGACCAGGTGGAAAGGCAGTAAAGCTAGAAGTTTAGGAGCAGGATTCAACTTATCATGTTGTAGATAGGAAGAGAAATAGAGTAGGAGTTATCTTGAAGGAGGAGTTTGTTAGGAATGTCCTGGAGGTAAAAACAGTGTCAGATTCAATGATGAGTCTGAAGGTAGAAATAGAAGGTGTGATGTTCAACGTTGTTAGTGGGTATGCTCCACAGGTAGGTTGTGAGCTGGAGGAGAAGGAGAAAGTATTCCACAGTGCATCTCCAGTGCATCCCAGGCCCCCCTAGTCTCGGCTGACCTTGATGACCCTGTGGCTTCAGCTTCGAGTCCCCTCCTTCTGAGAGAATGGTTGTAACCCCCGATGGCACGGGGCACAAAGGAGGTCTCTCTGTGGAGGAGCTTGGTGACAGAAGACACGTCCTGTGTTGGGTGAAGATGGTGTGCAGGGGTAGGGTGGTGTTACCCAGGATCGATTTAAACTTGGACATAGTCCTCCTCTCTAGAACAGTCACCACAGAGTCCAGGTCCTGGCCACAGAACCAGCCCTCCGGATGAGCCTGTTTAGCCCCTCGGTGTCCCATTTCCTGGCACCACCACCCCAACACATAATGGCATAGGACAGCAAACTGGACACAATGGACTGGTAGAACAGTCTAGGCAGTTCAGAGCTGATGTTGAAGGAGGTCAGCCTCCTCAGGAAGTACATCCTACTCTGACCTTTCTTGTACACACAGTCCAGTTTGTGCCACCAGTCCAGTCTACTGTTCAGCGTCAGCCCCAGGTACTTATAAGTTCCCACTACCTCCACCTCCTTACCCCCGATGACCACTGGCTGTGAGGATGGGTGTGCCCGCCGGAAATCCAGCACCATCTCCTTGGTTTTGGTGATGTTCAGCTGAAGCTCATTCTGCTGACACCACCCCACAAAGTCCGTCACCACCCTCCCTCTCATCACCCTCCTTGATACATGCCATGATTGTGGTGTCGTCTGAACACCTCTGCATGTGGCATATCCTAGTTGGGCTGGAAGTCCGTCGTGTAGAGGGTGAAGATAAGTGGGGGAGAGTATGGTTACCTGTGGAGCCCCTGTGCTGCTGGTCACCACTGATGACAAACAGTCCCCCATACGGACGTACTGGGGGACAGCCGATGGTTAGGTGAGGGGTGATACTGTTGGATGGGAGGTGCAGGTCCACAGCAGATGGTCCACAGCAGAATGGGTGGATGAGGGGTGGATCAGTATGGTGGCGCAGAGGAAAAAAAAGGAAGCCGGACCCCAGCCGATGATTAGGTTAGGGGTGATACTGGTTCGATGAGAAGAGCAGGTCCATAGCGGATGGGTAGATGAGGGGTGAACCTGAGAAAAACCTGTGAAGAAATAGAACACAGAGAGTCCAGGGAAGAAGTTGAGTTATAGGATGTGATTGGAGACTTGGAGAGTGAGATCGGAGAGGAGGAGGAGTAACAGAGATGGTTGGAGAGAAGGAGGAGAGAGGAACCCAGTGAGTCTGGATGTTGAGTCTCCAGCAGTGTAGGTCTATAAGAAAAAAAAACCCAAAACGTAGTACCCTAAGTCGCCTTAATTGTAAAATTTGTGAGAGAGAAAAGTTTTAAGTCTAGACTTAATAGTGAGAGGGTCTCTGCCCCCCGAACTGAGGTAGGGAGGTGGTTCCACAATAGATGGGCTTGATAGCAAAACACTCTATGACTGTATCTTCACATAGTGAATGCAAGTTTTCAATTGTTGGGGGGTGTAAAACCACACTTGTCATAGGGGGTGTGGGAGGGGATACCCCCCCACATGGGGGATCAGGGGCCCAGTCAGTCATCTTCGGATTACCACCGCTATATCCGCCGCAGCGGGTCACTGGGAGCCGGAGCCTATCTCGGCGGCATAGAGCATGAGGCGGGGGACACTCCGGGCACGACGCCAGTGCACAGCGGAGCCACACACAAAGACATGCAACCACACACACACACACTCATTCCTATGGGCAATTTGGAACGTCCAATCAACCTGAAGTGCATGCTTTTGGAGGTGGGAGGAAGCCGGAGAACCCGGTGAGAACCCACGCAGACAAGGGGAGAGCATGCGCACTCCGCACAGAGCGGGACTCGTGTTGTGAGGCGGCAGCACTAACCACTGCGCCACCGTGCCTTGTAAGTTTTACTTGGACTAGAATACATTTTAACTTTGACTTAGACAACACCATTGGTATGCCATAGTTTGTTTGTTTTATTCGATAATATGATTTTTCATTTTAATTTAAAAAGGCATATAAAATAGCAAGCGAGGTGAATACACATTTACATGCATCGCTGGTTATTCCTGCCGGTCATAGAGATCAAAAGTCTAAGACTACAAAAAAAATATTGATAATATCTTTCATTTACCTTCTGATTGGTCTGTCACAACTCTTACCCCCTCTCAGCATTCACCATTTGTTGTTCAATTAGAATTTTAATGCAAAATCTACTATAAAACACTCTATTCTCATTTTCTTTAAATCAATCGTCCTCGCCTTGTCGTACACCAATTCAAGGGTTTAGTTTATAAAAAAATAATATTTTTGTTTTTCATTGGACGAGAGGAGGTCATGACCCGAGTGCATATTTAATGATCGGGAGCGTTCGGGTTACTTCGGCTATTTCTGTCGGCTATTTCCGTCGGCATGCTTCAGCTAAATTCCGTCGGCATGCGCGAATAGCGGCGCTAGCGAAAATAGCGGGACCAGCAAGCATAGTGGCGCTAGCGAGCATAGCAGCGCTAGCGAGCGAAAAAGTATTAAGTTTAGCCTTTTTTTCATAAAAATAAGAACGCCACTGTGGCTACACAGTCTAAAAACCTTGTAGCCAATCTGGAATTTACTTCGCCTATGGCGAAGTGGCGAATGGCTAGCGCAAGCGCAGATTGGAACTAAAAGTTCCTTCAGATAGGTCAGTGCCTGGCCATGAAGGGCTTTGTAAATGAGGAGGAGTATTGTAAAATCTATCCTAGCTTTCACAGGAAGCCAGTGCAGAGAAGCCAACACAGGAGAACTATGGTCTCTGGTACTGGTCCTGGTCAGAACACAGGCAGCAGCATTCTGAATTAGTTGAAGAGTCTTCAGCGACTTTTTGGACAGCCTGAAAAAAGTGTGTTACAGTAATTTAGTCCGGAAGTAATGAAGGCATGGATTAATTTCTCTGCATCATTCCGTTTTAAAATATACCTGTTTTAGCAATGTTTCGGAGATGGAAAAACGCCATTCTAGAAACCTGCTAAATTTGTGTGTTAAACGAGAGATCCTGATTAAATATGATTCCTAGGTTCCTCGCAGTGGTTTTCGCCTCAAACATGATGCCAACCAAGGCTATTACATCACTTGGCACTACATCCCTAACACTTTTTGGCCCGAGCACCATGGCCTCAGTTTTATCAGAATTGAGATGCAAAAAGTTATTGGTCATCCAATCTTTGACTTCATCCAATCTCCTGACTTCATCAGGTTTAATCGAGAGATAATTGTGTATCATCGGCATAACAATGCAAGTTGATGGAGTGTTTCCTTATCAAATTACCCAGAGGAAGCAGGTATAAGATAAACAGTATTGGACGAATAACTGAGTCTTGAGGAACTCCATAGCTAACTGTAGTTGACTGGGAGGAGTTTTTATTAACGTTAACAAACTGGGAACGGTCAGTTAAATGGGACTTAAACCACCTCAATGCTGATCCCTTAATAACAATTGTTTTGTCCAGTCGTGCCAGAAGAACATTGTGGTCAATTGCGTCAAACGCCGCACTAAGGTCCAAGAGAACCAGTATAGAAACAAGTCCTCTGTCTGAAGTAGTTAGAAGGTCATTGCTAACCTTTGACAAGTGCTGTTTCCATACTATGATGTTCCCTAAAACCTGACTGTATATTCTTGAATAAACTGTTAGATTTAAGGAAATCACGACTATTTTCTCCAAGATCTTAGATAAAAACGGGAGATTGGAGATGGGTCGATAATTATTTAGAACAGCATGGTCCAGGTTATGTTTTTTGTGAAGTGGCTTGATTACAGCTACTTTAAAGGACCGTGGTACATATCCAGTTGATAATGAAAGATTAATTATATCAAGGAAGTGGTTGCTAAGTAAAGGTAAGGCTTCTTTGATGAGTTTAGTTGGAATTGGATCTAACAGACAGGATGATGATTTAGCTGAGGAGACTATTTTAATCAGCTGACTGATCTGTATTGGAGAAAAGACATCCATAGAACCAAAGGGTTCAGGAGTCAGCTGTGTGTTTTCCGGATCTAAGGGACCTAAAGAAGGAGTTGGTGGAAGACAGGACGCCATTAATTTTGTCTCTGATGAGCAGGATCGTATTATTGCAAACATTCAGTTAGAGCTCTGTAAAGCAAAACAACATGTTTTATTTGTCACCATGAAAAATAGAAATACGGATATTTTGCAGACTAAAAATCTACCAATTTTTGCAATACTGTATTCTGTATTTATTTGTTTAATGTGAATCTGGGTTTTTGTTGTCTAATCTGTAACATAATAATCACAACACAACTCATAATGGTTATATTTTTTATTATTATTGCAACTTTTAGCTGCTGAGCTGAAACTTTAAAGCTCCTTCACCTAATCACTCTTTATTATACACTATATTTCATCACACATTCTCCTCCTCACCAGTAGTGCCTTTTGGTAATGTGTTTCCATTTTCCAATGCAGACGGAGTCATTATGAAGAACGGGGAACTAGCTTTTTACAGTCCATGCATATACATATCGTTGCGTTAGAAACAGTTGTGAGCACCCTGAAACACAGCCACAACACACAAGGGGCCTGCGAGCATGCAATTAGTAAACACAATAAACAGTACTTGGAAAAGTAGAGTGAAGGGCAGCAACTTCTGTTGGCACAAAATTGAGCAGCTTGTAAGGAGACGGCGCCTTGCTCAAGGGCTCCTCAGCAGTGGCCAGAATGTGAGCTGACACCTTCCAAAGTCAGCTCATACTCTGATGATGTCTGGCGGGAGCGGAAATCGATCAGCCGATGTCTGGTCATAAGACATCCGTTCTACCGCAGAGCCACTGCCCCCCCCCCCATTATGTGTGGATTATGTGTGTAAGTAGACAAAAAATGTTCTCTGCTTTTAACCAGTTAACCATTAAAAGTTAAACTTTGACAGACTCCCGTAGGCAAATTATATTTTTTTGTGCCTTTCACAGGGATAAGTTTAAGAATGAATGACCCAACAAATTGATTGAAGTGCTTTACTTTCATAAAACAGAGCCCTGCCGGATATGCATCTTGATCTTTGCTTCTACTTTTAAATGTTTTTAACTGATGAAAGATAATTAGTAAGGGCCTCTTCTCTCTGCAGGAGGCTGCCATCACTCTCTTCAGATTAATTTCTGGTTGGTAATGACAGAACGGTACAGACTGTCACTGCTGGCTCCTCCCACTAGAAAAGCAACAAGACAACAGAAAATGCAAAAACAAATCCGACTAAAGTATAATTTGGGAAGATGTGTATTTTCATTGCCAGATATACTAGTTCATTTTATGATCTTATTTTTGTGGAGGTGTGAATAGTTATTCGTAAAAGAGGGAAAGAGAGGGATGACAGCTCAGCATTGGTAGAGGACAGGGTGATGGCTAGAAATGCTAAAGAGGAGCCTGTCTTTATGGTTTGTTCACTGTGTCAGCAAGGAAATTACCAACATCCCTACTACAAGTCTTCATTTGCTAAACATATGCTGCTCAATGCCAAATGGGTCATTAAACCAACTAAACTGTGTGTGTCAATGTTGTGTGAGTGTATCTGTACTGCTGTTTGTGTGTATAACTGTCTGCTGTTGCATGTGCCATTTTGCTGACTGTGTGTATGTGTTGTGAATTAGTGTATTGTATTGATGAGGGCATATGGTGTGTTCATATGGAGGAGTCACAATTTGAAGGCTCAATATTGCGACTGTTAGTTGATGTATATTTTGTTGATGTCTTTTTTGTACATACTTCTTTTTTTACTTTCGGCTTTTCCCTTCAGGGGTCACCACAGTGAATCAATTTCCTCCTTGTCTTCTTGTCTTCTCTCACACCAACTACCTTCATGTCCTCCCTCATTACAAACCTCCTTATAAACCCCCTCTTTGGTCTTCCTCTAGGCTTCCTGCCTGGCAGTTCAAAACTCAGCATCCTTCTACCAATATATTCACTGTCTCTCCTCTGGACATGTCCAAACCATCTCAGTCTGGCCTCTCTGACTTTGTCTCCAAAACCTCTAACATGCGCTGTCCCTCTGATGTACTCATTCCTGATCCTATCCTTCCTGGTCACTACGAAAGAGATCCTCAGCATCTTCATCTCTGCTACCTCCAGCTCTGCCTCCTGTCTTTTCCTCAGTGACACTGTCTCTAGACCAAACAACATCGCTGGTCTCACCTCAGTTTTGTACAACTTTCCTTTCATTTTAGCAGAAACTCTTCTATCACACATCACACCTGACACTTATCTCCACACGTTCCATCCTGCCTGTACACACTTCTTCATCTCTTTTCCACACTCTCCATTGCTCTGGACTGTTGACCCTAAGTGCTTAAAATCCTCATGCAAAATATGATAAGGGTATCGCAATAGGCAAACCTTTGCAAGTACTCGCTCCTGCGCCATCTTTGAGCCAGCGGCATCGCTCTCTTCATCCATCCTTCCCTCACATCACCGACGGAACTCTGCATGGCAGGGGCGGTCTCCATCCTGAGCTAAGGCTAAGCTTGACCACATACCTGAACTAGACAGGAGTTGGATGGTTTCAGCATGTTATCAAATGAGCACCCCTGTCACGATGTTTCGTTGATTTAAGCCCATGACACCTCAGAGGGGCTCAACAGCAGAATCCAGCTTCCTGGCTCTATCCTGGCTCTATCCATGCTGAACACAACCCTATGTCTTTAGTCTTTCAGTGGCATGGTTCTGCCACCGCTCCATTCTTTGGAGCCAGATCCACCGTGATGCTCCCTCTGCCCGCTTATTGATGTTGGCTACCAGCCGCTTCCTAGCCATTCTTTTAATTTCTATGGTGACCATTCAGCAAAGCCCTTGCAGCCCACCCCCACCGGCAGGTTCCAGGCCTTCCATCTGTTTTGCTGGCTCTCAAGGATAAGGTCTTTGGCTAGTGTGAGCTATCTCCTCTAGGAATTTGAGCTGCTTCTTCAGGTAGGCTTGCATCTCCCAGTCGCTTGCCATGGCCAGGACCCTTTTGCTTCTCCCTCCTCCTGCTGCACTTTCTCCTACCCTGATAAAATGGATGAAGCGGGGCCCATCAGAATGCTTTTTTGGCCTTTTCCTTGCAAGCTCGACACCCTCTGCCAAGTGAGTAAAATTCTGGTCATATCCCCACCAGAACTTGCAGTCTGCTAGGCTTGAGTGACATGAAGAGCGGACATGCTCAAGGTTAACTGTTCTTCCACAGTGTTCAGCTGTGGCTCTCTACCGGTCCCCAAGTGTGGAGATTTGATGGAGTAGGTAGTACATCATATAAAGAACACAACAGGAACTTGATCCGGTGTCCATCCATGCTCCACATGTCTTGCCAGATTAGAGCCCTCTCTGTCACACTCTCCCATCTTATCAAGCAGCCTTGTTTGTTCATAGCTACAGCTTTGGCATGCCAGTTTTTCTCCTTTACTTTTCGGACCTCTCTCTGTACCATGCCTCGCCACTTCTTTGGGTCAGCTTTGTTCCAGCTTTTTCTGGTGGAAAAACCCAAACCAAGCCTTCCCTGGGGTACTGACCCAACGATGTCAGCATGATGCAGTCAATCTTCTGCCTCCCTCAGTGCCTAGCAGGCTGACCACTTTCCACCTGTCCTGACAATAATGCCTGCCTTGTGTATGGCCCAGCCATCTCTGCAAGTGGTCAGCTACTCTCTAGCCCCTCAACTGCAGAGACAGGTACCTCATAGACGAGGTACCTGTCTGGGGAGGAGAGCAGTCTGGGGAGCACCCCATGTTGGTAACCCCAGGCCTTGTACTTGCATGGCAGGCTGCTGTTTTCCAAAGATGTCATCCAGGTTTCTGCTTGGATAAACATGTTATTCACACTTTTCTTGTCATTGAGGTCAGCTCTGTACCACTTCCCAAGCGCTTCACAGGTTTCTCTTGGACAGTTGGGATGACGTTCTCTAATATGTTGAACCAAAATCTGTCCTGGACGCAACCCTTCTTCAGTACTAAGCTTCTGGACTTTTCCGTTTTGAATTCCATCCTCACCCAAGTGGTGAGAACAATCAGATTATCTAAAATCCATCTTACTTCTGGCACTGATCTTGCTGTGATGGTCAAGTCATCCATGAATGCCCTAATGGGCAAGGATCTGGACTTGGAAGTACTGCACCTTGACGCAACTTCTCTGCTGACTTGACAAAATGGTTCATTGCTGCAGAAAACAATCCTGAAATCATGCAGCCAGTGACAATGCCCACCTCCAGCCTATGCCAATCAGTGGTGAATTTGCCGTAGATGAAATGCATGTTGAATCTGTCGAAGTAATGCCGCAAGAGCCTCTGGAATCGCTCAGGGATATGGTAGGCCTTCAGAATCAACTCAACTGGCTTGTGGGGTATCTAGATAAAAGGAAAATTTTATACCAAGTGTAAATACATACAGAAATTACTAAAAGCTGTAAGTCATTACTACATTATTTAAAATCTTCCAGTGATTTTAAAATTTCAGCAAACTCACCACCTCTTCCTCTTGCTTGAGCAAAGATGGCAAAAAGTGGAGTGGTTATAAGCTAATGTTATCACTCGTTTTATAATCAAAGTTTTATTGATTAGTTTTTTTTAACAAGAAACAAACACAAGAACGAGACTTTGCAGACACATTTGTTACAATTCATTTTGGCATTAATTTGGCAATGAAACTGAAAGTATGTAATAATATCACTACCTAATTATAATAGAGTAAAAATAAATGTCCATCCATCCATAATCATCTGTATGCTTGTGTCTGATGTGATGGCAATTGGGAGTAGGTCCAGAAATAAAATAAAGAATAATGGGAGAGGGGATCTTTGTTTTACACCTCTATCTATATTGAAAAAGGAAGAAACTTTATTAGATTAAATTGAAAGTTTGAAGAGGGTTAGGGTTATTTTCTGATCTGAAGTTTGAAGCGGATTTTTAAGCTCCAACATTCACCTTTTATTCATAACATCTTGTTTCGATTGGTAATCCAATCGGAGGCAAGGCTCTGAAGCTCGCTGCTGCACTTTGTAGTCAGTGATCTTCAACTACTTTTTAATGTCATGCTGCTAAATTACTGGTAAATACACCACTCTGACACGTAGAACTGACTTTAACGTCAGTGCTTCACCGCCGTGAACCTCCCCAAAATACATTTTATAATACTCAACAGGAAAATCTACAAATCCTGGAGCCTTGCCTGACAGAATTTACTGAATGGCTTTCCTAACCTCCTTATCTGTGACTGGAGCTTCCCACTGCTGTACTTGTTTATCTAGGTTCTCAGTCATCCAGGCTGAGGTAAATCAAGACCAAAAAATAATCAACTGGACTTGTTTAAGATTGGTGGAAGACATTTTACGTCTCCATAAATGCCTGTTTAATCTTCTTGGCTTGTGTAACTATCTTTCCTTTACAAGTGAACTCATCTTCTCTCCGCTTTTGTAGAAGCTGGCATTAAGCCTAAACATAGCATACTCAGCCCTCTTATTGTATATAATATGAAGGTTATACATTAGTCCAAAAATGTATAACCTTAGTGAAGTCCTGTTCCAGCAGGACTTCACTAACATGTTCTCGCTTTTTTAGTTTTATCTTATTTCGTAGGCTGATAGTCTCCCTATCTTGTTTCTTTCTTTTTGATACTTCAGCAATGATTCACACTCTAATATATGCCTCTGAAAACTTTCATTTTTGAGGAAGAACCAATATTAATAAGAAATTTGAGAGATTTTTTGATATAGAATAAAGCATTTTGGAGAAGAGATGTATTGAGTCTCCACCTATTACTGTTGGTTTTTTTTTTCAATGTTATTAGACAGTTCTACATATGCATGGTTGGTTAATGCTATGATCCGTATGGTAACATTACTTACTGATTCAGTCAGGTCTTTAGGAATAAGGAAATACTTTGTTCTACTGTGTGACAGGAGATGTTACATGAGATGTGAGTAAAAGGTATGTTCCCTCTGACTGGGATTCATCAGTCTCCAAATGTCAACCAATCCAATGTTTTCCTCTAGATGACCTATTGCCATTTGTTCCATATCTGCTCCAAGAGAGTGCTTACATTTATTCAGTACCAGGTGTGGAGTCTGACTATTGTGCCCTATAAAGTATTGGATGACCACTTTCAAATATTCCTAGACGGGTACTGACTATATGAAAGAAGTCACAGTCATCTTTGCGGGCAAAGACTTTTCTACCTTTTTCCTTCCATTAATTATGGAATTAATTAATTTAATTAATTAAGTGTACGACAAGGACCGGTAAATCAGAAAAACAAGGTTTATTCAAAGCGAGGGTCGGTATACAGAAAAAGCAGTCACGCCAGGCAGAGGTATCCAAGGCGGGAGGCAAAAACGCAAGGTCAGAAAACAAGCAAGGTTCAAACACGATAAACTATGACAAGGGCTGTGAAAAAAGGCTGGGACATGAGCAAGTAACATCAACGAACTGGCGATGAGACAAGACACAAAGGGGAAATATGTGCAGGGCTTAAGGGGAGTGATTATACACAGGTGCGGGAGACACAATCAGGGATCAGGTGCACACAGACAGGGAGGGGGCAGGGCAGATAAGAACCTGGAACAGAGACAGGGGTGAGTGATCACAAAATAAAACAGGAAGACAAGACATGAAACATACGGAATCAAATAAAATACTTGACAGACGGGGTTCATGACATGGATTCAATACATACAACCCCTTATTCTTCATATTTGTGTTCCTTCAGGAAAACAAACTTCAATAAATCGGTATTGCAACGCCTCTTTTCTTACTACCCAACGAGCTATGGAAGTCATGGCCCACCCAGCCTTTTTGAAGTCTCATTGCATCAGAGTTCTTCATATGAGTCTCTTATAAAAGAACCACATCTGCCTGTCTTGATTTCACCTACATTTTATTTAACATTTGTGCGATTTTGTGAGCCAAATATATATATACACCAGAAAATTACACTAATATAACTACTGCTGTTCCCCTGTATATTCATAGACATCATGCTTTATTTGCTATGTTGCCACCACCCGTATGTAAGGAAATGGAAAAAATAAAGGGAAAGTACTAAAGTAGTACCAGCTGCTTCCTAGCCATCTCATACACCGTCAAGATTAAACACCTACACACTGAAACACAAACACCTCCTTGAACCTAGAAAAATTGACACAAACTACTGACTATCTTCTCCCACCTTCCATTACAAAATATGACCATGGTGAAATCCTTCCCTTGATCCGGTCCATAGGGCACTCCTTGAACCGTTACCATCCAACCCACCTAATTCCAAGAAAACATTTGAAGCCCTTTGTTAACATAGGCAGTCAGCTTATGTAAAGCAAAACCAAAACTCGTCACCTTGGATGGCCTACTATACACATTTAGCTAATCATTATTTTCCATATTCTTGGTATTTGGATGATTAATTACAAATGAAAATTGCAGCATAAATTTGGAAATCATGCATAGAGTGTATTGATTTACAAAGAAGACAAACGATTCCTTGTAATTCTTTCTAAAATTGCCTCCACAATGAACAACTAGAAAAGCAGTAGCTACTTATTGCCTCTGGCAGGTTACTGAAATACATGTCTTCTCTGGCATCTGCATCCATATGAGGAAAGGCAGCTTACCCACGGTTACCCTTCAGTCTCCTTGTCGAGCAATTTCAACACTTTCTTGTAATTGTCAAAACTCATTTTCTGTCCTTTCGAAGAGAAGAACATTTTTGAAGTGTAAAGTGAAAATCGAATGTCCATCAAGCGGAGTTTCTTCCGTACATCAGTGAATTCCCCCCTCTTTTCAGCAACGGCTTTTATCCCATTTGGAAACAATGAGATATTGCAGCCTTTCCATTTTAGTGATGTCCTTCGCGGCAATCCCCCAGTCCATTTCCAATAAAAGTGCAATCTGATAACGACTGGTCGTGGAGGGGAATCTGTCAGTGGTGACCCTGGCTGATAAACCCACTGTAGCTTACTGTCAGCCATCTCATGCACTCTTCCAAAAGTTGTTTGAAGTCCCGTTAGAGCGTCCTGTGTAGAGCTGGGAATGTCACTGGATGGATAGAATGTCGCTAGCAATGTCAGCATAGTTTAGTTCTTGCTGCTTAGCTGTTCTAGTTGCTGCAGTAGACACCATGAGACCCTATAACACTCTAGCTTTGTTGTGCTATCCTTTACATGACATTTAATGTAAAATACTGGCTAAATCATCAAACTTACATGAAAATTAGGAGACTTTGTAAGAAGGAAAATTCTAGGCAACAAGCATCCTCAGCGATCCCCCATGACTATGTTCTCACTGCTTCTGAATGTGACCCACTCAGATTTTTTTCTAACAGATCTTGTTTTGGGCATTCAAATTCAAATGACTCATATCTGACAAATTTGTAGGAGTATTACCACACAGTTACAACCACATGTTGTTGGTAAATAGGTTTGCCACCAAGTTGAATTAAATTGTCACCCAAGTATTAATTTTTTTGTGTTTGGCTGAGGTAACAATGGTTAAGTGAAAGCCTGAGGCATCAAACTGGTTCAGAGCCATGTACAAACCATCTTCCACAACAACACAAGAATGGTTATCCACCATGGGAAAGAGACCAAAGTCTGACCAAAGTATTACACAGGTTATGAACACATCAGTGGGATTCAGACAACAGATTACATTCAGGAATACATTGGAAAGTGGGCCATGACAAAGTTTATTATTCAGTTAACAAAACAATTCATTTACAGACATATCGAATGCAATCTCACACCTTCTCTTCTTCATCTGTCACTATTTCACTCAAAAATCTTTGTTTTCCAGATCAAACACAGTCAACTTTCAGACTACAGTTTTATTTTGCTGAGTGCAGAGTAGTTATAATAGAATTTAAGGGAACCAAACTGCCTGAAACACATAGCAGGATTTATCTGAAATGAATTCCTGATGAATGAGATGACGACCCTCTGGAAGTCACTCTAATGAAAACAGACAAAGAACTGCATTTATAAGATGGCTACTCATAACCCTCATTAAGTTTCATTATGTATCTCCCTCAAGCAGAATGAATCAGGAACAGAAAGAAAGTCACTGCTTTCACTATTCTGAACTGAAAGGAGCTTATGAATGTCAAAACTGCAAATATCAAACATGTATATCAAGATTATTAGATGTCCTTTCTCTGGGATAACATTTTTGACTTCTGGAAAAATCTCCACCTTTTTAAATTGCTGTCTGTTGATAGTACTTTACAGATGTGATGTATTCTTACAAGTCATTTGTTTCCTTATTACCATTTGAAGCACCCAAAGTCAATTTAACAGGAATAAAAACAGCCAGTCAAAGAAACAGGCAACGGTTGTGTGAATGAGTCACTTCAATCTGGATTGGACACGTGTTTGCACCTACATTAAACACACACACCCACACACCCACCCACCCACACACACACACACACACACACACACACACACACACACACACACACACACACACACACACACACACACACACACACACACACACACACACACACACACACACACACACACAGTAGCAGGCCTGCATAGAGACTACCGTGAACTTAAAGGCTTGATGCTCAATGTGATGTTATTAGAAGTGGCTTAATGGTGCCATATTGTGTTCACACACACACACACACACACACACACACACACACACACACACACACACACACACACACACACACACACACACACACACACACACACACACACACACACACACACACACAGTTAAGACACATATCATATACCTTACCATAACCACCTAGATGTCTATTTACTTATGTAAAGATAAATATGTACTTATCTTCCCACCTACATATTTGAATAAGTTCACTCGAAACTCTCACAATGTCACACTGTCACCAACTCCACCCACTATCTGTCAATGAAGCGCCCAGCCAATCATGGCGGGCATTTGACAAAATGGTCTTCAAGTAACTACATACAGTTCTGTTCATGTAGTCAGCTAACAGAACTATCACTTCTCTAAAATGTATTTTCCACTTGCTCTTTTGACAGGTGCCTTTTCCTTTATCGTTAGCTTATTTCCCAATCTCACGATTACTTAGCTTTCTTTCTCTAGTCAGTCTGCTAGAATTAATCTATGGCTTCGCAAAGCCCGCCCTGCGCAATCCATTATTGGCCAACACAAAGTCGTTACATCACCACGTTGATTTTTGACTACGTTTGGTGCGCTTTGTTAATATTACTAATATATTTGTTTTCATTTGTTTGGTATCAGGTTTGATATTATTGTTTTATTGTGGAATTTCCACGGGTTCCCGCTAGTTCATCTATATTTTTATTGCTTTTATATTTCTGTGTTCATCCTTCAAGAATTTGGTTCTATGAAATTTTGAAAATTCACATTCAAGCACCTGGTTTGTAGTTGTGGTACCCATTCACACACAGGTGGAGCAGCTGGTGCGAGCAATCTGGGTTTCAGTATCTTGCTCAAGGATACTTTCCGGTGCTGGAAATTAAAGCAATAACCTTCTGATATCTGCCTGACTACTCTGCCTTTCAGCAACAGCTGTCCTTTCTGAAGTAAATTTCAAAAAAGCAAAGCAACTTAGAGATAAATAAATATACTGCAAGTATATTTGCCAACTCAAACATGCAAATCAAACCTACGACTTCCATACCGGATCGGTTGAGGCCCGGGTTAACATTGACCGCCATCGGTGCTGTTCACCTACAGGGTGCCGGTGGAAATTAGACTACTGTTGGTCGAACAAGGAGAGCAGGAAAGTGTGTTTGTAGGAAGACAGAGAAGAGGAACGCCAAGAGTATAGGACTGAGAGGAGGGACGTTGAATGTTGGGACTATGACAGGAAAAGGTAGAGAGTTGGTTGACATGATGCAGACGAGGAAGGTAGAGACAACTGTGTGTCCAGGAGACCAGGTGGAAAGGTAGCAAGGCTAGAAGTTTAGTAGCAGGGTTCAAGTTGTTATATCATGGTGTAAATTGGAAGAGAAATGGAGTAGGAGTTATCTTGAAGGAGGAGTTTGTTAGGAATGTCCTGGAGGTACAAAGAGTGTCAGATTCAGTGATGAGTCTGAAGGTAGAAATTGAAGGTGTGATGTTCAACGTTATTAGTGAGTATGCTCCACAGGTAGGATGTGAGCTGGAGGAGAAGGAGAAATTCCAGTAGGACTTTGATGAAGTGATGCACAGCATACCTAGAAGTGAGAGAGTTGTCATTGGTGCGGACTTCAATGGACATGTTGGTGCAGGAAAAATAGGTGATAAGGAGGTGAGGGCCAGTTTGGTATCCAGGAGGAATGCAGAAAAACATATGGTGGTTGACTTTGCAAAAAGGATGGAAAAAAACTATAGTGAACACTTTCTTACAAAAGAGGCAGGAACATAGGGTGACCTATAAGAATGGGGGTAGGAGCACACAGGTAGACTACATCTTGTGTAGATGGTGTAATGTGAAGGAGATCAGTGACTGCAAAGTAGTCGTGGGTGAGAGTGTAGCCAAACAGAATAGGATGGTGGTGTGTAGGATGACTCTGATGGTGAGGAATATGAAGAGGACAAAGACAGAGCAGAGGACAAAATGGTGGTAGCTGAAAAAGGAAGAGTGTTGCATGACCTTTAGGAAGGTGTTAAGACAGGCTCTGGGTGGTCAGGAGGTACTTTCAGATGACTGAACAACTACAGCTAATGTGATCAGGGAGACAAGTAGGAGAGTACTTGGTGTGTCATCTGGAAGAAAAGTAGATAAGGAGACTTTGAGGTGGAATGAGGAGATACAGCAGTGTATACAGAGAAAGAGGTTGAAGGTGAAGGTAGAGGTAGCAAAGGCCAAACAAGGGGTTTATGATGACTGGTATGCTAGATTGGACAGAAAGGAGGTAAAGACTGATCTATACAGGTTGGCAAGACAGAGAGACAGAGATGGGAAGGACATGCAGCATGTTAGGGTGCCAGTAGTGTGATGGGAAGATGGAATAAGCACTTTGAAGAGTTGATGAATGTGGGAAAGAAGAGAGAACAAAGACTAGAAGAGGTGAGTGTTGTGGACCAAGAAGAAGCAAAGATTCGTCAGGATGAAGTGAGGAGGGCATTGAAGAGGATGAAGAGTGGAAAGGCAGTCGGTCCTGATGATATACCTGTAGAGGTTTGGAAGTGTCTAGGAGAGGTGTCAGTAGGTTTTCTGACTGGATTGTTCAACAGGATTTTAGATAGTGAGAAGATGCCTTAGGAGTGGAGGAGAAGTGTGCTGGTGCCCATTCTTAAGAACAAGGGATATGTGCAGAGTTGTGACAGCTACAGAGGAATGAAGCTGATGAGCCATGCAATGAAGTTATGGGAAAGAGTAGTGGAAGCTAGACTAAGGGGAGAAGTGAACATTTGTGAGCAGCAGTATAGTTTCATGCCAAAAAAGAGTGCCACAGATGCACTATTTGCTTTAAGGATGTTGATAGAGAAGTACAGAGAAGGCCAGATGGAGCTGCATTGTGTTTTTGTAGATCTGGAGAAAGCTTATGACAGAGTGCCCAGAGAGGAATTGTGGTATTGTATGAGAAAGTCTGGAGTGGCAGAGAAGTATGTTAGAGCGGTGCAGGACATGTATGAGGACCTTAAGACAGTGGTGAGGTGTGCTGTAGGTGTGACAGAGGAGTTCAAGGTGGAGGTGGGACTGCATCAGGGATCAGCTCTGAGCCCCTTCTTGTTTGATATGGTGATGGACAGGCTGACAGACGAGGTTAGACAGGAATCCCCATGGACTATGATGTGTGCAGATGACATTGTGATGTTCAGTTAGACTAGGGAACAGTTGGAAAATAAGCTAGAGAGGTGGAGGTTTGTCCTTGAAAAGAGAGGAATGAAGATTAGCTGCAGTAAGATAAAGTACATATGTGTGAATGAAAGGGACCCAAGTGGAAGAGTGGGGTTACAGGGAGAAGATATTAAGAAGGGAGAGGATTTTAAGTACTTAGGGTCAACAGTCCAGAGCAATGGAGAGTGTGGGAAAGAGGTGAAGAAGCGTGTACAGGCAGGATGGAATGGGTGGAGGAAAGGGCCAGGTGTGATGTGTGATAAGAGTTTCAGCTAAAATGAAAGGACAGGTGTACAAAATTGTGGTGAGACCAGCAATGTTGTTTGGTCTAGAGACAGTGTCACTGAGGAAAACACAGGAGACAGAGCTGGAGGTAGCAGAGATGAAGATGCTGAGGTTCTCTTTGGGAGTGACCAGGAAGGATAGGATCAGGAATAAATACATCAGAGGGACAGCACATGTTAGAGGGCAGACTGACATGGTTTGGACATATCCAGAGGAGAGATAGTGAATATAGTGGTAGAAGGATGCTGAGTTTTGAACTGCCAGGCAGGAAGCCTCGAGGAAGACCAAAGAGGAGGTTTATGGATGTAGTGAAAGAGGACATGAAGATAGTTGGTGTGAGAGAAGAGGATGCAGAAGACAGGGTTAGATGGAAGCAGGTGACCCCTGAAGGGAAAAGCCGAAAGGAAAAGAAGAAGAAATATACTGCACTTATTTATTAAATATTTAGTAATTGGATCACTGACAGGCCAATCAGCTGGCCGAGGTGGACATCTAACTGCCTGATTAGCTGAAAATAAAAAAAATCTGATTACAAAAAGAAAACAAGAAAGAAATTTTGTTTGAAAAGAAAAAACAATCTCCTCATTTCAATCTAAATCACACAATCTAAATCAGTGTGTGTGTGTGTGTGTGTGTGTGTGTGTGTGTGTGTGTGTGTGTGTGTGTGTGTATGTGTGCCCAGTGCCCTCATTGTTCCTTAATTCAAGACGAGATGATCATAATCAACTTGTGTTCGGAGGGGTACACCCTGGACTTGTCAGTTTGTCACAGGGCCACACAGAAAGAGAGACACCCTCTCACGCTCACTCATACCTACAGACAATTTAGAGGCAATATGTTAAGGATACTTCACGTCTGGACCCCAAGGAGCAGAGACTGACACAAATGTAAAAATAAACAGTTTTATTGCTCAGGCAAAAACACAAGTGAGCAATGACAACCAAAACAGCAGAACAAAAAAATAACAAAAGTCCACAACACTGGAAAGGGCAGGCAGCTGAGAGAAAACTAGGAACACTAGCATCAGAGAAACAGGACAGAATTATCTTTTAGCCTTATAGAGAAAAGCAGGCCTTTTGAGATGAGGCTGATGAGCAGAGTGGGAGCTGGTGTGCCTCGTCAGCTGCTAGGAGCCAGCCACACCCTCTGCCACAGCTTGACCTGTAAGGAGAAAATGAGCTTTACACAATAACATACCTGCCGAGCATACTAAAAGAACTGGAGTTGGATGTTTTTTGGAGGGAAGAAGCTAGGGAACCAAAAGAGAACCCACACAGACACTGGAAGAACATACCAACTCCACAAAAAGGCCACAGGTGGAATTGAACCAAGGACCTTCTCGCTGTGAGCCAACAGTGCTGTCCACTGTGCTACCCTGCTGCCCATCCATGGATTTCTGTTCAGATAATCATACCTCTGTAATCCATGCTGATTCTGAGCAGTTTTCATTGATTTGCCAATATGTTCCTGTGATGGGATGTGAATATGCCCCATGCTTGACTCCCTGCCTCCATGCCCTTGTAGGTCTTCACCTTTATTTCTCTTTCCTAATTTTGCCTTCTGTATTCACTCATGCTTTTTTTATGTGAATGTGTTGCCATACGCCCAACCTCTGTTTCTTTCCTGCCCTCATACAGCAGTGAAAAAATCAATTTCTTTTCACCCAGATAATCACATCGCCCCTTTTTGTAACTGAACCAAGCTACCTAGTCAGTGGCATTGAACTGGAGTACAATACCCTTCTGAGTGAGTAGGAGTGGATAGCTAGAGGTAGCAGTCAAACTATTTGGATGTAACACTACACTAAATGATTTTTAACAAGTCCTCAAAAGAAGAAAATTACTTTTCAAAAAGCAGATCTTGCAATTTCAAGCTTTTAATTTTAAAAAAGTCTGTTGAGCAATTTGGCAAAGTTATCCTTCTGCCGGTACAAGTAAAAATCTGTCAGAATTCATACAAATCAGTTGATGGCTTATGGACCCTCAACAGTATTTGTTGTGCCTATTTTCTTAAAAACACATAACGCACATATACAATAATGCTGCTTCTCTCATCCCTCTACAATATCCAGGGTATTTGTACTTTATTTTATTACAGTATTAAACTTGCAAAGGCTGTGTGACCTGATGAAGACTTATCAGAAAATGTAAAATTTTCACTAGTCTTTGTCAGCAGGAGAATGCAGTGAATCACAAAGACTGAAAAACATCTGATTCTCTATTTTGTGCACAATGTGTGCATTTGCCTGCCAGTATTTGGCACAGATGGTGTGTGTGTGTGTGTGTGTGTGTGTGTGTGTGTGTGTGTGTGTGTGTGTGTGTGTGTGTGTGTGTGTGTGTGTGTGTGTGTGTGTGTGTGTTGCTGGACTCCAGACCATCTCAGCAGCTGCTAATTACTCTGACAGAAAAATCTCTCGCTGTCTCCTCTGCCATCAATACAGACTTCCACCCTCTCCTGCTATCCTTTCGCTGTGACAATGCAACACCCAAGGCCTCTACTTGTATTCTTCCCTTTTTTTCTTTCTGTCTCTGCAGCCTGTCATATGGAAGCAGTTGTCAGCACCAAGCTGGACCACAATCACTCTTTATTCTATTCTACTTGTATAGGACTTCAGAAAACGGAATAACCAACATTTTTATTCTATTATTCCAAAACTGGTTTGATATAGTAATGCTGACAACTGTACTGCAACTGTAACTTCAAATAATCTCTCTTACATTAGGCACATTAATTTTCTTTACATAAATACTGGCCATATGAAGATTAGGAAATTATCATCATGCTTTTTTTTTGTTTTTGTGAATTTCAAATAACTATTTAAATATTCAATAAAACTAAATCTTGCTGAGACTTATAACACCATCCATAACACTGAAATCGCAAGCACAATGAAGAACTGTATTCCTTTAAAATGCAGCCTCAAGGAGGCCGTGTGAGTTCTAACTGGCTATACTAGAATAGAAGTGATCCAACAAGAGGACGTGTGGTAAGAAGCAGCC
The DNA here is from genome assembly GCF_040054535.1 of Antennarius striatus. NCBI lineage: Eukaryota > Metazoa > Chordata > Actinopteri > Lophiiformes > Antennariidae > Antennarius > Antennarius striatus. Next base: position 19,949,184 of record NC_090785.1, on the reverse strand, counting down.
GTGGGAGGCTAATCATAGCCTAGCAGCTTACCTGCAGTCTTCCCTTTGGAACATTTGAATGCATTTGTAATGATATACTACTATGGATAGTTTAAACTTTTCCTGGCTAGCCATGTGCGTGAAGTTCACAGGTGATCCCTTTACATGTGCTTTTGTCCATTAAGTATGCACTGGGTTGCTCATTCTTTCCTCATCTGCCTCTTCTGGATCCAGATGAGATGACTGGCCATATGTTCCTCTACCTTGGAATAATGGCAGTAAAGAGAAGGCAAGAGCAGAGAGGAGACATGATATCCTGGCAGAGCACCTCTCTGTTCTTTTGCCCTGGGGTGAAACATGTTCCACTTTCCTCCTCTCCCTCCTTTACCCAAAGTAGCAAGATATATTAAAGGAGAGAAAGTAAGAAGAAAAAGTAGGTGTGCTGCCTTGGCACACACTCCACCCTTCTCCTCCCCTTCTGGCTGGCAAGCTATCTGACACAACTCATTACTCATCTCATTACAGTTAGTGCTTAACCTCTGTGAGAGTTTGTGTGTTTTTACAACTGGCCTCAGATCCACTTTTAATTGTATGAACGTGCATGCATCCTCTGATGCATTTTGGTCATACATTACCTTCTGTGCATGTGTGTGTTTGGATTTTTGAGGCACTCCAAGAAACCCTTGAGGATTCGTTCTGGCATGTGTTTGTTTTTAAGCATTTCCTTAGTAGCTGTGCTTGTGTGTTCAGCCTGTGGTGGTATGTCATAATTCACATATGTCATGTTAACAATATCTCCAGGCTCATCTGTACTGTAAGTGTACAGCAGTTTTTACAGTGTCCGCAGACTCGTGTTTAGCATGCTAAGGTAAAAATCCTTCAGGGCTTGAGTTCAGTATAGTCAGAAAAGATCCAGCTTTTTCTTCGGTTATTATTTCATCATTTATTTAGTTATTTATTATCAGAAGAAATCAATAGGCTTTGTTGTTATTTTAGTAATGTATAGCCTTGCAATTCCTGTGTTAATCTCAGTTTACTTGAGTGAAATCCTCTAATTTAGTGGAATTTACTCGTAGAGGGCTGAACCAATCTGCTCTTATTTTAGGACTCCTTCTCAATTTTGTGATCTTTGGTACATAAACTTATGTCAATGAAACTAGAAACTCGTTTGGAACAAGCGTAATTATTCAAGTACATTAGTATGCTGTTGCTGAAACTGACCCTGAATCTGAATCCAATGCATCTGTTTTAGGAAAAACATGCATCCAAGGAATATTAGGTCATGTTGGCCCGTAGTGGCGGCGCACCCAGGGTGCAGCGGCTCTAGACCGACTTTCTATCTGGCCTTTCAATTTCATTGTACCATCCCTGTGTATGATGACAAATATAGCTCTTTGTCTTTGTTTTTAATTATAATTATTGTCTTCAGATTATAATGGCAGACACTGGAAAAATGCTGGAGCATTTGATAATCCAAACTTCTTCACTAGATATTCCCAGTGTCCGGTGGGTGCGTTAAATTCAGTTTTCCACTTGTCTCTTTCTCTTATACGCACCAAATGGTAAGCATTACGCAATCCAGTTTTGTAAAGATGGCTCCTTGGAGCAGCTCGAAGGTGGTGGACATGAGAGGGAGGGTATACCAGTTCTTAATGGTGATGTAATTCAGCCTACAGTAATCAATGCAAGACCTCAGAGATCCATCCGTCTTGCCCACAAATAAGAAACCGGCCCCAGCAGGTGATGACGAGGGTCTAATGATCCCGGCTGCCAGCAAGTCCTCCATACACTTCTCCAAGGTCTGATGCTCTAGACAGGAGAGAGAAAACAGACGGCCCCTAGAGGGAACTCCCCTGGATCTCATGTCAATGGCACAGTCATAGGGCCTGTAATGGGGTAAATTGGTTGCACAAGACTTACTAAAAACAGTTCTTAGGTCCTGATTCACCTTTGGGACCTGATCCAGACAAGGAATCTCCTTTTCTCGAGGAGCATGAATACGATTACTTGCAAGACAAGACAAGACTCCAGACAAGATGGGCTCCATCCCTGTGCATACCTCAGTCCATTTGTCGGTTGTGTTGGTTTAGCCAGAGATGGCTACGATCCCCCCACAGGGGAGTGTAGTGAATTTATCAGGTTGAGCCTGATCTCCTCCTGGTCATTTCCAAAGATGTTCAGCTTAAGGAGAGAGGTTGAGTTGGTGATGCGGTCGATCCTCTAGCCCTTGGGGGAAATCACTACCAGTGGGCGCTCTACCCCTCCAGGGGAATCCTCCATCTGATGGCTTCTCCTTCATCCAGAAGTTGGCCTCCACACCGGAATTCACCCCCGCTCCAGTCTAGAGTGACAAGCAGGCAAGTTCTGTTCTTTGAAGAGGTTTCGACATGAAATGCACCCACTAGTGCTCCTTTCCTCACTGGTGGATGCTGGTTTTTACTGGACACTTGACGGCGAAGTGCCCATACTTACCACATTAAAAGCAGGCATGTTCCTTCACCTGCGGTCACCCACTGCTTGGCTTTTGCAGTGATGTAAGCTACGTGGGATTGGTCTGAGGGGAAAGTTCTGGGCTGGAGACTGAAGATTAATTTGCACTGTGTCAGAAACGTTCGACAGGCTCACCATCATACTTCTCGGGGGAGGAAGGTGGGGTTCAGGTGGAGGAGCCGGAACAGGCTGTGGAGGTTATCCAATCAACCAGTTATCCAATCAGAAAGACTTTAAAGAAGAAAAAAATCATACATTGATGAATAAAACTGCTTATTTTCCTGATACATTAATGAAATTGAACGCCTTATTGTAAAGACTTATTACTCTGTTGTCTTTGTCATAATTGTAACGGGTCAGAGGTAGGACCCACGTACAGCACAGACTGAGACCAGAGCAGGAATAGTCCAACAGTTTATTCGGAGGTTCGCACAGAATGGCAGCAATATTCCAGAAAAACAGTCTCCGTAAACAGGAATCCCAGGTGACAGGTATCAGACAAGGAACGAGCAGGCAGAGTAGTCAAGGACAGAAGGCTGGTCAGTTTACTGGGGCAGAGACGAGGAAGGCTGGTTGAAGACAGGCAGGGTCGTAACCGAGGAAGCAGTCCGGAGATCAACGCGAGAGAGCTATGCATGACACAAAGACAATCTGGCAGAGACTGAGAGGAATGGGAGGGTATATGTACTGAACAGGCAGGTGATAATCAGGTGAGAAAACACAGGTGAAGGCAGTTGCACTGATGAGTTTGGAGTGGAAGGCAGGTAGAGCTGGGCGGATGAGGGGAAAACCAGGAGCGGATTGTGACAATAATTGGTATGGAGGTCAGCTTGTGCCAGTACACATAGATCGTAATCATCTTAACCTGATATAGAAGTCTCATGCAGGAGTTGAATTTACGCAGCACGTCTGGATTTCAGCTTATTTTATATTTCCCACTTGTATTTTTCCAACTGTGCGCACATGCATGATTTAATTCAAGAGATGCAGTTGCCTCCAATCTGAAATGAGTCAAATGTGATTTTTTTTTCCTTCAGGAGACACAATTGAGAACCATTGAGAGCGGCACCGTGAGCTGAAGCTGGTCTTTTTTGGCTCCTGCTGTCATGACAATGTACCCTGATCCCTGTAAAATCCCCATGGGTTCCCTCATATAGTTCCTCCGTTCTCCTTTCTTGTCCAGTCACTAGGAGACTGTACATTGACATGACATTACAGATAATGGGAGGAGACAAATATGCCCTCCTGTTTGTGACTGGAGGAGACATAAGTAAATGTTCAACATCATCCAATCTGACTTCTGGAGTCATGAAAGGAGCTGTTGTAAAACGCCTGTTAAATGTACATCAGACTGTAAAGTAGCTGATTTTATATTCATGCCATGACTGGGGGTTGGTCTAAAAGGGTGAGTGGGCCAGTGAATAATGGCAGTGTAACAATTGAACAGAAAAAGACGGGTATATTAACTTTAATGATTTAAAAAAAATAGGTCGTATCTGTTTGTAAAGTTAAAAAAAATAAAAATAAATAACAGTGACAAGATGCTTATGCTTTAGGGTCAAAGTAAAAAATATTATATGGAGTTCATCCTCTGCAGCCGTAACTCCCCACAGTTGGATTACAATTGTTTTCCAACATATACTGATACTATAAATCATGTATAACAATTATTTTGGCATTGGGGAATTCATTCTCATCAATCTGACCATTAAAAATGTAGTTTTTGAGTAAAGGAAGTAATATTTCTATTAATATCTCAACTGTTTTCATAAATGTAAAGTGGAAGAGAATGTTATTACCTCATGCAGATTCACAGTGCCTAGTGCTTCTGGATGAGATGACATGACTGTGACTAAGGAGCTGAGTCTGTCTTCAGAACAATTATTATTATTATTATTATTTTATACACTTTCTCACACACACACACACACACACACACACACACACACACACACACACACACACACACACACACACACACACACTTCTTGCTGTATCTTACAGCAAGAAGGTTCCTGGTCAGATTCCTTTCTGAGCGGAGTGTGTATGTCCTTCCCTGTGTTGGCATGGGTTCTCTACGGGTTCTCAGGTGATTTAGGTGAATCTAAACTGACTGTAGGTGTGAGTGTGTGCTGGGTAAGCACCACCAGCGTGTGGGGCTTACCCTGCCTCCATATCGTTAGCTGGGATAGGCTCCAGCAACACCCTTGACCCAAAAAGCACATTCCAGTCGTCCCTTCTACAAGCGAAAGGATAGATGGATTGATGGATATCTGGATGGATGTACTCATCAGAATGTATGTCCAAGTCAATCAAACTCCTGTGATATCAAGATATCCAGTCAGGAACCATTAATATTCGTGAAACAAATGGACAGACGCACGTGGAATGGAGAGGCAATAATTAAGTGGGTTTAACAAACCATTCTGTCTCTGCATTTTTTTTTTTTGATTGACCCTTGGTCAGCTTTTGGCAGTTTTACACACAGCACATGAGACAGATGTAATATAGTCTGGAGACTATGGGGAACCTCATGCTGCCTGTAACATTCTACAATATGACCGGTTTGATGGTGGGTCAGTGACGGTCTGGGGAGGCATAACCTTGGAGGGCAAACCTCACAGATCTCCATAAGCTAGCCAGAGGGACCCTGACTGCTGTTAGGTACTGGGATGAGATCCTTAGACCTATTGTCAGACATAAGCTGGCGCAACGGGTCCTGGGTTATTTTTCTTGTATGAAAATGCCCAGCCATATGGCTGGAGTGTCAAAAGTTCCTAAATTATGAAGGCATTGATGCTATTGACTGGCACACCTGTTCCCTAGACCTGAATCCACTCAAGCACCTGTGGGACATCATGTGTCAGAGAATCCACTAACGTCACAATGCACCACAGATGCCCTGATTCAGGTCTGGGAGGAGATCCCCCAGAAGACCATCTGTCATCTCATCAAGAACATGCCTAGATGTTGTGGGGTATATATACACATGAAGAAGAAGAATCATCCTTTATAAGTCCCGAAACGTGAAACTCTCTTTTCACTCACTCATACAGGAGAGACATGCACATACAGTACAGTATATATGTTGTATACAGGCCCCTGAACAAACACAAAACACAATAGGGGCCTGTAGGCATGTAATTAGTGTATATATAGGGAGACGCAGAGTGAAGGGTTGCGTGAGGGATCGTGCCCCAAATGAGCAGCTTGTGGTGGGGATGGCTCGTTGCTGAAGGGCACCTTGGCAGTGGCTGGGAGGTGAGTTGACACCTCCCACAGTCAGCTCACAAAGAGCTGGATGTCTTCACAGTGGATGTCTTTGTGGGAGCGGGAATCGAACCACTGATGGCTGGGCTATGCCTGGTCTTCAAGACATCTGCTCCACCGCTGAGCCACATATAGGCCATACACACTACTGAGCACCATTAGGAGTGATCAATTGGGAATTCACACATGTTTTCTTTTATTTACTTTTATTTTGGGAATGGTTCTGAATCCGGTCTCACATTATTTTCTTTGTTGTTACATCACTTGCTCTCAGCGAATTATACTATGTAATTAATAGATATCTTCAAGTGGAATATTTTCTTGATTGAGATCTGGGATGTATGATTTAAGCGTGCAATTAATTTTTTGTGTAATTTATATGTGTAAGATATGGGACATTCATGGGTTGAGGTGTTGCTCCAGAGGATATTTACTTTTTATAAATACATTATTTCTCTGGTAATTACTCAGGCTTGATTTTGATGGCTGATAGAATATAACCCTGAGTTGCCCTTCCTCTCTTATTGATAAAATAGTAATTGAGTGTTTCTAAGGCTTTGGAAAGAATATTTGAGATCTTGAGTGACGTTGCCTTTGAAGTCATATGTAAGCAGCTATCCACCAGAATTTCTACACTGATGTCTTTTAATGGTCTGAAGAATAATATTGACTGCTGAGTTAGCTAAAGATTTGTGCGGCTCAACACTTAATGTTTGTGTGGAGGTGCATTAGTGAAGAATGCAAGTATGTGTCCCTTCTGCCTCCTTAATTAAAACAAATAAATGAAAAGAAATAATAAAATGGCTGTCATAAAACTGTCCTGTGTATGAAGGCAGCTGCAGCTGGATAGTAAATAAACCAAAACCATGAACGTTGCTGAAAATATTCACCTGGAAATGCTTCAGAGCACACTTTTGTTTGCTTGTTCCCTCCAAAACTAGTCAAAGTCAGCACTCACAAGACATGGCATGTACTTCTGCTGTGATTTCACCATCTATTCTTCTCTCAGATGTTTGAAAAATGCCTCAAATAAATACTGAATGAGCAAACATCGGCACAACTGCTCAAAATATTGGCAGCTATTCAAAAACTAGCCACCACACCACATTTTAGCTGTTTCAGGTTGTCCATTTAAAAGAAAATGTGCTGACAATTATTTTTTTATTTCATAACCATTGTTTTATTTTGTTCCAAATACTGTCATGCAATGGGTTCCTTCCTTTCCTGAAACTAGTTTGTTGTTTTGTTGACAAAGAAAAAGGAAATGAGGAATTCACCCTGTGTTCGTTTTTTAATGTTATTCCATTCATCTATAAGAATTATGCTATAGTTACGTACCTAAATTAAGGGATTTGAAGAGAGGGATGATTAGAAAATCAGCAAGGAGTTTGGGTTTCTCTTTGGGGGTACACCTAATTTGTCAACTTTATGACAGGACTCAAGCAAGCAACAGTGGTTTTAAGGCAAGTTTGGAGATAGTGATTGTTTCTATTGTTGTTTCTATGTGTACTTTTCTGAGAATCCTTGCATTTTAATTGAACATCCATTTTTGACATGATATGACTTTGAAATATTTTTTATACTTACCCAATACACTCTGATACCAGGATAACACCATTGTTCAAATCTGTGAGGAATGTTTTACAGTAGTTCAGTCGCTCTTTGGATAAATGCAGAATGTGGGCTGAGTCTTATCAATGCTTTTAATTTACACTCCAACTGGATGTAAAACGAAAAGCAAAGAAAAAAAAGGTGGATGTTTAATATTGACCTTTAATTGTGATTTGTTTGATGATAATATCTGATCAGAGATGTTTGAAGAAAATTTTATTCTTGGCTTAATGTAACTTTTGAGAGAATTTCATTGCCTCTGATAGACTGAATGAAGTGTAATTTGAACTAATTACTATTGTATATACCAGCTGCATGAGGGCGGCATGGTCACACAGTTTGTAGCGCTGTTGCCTCACAGAAAGAGGGTTCTAGGTTCAGTTGCTGAATGTAGTTGCATTGACTATATTGAAAAATGCTGATGTGTAGAAGCAATACTGCAGCTGATCAGACCACAGAGGCACAGAACCAGCTTTCATTATACTATCAGTGCTGACAAGGTTTACAGCGTCTATTCTCAATCCACCTGCAGTTCCATCCAGGGTTTGTGTTCGGATTCTATCTTCATTATTCAAATGCAAACTTCCTGAACGGACTAGTCAAGGCCACTGGATACTGTCTTCCAAGATGGGACCCAAAAAAAAGTGCCCCATCAAATTTGCTCCTTCATTCACAGGAAGGAGTTAAGACAGTCTCTGGGTGGCACATACAGTGGACAAAGATATCTCCAAGACTCTGTGCTTCTTCACTTTATGGGTCCATAAAGTGTAAAATTTGTGATAAAACAAATGTCTTCCACATTTGATTGACCTTTGCTCAAATTTTGTTAAAACAAGATGACATTTCAGGAGTTTTTCAAGCCTCAGGGATGTTAGGAAAAGCCTGACTTGACAAAGTGTGCACATGAGCAGTGATGTAGTTTTGTTACAAAGTTGTGTAAAGAGCTGATAAAGATGTGTGACCAGTCAGCAATCAATTTGGAGATCACAGTCATGTTCTAAATCTTATTGGATGTCAGGGTTGGTTTATTTTAATTATGAGCACATTATGGTTCTGTATTTAATTAGTTATTTTCTATTTTTATTTAAAAAACTGAGTTTTCCACATGCAACACAAGTTATTTATAGGTTTACTTTATACCATTAAGTGCCTCATGTGATCTACTTTCATTGAGTTGCTCTCTTCCCCACACCTGTCAAGGAATGCATCACACAGCTGGGTATTGTTACGTTCATTGTGCGCCTGCCATGTGTAGGATAACAAATAATTTTCCTCAGACCTTATCATGAGGTCATAACTTTAAGTAAAAAGAAAAAAAGTGTATGAATTAAAAATTATGAATTAAGAATGTCAAAGTCTGGTAGTAATTAAAAAAAAAGTTTTAGAAATTAAGATGTAATACAGTTGTTGTTGTTGTTGTTGTTTTTTCTTTTGCTTTTCACACACTAGTTTTTTCTTTGTCTTTAATCCACATACTGTTATCCTGTGGACACTGCACCAACCTGAGAGAGCCTTCTCCACACATACCGAAATACTTTGCTTCATCAGTCAGGGCAGTCATTACAACACAGTGCGATCACCAAAGCCATAAACCCGGTAAAGAACATGGTTACCTGTGAGGTGAACGGTTGTGCCAACACAACAGGACATAAACACAAAGACAAGGACCTATCTTTCTTCAGAATACCTTCTGGGAAGCTAGGAAGGAAATGGAGAGCAAGGATAACCAGGGTAAAAATGACCAAAGATCCGAGAATCTGGAAATTATCTGGGTGCTCATGACAAAGAGATTTGAAGGTAAAATCATTTTCGAACAACCCATATTATTTATTATGAATTCCCAAGGTTTAGTGGAAAATACATTCATGTCTGGAGCTACTGGAGGTATTGCAAAAATGTTTTTATGGCCAGATTATCATACGATTATGGCACTCACGAAAAGTAAACATATCAAAAGTGATAGACAGGTAATTTTTCTAAAAAGATATGTGAAACTGAAACAAAACATACAAAAACAACATGTCAGGCCCTGATCCTTATATATTCCTAAATACAAGACACATTAATATAAAATATATTTGTTATTAATTCCACACAGTCCAACAGTGACGAATGGTGGCTAGCTCAATGCTAACATTATATAGAAAATCCCAATGACGGGCTAGAGCTTTAGCATCGGCAGCGCGATTAACTTTCGCACACACACAGTAAACCAAAATGGGACATTATAACTACTTGGATATCTCTGTCAGAATCTGATTCAGATGAAGCTACCTGGAATGAGTCGCTAGTTGTCCAAACTCTCATCCTCTGCATACATCGGTTGATAATTATACAGGATAATTACACCCCAGGGGGGTTCACAGAGGACCCGTCGTCAGTATCAGATGATAATGATGACATGATTTTAGACAATATCCTGATCAATAATGGGGAAAATGTCGGTTCGTGACCTTGTCGCTTGCTTTATCGGCATTGATATGGATTCACCCCGATGTCTACAATTGTGTCACTTCCGCTGTCATGACGCGCTCTGTAATTTATGATAAATTTTGTTTTCTAAGTCCCCATTGCTCATAAAAAAATAAAAATGCCACCAAGCCTTTTTTTTTACTTATGTACTTCAAATACAGACCTGGCTTACTGTGACTTTACTGTCCCTTTAAATTTTGACTGTTTTTTATTCAAGAAAGCACACATTGTCACTTGGTTTTTCTCCAACTTTTGCATCTTTTTTTGGAGGCATGGTGATAATCAATCAATCAACCTTAATTTGTATAGCATTTAATCACATCAGCAGACATTTCAAAGCACTTCAACAGACAGAGAAACCAAGCATAGGTTTCTCTGCACAATCATTCGACATTTGGAGATATGAACAAACATGCGGCGCCATATCATGTCATTGATGTTTGATCTCGCTTGAGAAACTCGCGGGTGATCAAAACGTAATGGCAATTTCCAAGTTCAAAATATAAGTGGAGAAATGGAAAATTGTGAATATTTTTGTTGAATGAAAGAGCTTTAAAGCTTGCGTCCAAGGGACACACAATGTTTGACCATGTTGCGTCCCTGTCAAAAAATATGCATAAAAGATGCAAGGACGCACACAAACGAGAACATTGTATTGTGCATCTCATATTGCTACAAATATGTTAACATGACCATTATTGAATGGTGCTGAATTGACAGTTGTGCCAACAGCAGTCTTTGAAATCATGGCAATGAGATCTGACTCATAGATGTTGGATCAAAAGTGGTATATGGGTCATGCTGAAGGGTAGCTTTACTCAGACTGGCAGTAAACAATACTGTCCAAAGCCCTTTAGACTTCCTAAATGAAGATTGTTGAGTGACAGTAGAGCTGGCAATTCTTTAGTTTAGTTTAGGCATGGCTTGGTTAAACACACACACACACACACACACACACACACACACACACACACACACACACACACACACACACACACACAAAACTACATACTATTGGTTTCACATATTTTCAGATCTTGGGTTTGACGTGTTCATATTCATACTTTTTATTGATCATTTTATTACATCCTTTTCTTCTGCCATTATTGTGGTTTCCTTAGTGCAGTACCATCATATAGACCCGGTCTTTTCATACAGAAAGAAGGCAAACCATGACACTGCTGCAGTATATAGTATATTCCTACTGAATTGGAAGGTAGATGACCAGCCTTGGCATGATACTGGGATGAATGATGTGATCTCTGTTCAAAGTGTTCCCCCTTTTTTCAAAGAGAGAAAGAGTGTGTGTGTGTGTGGGGGGGGTATGGAAAGACAGATTGTAGGAAAAAATGAGATAGAGACGACGCTTTCTGCTTTGACAGCTCATATTGTATCACTTTGATTCCAGCTTGACTCTGATTGATAGCATAATCACAATATGGATATGAGATATTTACATAAGGCAGGCACAATTATTCATAGCCAGATTCTCCTCACTGAGCACATTACCCCAAAGCACCTCATAAAGCATGTTGTCTGAATGAGAACGTTAAATGCTTCTGTATACATGCAACCACTGTGGTGAAGTTTATCACATGTGAGTGAATGGACTTAGAGGCTCTTGTAGATGTATGTGAGATAAATACCCCTGGAACTGTTTCTTACTTTTTTTTGGAAAAGCTGTGTTTCAGTTTTGGCAGATCTTAGCATTTTATTTTGTCAAAGCATCAAAGGGTTAATGCATAACTTCAGTCTTAAAGAACTGTTGTTATGCTCACTTCAGTTTACATAGCACTGAAGACGGTTTACTTGTTTACATAAGGCCAGCATTAATAAAATCCTGCTGGATCATGAATTGATTTTGGCCCATGAAGTCCTGAAACCCAGTCAACGCACAGCAATGTGCTCTTTTGGGTTGGGGAGAAAGTGAAAAATGTCAACTTTCCAAATGTCAGTCCTCACAGAAGGTTAGCACAGAGCAGCGGGCAATTATTTAGTCTTTGTGATATTCAACAAGCCTGTCCTTTGGTTGCAGGGTCACTATGAAGACCTGATCTGACATCATTTATATTGTTTTAAATTGTACAGACATAATGAGTCACTTCTCTACATGTAAATGTTGTTTTGGCTGTAGAGAAATGTATCAGCAGAGAGTTTTACATCTGTTCTGAACAGTGATAACCATGATTAGATAGCAATTCACATCAAGCTGCTCAATTGTAACACCCAGTTATCTTTGAACAGCATCAGTTCACAGTATGTATGTAAACTTCAACCCAGCAGCCACTGGCAAATATCACAATCCAGTGAATTCACAATGTTGCAATCATTCAGCTTTTGGAGTGAGTGTATGTTAGCATTACTTGTGCTGATAAATAAACCTTAATAGTAAAAGCTGTACAATTTATTATGACCAGTGTTATTCCAGGTTATGTATGACAGCAAAGCAGGATATTTTTTAACAATGATCCATTTAAAAACATATAAATAGCCAAACGTTATATATGTTTACCTATACTGCAATTATTGACTGACAAAATTGAGGCGTAAGGTAGGAGATTGTGACTTTACATTAGATAAATCATTAAATAGAATGGCAAATCAGTCCTTCGACTGATGAAGGAGAGTCTCGGGGAGTCTGGTTCCATTTCATTTGGTTTTAGATATGGTTTGGATTTTGGCAGGGGTAATCATACACTTTATTTTTTGTAAGAACAATGACTTAGGCATTTATTTGATCTGTCCTCAGAGTGGTGGATCATCAGCAATTAATGACTTCTGTCTGCTTCATCAGCTAATGATGTCTCACTCTTCTGGATTGATCAGGGTGTTTCTGTCATACTGCACATTTATTATCGGTAATGTTATTATTATTATAATTATTATTATTGTGTGTTTAACTGTACATGCGGTATCTAATGCTTCGTCTGTTTGCTCCTGGGAGACGTCCTTCTGCTGTAGTCTTCCTGAAGTTTCTCCCATCCATTTTTTTTCCCTGTTCAAAGGGTTTTGGGGGGACTTGTTCCTTATCCAATGTGAGGGGTGTACTTCTCGTAGTACACAAAGGTCAGAGGGATATCGTCTATGTGCAGATTGAAAAGCCCTTTGAGACATTTTCTGTGAATCTGGGCAATATAAAAATAAATAAACTTGAAAAACTTGAAACTTGAAGCAATTTTTTCACTGAAAAGTCAGCAATGACAGACAAACATGGAATGTAACCTGATTACTTTGGGCTTGTCACACGAGGAGGACAGGCTGACGAGGGGAAATTAACACATTTGGATGACTACAACTCCAAGAAAAAGAAAGATGGAACCCAGTCACCATATTTGGATAGAGATGGTGTTACCACTGCTCTCAGTCACTTTCTGTTGGACAAAGTTTCCACATAGACGGGAACCCTGTAATTGACAACTGCAGGATTGAGTAGAAATGAAGAATGGTAGCTAGGTTTTTCTAAATCTTACTCCAACACAGAATAAACACAAATCAACTGTCCTGTTTTGACATTTTCCAAGATACTTGAAGAGAATACCCAATGTTTCCTGGTATGTCACCTGATGTTTGTAAGCAAGGTCATGGTGAGCATTTGTGTTGCTGCCTGGGGAAAAAACAGGCAGCAACACAAGAATGACTTCACGGTGCTACCACCAAATAAAAGACCTTCACTTTCCATCTTCAACTTAACTCTGCTTCTTTTTTCTTTCATTCATTATTTTCAAATGTTCCTTTCTTTGTAACTTATTTAATCCTGTTTCTTCTATTTTCCTACATTCCTTATTACTCAGCTTCCACCCCAACATGAAAAGGCCAGTCTTCTCTAACATGAAATGAAATAGTGGTAAATTAGCTGTTAAATTAGTTGACGAGTGATGCAGACAACGGCTTTCTAAAGGAACATTTATTACCATTTAAATGATGCTACTAAATGCCATCATAGAGTGGAAATGGGAATCTGTGGAGATCACTTAGATCATTCACTGAACAGGTGGTGCTGCATTTGTTACCACACACTTCATGCCTTGTGTGTGAGTGTGTGTGTGTGTGCGCGCGTGTGTGTGTGTGTGTGTGTGTGTGTGTATGCGTGTGTGTGTGTGTGTGTGTGTGTGTGTGTTTGTGTGTGTGTGTGTGTGTGTACATGCAGGGAGTCTGTCGAGAAAAAAACAACAATCTGTAGCCGACTATATATGTGTATAGATAGATAGACAGATAGATAGACAGATAGATAGATAGATAGATAGATAGATAGATAGATAGATAGATAGATAGATAGATAGATAGATAGATAGATAGATAGATAGATAGATAGATAGACAGATACTTTAATGATCTCAAGGGAAATTCACACACACACGCACGCACACACACACACACACACACACACACAGGTAATCCTCAACATACAATCATTCGACATTTGGAGATATGAACAAACATGCGGCGCCATATCATGTCTTGCAGTTCCTATTTCTGCCACAACCCCCGCCGAGCTGCACCGCTGCATTTGTTGATTTCCAGCTCTCATCTCCAGCTGGTTCGGTGTGATATGGAGGAGCAGCGGCTCTACTTTGAGCTACTCCCAGGTGACTGATCTCCTCACCCTATCTCTGAGAGTGTGCCCAGCCAGTCTACGGAGAAACTCATTTCAGCTGCTTGTATTCAGGACCTTGTCCTTTCGGTCATGACCCAAAGTTCATGAAAATAAGTTAAAGTTGGAATTTAGACTGACTGGCAGATCGAGAGCTTTGTCTCTTGAGTCAGTTTGTTCTTTACCACGACACACCTATAACACGACTGCATCACTGCAGAAGCTGCACTGATCCGTCTGTCAATCTCATCTTCCATCTTTCCTTCACTCGTGAACAGATATGTTGTCAGGGGTTTTATGCTCCTGGTAGGGTCTCCCATGGCAAAAAGGTCCTTGGTGACGGGACAGACTCAGAGCAGTTGAAAACCCCCTGTTCATGGAGAAGTAAATCAGAGAAGTAAATCCAGGACTGTGAAAGGGCAACATAGGTGATACCCACGATGGCTACAGGTACCTTGGTATCCCACAGGCGAATAAAAAACTTGAGGACACAAGGAGTCAACCAAAACCAAGTACCTCCAAAGAGTAAGCCAAGTCCTGAAGAGTCAGCTAAATCTTCCCCTTCTTTTCCTTTCGGCTTTTCCCTTCAGGGGTCGCCACAGCGAATCAATTGCCT
This sequence comes from Antennarius striatus, assembly GCF_040054535.1. Taxonomy (NCBI): domain Eukaryota; kingdom Metazoa; phylum Chordata; class Actinopteri; order Lophiiformes; family Antennariidae; genus Antennarius; species Antennarius striatus. The sequence goes on along the minus strand of NC_090785.1, from coordinate 19,934,155 downwards.
CCATCTAACCATGTCTTCTGCATCCTCTTCTATCACACCAACTACCTTCATGTCCTCTTTCACTACATCCATAAACCTCCTCTTTGGTCTTCTCCTAGGCCTCCTTCCTGGCAGTTCAAAACTCAGCAACCTTCTACCAATATATTCACTATCTCTCCTCTGGACATGTCCTCAGGAAGAGTCAGCTAAATATTGAGAACATAGACCGATGAAGAGACTGTACACTAAGCAGAAAGAGCGAGGCCAAGGACTAGTGAATGTCATGCTCACAGTGCAGGATGAAACATTGAAATTAATACATACATAAGAATACATTGAGAAAATGCACCTGTAGAATATGTAGAAAGTTAAGGCTAGCCTTCGCCATGATAGTGGAAGAACTCAGGGAAGTAACCCCAAAATTGAGAGAGTTGCTCCAACACATACCAAAAACAACATCTGAGGTCTCAGTCCAGATGAGTACAGTCCTATGAAGATACTAGACAGGACCCCTGAACTCCCAGGCCTGTCACACATTGTGTCTAATAGTTTCTGTTTGTTTTCATTTTGCTAACATATCATGTCATTCCAGATCCTGCCTTTATTTGCAATCAGTTCATTCCCATCACCTGCCTTTTCTCCAAACACATGCAGGCACTCCCCAATCTGCCTCCACCCTTCATATACCAGCTCAGCCTTCTGCTCTCTGCCAGGTTGTTTAGTGTCCGCCCTGACTCTCCAGCCTACATATCCTGCCTGATCCTGACCGTGTTTGAATCCCTTTTGCTCTCTTGAACCAGCCTGTTGCCTTCTCCTCGTCTGATCTGTCTGCCTGGTTTGTTGATTACTTGGAACCTGAACCCTGCCTGTACTATTAAAGGGGCAGAAGTGGCTCAGTGGTAGAGCGGGCCCTAAAGCTGGATGTCCTATGATTGAAGGTCGGCAGTTTGATTCCCGCTCCTGCCAAAAAACACGTGGAGTGTGAGCTGACAGTGGGAGGTGTCAGCTCACCTCTGGAGCACTGCTGAGGCACCCTTGAGCAAGGCACCGTCCCCCTCACAAGCAGCTCCACAAAGGGGGCTGCCCGCCACTCTACCTCCCTTTGCATACCAACAGGCACCCTTGTGTGTGTGCGTGTGCTACAGGGGCACACGCACAACTGTATTCAGCAATCTCTATGCATGTGTTTGAGCCACTAGCGTGTGCATTCTTGATTTCCCTTCGGAGATCAAATCAGTATATATATTGACAAAAAAATGTTTTAACCCTTTTTGAGACTTTACCCATCTGCTACTCCGTTGTGCTTTTGGGTTCCTCTTGCCAGTCGTGTTCGAGCCCTGACAAGGCCTCTGATAGAGGACCCGAGGTTGAGGATGACATAGATATTACTCTACAAGGGTGAGTGGGATGTGTGTGTGTGTGTGTGTGTGTGTGTGTGTGTGTGTGTGTGTGTGTGTGTGTAAATGTGTATACAGTGTGCCCTCGCGCATTCGCGCATCAACACTTGCGACTTCACTGTATCATGGATTTTTGGTAGGCACTCACATGATAGCGTATGCACATTCTATTGGCTGACGGCATCTGGAAGTGCGCTTCCTTCTGTGAGTCTCGGACTTAAGTGAAACACAAAAGTGCTTTAAACAGTCGATAAGAGTGTGGGGAAAAGTAATACAGATAGGTGGTGGTTAAATGTCAGTATGGGGAGGGTCATAAACATTTAACTTACTGTAAATAAGAAGATAAATTGTCGCTATATCGCAGAATTTGTTAATCGCGTGTGGTTCCTGGAACACATTAAAGGCAAGGAACGAGGGCAAACTGTATATATATATATATATATATATATATATATATATATATATATATATATATATATATATATATATATATATATACTGTATAATGTTGAGTCTAATAAACAAGTGTCTCTTCCGTGCAAATTGTAAATATTTATGATCATTTATTATTTAGTGTCAAAACAGGGCGGCCACAGGAGAGCATAATTCAATGTATGTTGACTCGAAGGCAGCTGGTAGCAAGACTTCAGCATAAATATCCATGAGCATCATGTTTACATAAGCTGTACAACAGTCATTTTGAAGTGATTTGGCAACTTCATCTCTACTTCAACAAATTATTTACTGATTTAAATTTCAGACGAGTTCAACATGTTAAAAAAAAATGTCCTGTGAGAATAAACTTTTGTCACTGGCTGAGAAGTCACAAAACTGTTGTTACTGATGCTGCTTTCACTTCATCTTTGTACTTACCATTTTATTTTTAGCAGTGGCGGGCCGTGCATTCAGTGACATCATATTTATTTCTACCTAAAATATGCATAATATATCAGTATAACATCAGTATGACACCAGGGTTTGAGAATCCACACTTATACATTACACCACCCTTAATATAGGCTATTCAAGCAACACTTAGTTTCCGGAGCATTTAAAATAAATTATTTTTAGTATTTTTGACATTTTAACCTTGTTACCAATGACTTAGATAATTAACATGACAAAAACCTTAAAAAATACAAATACAATTTTTACACTCACCAACGTGGAGTGTAAATGCCTCTTTATTTAAAAATGAAATCCATTGTTCTTACTTTGAAAAACTTCCATAGCTCTGTAAAACAATTTATCGTTGCTTTTCAGATCCATCAGCAAGTCTTTCTCTCTGGACATGGAGGCTAATGCTGAAAGCCACGTCTGTACAGTTGTATTTCTGGCATATGTTTTTAGACGCTTTGATGCAGATGATGAACGTTCAACAGAAGCAGTGGACACAGGGATGTTTACAGCGAAAGAGGCCGATGCATAAATCGCCCCATAATCTCACTCAGAATTTTAATCCAAAGAAAATCAAGGAGATCAGCGGGACTTTTCCCTTCAAAATCAGCCATTGCACACATTACAGACAATTCTAATTTAAGTCGGGAAAATCAAACAATATTCCATGGCTGTGCATTAAGCTGGAAAAGGCTGCTTACGGAAAAGTTTCCCTATAGGTGTGAAAGTGCTTGGGGTCGAGGAGGGGGAGAAACATCAACACATTTTGGTCCCTAAATCGATTCCGTATCTGGAACAAATGTTGTCTAGGATGCTGTCTTGGAGTTTTTGGTAGTGTGCGCGAAAATCTTCGTGCCCTGCGCCCCGGCCTCTGCGCACAGCTGGAACACCTGAGACGCATACCGTTTCTTCATATATGTCACTGAATTTTCTCTTTGCTTGTTCAACTGAGTAACAAAACTTGTTCACCCTTGTCAAGCAGAATTGTACATACAGTGTTTTTGTCTGTAGTATTACGAAAAGCACATCAGCATGTTCAAAAATCCCATTGAATGTGTTGAGCAAAAAACAAAACTCAAAATCCTCCAGACGTGCTTTAAATCCATCTGCAGAAAGTAGTGCCCTCATTATCGTGGTCTAATATATGACCAGATATACCTCTTTTCCTCCTTCAGCCATCGTGGGTAGCCGGCAAATGTTCTGGTTCATAAAAGATGTATAGCAAAAAGACAAATGAAACGTAAACTTGCAAGTTAGGTTTGAGGTAGCAAGTTAGGTTTACTCCACAAACCATTGGAGTCATGTGTCCGAGCAGCAACGCTGTCCACCACTGCCCTCCAATGATTTATTTGCACCAGCAGGTGTCAGTGTCATAGAAGGCTTCTAAAAACCTGCATGAAGGGCCTGAGGTCTCAGTCTGCGAGCTGATTGATCCAAGCGCTGTAAACTGAACAGGCTGTGTCCATTCACTTGCAGCAGGCAGAACTATTACTTTTGATTCTGAAGAACTTGGCAGATTTCATGGTACCTGACAACAATAGCTAGCTGAAATATGATTGGATAAAAGTTTTTATCCAACTTTTTAAATTGATTTAAAAAAAAAAAAAAATACAAAATAATGTTACAATTTCATTTAAAAATATTTATGAATATTTGTGTTTTACTGAGTATGTTTTAGGCCAGCAGAGAAGGCTTTGCTTGGCCCTGACAGCCCGCGTCTGATTTTTAGTGAAGCCACGCCACAACAACAGACTTATGAAAGACAAGAAGGACCACAACAGAGTGGGAAACTTGGAAAAGCCCATTGCTGACTAAAGCATCAGGTAGACTGAATGCACCAAAAAGATCTGTAGGGACTCCAAACTGCACATGAGGCACAAATCATTCACAGCGGCCGATGGGCAGGTCTTTGTCTTATACAAGGTCAGAATGGGTAGGTGACATGTGGACACACACACACACACACACACACACACACACACACACACACACACACACACACACACACACACACGGAGGGTGTAACTGTGTTTTGGACATGACATGTACAGTATGCTTGTTACTCCATACATTTCCATCTTCTTGTCCCAACATTCCACATGGGAATTCAGTGAAAAGGCGTTTTACAGAGCTGCTACTGTAAAAGCCCTGAAAAGGGAGTAATTAGCTTAAGCATACACGGACACAAACGCTCTCATGTCGGAAGTGTATTAACTGAGAGGAGAAAGAAAAGCATACAAAATCACCACTCCACAAACGACAATGTATTACATGTGGTCAGCAAGCTAGCTCACTGGTCGTTATGCAACCAACTTAATTTTCTCATAACACACGAACATGCCGCAATACAAACATTTTCCAGAACAAGTTTACACATCCATCCAACATAATCACCAGAATAAAATGTGAATAGAAGGGAGCTCATACCTGAAAAGGGAGTAATTTGCTTAAGCATATAGTCAGTCATGGCCATCTCGTAAAACGAGGATCCATTCTCATTCTTTATTCTCCTTCGGGACTAGTTGGCCTAGCTGAGCTCTCCGTCTGTGTGCCTGCTGATGACTGTGTAGTCCAAGGTGTGAGTAGAAGAGCCGGGGGCTGTCTGTACATGGAAGTGTTGGAGGTCGACGGGGGAGCGCCAGCCATTGATGCCTTAGCTGGTGCTTCTTATCTGCTGCTTGTGCTCGATTGGTCTCAAGTCTCTGAACACCATTGGCAATTGTACCACGCCAGACCGAGCGGTCCACTGCCATGGCCTCCCAGCTGTCCACAGGGATACTGGTCCTCTTTAACAGTTGTTTGAACTGGTCTTTCAACTGTTTCGTAGGTCAACCTTGCAGCCTAGAGCCGTGGGCCAGTTCGCCAAACAGGGTCTGCTTGGGGAGGGATGAGTCTTCCCTGCGATATATATGACCAAGGAAACGCAGTTGGTTCTTGGCGATGATCGCTTCCATGCTTGGGAGGACAGCACGTGTTAAAACATCATTGTTGGTGATGTGTTCTTCCCAGCCAATTCCCATGATTGCCCTCAACTTCTGCTGGTGAAACCTCTCCAGGGTTCTGATGTTTTTGCAGTAGAGGGTCCAGCTCTCTGACCCATAGAGAAGGGGTGGAATCACAACTGCTCTGTAAACACCAACCTTGGTTTGTGCTGACAGACCATGTTGTGAAAAGACACGATGGCAGAGTTTGCCAAAGGCAAGATGGGCCGCGCGAATCCTGTTATTGAGGTCATCGCTGGGGTCGTTGGTATTGTTGAGCATAGACCCGAGGTAGCAGAATCTGCGAAGCTGCCCTACCGAGTTGCCGTGGATGGATATGTCAAAAGGCTGGAGAGGATGCGCTGGGTGTGATTGCGCAAGGACCTTAGACTTCCCAAAATTTACCTCCAGACCTGAACTCATATGCCTCCACTAAGGCATCAGTACTGTCCTGTAGCTCAGCAGGGGAGGAGGCTGGGGTACTGCTGTCGTCAGCATACTGGAGTTCTGAGACATTCATCTCAGATGTCTTTGACCGGGCCTGCAGACGACGCAGGTTGAAGATACCACCATCTGTCCGGTATCTCATACACACTCCAAGATGTGGGTGAGGCGTATTTACGCGCAACAGAACAGCTGCAAGGTACAATGAGAAGAGCGTTGGCGCGAGGACACATCCCTGTTTAACCCCGGTAGCAATGGGGAATAATGGTGAAACAGAAGCACCATGGATGACAGAGCCCCTCATTCCTTCATGTAGTCCATGCACTAGTTGGACATAGTGTTGGGGGAAGCCAAACTTTTCAAACACACCCCAGAGGGCAGCACGGGGAACGGAGTCAAAGGCCTTGTACAGGTCAAAGAAGATCATCGACATGGGTTGCTGTTGTTCCCTGGCTTTTTCGAGTAGCTGCCGAGCACAGAAGATCATGTCTGCGGTTCCACAACCTGGTCGAAAGCCATACTGAGACTCTGGGAGCACTGATTCACTGAGGTCAAGAAGGCGTTTATGGATTCTGGCAAAAATCTTCCCAGTGGTGGAGAGCAGGGAGATGCCACGGTAGTTTCCAAAGGCAGAGTGGTCACCTTTCTTGAAAATGGTCACAATGGTTGCATCCCTTAGATCTTGGGGGACATGCTTGGATTCCCTGATTGAAAGGAAGAGGAAATGGATCTTCTTCAGGAGACAGTCCCCACCATGTTGGATCAGTTCAGCTGCTATGTTATCAGGGCCAGAAGCCGTGTTGGGCTTCATCCGTTTTATCGCTTCCTGAGTTTCTTCGACGGAGGGCGGGAGACCCATCCATGATTTAATTGGGTCCTGTGGGATCTCACGGATGAAGTCTTCTGAAGCTTGGGAAGGCCAGTTCAGGAGGTCTTCGAAGTGCTCTTTCCACCGAGCCAGAATGGCATCTTCATCCTTCAGGAGTATCTCACCATTGGCAGAGCTTAGAGGATGTGACGTGGAATGTGCCAGTCCATAGATGGTGCGGACGGCTTGGAAGAAGTTCCTTGTCTCATGTCTATCGGTATAGCCTTGGATCTCCTTGGTTTTCTCCAACCACCAGTCATTCTGAAGCTTACGGATGGTACGCTGGACTGTAGCCTTGATCTTACGAAAAGCAGCTTCCTTGCTTTTAGATGTTGGCTGGGTTTCCCATGCAGAGCGAGCCTTCCGTTTCTCATCAATGACAGCACGTATTTCAAGGTTGCTCTCGTTGAACCAATCTTGGTGGCGCCATTTTATCAGGCCAATGGTCTCACGTGCAGTTGCGGTGATGGCATTCTTGATGGCACACCATGAGGCCTCAGGCTCTGAGGTGTCATAGTTGATGCCCAGGTGAAGTTGAGACAGAGAAGAACAGAAATTAGCTGACGTGCTTGGATCCTTGAGTGCGGAGACGTCAAACTTCTTTCTGGGAGGGTTTGCATGCAGTCGAGGTTTTGGCTTCAGGGAAATTCGCAAGGAGGAGAAGATGGGACGATGGTCAGTCCAGCAATCATCAGCCCCTCTGAGGGCCTTGGTGATCAAAACCATGCCTCGATCCTCCTTTCGAGTAATGGCATAGTCAATCAGATGTCACTGGCGTGAGCGCGGGTGCATCCAGGAGGTCTTGTCCCTGTTGCGGAGCCGGTAGATGGTGTTGGTCATGCACAAATTAAATTTTGCACATAAACCAAGAAGTAGCAAGCCGTTGGCTTGCCAATACCCTGGTTCCTGATGATGCCATTCCAGAGTTGATAATCTTTCCCTACTCGTGCATTAAAATCTCCCATGAGAAACAGTTTGTCGTGTGCCGGCACAGCAGAGAGGACTGTCTGAAGAGAGGCGTAGAAAGATTCCTTCACATCAACATCAGAGTCCAGAGTGGGGGTTTAAACACTGATGATGGAGATGTGTCCATGCTGGAGAGAGATGTGAAATGTTGTAATTCTTCCGCTGACGTGTACAGGGAGCAGGTTGTGCATTCTCACTAGAGAGTTATGAACAGCACAACCGACTCCGTGAAGGCGAGGCTCCTCTGCGGTTTTCCCCTTCCAGAAAAACGTGTATTCTGCTCCAGTTTCTCAGATTTGGCCTTCATCAGAGAGACAGGTCTCACTCAAGGCTGCCACATCGATGTTATATCAGGCAAGTTCCATTGTGACAAGAGCAGTTTGCCCATCTGGCCGACTACTGTTGTTGGGGTCCATGAGGGTGCGAATGTTCCAGGAGATGAGGCAAAGGGATTGTGGTTTCAGGTTCCTTTTTGTGTTCTGACCGCGGTGGGGGTGAGTCTGCCGAGCGCGGTGTGGTGGGGGTTTCATTTTTCTTAAGGACAGGACACAGTGTTAAATACAAGATATTTATTTGTCAATTCAAATCATGTATTGGTTGAGTAGCAGTACAATAATATCATCAATAGGTTGAGTATGAGTCCAATAACATCATCAAAAGGTTGACAGACATACAGGTTCAACAAACAGACAAGTTCAACAAATACTTATCTAAGAATGATGAGAGCTCTGGAGACGATGAAAACAAAATCCTCCGGAGTGTTGTTGCAGAGTACTCTGGGTAGATGAAAACTTCAAATACAAACTAAAATAATGAATCACATCTCTTTTTATACTCTAAAGGCATAACTATGGGAGGTGTGAATGAGTTGTTTAACTTCGTTCCCTCTGCTCTCCACTAACCTTTCCCCCATTTTCAGTAGGTGCATCATGACCTCAAGAAGTTAGCAGAGACGTCTAGTCGACAATTTCACAAGGCTGAGGACATAACCTAATCAGTCACGCGGACATTTAGTGCAGACAAAATTATTAACAGATACTGACATTTACGCAAACACTTCTAAAAACAGATTAGATTCTTGCAGAATCTTTCATGACCTCGAGACTTCCTGGGGCCATTTCTCCCAAGTGCTGAAAGATTTGACACACACACACACACACTAGATTTTTGGGTCAAGAAATGATATTATTTTATTATATTATTATATTATTTTATTGTATTTAAAAACTTTCCACCACATACCCCCCTTCCATGGCTTTTAAGCCATGGACCAAGACTTGGAATTTTAATAAAATGAAACAATCCAATTTTTAACAAAGATGGCGCAGATCTATGGCTACTGTCTCACTATTCTTCACTACAGATGGAGGCGAAAACCCCTTGGGGAAAAATTCCTCTGTGACCCTCACTGAGCGATCGCTTTCTTAGCCTGCAGAGAAGACAATCCAAAATTAGTAGCCTCCAAAACATATGAACATGACCCTTTCATCTATAGATGTATCATTGCTAAATTTTTAAAATAATTCATGATTCATTTTATTTCATTATTAAAAAAGATTTTTAAAAGGTTTTAAACAACTGATCAATCAAGTAAACACACTTCTAATATGAATAATGACATTCTGATTACTAAAAACAAAGATTATTGAAAAACTGAACAATATGTAGTAGTGAGTTTATGAATTATCACTGAAAAAATTCTTGGTGACACAAAGTTATCAGTCCTTCACAGTGTTCTCGTCCCGTACTTGGCTGCATGGCAATAAGGACATTCCCCCAGAGCCCAACCCCTAATGGTGTGAGGATCTCCCTGCTTCACTGACATTGAGACGAGTGGAATCTATACATCCCACCCCCCTTTGTAGTCAGACTTCCCCTCACACCGGTGGGTGAGTTCTGGCAGGAGTCCCCACCACCGCTGTGCGCGTTGTAGAGGGACGCCTCACTCATCTCCATCATCTTCATCACTGGAAAGCTCTTCTTTCGCTTCTCCCATGTCGGCGAAGACAGGCGCTGGATACAGGTCTGGAATCTGTGGAGGTTCTCTGGCCAACACTACCATCTGCCTCTCTACTCTTTGTATCGATACTGACCTCATCACTGGGATGCAACAGCAGAACACAAAACCTAGTATCACTACACATACTAAACTCATAACTCCTATCTTAAACAATCCTTGTTTCCATCCTCCCAACATGTTATCGAACCAGCCTACGAAACCTGATTCAACATCCTGTCCTGCATTCTCCTTTACCTCAATCCTGATAATCTTAATCCTCTTCATAGCCTTGGTAAAGGATCCATCTGGAGCCGTGTTATCTGGAATATATGTATAACAGTACTCACCTATCAAAGCACAAACACCACCTCGTTCAGCCAATAACCAGTCCAAAACTTGTCTATTCTGCCAGGCCATGGCACTGGTAGCATCCACCTGCTCACCAAGAGAAATCAAAGCGTCATCAGTGTAATTAATAAAGCGCTGTTGATTGTGATAGATGTAATTAACCCACTCAGTGTTCTTATTGGTAGTTATCCATGATAAAATGGATTCAAACCCTGATTTAACCTCATTCCTGGCCTTATACCTGTACGGATTCCCTCTAGGCTGGCCTATTGAATCAAAATAAACATTAGAATCTGGAACATATTGTCTCTTAACCCTGTTAACAACATTATGATCTTTACTCGGTTGATTTTCAGGAGGAATTTCAACTATCTCCTGCACTATTTGCACCCTAGCGCATCTGCCTGCCCAATCTGTGGGAAGAATAGAATAAAGTCGCTGTCCTCCACACCACCAATAATGGTCAGCCATAACTGCACTTTGGTAATAATAAGGACATGCTGGCACATAAGCAGGACTTATTGACAAGCCCTTTCGTTGAGTAGCAGGTGTCAAAGTTGGTTTAGAACAATTAGAATCTACATTCCACATGTAAGCACATCTAGCTGAGTTTATTATTCCTAAATACACACTCCCTGATTTTTCAAAGCATTCAAACCCTCCTACTGGTATTAAAGGAACTCCTGTTGGCATTCCGAGCTCTGCATTACGTCTGCCAATCCTTTCATCCAACTCCATACAACGCTGTGCATTAGTCTTTCCTCTAGTATCATGCATAATAGAAGGCCAGTACTTATCTGATCCCAGGAACAGCAAGCACTCTACCTTGCACCATGGTTGACTAGTCTCCATGTATCTGCCGATTTCACCAACACACTTCTGCCAGCTGAAAACAGTATTTATCACAAAAAGACGATCTATCTCAGCTTTAGTACAGATATAGCAGTTAGTCATGTGATTAAGATAACCAACAAACTGAACCCACTTATACCAACCATTCTTTTCTGGCCCAACCGCAATTTCTGACTCTTCTTCTTCAAACCAAGCTACCTCTTTCACTTTGGTTGTATAAAGTTCAGACATATCTTCCAGTCCCAACATTTTCCTGTGGAACCAGCTAGTAATTGTAGGGATCAGATTATTACCACCATCATTGGTATCACTTCTTTTTGGGGAATTGAATAACTGGAAACTGTGCTGTATCATCATCCCCATCATAGCCAGGAGAAGAAGGAGCATAGGAGTAGGAGTAGGTATCAGCTGCTTTGTCCCTGAGAATCCAACGATTCGAACATATTGTCCTGATCTTGGGAGGTGTTGTGAGTCGGCCTGGCCCACACAGATGTAAGCAGCACCTGAAACCGCCATCATCTCCATAGGCTTTCCCGCTAATTTAACCTGCAGCATCGTTTCTTCATCAGGGCGTGATGTAACAGCCAGCTGATGACCCTCCTTAGGATCCTCAAGGACCCCCTAGTACCCAGCAGGAGGTCCCTGCCAGGGGTTCACAGGTCCCCTAAAATTTTGTTGGTAATTGTTCTGCCCTTGCATGTTTTGCCAAGATCCAGTATAATGAGGTGCCCTGCAATTGTTGCAGACGTGTCCTACTTTTCCACAATTATAGCATCTAGGTGGTCCCATCTTAGGATTGTTCATTCCTCTTGCTGTCATTCCTATGCCTCGTCCCATTGCAGGATCTACCCAGCCTGGATGCTGCACATATACCACTTGGGGGGGTACAGGTATGGGGGCACTTGGTGGTGTCTCTTGTGATGGGGCGACTGGTGCCACAACAGCTTGTATCTTCTTCTTTCCTTCTGTAAGCTGCAGCTGCGTCAGTTTTCTCATGGCTTCTTCATCAGCCTGCTTTTGGTGAAGGATCTTAGTTCTTGTCTTTGTCACAGCATCCACCACATAATCTGTGAACTGATTAAATGGCATTGTATATAGTCCCACAGCATCATTCAGTCTGCTCTGAGCTGCTGTGGGCAATCCATCAGCAATGATCTTCCTGAGAGCAACGTTGTGGAAAACGTCTTGATCTGGTTGTGCACCAGTTTGTCTGATCCACTCTTTCCGGGTGTTGTGAACATAGGCCTGTGGGCTCTCACTGTCTTTGATTGGAGAAATGATGATGCTGTCAGGTCTGATTCTGGCAGGAAATCGCTGTCTTAACATTGTCCACAGCACATTGCGATACCTGTTGAAGATGTCTCCATCGTGTACCTGAGTCCCCACATACTGTTCCAGTCCAGCTTCTCGTAGAATGTCTTCCATGTCACTCTTCCCCACTGTTTTTCCCCAAAGAGCTTTAAGATCTCCCATTGCCAAGATTGTAGAGATTGTTTCTTCTTCAAAAGTAGCAATCCATTTTCCTGCTCCTTCATGAATACAGGGAAGTCTCTGTATTAACCCTTCCAAGTCCATTGTAGCCCAGGGAGCATATTGCAGATTTGGTCCTTTGGCCAGCGGGGGGTACTCTGATCCCTCTTGCACCGCTGTAGCAACAGGTGGTTCACGGGTCACAAATGTGATTTCACCATTCAAATGTCCTCGTTCCTCCACAAGTTCATTACCGCTAAATGGTAAAGAAGTTTTTGGTCTTGGCGTTGACATGTGTTCTGGAATACTTGGAGGTTCAAAATTCCCCGTTTCATCGTGTTGTCTGGGTCTGGGTCTGCCTGTACGAAGCCTCATGGATTCTTTTGGTCTTGCCCCTTGGCCTGCTCCTGCTTGCCTGGGTGTTGGTGGAGGAAGTTCAGAATAAGAGTCTGATGATTCTTCTTCATCTGCCTCTTCATTGGCTTCTTCCGGTTCTTCTTTGTCATACTCTCCACCTGCTTCCTCAGCCTTTTGAAGACTCCACTTGACTCTGGTACTGAAGCCACTTGTACGTCTGCCTTTCTTTTGTGGTATTTGCCAGGGCACAGGTATTTTATCCTCTTGCTCTGTTTTTGTTTGTTTTATCGAGTCTAATACAGGATAAAGTGCATCCTTCTCCGACTTCATAATCTCCAATTAGCGATACTTTTCGGATCGGCATCTGAGAGGAGTACGTAGGAGGAGACACTTTCTTTCCTGCATCTATTGATTTTTCTACATGTTTTTTAGAAGCGTCTCTTAATTTCTTTCCTTGGTTTTGAAACATCTGCAAAATAGCTAATTCTCTATAGCGTTTTTGAACACGTTGAGATTTTTTATCCTTTGGTTTATAGTTTTTTATTAAAGCCTCCATCTCTCTACACTGACTTAAGTCAAATGTACCATCCGCAGGCCAGGGAGACTGATTGCTTCGTGTTCGCTTGCTCCATTTTTGAGAAACTTTATTTATTTCGTCAGACAACAGTGGGTTCAGTTTACTGAGAATCCCCACTGCTTTCAAACTCTGAGATTCAGACCCCATGATTCACACAGCACAGACAATTTAAGCAGTTATGTAGTGTTGTACAATGTGTATATGTTGATGAGAAGGAATGGAAGATAACAGTTATGTTGTGATGTGAAAAAATGGTGTAAAATGACACCAACACACAATTACAGAAAACACCATTTAACAGTTGCTTTAGATCAGAGTGTAAAATGATAAACAGACCAACAGTGAAAAACTCATTTTATTGAATGCAGTTGATTAAAATTAAAATATTTCTAAATGTTTAGAATTATGTATGTATGTGTCTATATGATGTTTATGTATACGTATTATAGTGTATTTTGGTGGATATTTCTGTGTTGTGTGACTCTCTATCTACCCCACATTATTAAACTGCCAGGATCACTATAGTATCAAATCTTTATGTAAATCACACGATAATAACTACAAAAACTAAAAAAAAAGTGTATTCAGATATCCCAAGCCAACAGCAGACAAAGAACAAATTGTCGATTTACACCTATCTAGGATGTTTCTGTATTAGCTTTGCGCACACTTTGCCAGCACAGCTCCCCCAGACATTGGAACAACCAACCGCTCACAATTAGCAATGATAAGCTAAGTAATGCTATAAGCTTATTATGCTATCCAAAGCTACTAGGTTACAGTACTTTTTATTTAAATGTGCTATTTTATGCTAAGCTAACATGCTAAGCTAACATTCTAACATTCTAAGCTAATATAAGATGATATGCTAACATGCTAAGCTAATATGCTAACACGCCAATGTATGCTAGTCTATGCTAATATATGCTAGTTTATGCTAATTTGTGTCAAACTCAGTCAGAATTGTTACAGTGGGCATTATGAAGTGACACACTTATCAATCAACCCAATTTTCTGACAAAAATGACTTTTAACTCCACATTAATGTTTTTCACAAGATGGTGTTTGTAAACTGGATAACCTCCAACATGAACCAAAACAGTGTTCTTAAGTTGGATAGCCTCCAACGCCAAATATCTAATCCTTATCCACTATCAGAGAATTTAATTCCACGCTTACTCTGAATATTCAGTAAGAAAAAAAATTTTGAAAAAAAAATTTTGCAACAAATGAAAATATTAGAGATAACAGTTAATATCAATTATTGGGGGCTTTTTGAGAAATCTTTAACTGCGTCTAACGCAATAAAACTCAAACAAAAAGAGAGAGAAAGGCAACAATTGGCTTTCTCTAACAAAAAAAATTAAAAAATAGCAGCGCTGCTCACTCACACCATAGTTATCATGAAAGAATCTAAAGTTTAGTTACCAACAACTCAAATTCTATTTAACCTTTTACACACTCGATACCACTACACCAAAGTATTAGACATAAAAATATGACGGTTTATCACTCCGCACTAACAATACACACACACCTACACACACACACAGATCTAACTACCGCAATTATCTCACTTCTGACCGTCCTTGTCAACCGCACACACACCCAGACACACACACACACACACACACACACACACACACACACACACACACACACACACACACACACACACACACACACACACACACACACACACACACACACACAACTTCCTTTTCAGATAAACAGAGAAATAGAGTGTGAGGCCAAGGGGAGGGGGTGAGAGAGAGAGAGACGAATAGAGAATAAGAGCAGACAAAGAACAAATAGACAGGTATTTATAGGCAAATCACCAATTTATCAATCTTCACAAGCACTTAAGCCATTTGTATGGCACTAGAAACAGTCTAATAGGAACATAAAATTATCCCACCCCAGTCCGTACAAATATTTACAGAGATCTCAGGTGGACCGGCCGTACTTCACACTCCACATGGGAATGCAGCTCAAGGCTCTACGCAACGACCGGAGATGAATCGATCATTGACGCACTCCATGTGTTTATCACCCCGTCACCTATGGAAACCGGCCTGAACGGCGTCAAAAACTCTTCATCAATCATCAGCTCGACAAGACGTTATGACCTCATAGGCGCAGTTCCACACGATTCCACCAACCCTGAAGTTAGAAAATCGTGCGGCACCCAATCTGAATTGCCGTCCTCCACAGCAAACGAGTCTCTAATTTTATTGTGGCTGTCGAAGCTTTGTTTGTTCTTTAACGATTCAAACAAAGGCCACCTGTGGGCTTTTACCGCTGTGTCCCACCAGGACGGAAAATGTCGGACATTAACAGTCAAACAAATAATTTATGTGTACAAATAGACTGTCAACCAATCACCAAAGACCCATAATTTACCGATTCAATATTGGATCTGACATTTTCACAAAACTTTCTCGCCGAATAGACTGTCTTTTAAAACCTCAACCTTCACCTTTTTATTTTTGTTTTCTAAAGTTTATTGAAAGTCACCCATTTAATAAGAGAAAAGAGTAGACAAATATTTCCATGCAAAGCAAACAGATATTAAGCAGACAAACAACATAAATTCAGACAAATACTCAACCCACGATGACCCACACAGGTAGTTTTGGGAAGACTAACTAAACAAATGTATTTAAAAATTATGTTTAGCAAACAGATCTCACCAGAAACCATAGCATCTCTTCCAGACAGACAGTAATGCAATTTTTAAGCCAAAAAGCTTACCTCATATGTGCGCACAGTGCAGTCTGTCTGCCTGAAGGAGGGGCAAATGGGCGGCGGATGGAGTCTTGAAACCCATCCTGTTTGTGACGCCTCTTTGTGGTGGGGGTTTCGTTTTTCTTAAGGACAGGAGACAGTGTAAAATACAAGATATTTATTTGTCAATTCAAATCATGCATTGGTTGAGTAGCAGTACAATAATATCATCAATAGGTTGAGTATGAGTCCAATAACATCATCAAAAGGTTGACAGACATACAGGTTCAACAAACAGACAAGTTCAACAAATACTTATCTAAGAATGATGAGAGCTCTGGAGACGATGAAAACAAAATCCTTCGGAGTGTTGTTGCAGAGTACTCTGGGTAGATGAAAACTTCAAATACAAACTAAAATAATGAATCACATCTCTTTTTATACTCTAAAGGCGTAACTATGGGAGGTGTGAATGAGTTGTTTAACTTCGTTCCCTCTGCTCTCCCTTTCCCCCATTTTCAGTAGGTGCATCATGACCTCAAGAAGTTTAGCAGAGACGTCTAGTCGACAGTTTCACAAGGCTGAGGACATAACCTAATCAGTCACGCGGACATTTAGTGCAGACAAAATTATTAACAGATACTGACATTTACGCAAACACTTCTAAAAACAGATTAGATTCTTGCAGAATCTTTCATGACCTCGAGACTTCCTGGGGCCGTTTCTCCCAAGTGCTAAAAGATTTGACACACACACACTCTAGATTTTTGGGTCAAGAAATAATATTATTTTACTATATTATTATATTATTATATTGTATTATTTTATTGTATTTAAAAACTTTCCACCACAGCGGTTACCCAGCCAGACATTGGAGGCAGCGAGCGTGTTTGGCCAGACCTTTTCTAGGGCCTTCTCTGAAATGGAGAGGGCAGCGCTACGGCTAAAAAGCCCTGCCCTGACTTAGAAACAGCTACCGAAGGGTGACTTTGCCACCAAGTTATTCAGCCCAGCGATCTTCTTGTGTCTGTCGCCAACGTGTGGGTCCCGAGCTAGGAGCTCCCAGGGCTCACCTGCCCCTGCTCCCGTTGCCTGTCGCCCATCGCCGTTGGACTTTTAGGGAGAGAGATAGGAGAGCTAGAAAGGAGAGAAAAGAGGTAGAGGAGAAGCCAATCGTGTGAAGTTTAAGGTGGCATCCGACATCCGATCCACCATCTTGGTCTTCAGGCATCTTGGCCCATGGCAGGAAGAGAGATCCAGACGGTGGAGATGACCATCTGACTGCAGCTCAGGGTCAACATCAGCAAGGATGTTACTTTGTCAGGTATTGTTTTTCATCCCGCGGGGTGCCTGATCACCCTACCCAAGAGCTGCCATTCTCAAGGGGTTTGCCCGTTTAGTCGCCAACGGTTCGACCATGAACTGGCAGTACTGGATTACATGGTTAGCAGTAGCGAAAAGATCCTGGCCAGACAGTATTAAGCATACACGGACACAAATACACCGTTCTTTCTCGCCTCAGTTAATACACTTCCGACATGAGAAAGTTTGTGTTAAGCATACACAGACACAAACTTTCTCATGTCGGAAGTGTATTAACTGAGGGAGAAAGAACGGTGTCCCTTAGCGTAGCTCTACAAGTCTATGCTCCCCCTGCTGGAGCCTTCCGCTACACTGTCAGCATCCAGAAACAGAATTACTGTATTCAGCCTGCTGCAGCTAACAACAATTATTTTAAACATAGGATACATTCCAACATAGAAATGTAAATATGTCACTATGTAGAAAACAATACACACCAGGCAACCAAACAACCTGCTACTGAACATAATACACATTGCTCCATCCATCACACTACCTGTGTGATGGATGGAGTCCCTTCAGATTTCCTCGTCATGTCAATTTCAAGATTTGCAAAACTTGCCCAGCAATCAATCATTTATTTATTTAATTATTTTTTGGACATGTTAATATAGCAGACTTTACACCTTCATCATATTTGCAACATCAACGACAACATCCGGAAAAAAGGGCAGACGGATAGAAGCCAATAGGCTTGTGAAATTCCCGTCCCCCAGAATCAACAAAGTTTGCCATTGATCAGAGTCTTCATACATCAGGTATTATTTCAACAAAATCATTTATGTTAAGTGTTATGTTCAGCTGTTAACAACTGACAATTCTCAAGTGTGCTCTTCACCTAGTCGTGAATACAACATATAGGTTTTTGGTGTTGCGGAAGCCTATTCTGATTATTTATGGGCAACAGAAGGTGTACACTCTGGATGAGATGCCAGCTCATTGCAGGGCCACATGAAACACAAACAATCTCACACTCATACTCATACGTACGTGTAGTTTTGCAATGACCAATTCCCCTAACTTGCATGTTTTTGGAGGAAGCAGAAAGCCAAAAAACCCAGAGAGAATCCATGCACAGGGTGAACACACAAACACCACACAAAAAAGCTCTAGGTGTAATCAAACCCTGGACCTGCTGTGATTCAAATGTGCTACCATGCTGCCCAGTAAAGTCATTATTTATTTAAATTCTACAAAGTCATCGTTTTGTTTGTCTGTCCAGGCCATACCTTGTAATACAAGGGTCAAGAAATTCATAAACAGATATCTATTATACAACACAATTATAATAACTTTACAATAAATGTTCTTCTTACAGTGACAACATATGTCAGTTTTTATAATATCATCATTGCAGGATATGACCTGTGTATAATCTGTATATTCTTTATGAATTTTAGGCGAGGGTTGTCGTCCTCATTTTACTGAATTGAAGCCTTGTTATGGGTCCTGTTGCTTTTAATTGAAACATAAAATGAATTGAATTGCTTGACTTGCTTCAGTATTATGCAGCCCAACCAGTCAGAGAAAAAAACTTTAAGTGTTGTTTAAGTCATGTTTCAGGTCATCCATCCAACAGCTTTACTTTAGCCTTACATGAGTCTGTTAACTGCACCACTCATCATTAAATGAACTTAATTTACAGATTATCTCCATGTTCTAGCTTCTTTATAAATCTGGTGTAACTAACAAAATAGGTCACTTATAAAATTTCTGTCTTGCAAAGTTCAAAAAACAAAATCATGGCTCTATCCTTTTATCAAAAAATAACATTCCATTGGAACTTTATGACCAGGTTAAACAATAATCTGTCTGGCAGTTTGTGTAGAATACGCTGAAATTATTAAATAAACTATCTGATAAATTCAAAAAGTGGATCTGCCACTACCTAAAGGTCTGCCCCACAATGTAATGAATTCTTCCTTGGTAAAATAGAAAATCCTTTTTCAATCAAAGATAAAATCATTGACACAATCAGCAATTCTCAGGTATCAAAAGAAAGTTGATTGATTACCATTCACCACTGCTTTAATACTGGTCACCAACAACTGTTTATGTGAGTGGAAAGCAAAGTAGGGCCATGACAAATGTAGCCTTGAGTCTTGGTATATGGTGTGTTCATCCAGTGCTTTGCTGCTGTTCCACGATAACCTGTTCTATGTTTAGAAAAGCTTCGTGAGCTCCTCAGTTCTTGCAGATGTGCCAGGACCTATTTTTCTGACAGCTTAGTGCTGGTTGTTGAAGATTCAATCAAGGTACTCACATTAGAAGAAACTTGCATAACTGTGAATTATTTGATAGGACAAACATCTGTCAAATTAGGCAAGTGTAGGTGGAATGGATAAACTCTTCAAGCCCATCCATACTTCATTTGGGTAGACTTTTTTGCGTGTAACATAGGACGAGATGGAAAAAGCAATTAATTTGTCCATATACATTACTGCTTGAAGGCCACGGTGCCCTGAATGAAAGTAATCACACAGCTTTAACTGAATATCAGTTTTTCAACAGGCAGATATATCAATGTTGAAATATATTTCAAAAAAGCTTGTTATTCTTATCTTTATTAGCATTCTTCATAAAAACTGCCATTTGACATTTAAAATGCACAGGAAAGGGATGTGCAGGTATTTAGCATCCCTTAGTGAATGAAAACCATAATTAAACTTGCTGTCCAGTAAGTCACTGAAGAACCAATGAAATGTGTTCACTATGTTGGTGTTGTCCCTTTTATTAGGAAGTAGCGACAGGTTGCTATAAATACTGCTATACATTGCTAGATTAGGGCAGAAGGCAATTGACAGGTTGGAGTCAGAGGAGTGTAGGCGGCGGGAGGGGCAGTAAAGCGGGGCCAGATTTATTAAGGAATTTGAAGGGACCAAGGAGGAACGTGACTTGGATGCCTCGCTGCATGTCGAGCTAGTGAAGTGGTTGGAGGACAGGGGCAATGTGGGTCGGAACAGATATGGACGAGTAGCTGGGCAGCTACGTTATGAACGTATTGGAGTTTTAAAGGTGAGTGGAAGAAGACCATACAAGAGACTGCTGCAATAATCAAGTCTGGAAGGAATAAATGCACATTAAAGTTTTGGCAGTGAATTGAGATGAGGTGGGACGAAGGCGAGCAATGTTATGAAGGTGGGGTATTGCTGTTTTGGTGATCATTGGATGTGTGGTTGGCAGGAGAGCTGGGATCAAAGATGGAGGAGGCAGTCAAGGAGCAGGTGATGGAGAGGCAGCCAGAATCCAAAGCAAGCAGGAGGTCGTTGGTGACTTTAATTAGAGAACTTCTGTGCTGAAATATGATTGAAATGATTATCAAAGCTGACAGGAATGAAAATGATATTGGAGTTGACAGGCGAAGGATTTATCAAAAAAATTGTAAATGAATGGGAGGTTGGAGATGGAAGTTGGCCAGCCTTTCCTGATCCAGTCCAGGTTTTTTTAGTATGGGAGCTGTGGTGGTGAGTTTAGAATGACCAGGAAGTCAATTATGGTATTACAAATATGTGAATCATTGTGGATGTGAAAATCAATACAAGCAAACCTTGGTTTTCAAACGCTTTAGACATCGAACGAATCGGAATTCGACCAAAAAATTTGTAATTTTTAGAAGTCGATCAAAATTCGGAAGTCAAACGCGAAACAAACTCCTTTTGGGGGTGACCGTGGCTCAGTAGTATCGCTGATCGTCCATTGATTTAAGATTGGCGGTTCAATTCCCGCTCCCGCCAAGTAATTTGTTGTTGTGTCCTTGGGAAAGACACTTTACCCTGCTTGCCTCCAGTGGTGTGTGACTGTGTGTGATTGTACCAGTGGTGGTCGGAGGGGCCATAGGCACAGATTGGCAGCCACGCCTCCATCAGTCTGCCCCAGGGCAGCTGTGGCTACATCCGTAGCCTACCATCACCAAGTATGAATGAGAAGTGAATGAATAATGGATCCAATGTAGCGTCTTTGAGTGTCCAGAAAAGCGCTATGTATACTGTATCTAATCCATCATTATTATTGTTGGTTTTTTTTCTCACCGCCAAGCGCGAGAAAAGGTGAGAAAAGTCGAGAGACAACGTGACGGTAATGTGCTTTTTATTTTACGTGACTGTATTCAATAATTGTTCACTTAATTTGCGTTCCATCACCCATGGTACGAGTTACGGTACTGTAATATTCTGTCCAAAAGACGACGGTAAGTCGTACCTTAGGCTAACCTGATTATGTCGATGTTTTTTTTCTTTCTTTCTTTCTTTCTCGTGTTTGCTTCTTTCTTTTACATTTCTTTGACATGTTTCATTACTATACAATTTGATATATATAGTATTTTCCGCACTATAAGGCGCACCTAAAAGCCTATAATATTCTCATAATCCCGTAGTGCGCTGTATAATCCGATGCGCCTTGTATATGGATTAATATTAATATTAGTATTGGTTAAAAACATGATCGCTGAAAAAAAGCCGGCAGTCATGCTGCACTATGTCACCAGGGGCACCCTCAGATAGTATTCAGGCCGTACTAGGCCCCCTAACAACGGTAGTCATGGGGTGTCGCCGAAGTGCCGACTCTCACTCCTGCTGTTTGACGGCAGAGCAGCCTGCTGAGAAGAACACCGGTGACCGGCTACGATAACATAGCAAAACATTGGGAATTTTGATAGCTCTGGGGGGGAGGCGGAGGGGCTCATTTACGTTTGTGTTCGCATTTGTCAGTAAATTAGCAGCCTGACATTAAAAACTGGTTAAAAATTGTTTAGACAGCAAATAGCTGCACCTCACCTCCGACTGGACTACCGATCGATCAAAACAATATTTAATAAGCGAAGACGAACGTTCAAAGTTCAGATCAGGAAATAATCCGCCCTGTTCGAACTGAGTGGACTCGTAATGAATTCAACTAGTTTTAATGTCAGCTTTTTTAATATGCGTGTTGACTTCTTTCTAAGATGGCAACGTGATCAAGTGATCAGGTTTCCTTGATAAGGCTCAGAATGGCTTCATTGAAATAACAATAGGGCCATTCACAGCTGACTAAAGGTACTCACAGTCATGAATGCTCTAGCTAGTGGACGGATAGCGCAACTACAGCCACTAGTTTTTAAAATCTATTTTAATATTTTTTATTATATGTGCCTTATAATCTGGTGCGCCTTGTATATGAAAAAAATATAAAATAAACAGTTCATTAAAGGTGCGCCTTATAATCCAGTGTGCCTTATAGTGCAGACAAATACTGTAAATGACATTATGAAATAACATGTTGAAAAAAGGTAGTCTACTAGCGTCTTGGAGTGGATTAAGACCATTTACATTATTTGTAATGAGAAAATGTTATTTGGAATTCAAACAAATCGGTATTCGAACAGCCTTCCGGAATGAATTGTGGTCGGAAACTGAGATTTCCGACTAGTAATACTAGTATTATGGATAATGAGTCTATGTAGAGTTAAATGGCGAATTTTGTGAAGTCTGAAAGGAAGGATGGGTTGGGGTTGGGAGGGCGGTAAATGATTGAAATGCTGAAGGAAGTGAAACTGGGAAGTTTGAAGGTGGGATGAATGAGATGTTCAACACATGGGACCTTGGCATCCAGGTTGTGGTTTGTCTAAGTATGAAAATCTAGAGGGGGTAGTTTGATTAAGAAGAAGAAGAAAAATTATATATTATTGATAACCACAAGGGGAAAATTACATGGTCACTCAGGTTAGTTGAGTATACAGGGCCCCTGAACCCAGCACACAAGGGGGCCTGTAAGCATGCAGTTAATACATTCACATCAAACTAAACACACATTGGTAGACAGAGTGACGGGCAGTGGCTTTGGAACGCACCCCAAATTGAGCAGCTTGTAGGGGGGACTGCGCCTTGCTCAAGGGCACCTCGGCAGTGGCTGGGAGGTGAGCTGACACATCCCACCTTCAGCTCACACTCTTGGTGACATCATGGCGGGAGTGGGATTCGATCCACTGATGGCTAGGGCGATCTGTCTACGAGGCATCTGCTCTACCGCTGAGCCACTGCCGTCCCTTTAAGGTGAAATAGTCCACTGGTTAGTGCCAAGTGAGTCAGAGAAAATCCAGTTTTGAGTCAGTTATAAATTGGTTGATTTAGAGACTTCTATTGTTGAATAGAAGTCACCACAGCAGCCTTCAATTATGAACCTCTGATAATTGAAAGCTGCTGTGGTGACTGTAGTGTTTTTGAAAAACGTTGTGCCCGTAGAGTCCCCCAGGAGGTACAGGAGTGTATACAGAGAAAGAGGTAAGCTAAGAAGAAGTGGGACACTGAGAGTACTGAGGAGAGTAGACAGGAGTACAGGGAGATGCAGCATAAGGTGAAAGTAGATGTAGCAAAGGCCAAATAAAAGGGCTTATGATGACTTGTATGCTAGGTTGGACAGTAAGGAGGAAGAAAAACTTATCTATACAGGTTGGCAAGACAGAAAAACAGACATAGGAGGGACTTGCAGCTGGTTAGGGTGATTAAGGACAGGGATGGAAGGTGCCAGTTGTGTGGTGGGAAGATGAAAAGAGTACTTTGAAGAATTGATGAATGAGAAAATGAGAGAGAACAAAAACTAGAGGAAGTGGCTGTTGTGGACCAGGAAGTAGCAAATATTAGTCAGGATGAAGGGAGGAGTGCATTGAAGAGGATGAAGACTGGAAAGGCACTCAGTCCTGATGATATACCTGTGGAGGTATAGAAATGTCTAGGAGAGGTGGCAGTAGAGTTTCTGACTGGGTTGTTCAACAGGATAGTGAGAAGATGCCTGAGGTATGGAGGAGAAGTATGCTGGTGCCCATTTTTAAGAACAAGGGAGATGTGCAGAGCTATGGCAGCTACAGAGGAATACAGCTGATGAGCCATACAATGAAGTTATGGTAAAGAGTACTTGAAGATAAACTAAGGGTAGAAGTGAGCATTTGCGAGCAGCAGTATGGTTTCATGTCAAAAAAGAGTACTACAGATGCAGTATTTGCTTTCAGGATGTTGTTAGAGAGGTACAGAGAAGGCCAGATGGAGCTGCATTGTGTTTTTTGTAGATCTGGAGAAAGCCTATGACAGGGTACCCAGAGAGGAACTGGCAGAGAAGTATGTTAGAGCGGTGCAGGACATGTTTAAGGACTGTAAGACAGTGGTGAGTCATACTGTAGGTGTGACAGAGGAGTGCAAGGTGGAAGTGGGCCTGCATCAGGGATCAGCTCTGAGCCCCTTATTGTTTGCTATGGTGATGGACAGGCTGACAGATGAGGCTAGACAGGAATCACCATGGACTTTGATGTTTGCAGATGACATTGTGATCTTCAGTGAGAGCAGGGAACAGGTAGAAAATAAGCTAGAGGTGGAGGTTTGTCCTTGAAAAGAGAGGAATGAAGATTAGCTGCAGTAAGATAAAGTACATGTGTGTGAATGAGAGGGACCCAGGTGGAAGAGTGAGGTTACAGGGAGAAGAGATCAAGAAGGTGGAGGATTTTAAGTACTCAGGGTCAACAGTCCAGGACAATGGAGAGTGTGGAAAAGAGGTGAAGAAGCGTGTACAGGTAGGATGGAACAGGTTGAGAAAAATGTCAGATGCATTGTGTGATTGAAGAGTTTCAGCTAAAATGAAAGGACATTTGTACAAAACTGTGGTGAGACCAGCAATTATCGTATTGGCCCGAATATAAGACGACCCTGATTATAAGACGACCCCCTCTTTTTCCAGACTCAAGTTTGAAAAAAGACTTTTTGAACACTAAATTTTATTTCTATACAGAAAATAATTACAGTACATCTGAAACAAATGATTATAACAATATATTCGAGAGAAAAATTATGTTATTTTGCCTCATTCAAATCACGCAAAAACTGTCTATCACATCTTAATATCTGAACATTTAAATATGTAAACTAAAGTGCAATCACATTTGTAAATGAATGGTGAGTGGCACCAACCTTGCTACCATCCGAGAACCGACCCACTTTTCTCCAGTTTTCCGCTACATTTCTCCATTTTCTGTTATCTCTTCTCTTTTTTTCTTCTCTTTTCTTTCTTACCGCTATTTTTTATTTTTCTTCTTCGTGCTACCGCTATTTTTAGTTTTCTTCTTTGGGACAGGGGTTCGCTTTGGTCTGTGGAATTAAATTCAGCATCCGCTTTAAAGATCTGGCGCCATCTAGCATTGTGAATGGGTATAATGTCTAGACACAAAATGTAGGACGACTCCCACTTTTTCAGTCTTATTTCAATGCAAAAAACAACGTCTTATATTCGGGCCAATACGGTATGTTTGATCAGAGACAGTGTCACTGAGGAAAAGACAGGAGGCCGAGCTGGAGGGAGCAGAGATGAAGATGCTGAGGTTCTCTTTGGGATAGGATAGGATCAGGAATGAGTACATCAGAGGGACAGCACATGTCAGAGGTTTTGGAGATAAAGTCAGGGAGGCCAGACTGAGATGGTCTGGACATGTCCAGAGGAGAGATAGTGAATATATTGGTAGAAGGATGCTGAGTTTTGAACTGCCAGGCAGGAGGCTTAGAGGAAGACCAAGGAAGAGGTTTATGGATGTAGTGAAAGTGGATGTGAAGGTAGTTGGTGTGAGAGATGAGGATGCAGAAGACAGAGTTAGATGGAGGCAACTGATTCGCTGTGGTGACCCCTGAAGGGAAAAGCCGAAAGGAGAGAAGAAGTCACTGAACATCGGTAGTTGACAGTTGGGTATAACGTTTGAAGTATTAACTTGCCTGTGTTGCTGCTGAATGGTTGACTGATGCTGAAGTAACAGTCAGATCACAGCCTCACATTCAACAGTGATGATGTCAACTTTCTGTCAGAGAGCTCAGGGTGTCCAATGATCAGTCCCTCAGTTCCCAGACCTAATTTCAGCCCCCCCTCTTTAGAGTGTGATGTAAATACGAGTGTGTGAAAGCATCCAATGACTGATTAATGAATATATTATCCTCTTAAGTGGTCGAATAAGTGCTATCTCAATCAGCCTTGCTGTTTGAGTGGTTGAAAGAAGAAATATCCACTGGCTTAGCTTTCAGATTTACTGGCTTGTGTCACCATGAGGTTAGTAGTCCACCATGAACGCTGATATAATATTTGTAAGGAGGACAAATAAAGCTCAGTTGCAACAGTTACTTTACTTTTGGTACATTTACATGAAAGTGAGAAGATCTGCTGATTCTGCTTGTCATAGGGTTAATTCATGTCCCTTATCCCTAATTCTGTCTTTGCATGGTAAATCACGTCACACTACAGATGAGTGTCGACTACAGGCATGATAAAAAGGATGTGTGTCGTCAATTCCAGCGATGATAGTAGTAATGAATTTGGAATTTTTACAACTATGTGAAGATATTTCCGGCAAAGTTGGACAGTTTGTTAGGGAATGACAACCGTCCAACTCCAAGTGTTAGACTGTCCCTCTGGCTGCTGCCTGCGATGCTCTGCTAACTAACGGAGCGTAACACATGCCCTCTAAGACTCACCTTCCACCTCCACTCATTAATACCCCTCTCTCTAATGTCTTTCAATATAAACTTTAAAAAACAATATTTTGCTCAATTTATATGTTTATCAAATATATTAATGTGAAGGAAAATATATTTGGAGTTCAACAATGAAATTTGATCAGTGACTTAATAGTTATAGTTATGGCTGTTTTTCTGCAGCCAGACTCAGGACACATTGCGAAAATCATGTATAGAGCAGCAGCCCCAGATGTCTGTTAGGGAATAAAGGGTTAAATGAATGCACCTCTGGTTATTCCACACTAAATTTGGATTGTTATGGATTAAATGTGACGCTTGTAAATTACTGTTTGAATGAATAACTGTGATTCGTCATTTGATTCCAGGTTCACCAGATTTGCTTTGAATGTCTGAAACACAAACCAGAAGCTCGTATTAAACAAAATCACACGTTTATTCAAGAACACTTAACTAGAATGATTTCCTGTCAAAAAGAGACCTGAACAAAGGTTGTCCAGTTGGAGAAGGTCATGCATCGCAATTTCTGCACCAGTTGCTGTCAAAAACAATGGGATTTTATACTCTTGAAAAAGACCATTTTAGAACTGAGGTGCTAAACTAAACATTTAGGCAAGAATAACAAGATGCTTGACATCAGATTCAGGCCAATGTAGCCTGTCTTGCAGGGATTAGAGGGATAAATACTACATCTTTCATAATGATGACAAGGCAGCTTATGTTTTCATGTAAAACACAGACTGCGTCTGAGACCAAACAGCATGACTCATGCAGTTTGGGAGAGACAGATAGTGTCACAGAACAGGGCTGCAGGCTGTCTTTAATATTGGATGTGTGGCTGAAGCAGACTAATGGCTTTGCACTGGTCTGTTTGGTACAAGAATAGCTGGTTATCAGTGTGTGTATGTGTTTGTGTGTGAGTGGGTTTCTTTGAGTGTGTCTTGACATGTCTGCCTTAGTGTTTGACTCCAACAGCATTATTAAAATTTGTGAATTGTTTTGATTCATCATTTGAACTTGTAACCTTTCCATCAATGTACAAACATTTGCAGTCTTAATAGAAGAATTAGAGCCTTCACTTGAACGCAAGAAAATTGTTGCAGCACTTACATCGCAGACTGCTACAATAACACAAAATATGGGATTAAATGGGCCCTAGTTTGACAAAGGTTTTCCTTGGGACATCATATATGGAGAAGATTGTGTCACAGTTTGGTGTTGGTGCTCTGCTGTGCTGGGGTGTGGCAGGAGGAGAGGCCAAGCCTCGTCTCCACACCTGTTGTTTGTCTCTCCAGCTGTACCTGATCGGGCTGAGTAGCCTGAGGCTTATAAGTAGTGATGTCTGAAGGTGCCCCATGGGGCTTCGAACCGTTTGAGACATTTGTGCCGAAAACTGTTACGGGGCGGCAGTGGCTCAGCGGTAGAGCATGCGCTCATGGATCAAAGATCGACTCCCGTTCCCGCCCAGGCACCCAGGGTGTGAGCTGACAATGGAAGGTGTCGGCTCACCTCCCGGCCACTGCCGAGGCACCCCTGAGCAAGGCGCTGTCCCCCTTACAAGCTGCTCAATTGTGGCGCGCCCCGAAAGTCGCTGCCTGTCACTCTGCCTCCCCATGTGCTGTTTGATGTTGTGTGTACTAATTGCATGCTTACAGGCCCCTGGTGTGCTGTTTTCGTGTTTCAGGGGCCTGTACACACTAACTGTAACTAACACAAATGTACATCTGAGTGGAAAAGAAATTTCCCCATCTGGGGATTAATAAAGTATACCTTCTTTCTTTCTTTCTTACTCGGCGCCCCATTCATTGAGAATGTGGACACCTTGTTTGGCAGGGTGACTGTACTGCAACCACACAACAGCCAGTGAGCCCAGAAAACAGCACTTTGCGTTTCCTGTATTGCATATATTTTCTAAATAAAACTATATATATAATAATTAAATGTGTTAATCCTTGCTAGCTATATTGTAGCCTTATAGGTACCGTATTGGCCCGAATATAAGACGGTGTTTTTTACATTGAAATAAGACTGAAAAAGTGGGGGTCGTCTTACATTCGGGGTCTAGACAGTATACCCATTCACAACGCTAGATGGAGCGAGATATCTTTAAAGAGAATGCTGAACTCCCCAGGCCAAAGCCTGGGGTGTCACGAAGAAGAAAACCCCGGTCACGAAGAAGAAAAGTAAAAATAGCAGTAGCACGAAGAAAAAAAATAAATAGCGGTAGCACAAAGAAGAAAAATAAAAAATGGCGGTGAGAAAGAAAAGAGAAGAAAATAAGAGAGGAGATAACAGAAAATGGAGAAATGTAGCGACAATCTGGAAAAAAGTGGGTCGAAGATTGGCCAGGTAACCGGCAGCTGAGGAGAAGTTATGATGCAAACTTCAAGATGATGGTGATAAATGAGGCAGATTCTTCAAACAATTGCAAAGCAGCTGTGAAATATGGTGTCACAGAGTGTAATGTACGGAGATGGAGAGCTCAAAAAGATCGCCTAAAACATGCTCACAGTCAGAGAAAGGCTTTCCGTGGTCCTCAGAGCGACTCCTACAAGAGCTCGAGATGTGATAGACAGCTTTTTCATGATTTGAATGAGGCAAAATAACATGCTTTTTCTCTCAAATATATTGTTAGAATCATTTGTTTCAGATGTACTGTAATCATTTTCTGTATAAAAATTAAATTTTGTGTTCAAAAAGACCTCTTGAAAAAGAGGGGGTCGTCTTATAATCAGGGCCGTCTTATATTCAGGCCAATAATTGTTTTATGATTGTTGGTCCTTGTAAGGTTCAATACAGTAATAAGAGATATAGATTACATGTTCATGCATGTAATATATATAGTCACATGAACATACTGTATGTGTTTGTGTGCGTGAGTTACATAGGAGGATTAGTGTCACTGAAAAAAAAACACGGTCTATGTTGTGAAATAAAAGTCGGGATTCCGAGATGTCGTCACAGCAGCACCACCGGCTTCAGTCTCATGTCTGGATCAGTAATGTCTCATCATTGATGACGTGTTGTTACTGTATGTCAGGTCCTGGGAACAAGGCAAACACCTGCAAATTAAAAATGTCGTGTGTGGTTTATTATTTTCTACTGTGTGAGCAACAGAACCTGAAAATAAGATTCTTAGAAATTAAAATCTACTTTGTTATGCGGCACCAGTCCTAAATGTTCCCAGACTTGGGATCTCTTTCTGGTTGCATCCATTGTAAAGTAATTATGACGCAAATTGTCCATCAGCAATTGGAACGCCAATGTAATCAATCCAAGGGATATTGACACAGTTGGCAGCACACTGCACTGTTTCTCCATTTTATCACATTTGGGACTTGCCGGTGTTCCGGATCACCCACTGATCTGGTCCACTAAACTGTTTCACCTGGTGAATGGAGCGCCAGTGTGTCACCTGGTGAATGGCGCGTTTAGTGTTTCGGAGCACTCGGTGTGCCAAACGTCATCAGTCACGTGGTTTTTCCATGTTTGAAGCAGGGTCCGGAGCAGTTTTTCACATGGGAACGCCCACCGAGTCCAGTGCGGGTATCGGAGCACCGGAACAAAGTGGACATCACTACTTAGCAGCCGGCTTGGACTTTGATTCTTGGCCAGGTTGTTTTTTTTTACTTCTGCTATCCTTGTGTTTCCTTGATTTAACTTGAACTTATACATTAAAGTATGGATGCAAACCGTTCCACCGGTGTCCTGCATTTGGGTCCCAACCCTCTTCGGCATGACAGATTGACTGCAGATGTCAGCAATTCACATATCCACACTCACTTATTTTATATCACTTATTCTGCATAGCACACATCACATCACATGCACTCTCTGAGTACATGTGATGTATGCATTATACAAACTATGACCCTGCTGAGATCTACCTGTGCCCTCGTGTGAGGATATCATTATCAGAGACAGACAGACAGAAAGCAATGCAACAAAGAAGATGAAAGATGCGAGGGAGTTTAGTTCTCTAACAGTATTTGTTCTCTCTTTGTGTGTGTGTGTGTGTGTGTGTGTGTGTGTGTGTGTGTGTGTGTGTGTGTGTGTATGTAATAGCTAAGACTGCTGATGTCTCCTGTCTTTCTTCATTTGTTTGTTGAATTTTTACTTTGACGAATATAAGTTGAAAAGTTTGCACATAAATATAACTGTCTCTCTCTAACCTGTGTGTTTTTAGTTTGATAAATTTTAAAAGGTTAGATTGTTTCTTTGTTCAGAAAACACACAGTACTATTGAAAATCATACCAGTGTTTGTTTTTGAATTCCTTTTTGTGTGTATATCTTTTGGAATTTGTGTCAACGTGACATTCTTGTAATTTGGCTTTTATGAATAAACAAAATTTAAAAGTCAAATCAAAATCTCTGCATGCTTGCACTCCAATTTTTTGCATTGACAGTAGCTCCAACATTAAACAAGCTGCCGCTGGTCCCTGAGCAAGTGTCAGTGTTTATTAGAGGGAAAAAGGGCATAAACAGATAGACCTGTGTGTGTGTGTGTGTGTGTGTGTGTGTGTGTGTGTGTGTGTGTGTGTGTGTGTGTGTGTGTGTGTGTGTGTGTGATGGATGTCAGGCGATGCAGAGGGGGTGGTAGAAAGGACAAGATAAAGAGAGCTCAGTGTTTGGTGATGTGTGTGATGAGGGGGGCTCTGTGAGAATAGGAGTATTGGAGGAAGAGAGGAGATAGAAAAAGTGTGGGTGAAAGAAGAATGACAAAATGTGTTTGAGAGAAAACAGAAGTGTGTTTGAGAACAATAAAAATATTTGTAGTATCATCAAACCAAACTCAGAAGGCAAAAGATAAAAGTCCTTACGGTAACATTCTTGATGAGATGCACACAACAGGACATGCGTACACACACACACACACACACACACACACACACACACACACACACACACACACACACACACACACACACACACACACACACAAAGTTGTTACATTTGGACTGTGTTGCCCACTTATAGGTTCTGAAAGGTGATGAACAGCTATACCCTCTTCTTTTACTTTAATATGCCCCTCTGAGTATCTTTTGACCCAAGTCTTAGATATTTTGTTTTATTTCTTGAATTGATGTCTCAGACCCTTTTGTAGTCTTACATTGCATCCTTTAGAAGTTTTGGTAGCACAAAAACGACTAACAGGAATCACACAGACAAAAGACACTAGAATTGCAAGGGAAAAACTAACCAGTTGAGACACGGATGAGGCAAAAAAATCAAAGGCGAGAGGTAAAATGAAAACTTACAAGTGTGATGGAAGGGCCAGAAAGGATCTAAAGTAAAGAGAACCAGAAGTGGAAAGAAAAACAAACAAACAAACACAGAATGAATAAAAACTTTGAAAATAAAAGGCAGACAAAATAAACAAACATAAACTTAAAAACCTTTTAATCTGAGACCAACAACATGACCTCCCTCTCCCTGTCAAAATAAAACAGCCTACAGGTAGTCCTCAACCTATGAACACAGTTGGTTCAAAGAGGTTGTTCGTGAACTGACCTGAATTGTCTTCAGTCTCTATGTTCACGATACACAGACATTGTGCATTCATTCTCTGCTCAGACATTCACAGAGATGTGGATAAAAGAAGAACGAAACGCTGCAGATGACGCGTCGACAGGAAAGACAAAACATAAAGTCCGTCATCAGAGCAAACTGTTCACTTTGTCTGATATTGCTGAGTTATTTTGACACATGTGTAATCTTAATCTACGCGGGGTTGATGTTACGCTGCTCGGAGGTTGTTGCAGCAGAAAGGGGAACTGCAGTAGTCAGATATGGCGGCACATGGTTGTTCGTATCTCCAACTGTTTGATAATTTGAATGTTCATTTCTTGAGGACTACCTGTAGTTTGTTTTCCATCTGAAAGCTGTAAATTTTTCCCCACAAATATTCCATAAAGCAGTGATGCACCATGAAGGAAATATTCAGACATACTGACCATGGTTCTACATATTCTGGATATTTCACAGCTGTTAGTGTCTAAATTACACTCTTCCCTCTGCAACTGCCGGTGTTCAGCTTATTACAGGATACTTTACCCTCACAACTCATTCTCTCATCTCAGTTAATGACATATTTCTCAATGATAAACATACATCCACAGTGTAGGTGGGGCAGTGAATAATATGCTCCCCAATGCACAGAGGTTTATGTCCACACTAGTTGGCTGTAAGTTTTATTCCAGCTATTGACCTTCTGATGCTTGATCCCTCACAATGTATTTCCTGCCTTCATATATTTAGCTGTTATATTGGTTAAAGTAAAAATGCACAACATTTTCTAAATATGAGTAATTATTCATCTTATGCTTCTGTTATCATAATCAGTTTTCATAATACTTCATTCTATGTACAAAATAATTCTGTTGGTAGGTCAACAGTTTAGAGTCCAGGAGGGATATATGATTTGTGAGTCGGGGAATTTGCTAACAGTTCAGGAAACATAGCTGCTGGTTTTTCTTAACGAGCCTGATGAGTAACCGGAAATCACCTTGGCAAGTGCTACTCTTGTGTCATTTTCACAGCAAAGGCTGTTTCTTTTGTTTTCCATGCAGGTTAAGGAATTGTTCTTTTATTTTTGCCAGTGCGAGACTAGAGTTGCTCAACTTGACATTGCAAAAAATGCAGAAAGCTGACTACCATGATGTTCCGTTATACAGTACATGTTAATTCAAGTTGCACATATTCGTCCGACCACTTTCTTTTTTTGCTCAACATAGTTATGATGAATTAAAATATTAAGAAAGCAATCAGATGACGTACCATCATGATAGGCATAAATCGAATATGGAGTGCGCAAAATCCCATGTAGCACAGGTAGGCTAATCGATGTAGCGTGATCACCTGCAGCCAGTGATGGCAAGGGGGGCGTGTCATCACAAATTGAAATGATGTGTCAAACGTACACGGTGATTTATGTATGTTCGGCAAAAACACCCGACACGATGTATCGGTGTTTTGTCTTCACCTCCATCTCCGCTGAACCCCTGAGACCGACTCACCAAACCCCTAGGGTTTGATCAAACCCAGGTTAAGAACCAATGGTCTAGAGACAGTGTCACTGAGGAAAAGACAGGCGACAGAGCTGAATGTAACAGAGATGAAGATGCTGAGGTTCTCTTTGGGAGTGAACAGGATGGATAGGATCAGGAATGAGTACATCAGAGGGACAGCACATGTTAGAGGTTTTGGAGATAAAGTCAGAGAGGCCAGACTGAGATGGTTTGGACATGCCCAGAGGAGAGATAGTGAATATATTGGTAGAAGGATACTGAGTTCTAAACTGCCAGGCAGGAGTCCTAGAGGAAGACCCCTGAAGGAAAAAACCGAAAGGAAAAGAAGAAGAGCATGAAATTATCTATCCTCTTAGAAAAACCTTGACTTTTTCCCATAAAATTGAGCTAAACATTCACGGTGTTCGAAAAGTGTTAAGAAACAATTTTATCTCATCTGAGATAAAGTTAACAAAGGATTCCTCGGCCAAAAGGAGAGGGTTGAATCTACAAGGACGGTAACCATGTTGTATATTTGGAATACGGATTGTCATGGTAGTGGACCATGATCTAAAATAACTGTTGCCTCATAATCACATTTGATCAGACAAGAGAAGCATTTTATTTAGAAAAAGAAACATCTATACAAGAGCAGCTTTTATGAGCTGCAGAAAAATAGGTATATGTTATAGAAATGGGTTTGCGAAATCACCACTCATCAGCTATGCCATATGTCTTAAGAAAAAGCTGAATAGTACAGGCTGAATTAGAGATGTCATTTTGGAAACACTGCGGTCAAGGATAGGAGAAAGTACGCAATTTATGTCACCCCCAAAGATAAGGTGGCGTGATGCCATGTTTGGTAAGCGAGAGCAAATATTTTAAAAGAAAGCAGGGTCATCCCAGTTTGCTACATATATATATATATATATATATATAGATAGATAGATAGATAGATACTTTATTAATCCCGGAGGAAATTGCATATATCCACTGCTCAGGCATTACTTAACAAATAATACTGGATAAACACCAGGAGAAAAGGAAACACTGACATCACAGGACATACCACAAGACATACATTACACTAACAGACAGGCACATGCAGCACTAACAGGACTTATATACTAAACTATAACTAAAAATATAAACAGTATAAAATTTAAAAATATTACAGTATTAAAATATAAACAGTATAAAATAAAATCTAAACAGTATAAAATTGAATTAAAATATAAAAACAGTATAAAAAATAAATAAATACATTTTATATATATATATATATATATATATACAACAGTATAAAATTAAATTTAAATTAAATTAAATCCATTTCCACCCCCTTGCTGACCTCGCCACCTCCCCCCCGCTCCTCCTGAGAGAGTCATTGTACCCCCTGATGGCACGGGGCACGAAGGAGGACCTCAGCCTCTCTGTGGAGGCGCTGTGTGACAGCAGTCTGCCGCTGAAGGTGCTTCTCTGCTGGGAGAAGGTGGTGTGTAGGGGGTGCCTGGTGTTGTTCATGATGGCCTTAATTTTAGACATGGTCCTGCTCTCCAGAAGCATATCCACAGAGTCCAGGCTCAGCCCGACCACTGAGCCCGCTCTGCGGATGAGTCTGTTCAGATGGTCCATATCTCTTTTCCTGGCCCCCCCACCCCAACACACAATGGCGTATGACAGCACACTGGAGACTACGGACTGATAGAACATGAAAAGGAGCTTAGGACAGATGTTGATGTTGATGTTAGGAAGTACATCCTGCTCTGCCCCTTCTTGTACACACAGTTGGAGTTGAGTGACCAGTCCAGTCTGCTGTCTAGCTGCAGTCCCAGGTACTTATAGTTTTCTACCACCTCCACCTCACTGCCATTGATGATCACCGGCTGTGGAGAGGGAGGTGCCCGCCGGAAATCCAGAACCATCTCCTTTGTCTTGGAGACGTTGAGCTGGAGCTGGTTCTGTTGGCACCACTCCACGAAGTCAGCCACCAATGCCCTGTACCCCCCCTCATCACCCTCCCGGATACATGCCACTATCGCGGTGTCATCGGAGTACTTCTATATAATATATAATATATATATATAATATATATATATAATATATAATATATAATATATATATATATATTTGCTAGGATCACTGGGAATGAGAAATGTTGTCCCACAACAATAATGTAGCGCCCTGACAGGTCGGAATTGACACTTGATATTTTAAAAGTTATATTCTTATTAATTAGGATGTCTGCCCCTCTGCCCTTTGCATTGAAAGAAGAGTGATATAATTCTCCTGCCCACCCTTTCCTTATTTGAGAGAGGTCTGCTGTGCATATGTGTGTCTCCTGGAGAAATGCGGTGTCGGTTTTCAAGTTGGCTTAAATGAGTAAATACTATCTTACTCTTTGCAGTATGGTTAAGTGACTTTACATTCCAACTCACAAAATTGACTGAGCCTCGCTGTTCTTTTGTGATATTTAGGGTCAGTCATAGCCTAATGGTTAAGAAATGCCATATGACTGAAATTGATATCTGACTATTTAAGGCAAGAAAGCAAATACACAAAGAAATTAATCCGTTGAGGAAACAAGTCTGGTGTAGTTTTCACCCACCCCTCCCACCCTTCTAACTCTCCCAGAACAAGGTAAAATAATAATTCCCTAAAACAAATCCACAAATCATGTTTGTGTTGGGGAACTTTATAGAACCAACGTAAGAGCTCCCTTCAAACCTCTTCATAAGAATTAACTCAGTAGACTCAGTAGAGTAGACTAAGTAAATGCTAATTATGATAATTTTAACCCATAAGTGTGAACACATTGAAAATCAAACATCAATTACTCTGCACCGAAGAAAGCAGAAAAAAAAAAGAGGACATTCAATTTTAGAACAATGAAAAGGAAATTAGTCCTCTAAACATCCGTGATAAACATGGCGCCGTGTTAAGTGGCGACTGTTACAGTAGCTCCCATGTGTTTCTTTGTTTTTGTAT
This sequence comes from Antennarius striatus, assembly GCF_040054535.1. NCBI lineage: Eukaryota > Metazoa > Chordata > Actinopteri > Lophiiformes > Antennariidae > Antennarius > Antennarius striatus. Next base: position 19,897,465 of record NC_090785.1, on the reverse strand, counting down.
CATTTCTCCTTTTGTATCGTTTCTCCTTCATTTTTGCCCTTTCATCTTTGTTTTTTTTACTTCCTGCTGTTGCCAACCAGATTGGTGACGACTTTCTTATCCTTTTGAAACTTTTCTGGACATATCCCCAACTTTTTTATTCGCGTGATACCCATGGCAACCGGTGAGCGCATTGTTTATACCCGCGACCAGCTGATCGCGCTTGCGCCCTGCTGGGCCGCTGCCAAGAGTGAGGCCAGACATCCCGGAGGACCTTAGGAGGAGGCGTCGGGACCGCAGAGCTGGGCCAAAGCTGAAGGCGAAAAAGATGAGGTTTTATCCGGCAGTGCCGGCCATTATTACTGGGAACGTGAGGTCTCTGGGCAGTAAGGTGGACAAGCTCGCCGCGCTGGTTAAAACCCAGCGGGAGTATAATGAGTGTAGCGTGATGTGTTTCATGGAGACATGGCTGCACCCGCACGTCCTGGACGACAGCGTGGCGGTACCCGGCTTCAGTGTTGTTGGCGCGGACAAAGACATAATTAGTAGCAGCAAGAAGAAAGGAGGAGGGATTGCACTCTATATTAGTGAGGAGTGGTGCAATTCGGGACACGTGCACATGAAGGAATGTCTCTGCAGCCCGGACATCGAGCTGCTTGCCGTGGGAATGCAGCCACATTACCTGCCTCGGGTGTTCACGTCGGCTGTTATAATTGGAACCTACTTCCCCCATCAGCTGACGCACCAACGGCATGTGACGTCATCACCTCCACTGTCGCCAGGGTGCAGACGCAGCACCCGAACACCTTCATAGTGATCACCGGTGATTTCAACCATGTCACCTTGGACCGATTGCTGCCCACATTCCACCAATATGTGGACTGTCCCACCAGGAACAATAAGTCTTTGGACCTGCTGTATGCTAACACCAAAGATGCATACAGCAGGACAGCCCTTGCTCCCCTTGGGAGATCAGATCACAACCTGGTCCTGCTAAATCCCAGGTACGTCCCGCTGGTCAGGAGGCAGCCTGTCCACACCAAGATGGTCCGTAAATGGTCTCAGGAGGCTGCTGAGGCACTGCAGGACTGCTTTGACACCACGGACCGGGATGTGCTCTGTAGGCCACATGGGGAGGACATCAACAACCTGACGGACTGCATCACAGACTACATTAGTATCTGTGAGATAATCTCACCGTCGTGAATCTCACAGCATGTCACTGCAGACAGAATACACAAACCTCAATGCGCCCCTCCGCCTCCCCCCCAGAGCTATCAACTACATTTGTAAATCAGTGCAGCACACCAGATACCTTTGTCTAGCAGTGACTGCTCTTGATATTTCAGAAAAGGCTGGAAGTTCAGCTTTGAGGGTCTTTCATTCGCCTTTATGCCAGTTTTTCCGTGTGTTTCCGCAAAGTAATAGAATTGACTGTCACTAGAATCCAGTACTGACACTCGACAATAGCATTTATTAGACCAATTAACTTTAAAGTGGGTTATTTCCAGCACCACAGTAGTTGGGAAATACTGAGATCAGTCAGTCGGTCAAACCTTATTAATAGAATTGTTGAAAATTCCCAATGTTTTGCTTCGTTGTCGTAGCCGGTCACCGGTGTTCTTCTCAGCAGGCTGCTCTGCCGTCAAACAGCAGTATTGAGAGTCGGCACTTCGGCAACGCCCCATGACTACCGTTGTTAGGGGGCGTAGTACGGCCTGAATACTGTCTGACGGTGCTCCTGGTGACATAGTGCAGCATGACTGCCGGCTTTTTTTCAGCGATCTTGTTTTTAACCAATACTAATATTAATATTAATCCATATACAAGTCGCATCGGATTATAAAGCGCACTACGAGATTATGAAAAAATTATAGGCTTTTAGGTGTACTTTATAGTGCGGAAAATACTGTATTTGTAAACATGTGAACAAACAACAAAATTAATAAACAACATTCCCCCATTTCCCCAAAATGGGGGAATGGGGGAATTGTTTGAAACCAGTTTACGCATCCACCACTGCGCGCACCGACATCCACACTCAGATGTGACTGATGGTCACGTCACTGGATTGTTCATCAGTGGGGGGAAAACGAATAACCAAAAAAACTAGTAATCCTCAAAAACGGACAACCCCCCACCCCGGCCGAGAACACAAAAAGAAATAAAAGAAACAAAATCGTTCGGTCTCACCAGAGAGGGAGAGGTGCCTTCACCTGCGCTGACTGCAAATATTCACTGTGCTGACTGCTAGGACTTGACCGTTTCCTCCATCTCACGGTGTAAGGAATATTTCATTTTCGGAATCCAGTTAGTTTCATATCGGCACAAGTTTCTCCACTTGGGCTACTGGATCTCTGACTTCCTCCTCCCTCCTCGTATCATCTGCGAGTCTCGGTAACATGTCTCTGGTTCAAGCCTCCCTGTCAGGTGCGTCAATTTCCCTGGCCATTAGTCCATCCATCAGTGCAAATTTACGGAACAAACATATCAAGAATTCACCCATTTCTTGCATAATTTACCTTCATTGATATGTATTCATATACATGTAATTGTTTTATACATCCAATACTTTACTAAAGTGACGGTGTCACAGATCCCCCCCAGCCGGAGGCACAGGAGGCTGAACCCCAAAATAGGATTTCAGGTTCACTACGTTAATAGTGTCTATTTTCGTCTTGTGGTCATTCCACTGTATTTGATAATTGATAGGGCCTAATTTCGTCATCACAGTAGCTGGTCCCGACCACTTGGGTGCAAGCTTTGATGAAAAGTGTTCAGTTGCGGATGAGAGTGGGTGAGCGAGGACCCTGGCCAGGTCTCCCAGCGGGAACTGTGCACCTCTCCTGTGGGTATTATAATACCTGACTTGTCTGGATTGACACGCTTCAACTCTCCTCTTGATATGATTAATCAGTTCAATTTGCCTCTCTAGGAGGGAATACGGAGGTTGATGAGGTGACGGCGGTGTGATTACCCTTTCCAGTGGTCCTCTCAGAGATCTTCTCAACATTAACACGGCAGGTGGTTGTCCAGTGATCTCCTGGTAGGCTGTGTTGATGGCAAAACAGAATTCTCTGATCCACTGATCCCAGTTCCTGTGGTTGTCCCAAACATAGGAGGCAATCATCATCTTAATGGTTCGGTTTGAGCGTTCTGAGGTTGGCTTTGGGGTGATAGCTGGTGGTGAACTTTTGGGTCACTCCCCAAGCCCTGCAGAGGTTTTCCATCTCATTGCTTGTAAACTGCCGAGCTGATCTGAGGCCGCGTCACGCAGAACACCAAATCAGGAGATTTCATCCTTCAAGATGGTAACAAGGCAATGTGTTTTGTTGTCCTTCAAAGAAAACATCTCCATCCATTTTGTAAAATAATCCACAATGACGAATAAAAACACACCTCCTTTCTTAAATTCAGGAAATTGACCCATCAAATCCATCCCCAGCTTCTCCCAGGGAGTTTCAACAGGAGTAGCCTGCATGAAACCCGCTGGCTGCTGGTTGTCAGGTTTGTAGGCTTGGCAGATGTTACAGTCATTAACATGCTTCCAAACATCCCTACAAACGGACGACCACCAGGCCACTTCAATGACTTTCAAGAGTGTTCTCAGTCGGCCCAGATTTCCACTTAATGGATGGCCATGAAAGTATGTAAGTATTTCTTCCACAAGCTCTTTGTAGACCACAAGTTGGTACTTGTTTCATCCTTTTACAGGTGACCGCCAGTAGGGCAACCCCTGCAAAACGGTGAATCCCACTCAATCTGGCCTGGATCCAGAATCGCTGGGAATGGACTCTTTGGCCATTCACTGACTTCTGCATCCTTTCCCTGCATTTCTCCTATTTCAGATAAAGAAATGGGTAGATCGGCAGAAGAATGAGACGGGTTCAGGGCAATGTACGCTACTGTCAAGGAGGTTGGAGGAACACTTCTGGAAAGAGCATCAGGCACGATGTTTTGTAAACCTTTACGATAGTGGACTTTAAAAGAGAATTGCTGAAGTTGGAGTATCCATCAGGTCAATCGGGAAGATTGAATTCCCAGGTTAAAGCTGCGTGGTTGGTATGAAATGAGAATTCAACCCTCTCAAGGTAGTGTCTCCACTTTTCAACTGCCCACACGACGGCACAGACACTCCTTTTCCGAGTTTGAGTAATTACATTCAGCTTTGTTTAAACCTCTGGAGGCATAAGCAATGACCTTCTCCTCTTCATTAGTCCTTTGGATAAGCACAGACCCTAAACCTACATTGCTTGCATCGATGGGGACTTCAAAGGGAGCAGCATGATCAGGTTGGGACAGGACGGGAGCATGAACAATTGTAGGATTTTAGTTGGTCGAATCTCTGCTGACACTTTTCATTCCATTCCCATGGCACATCCTTCTTCTTCAGGAGGTTTAAAGGGGCTGCCAAATCGGCAAAATGTTCAGTGAATTTGTGGTACCACCCAACAAGACCAAGCAACCACTGTTGGTGGGGGTCGGATAACCAGTCACAGCCTTGGTCTTTTCAGGGTCTACATGCACCCCTTTCTCTGAGACAACATGACCAAGAAAGTCAGTTCACGTTGGAAGAAGAGGCTTTTTTTTTAAATCGAGTGTTAGATTTGCCTCATGTAGCTTCTTCATAACAGCATTGAGATCCTTAATATGTTGCTGAGCAGTGGCTGAGTACACTATAACATCATCAATGTATACACAGCAAATGTGACCCCTTAACTCGCCTAAGACCTTCTCCATCAGCTTTTGAAATGTGGCCCCAGCATTTTTGAGACCAAAAGGCATGGTTTTGAAGTGGTAAAGGCCCATTGGTAATTACCGCTGTCTTGGCCCTACTCTCCGGTGACATGGCTACCTGCCAATAAAAAGATTTTAGGTCAAGTGTGCTGAAAAAGGCTGCTCCATGCATGGACTCCAACAGTTTGTGAATAAGAGGCATGGGGTAAGCATCTGAGTGTGTCTTGGCATTCAGGCAACGGTATTCCACGCAGAATCTAAGTGACCTATCAGGTTTGGTTACTAGAACCACAGGAGCACCCCAACCCGACTGAGAAGGCTCAATAATGTCATCCTTGAGGATCTGATCAATAAGCTCTGCAATAATTTGACGTTTGTACAGATACACATAGTATGCTTTGCAGCAGACAGGGACTTTGTCTGTGGTGAAGATCTTGTTTTCTTCCACTGTTGTCCTTCCAAGTTTCCCTGAACACACTTTTAGCCAGGAATACAGCAGTACACCAAACTCAGGAGGGTATTCAATACATGTAAAAGCAGTTGAATCAGAAGGGGGAGGGGGCTAGACACAGAGGGCGGAGTAGCTGGAACAGCCATGTAAAGACTTGCATTGTGCTGCTTTATTTGGTCATGCTCTAAAAAGGGTGGTAGAAGTGGATTGAAATCATGACCACTGCCCCCCTTGACCCCATATGTCTGGTCTCCCATATTGATGATGGTGGAGGTCTTGCTGAGAAAGTCCAAACCTAGGATGATGGAGAAGACATTATGGTCTTCAGCCATGATGTAGGTATCCAAGGAGCATGCCAGTAGAACAATAACTGCACCTTACCTAAGGCACTATAAAGTTGTCCGTCGGCAATGGCAAAGTGCTGATTTTTACTCGGCACCAATTGCTCACCTTCACGTGCCACTTCCAGCCATCTGTCTCGATGCATAAGAGAGAATGTGCACCCGGTGTCAAACACAGCCTGGAACAGCTTCCCTCTGACCTCTATGGGGATGTGCAAAAGACTTAATGGAGCTCTCTTTACATGGCAAACCATAGACACCTCGGGATGCTTTTTCTGAACACTTTTCTCACTTTCCTCATTTTCGCTTTCTGTTGATCCACTTTTCCCCAGTATTCTACCAGGGTTCCAATATAAACAAGCTTGTCCACATTAGTGACAGTACCTCTGAGACAGCCAGCTATTCTGGCGTTAAAGTTATTCAGTATTTTGCACACCAGCTCTGCCTCTATGATATCAGGTTTCCACCGGAGACAAAGTGCACGATAATCATATACAAAGTCTCTTAAACTCTGTTCCAGTAGCTGGACCATGTTTCTTAGCTTTTCTTCGACTTCAGAGAGATAATCAGGGGAAGAAAGGCAACTTTGAAAGACTCTTTGAACTCTGTCCAGGTATATACAGTACATTGTTCTTTGCCACAGTCCACCAGCTGTGCACGGGCCCTTTAAGGACATCAGAAAGAGTGGCCATTAGTTCTTTGTCTGGTAATGGATGCACAGCATGGTACGATTCACAGCGGTCCACAAAGTTAAGAATGTCATACACTTCATTAGATCCACTAAATGATGGGAAATCCATCTGAATAGCAGGCTTAGACAGAACCACTGGAACGGTAGCAGGAATCTGGGTGAAAACATATCTCCTTCGCGGACAGTGTAGTGGTGGATATGACAGGCAATGGGAGCTGATGGGTGGCAGACTCTGTGATGGGTGTCAGAATCTTTGACTCCGTACCGGCCACCATCTGTAACAACTCAATCTTGAACGTACCGTTGTTAACACGCACAAGGGGTTCTATTGTAGGATGAAATCAAGTTCTTACTTGAGGATGTGTAAGAAATAATACTACACCACATGCATTATTCGTTCTCAGCGCAGTGTATTTGTGAACATGTGAACAAACAACAAAATTAATAAACATCATTCCCCTTTTCCCCGAACAAAGTTATAATCCCCCAAAATTAATTGTTTGAAACCAGTTTACGCATCCGTCGCTGCGCGCACAGACGTCCCCACTCAGATGTGACCGATGGTCACGTCATTGGAAAAACGAATAACCAAAAAAACTAGTAATCCTCAAAAACGGAACCCCCCTGTCCCGGCCGAGAACACAACAGTCACTATGAAAAAACAAAAAAGGTTCGGTCTCACCGGAGAGGGAGAGGTGCCTGCTGACTGGTAGCATTCAAATATCCACTTCACTCACTGCTAGGACTTGACCATTTCCTCCATCTCACGGTGTAAGGAATATTTATTTTCAGAATCCAGTTAGTTTCATATCGGCACAGGTTTCTCCTATAGGGCTACTGGACCTCTGACTTCTTCTCTCTCCTCGTCTCAATAGTGAGTCTCGGTAATAAGGTCTCTGGTTCATGCCTCTCTGTCAGGTGCGTCTATTTACCTGGCCATTAGTCCATCCATTAGTGCTAACTAAAATGGAATCAATATAAATTTACGTACCATATATATCAAGAATCAACCCATTTCTTGCACAATTTACCTTCATTGATATGTACTCATATAAAATGTAATTGTTTTATAAATCCAATACTTTATTAATGTGACGGTGTCTCAACACATTCAATAATCCATGTTGTAGTGTGTATGCTCACTTTCTTAGATTATTGTGCATTGGAAAAAAAATGCTAAAATGTGCCTTATGACTCATGTTCTCTCTCTTTGGAGCATACAGTGTGCCCTCGCACAGTTGCGCATTAATGCCTGCGACTTCACCTCATCGCAGATTTTTAGAAGGCAGTCACATTCTATTGGCTGACGGCATCCAGAAGTGCGCTTGGTTCCATGTGATTCAGACTTACGTGAGACACAAAAGTTCTTTAAACAGTCGATAAGAGTGTGGGAAAAGGTAATACTGATAGAAGGTGGTTTAGTATCAGTATGGGGAGGGTCATAAACATTTTAACTATTGTAAATAATAAGATAAATAATTTGTATTTCGATCATGGAATTTGTTAATAGCTTGTGATTCCTGGAACGCATTGACCGCAGAAAACAGGGGCGCACTGTGTACCTATTGCTTATTCCTTATGTTGGAGTTTCAGTCCTAATATTCTTTTAGGTGAAATGTTGACATGTCATTACTGTCATGCTGACACATAGACTTCAGATACAGCAGATGACAGGATGCATGAAAGGCAGCAAATAAATCCTTTCTTCTTAACAAGTAGTAGCAACATCACACAGTATGTTTCATCACATTATCTACACATAATTTCAAAGTCAAAGTCAGCTTTATTGTCAAATGTACCATATATGCACGACAAACAGCACGACAGATGAAATTGCAGTCCTCTCAGACCCGTGGTCAACAGGCAGTACAACACAGGCAGTACAACAGCCATCACAACAGACAGTACAAGACAGGCATACAACAGGCATTACAACACAGGCAGTACAACACAGGCAGTACAATAGTTTAAGATGAAAGAAAGGGACAGAAAACATATACTCTCTCTAATCCCGTAGGGGAATTGACGTGTCCACAGTCTCTGATTTGACTGGGAAGAGAGAGAGGTAGTCAGGTGCTGGGGAGTGGATGGAGGGGGGGCTGAGGAGGGGGAGGGGGGGCAGGACAGGTTGAGGGTAGAGTTAAAGGCTGTGGCAGGGGGCAGAGCAGGGAGGGAGTTGAGCCTCCTCACCGCCTGGTGAAATAAACTGCTTGAGCTTGCTGGTTTTGGCCCACAGACTGTGCAGGCTGAAAAGGCTGTGAGAGGGGTGGGTGGGATCACCTGCAATGCTGATGGCTTTGCGGGTGAGGCGGGTGTTGTAGATGTCTGTGAGGGGAGGGAGAGAGACACCAGTGATCTTTTCAGCTGCACTCCGGAGCAGGGTCTTGTGGCAGGAAACGGTGCAGGCGCCGTACCACACGGTGAGGCAACTGGTCAGGATGCTCTCAATGATGCCTCTGTAGAAGGAACCATCCCATTATAGTAATGTCTATCTTCAAAAGCAAATGGCTGTGGTACATACAGGTATATCAGTACTATATCTGACTGCTCCCCCAGTTCATGTGAATCTAATGTGCTTACAATCAGCTCTCGGGCGTAACTTTGAGTTGGTTTTTCTATCAAATGTCTGAAAAATAAAATGAAATGACTGAGGGTGTGGCTAATCTGCCCCTTCGATCTGTCAGCACTTTACTCTGTGTGTAGTTTAAGGAGAAAATCTCATTGTATTTCAACGACATGTCTCATAACTGTGTGTGTGTGTGTGTGTGTGTGTGTGTGTGTGTGTGTGTGTGTTTGTGTGTGTGTGTGTTTGTGTGTGTGTGTGTGTGTGTGTGTGTGTGTGTGTGTATGTGTGTGCATGTGTGTGTTCCAAAACCTCTGTCACTTTTGGATTCATTGCCTATGGTCAAATCTGTTTGATTTCAATCAGACAAAACTCTTCTAACCTGTGTTTTAGATCAATATTAATGGGTTTTTTTTCTGCGTTTCTTTATGTGCTTTTGTTAGAAAGCATTTTATTTTCAATTCTTGCAGCACATCACACCAAGGTTAGGGTTTACTGTTTGCTCTTCCATTCAGACGTTTAAAGACTGAATAATGGGCATCCATTTGAAATCATCAAAGACAAAATGTAAAATTGAAATCACTGAATTAATATTTAGTCAATAGACAGAATATAACTTGCAATTATTACTTCTTTAAATCTGCAAGCAGATCATTTTGAGAGTGTTCCATCCACTGACATCAGGGTCATGGGTGTTGCCGGAACCTCTTCCAGCTGACTATATGCAAGAGAGAGCAGAGAGAGGAGAAGAATGACACTGCAGGACAAATGTTATTAGGGATGAGCGAGTACACCGCTATCTGTATCTGTATCTGTTTAAACATCTAAATAATCTGTATTCGTATCTGTACTCGGAATGGGCGTGACTTAAACCGGAAGTGGGTGAGATTTGACTGGAAATGGGTGGGGCTTAAATTGGTACATTATTTTAAGTCAGAAATTGATATGGATTGAGCAGAGGCCTGTACCTTCAAGCTTGATTAACCTAGCTGGGCTTCCTCTTACTTATCTGGCTTCACTTACAGAGACATCCGCCCTCCGGATTTTCGGTACCATAAAGCCGGCCATCAACTCACCAATTCAATGCAGGCTTGTCCACTCTAGATCTGTGCGCGCTCATATAAGAAGAGCGGAGGTCGCTGCATGCGACCAATCGCAAACATGCAACAAACCGGCCTGAGCCACATATTTCACAACGGAGGAGCAAATAATAATAATAAATAAATACGAGCAATATAAATCAATAATCCAGGTAAAAAGCAACACAGTTGCAGCTGCCAAACGGCGCAAGGATCGTTGGCAAAAAATTGCCGACTGTGTCAATGCGGAAGTTAGTGCTATTATATTACTTCCCCACTATGACTGCACTTGCATATCTGACTACAGTAACATTTGTGTGTTCCATAAATGTATGTGTGTATGACATTTTTCGTTATGGCATATGATTGCAGCCCCCATGACTTTATGAATAGCTCTACATAATGTGTTCTTCCCGAGGTTTTCGGCATCGCCAACAGAATACATAAAAGTACCTATGAATGAATAAATCAATCCATGATTTCCTTAAACAAATAATTGATTAATGACATTTTATCTGTTGCCTCCTTGTAACCCATCCAACGAGGGATTTAAGGACATCATAATAATTACAAACATCACTAAGAAATATATTAACTGTGGCAAAAAACCTCAGTGCAATGCACACAGTGCGTTGCGGTGTGTTACATTACTGATGTAAGGCTCCAGCAGCTGACAGATGTAATGTAACCCCTCTCCCCAAAACCTGTACCTTTCGTACAGTGATTGTTCAGGCAATTCGAATGGATTGCAGCGATCTCTGAATATTCTCTCAAGCCTGAGCGCTCTTCGCACAAGCTGTGCACCAAGATCCACCGGGTTCTCATAAAACAGACAGCCCATTTTCCAAGAGAACTGATTGGTCAGTAGGTGCTGAGCTCTTATCCTGAACTTATCCTGCTCCTGAGCAGGTTAGGTGTTCAGCATAGGTTACCGCGAAAACTTAGCCCGATAGAAAGTCAGCCACCTTTATGGTACCGAAAAGCCAGGGTTAAGCCTGAAGTTATCTTGCTAAGCCGTAATCCAGCTTTATGGTACAGGCCTCAGAAGTTGCTATATTTATTGTTTATTTACAGAACTGCCTCAAAATTTGATCACAAAAGTAAGAACTATTTATATACTTTTTTTTATAAACTCAACATCAATATTCTTAAGTGTATGAATAGATATTTATAGAACAGTCTCAGAATTGAGATTCAATGCTTTTGATCAAAATAGTAAAGGAACTATTTACAGAACAAGTTTTTTTTTTTTTTTTTTTTTTACTCAGAACATGGAGTGCATTAATGAATATGACACATGCAATAGGAAATTATGAACTACAAAGAATGCATGAACAAGAATTGTCATAATCAACACAATTTTCTATTTTTTTCTTTTTCTTTATAATTTTTATGATCAAACGCCTAATGTTCTACCCATTTTTTTCCACACAAAGTTAAACAATGCTTATTAAGGTGGGTGTGCCTGTGTTTGTGTGTGTGTTTGTACATGTGTGAGAGGGAGGAAGAGAGCGAATATAGAGAGAGCATGTTTGTGTGTGTGTGTGTGTGTGTGTGTGTGTGTGTGTGTGTGTGTGTGTGTGCATGCACATTCTATGTAACAGTTAAAATATCAATACAGTAGAAAAAATAAATCTAAAATGAAATGAGAAAGTGCCAAAATAAGATCAAGTAGGTAAAAAAAACAAAAAAAACAACTGGAGTGGAGTTTGTGAGTGATGTGACATGAGCAGTTTTCAGCTCTGGTAAAATGCACCGTGCAATTACAACAAAATAAAACAAGAAACAAGTTCACCAAATAAATAGACTGAAATAGAGGCAAGCCGGAGAAAACCTAAGGAAAGCAATGTAAGCTACAGTGAAGCCACGAACAGAGAGATCAGTCAATTTCTGTGTATCTGAGAGAGTGGGGCAGCGAGTCGACAGCTCTGGCTGCAGTGATGGGTGTCTGTAGGGAGAGGCAGGTGCTGTGTGTGACTGGCCAATCACAGAGCATGAAAACAATCGGTTCTGAAGATTTTCCTTCAGCCTGAGAACAAGTACTGATTAATTTTACTTGCATCGTGCTTGTACGCCTCAAAAATGCGTTATCTGTACCAGTCTGAAACGAGTACCTGGCACAACTGTAATTGTTATATTCTACTTTTATTTTCTTACAAAAATCAAAAAACATTTCCAACATTTCCGTTTTGTCTTTCTTTGAAATAACAAATGACTGAGTGAAACAGAGCACCTTCATACTGACACAAGGTTAAACTTTCTGTCTTGTAGTTTTCAGATGACTAACCTGAAGAATAATTTCATTCAATCCCATTGGTTCTTCCATGGTACTAAAATGAGTTCTGGCTTACATGCAAGCACAATCATATGAAAGCTGATGCATGTCAAACTGTATGGAGAGTTTTATTATGCAGAAACTGCAGTATAATGAGTTGTAAAATTACTCAGAAAAAAACAAAAACGACTTGACTAATAATTCAAAATTTGTCACAAACTGAATAAAGTTTACAGAAAACTGATTAACGTAACAACAAAATTGATATGACTGCAAGAAACAGTAAATGCAGAACTGGATAAAATATTTATATTCCCTAGTGGATCATCTACTACAGGTTCAAACTTTTGTTTCTCCAAAGATGATATTTTTCCCCGTCATTATGGGCTTCAAATTATTTTAATTAGTTTCAAAGCTATTGCTGTGCTGCACACTGAGCCCCCTCTGTGTCCTGTTTTCTGAAGGTGCCAGTGGGGGCCAGAGAGATGAAGACTTTATCCCTGCTCCTCGTTTTCCTCTTCCTCGTCTCAGGAGCCTGCGGTGGCATCAAGTACATCTCCAAGAGGAACTCAGGTAGGATGATTGGGTGTGTGCGGTTGTCAGGCATCACTCTACTTGAAATGAGCCTCTTTTCTCACCAGCTGTTTTTAATGGGGTTTCTTTGATTTGTAGTTATCTTTTTTTCTTTCAAACTCTTGAATCTTTTGCTAAAAGCTACAATAATGCTGCCCTCTGACCTTTTTCAGCACCGTCAAACACATGCTACTCTTTCTTTCCCTCAAAACACACCTGATGGGTTGTGTACTTCTAATTTTCTCTGACCATTTCTGTCTTTGTCATTACTTTTGTGATAGCTGTTTGGTTGTTTCCTTGGCGCGTGTTTTTTTGTTTAACGATCAACCCATGCACTGCTGCTCTGCTTATTGGTGAGCGGCTGCTGCTTTATTCTGGATAGATTTGTTGGCCTTCTGATGTTTTTGCTCTGCTCTTGATGACACTTTGAATTAGAGTCAGGGTGTGTGACGAAGAGCTGAGCTGTACATTTTTTCTCTTCCATTCTGCCTTTGTTTGATTTTGTTGTTCATGAAGAACAATATGATCCGGTTTACACATAGAGGTTTTGTAATTCTGGATAGTACAGCTTCTCCAATTCTGTTTTCATGGCCACTCACAAGTCCCAAAAGTGATAAAAACACAGAAAATGACTTACCAACTTTTTAGCAAACTCAGGTCCTCTAATTATGTCAATCCAGTTAAAATTGATTCCTCTGTAATTTAATGCTGTCTCAGTTTTACTCATGTGTAAGTGACAATGTAATTCCTGGTGTGTTAATCAAGGGAATTTGAGTGCAGCCATAGAAATTCTTTGGATATCCTGTTCAGTTACAGCACAGCAACTCAGAATTACATTACAGGACTTTGCAGAGCTATTGGAAATATAACAAAGTATGAACACATCATGTACATTCTGGTGTTTATTGTCTCTGTACTCCTTTGTATGGTCTCAAGCTGACAGAGTTCACATGGAAGTTTGGCGCAGAATGTGATGTTAGTTGGGGAGTTTCCGTGATGTAAAAAAAAAAGCCATAATTGGAGTGTAGCTTAGACAAGACTTTTCCTCTTTCCAGTCTTAATGCTATGCTAACCAAACTACGAGCGCATCTGCACAAACCAAACATGTTATTATATTAATAATGGCAGGAAAACAAAATGTTGGCCTTTGACATTTCTAAAAGCATTTAATCAGGACCCCTCGACATCAATTTTGGTAATAATTTTTATTTTACCATAACTGTGTTTCTATAGTGCTCTTGAAGATTTAAAATGAAATATTATGTCATAAAAATGATCGTCTTGCTTGTGTGGAATCATTTCTAAAGGAGGTCAAACATTATTATGTGCAGAACCCCTTGAAGCTACCAGGAATTTATTGCATTAAACGATTGAGCAGGAAATTAACAAGCATAATACATGAACACCACCTCGTTGGTTTTATGTAGCAAAAGGGCATATAGAGTAATATAAAAATACTTTGTGCCAAACTCAGGTAGAATGCAATAAAATTGTGAACATACATCTGTCTATTTTAAGCTTAGTGATGTGGTTGAATGTTCACTGCACCTCATATTAATCCTATCTTACTTTATCTCCTCTCACCCTTTTTAATGCCTGTGTGTCTAACATTCAACATACTGGCTGTGTGGGCGAGCTGGTGGGAGTTTTTGTTTGGTGTGTGTAATTTATGCGTGCCTATAAGCTCACAGGTGTACCTGCATGTGTGACGAACTGCTGCCGCTCACTGACTATGTGTGGGTACTGTGTACATCCAGGTTTTAAGTTTGTGTGTGTTTGTGTGCGTGTGTGAACTCCCTAAGTGTGCTTCAATGTATGCTCTCTGGATGTGTGCTCCCCTTCTTGTGTGTGTGTGTGGGAGAGGTGTGCACAGAGCAATTATGAGATCAGAGAAGAGCCAAACGGACATTTTTGTGGGGGCGACTGATACAGTCAGCCAAAGATACACTGTTAGATCTTCTCTCTCTTGCTGCTTGCATGTGTGTAACTGGACACCATACAGATAGGAACTACTATTTCCTATTGTTGGTCTTCCCGCTGTGCTTTTGTGCTGTGATGTAGCACAAAATGAATACATTTTGATGAGACAAAGAGAGGAGGGTGGAGGTAGGTGAGGAAACACTTTTAAAGTGATGATCAAGGAGATAAATGCAAATAAAATAAGGTATGCTTGGTAAAAACTCAAAGATAAGGTGAAACTGTATCTCAGCCATGCAGTGAAACTCATGCCCCACTTCACATGGAGGTCAGAAAGGTTGGCTGCTGTGTATCATTAGCCCTGAAGCACACCATTAAATATGGCTGTTTTTTTGTCAGTTAAACACCAAGGAATATATTTAAACCAGAGTCTGATGGACAGCTGAAAGTTTAGACATGTGGTTTCGCAGGCAGCCAATCATAGTGGAGCATATGACCAGCTTCAGGTTCCTGGGGACCTGCATTTCATGGGACCTCACCTGGACAATTAACTGCTCCACCCTGGTCAAGAAGGCTCACCAGCGCCTCTTCTTTTTGAGGATTGAAAAACATCTCTCTTCAGACATCCTGTTGGACGTCTAGCGTTGCACCATCAAGAGCATCCTAACAAACTGTATTACAGTCTGGTACGGGAACTGCTGTCTTGGACTGGAAGGCGATGCAGATGGTGGTGAAAATCAGTCCAGCAAATAACCGAAACTGCACTTCCTGCCATTAAAGATATCTTCAGGAAGCTTTGTCTCAGGAGAGCATCGGACATCTCAAATGACTCCTGCCATCCAGCACACAGACTGTTCACACTCCTGCCCTCTGGGAGGTGCTACAGGAGCCTCTGGACAAAAACTATCAAGTTCAGGAACAGCTTTTCTCCAACAGCTGTCTCCCTGCTGAACTCCGCCCCCCGTCTCTCCCACGCCCCTTAAATTCACCCGCGCCCTTACTTAATTCACAAGCACCCCTACCCGGAAGAGTGAACTGGACTTTAATTCAATTCATTGCTATGTTTCCTGTCAGCTACAGCATGTCAGCTGTCAATTACACCATAATCAATGTAAAATTTAATTCACAACTGTTTATATACACTGTATCGGCAATCATACTGTATATTTTAGTCATAGCCTGTTTACAGCCTGTGCATAGTCATCATTTTATATATATATATATATATATATATATATATATATATATATATATATATATATATACACACATACATACTGTTGATAATACCATAATGATTGTAAACCTGTAGTTCACAACTGTTTATACATAATGTATAGTCATTCACACCATATATCATAGTCATCGCCTGTTATAGCTTGTACATACTTAACATAATACATATACGTATGTTCATATATACTGTGTGTGTGTGTATGTATATATATATATATATATATATATATATATATATATATATATATATATATATAAATGTCCCTCTCACCCTTGTGGGGTGGTATCTGTGTGTCATCCTCAAGCTCGGGTCCTCTACCAGAGGCCTGGGAGTCTGAGGGGTTCTGCGCAGTATCTTAGCTGTTCCTAGGACTGCGCTCTTCTGGACTGAGGCTTCAGATGTTGTTCCAGGAATCTGCTGGAGCCACTCTTCCAGTTTGGGGGTCACTGCCCCAAGTGCTCCTACTACCACGGGGACCACATTAACCTTAACCTTCCACATCTGTTCCAGCTGTTCTTTCAACCCTTGATATTTCTCAATCTTTTCGTGTTCCTTCTTCCTGATGTTGGCATCAGCTGGAATCGCCACATCTATCACCACTGCTCTCTTCTGCTCTTTGTCCATCACCACTATGTCCGGTTTGTTAGCCAGTAGCTGTTTGTCGGTCTGGAAGCTGAAGTCCCACAGGATCTTAGCCTTGTCGTTCTCAACCACCTTCGGTGGTATGTCCCATTGGGATTTGGGTACTTCTAGTCCATACCGGGTACAGATGTTCCTGTACACTATCACAGCTACTTGGTTGTGCCTTTCCATGTATGCTGAGCTGGCGAGCATCTTACACCCTGCTACCACATGCTGGACTGACTCTGGGGCTTCTTTACATAGCCTGCACCTTGGGTCAGATCTTGGTAGATATTGGCTTCTATTGCCCTTGTACTTAGGGCCTGTTCTTGTGCTGCCATGATCAGTGCCTCTGTGCTGTCTGTCAGTCCAGCTTTATTCAGCCATTGGTAGGTCTTCTTGATATCAGCCACTTCCTCTATCTGACGGTGGTACATGCCGTGTAGGGGCTTGTCCCTCCATGTTGTCTCCTTCTCCTCCTCCTCTTCCTCCTCAGGTTTCTGCTGTCTAAGGCATTCACTGAGCAGTTCATCTGTTGGGGCCATCTTCCTGATGTACTCTTGGATTTTTGATGTCTCATCCTGGACAGTGGCCCTGATGCTCACTAGTCATCGGCCTCCCTCTTTCCGCTTAGTGTACAGCCTCAGGATGATGGACTTGGGGTGAAACCCTCCATGCATGGTGAGGAGCTTTCTAGTCTTGATATCTGTGGCTTCTATCTCCTCCTTTGGCCAGCTTATGATCCCAGCGGGGTATCTGATGACCGGCAGTACATACATGTTGATGGCTCTGACCTTGTTCTTGCCATTCAGCTGACTTCTCAGGACTTGCCTTACTCTCTGGAGGTATTTGGCTGTGGATGACTTCCTTGCGGCCTCCTCATGGTTGCCATTAGCCTGTGGGATTCCAAGGTATTTGTAGCTGTCCTTGATGTCTTCTATCCTGCCCCCTGGTAGGTTGACCCCTTCAGTTCTGATCATCTTGCCTCTTCTTGATACCATCCGGCCACATTTGTCTAATCCGAATGACATCCCTATGTCGTCGCTGTAGATCCTGGTGGTGTGGATCAGTGAGTCAATTTCTCGCTCATTCCTGGCATACAGCTTGATGTCATCCATGTAGAGGAGATGGCTGATTGTTGTCCCGCTTCGGAATTGGTATCCGTAGCCACTCTTTGTGATGATGTGACTGAGGGGGTTCAGGCCTATGCAGAACAGCAGTGGTGATAGTGCATCCCCTTGGTTTATGCCGCACTTGATGTTAACTTGGGCAATTGGCTTGGAGTTAGTCTCCAGGGTTGTCTTCCACTTCCCCATTGAGTTCTTGATGAAGGGTCTTAGTGTCCTGTTGATGGGGGGGGGGGGGGTAGGACACTAAGAGCCTTCATCAAGAACTCTCTCTCTCTCTCTCTCTCTCTCTATATATATATATATATATATATATATATATATATATATATATATATATATATATACATATGTGTGTGTGTGTGTAGCTCCCATACTCTGCACTATGTATAATTATCTGTATATATTATTCACATTTATTTAATGTAGCCGCAAGAGGGCACAAGCCAGTGTCTTATTGTGCCGGTCCCAAGCCCGGATAAATACAGAGGGTTGTGTCAAGAAGGGTATCCAATGTAAAACGTTTACCAAATCAAACATGTGAATCAAGTCCATGACTTCCACAACGGATCGGTCGAGGCCTGGGTAACAATCGGTACTGTTCACCTACAGGGTGCCGGTGGAAATAGGACTACTGTTGGTCAAAGAAGATGAGGAGGAAAGTGTGTTTGTCGGAAGAGAGATGAGAAACAACAAGAGTTTAGGACTGAGAGTAGGGATGTTTAATGTTGGAACTATGACAGGAAAAGGTAGAGAGTTGGTTGACATGCTGCAGAAGAGGAAGGAAGACATTCTGTGTGTCCAGGAGACCAGGTGGAAAAGTAGCAGGGTTAAAAGTTCAGGAGCAGGATTCGACTTGTTCTATCATGGTGTAGATGGGAAGAGAAATGGAGTAGGAGCTATCTGAAAAAGTTTGTCAGGAATGTCCTGGAGGTAAAAATAGTGTCAGATTCAGTGATGAGTCTGAAGCTACAATTCGAAGGTGTGATGTTCAATGTTGTTAGTGGGTATGCTCCAAAGGTAGGATGTGAGCTGGAGGAGGAGAGATTCTGGTTGGACATTGATGAAGTGATGCAGAGCATACCTAGAAGTGAGACAGTTGTCACTGGTGTGGACTTCAGGAATAAAGCTGATGAGCCATGCAATGAAGTTATGGGAAAGAGTAGTTGAAGCTAGACTAAGGACAGAAGTGAGTATTTGTGAGCAACAGTATGGTTTCAAGTCAAAAAAGAGTACTACAGATGTAGTATTTGTTTTGAGGATATTGGCACAAAAGTAGAGAGAAGGCCAGAGGTAGCTGCATTGTGTTATTGTAGATCTGGACAGGGTGCCCAAAGAGGAACTGTGGTATTGTACGAGGAAGTCTGGAGTGGCAAAGAAGTATGCTAGAGTGGTGCAGGACATGCGTGAGGACTGTAAGACAGTAGTGAGGTGTGCTTTAGATGAAGGAGGGACTGCATCAGGGATCAGCTCTGAGCCCCTTCTTGTTCATCTGTCAACATGATGGACAGGTTGACAGACGACGTTAGACAGGAATCACCATGGACTATGATGTTTGCAGATGACATTGTGATCTACAGTGAGAGCAAGGAAGAGGTGGAGGAGAAGCTAGAGAGGTGGAGGTTTGTCCTGGAAAGGAGAGGAATGAAGGTTAGCCACAGTGAGACAGAGTACATGTGTGTGAATGAGAGGGACCCAAGGGGAAGAGTTACAGGGAGAAGAGATCAAGAAAGTGGAGGATTTAAAGTACTTAGGGTCAACAGTCCAGAGCAATGGAGAGTGTGGAAAAGAGGTGAAGAAACATGTATAGGCAGGATGAAACAGGTGGACAAAAGTGTCAGGTGTGATAGAAGAGTTCAGCTAAAATGAAAGGAAAGGTGTACAAAACTGTGGTGAGACATCAGCCATGTTGATTGGTCTAGAGACAGTGTCACTGAGGAAAACACAGGAGACAGAGCTGGAGGTAGCAGAGATGAAGATGCTGAGGTTCTCTTTGGGAGTAACCAGGATGGATACGATCAGGAATGAATATATCAGAGGGACAGTACGTTAGAGGTTTTGGAAATAAAGTCAGACAGGCCAGACTGAGATGGTTTGGACAGGAGAGATAGTGAATATATTGGTAGATCGATTTTGAGTTTTGAACTGCCAGGCAGGAGGCCTAGAGGAAGGCCAAAGAGAAGGTTTATGAATTTAGTGAAGGAGGACATCTAGGTAGTTGGTGTGAGAGAGGAGGATGCAGAAGACAGTGTTTGATGGAGGCAACTGATTCGCTGTGACGACCCCTGAAGTCAAAGGCCGAAAGGAGAAGAAAAAGATATATTGTTAATATTTATTTAAGCACTGCTTACGCAATTGTGGTTAGATGCAATCTGCATGTTTTTTGCTTTGGATCTGTGTAGTGCAATGACAATTAAGTTGAGTCTAATCTCATTTAATCTAATTTCATCTAATAAATCATAGTTAAACAGAGAGCCAACAAATTACAGCATGAGCTGAATATTGTATCCAACAGTGTGCAATGGGAAGCAATGCAATGTATTCTGAATAATAGCTGAATAGATGCTTGTGTGTATAGTGTCAGATACTTCCAACTTTATTTTGCTGGAAATATTTTGTCAGCACTCCTTACAGAGCATGTGACTTGGAAGACCAAATCAATGGCATACATAGTGTATAGATACAGATAGCATTATGTATCAGAAAATAAGAATACAGCTGTATTTTCTATCTTATATAAAGCTGCCAACCACCATATTTCCTCATTTGGTGTTTTAAAGATGGAGGAGAACTCTGTCTTAACATGAAGTTTGATCTTGTGGGATTTTCTCTTGAAGGTAGGTATCACATTTGTCTACTCAGTTTTCATTTTTTTAAATCGGCCTGTAAAGTATGAACAGGAAAGTAATAGCTCTATCAGATATTGTTAATTCATACACTGCATACACATTTTGACCAACAGAAAGCACAGTGAAGCTAATGGTGTTGGTGTAAAATCCCTTTACATCAATACAGACCTGCTTGGTCATTGTTATGACAGCATGCCAATGTTGTAAATACTACCTGGAAGTCACTCATACATACACCTAAACCTCACATACACCGACGACACATCCACCCACATATACAGAGAGAGAGAGAGAGAGAGAGAGAGAGAGAGAGAGAGAGAGATAACGGAATCCATTTATACATTCGCCTACAAAGTCACTTGCTCTTTAATGCACTCAGAAACACATTTACGTCTAACCTACACACAACTGAATGCATGTCTCAGGTCATCTAAATTGTTGTACATCTTTGTGTTGAATTAAGGAAACCTGACTTGTAGGAAAAAATTGAAAATATTGAAATTCTCATTCAAGACCTTCTTTAGTTCTGAAGTTGACATAGATCAAATTTATGCATCCTTCTTGCTTCATCATTTCTAATCATCCTACTTTACAACCCTCTATGTTGACCTAATCAAGGAATGCATAAAAAAAATGTCCCTCTCACCCTTGTGTATCTGTGTGTCATCCTCAAGCTCGGGTCCTCTACCAGAGGCCTGGGAGTCTGAGGGTTCTGCGCAGTATCTTAGCTGTTCCTAGGACTGTGCTCTTCTGGACTGAGGCTTCAGATGTTGTTCCAGGATTCTGCTGGAGCCACTCTTCCAGTTTGGGGGTCACTGCCCTAAGTGCTCCTACTACCACGAGGACCACATTAACGTTGACCTTCCACATCTGTTCCAGCTGTTCTTTCGACCCTTGATACTTCTCAATCTTTTCGTATTCCTTCTTCCTGAAGTGGGCGTCAGCTGGAATCCCCACATCTATCATCACTGCTCTCTTCTGCTCTTTGTCCATCACCACTATGTCCGGTTTGTTAACCAGCAGCTGTTTGTCAGTCTGGAAACTGAAGTCCCACAGGATCTTAGCCTTGTTGTTTTCAACAACCTTCGGTACTATGTCCCATTGGGATTTGGGTAATTCTAGTCCATACTGGGGGGAGATATGTGTGTATGTATATATATATATATATATATATATATATATATATATATATATATATATATATATATATATATATATATATATATATATATATATATATATATACCACCCCACAAGGGTGAGAGAGACATTTTATATATATATATATATATATATATATATATATATACATATATATATATATATATATATATATATAATCTCCCCACCTATGTATTTTAATAAGCTCACTTGAAAACCTCATGATGTCACGCTTCCGGGGTCTACCCGGAAGTTCGGGCAACTAGCCAAGTTAACTCTGGTCTTCATGTTTGTCCATGTCTCTCACTAATGGACCCGTTTTGGTTTCGTCAAACATCGCAGTTTACATTCTTTGATTGCGATGGAGCTCACGTTGTCTAATGGGGAACTCCGATGCTTTATTCACCAGGACCAGATTCACGAACCAGGCGTCTACCCGGATGGCCAGACCGTAACCCCAAAGTGGCCTTTGTCTTCGCGTTAGTCCATCCCACACACACAGAGCCCTTATGGCTTCGTCAGACACAGCGGTTTGTTTTCTAGTTTTCTAGTAGCAGCAATTGTGACCAGGGCATTGTACAGGTTCCTAACTGGGACAGACTTCCAACAGCGTGTCATCAGTTACTTTCGGAGTACTGTATTCAGTAATCTGATTGCACTTGAATAAAACGTTTTGGTCAGTCTAGAGGTCTCGGCCTTGATGGACCAATACCTTTTCACTGAGGGCTGCAGCAAGAAGAAGCTGTGGGTGGGGTTTGCTCGTGGCCCAAAGCAGACCATCTGGTGTTGTAGATGTCCGACAGAGAAGATAACTGTACACCTATGACCTTCTGTGCTGACTTCTAAACCCTTTCCAGAGCCTTCAGCCTGAAAGCAGCTCTTGAACTACAGCAGCATATTGTTGGTGGATATGCTCTCCACCTGTATGTAAAAGGACAGCAGCAGGTCCTGGGACATGTTAACACTTCTTAGGGACCTTAGATAGTAGAGACGTTGTTGTCTTTTTCACAAGGGGATTGGTGTTAGGTCCTATGAGATGTACGTTCTCATGAAATTGAAGTCACTGACCCATTCCACCAGGTCCCCTTAGATTAGAAGAGGTGGGGGATCCTCCCTCTTTCTCTTGAAATCAAGCACTATCTCCTTGGTTTTGGAGGAGTTCAGTGCCGGGTTTTTGAGGGAGCATAAGGTGGTGAGGTTCAGAACCTCCTCCCAGTAAACTGAGTTGTCACTATTTTTAATCAGCCCCACAACAGTAATGTCATCAGCAAATTTCACAATGAGGTTGCATCTGTTGGTTGGGCGCAGTTATGTGTGTACAGGGTGTACAGCATTGGACTGAGCACACAGCCCTGGGGGACCCCAGTGCTCACAGCCAGGGTTGAGGAGTAGCAGTCCCCCAGTATGACTGCCTGCGGTTCGTGAGAATGCTCCCGATCCATGAGCAGGTGTTTTCTTCAATACCCAGACTACACATTTAGGACAATAGTCTGCTCAGAACAAGTGTAAGGCAGAGCTGAAGTCCACAAACAACATCCTTGCATAGCTGCCGGGGTGTTCAAGTTGTTCACATACTGTGTGGGGGGCCATACTGATTGTATCACCAGTGGACCTGTTGGCTCTGTAAGCGGACTGGTGCTGATCAAGACTGGGAGGCAGCAGAGATTTTATGTGCCTCAGGACCAGCCTCTCAAAACTCTTCAACACTGGATGTTAGAGCCACATGTCTGTAGTTGTTCAGGCTACCAATTGACTTCTTTGGGATTGGTACAACGGAGGCCAATTTCAGGCAATTGGGTACTGTGCAAGTGGCCAGTGAGAGGTTGAAGATAAATGCAAAAACTTCTGCTAGCTGTTCTGCACAGCCTCACAGTGCCCTAACCTGGATGCCGTCAGGGCCGGCAACCTATGACGAATTTACACCGTGGAGCACTTTCCTGACCTCTTTGGTGCTCACAGTGAGGGCCAGGGTGTCAGCGGGACTCCAAGATACTCGAACTCCTCCACTTGGGGCAGGATCTCATCCCCAACCTGGAGAGGGCGCTCCACCCTTTTCCGACTGAGGACCATGGTCTCAGATTTGGAGGTGCTGATTCTCATCCCAACTCGGCTGCGAACCGCTCCAGTGGCTTGATGAAGCCAACAAGCACCACGTCATCTGCAAAAAGCAGAGACGCAATACTGAGGCCACCAAACCGGACACCCTCAATGCCTTGGCTGTGCCTAGAAATTCTGTCCATAGAAGTTATGAATAGAATCGGTGACAAAGGGCAGCCTTGGCGGAGTCCAACCCTCACTGGAAACAAATCTGATTTACTGCCAGCAATGCGGACCAAACTCTGACATCAGTCGTACAGGGACCAAACAGCCCTTATCAAGGGGTTTGGTACCCCATACTCCCGAAGCACCCCCCCACATAACCCCCCGAGGAACATGGTCGAACGCCTTCTCCAAGTCCACAATACAATACACATGTAGACTGGTTGGACAAACTTCCATAACCCCTCAAGGACCCTGCGGAGGGTGTAGAGCTGGTCCACTGTTCCACGGCCAGGATGAAAACCACACTGCTCCTCCTGAATCCGAGATTCGACTTCCCAATGGACCCTCCTCTCCAGAACCCCTGAATAGACCTTGCCAGGGAGGCTGAGGAGTGTGATCCCCCTGTAGTTGGAGCACACCACCCCAGTCTGCCAATCTAGAGGCACTGTTCCCGATGTCCACGCGATATTGCAGAGGTGTGTCAACCAGGACAGCCCCACAACATCCAGAGCCTTTAGAAACTCCGGGCGGATCTCATCCACCCCCAGGGCCCTGCCACCGAGGAGCTTTTTAACTACCTCAGTGACCTCAACCCCAGAGATAGGAGAGCCCGCCTCAGAGAACCCAGACTCTGCTACCTCATGGGAAGGCGTGTCTGCGGGATTGAGGAGGTCTTCGAAGTATTCCCCCACCGAGTCACAACGTCCCGAGTTGAGGTCAGCAGTGCCCCGTCCCCACTATACACAGTGTTGATACTGCACTGCTTCCCCCTCTTGAGACGCCTGATGGTGGACCAGAATTTCTTCGAAGCTGTCTCGTCTGGAAGTCGTCCTCGAAGGCCTCACCGAACTCCTCCCACGCCCGAGTTTTTGCCACAGCAACCACCAAAGCTACATTCCACTTGGCCAGCCGGTACCTATCAGCTGCTTCAGGAGTCCCACAGGCCAAAAAGGCCTGATAAGACTCCTTCTTCAGCTTGACGGCATCCCTTACCGCTGATGTCCACCAGCGGGTTCTGGGGTTGCCTCCACGACAGGCACTGACCACCTTACGGCCACAGCGGCGGTCGGCTGCCTCGGCAATGGAGGCGCGGAACATGGTCCATTCAGATTCAATGTCCCCCGCCTCCCCCGGAACATGGGTGAAGTTCTGCCGGAGGTGGGAGTTGAAACTCCTTCTGACAGAGGATTCCGCCAGGCGTTCTCAGCAGACGCTCATAATACGTTTTTGGTCTGCCAGGTTGGACCGGCATCTTCCCCCACCATCGGAGCCAACACACCACCAGGTGGTGATCGGTTGACAGCTCTGCCCCTCTCTTCACCCGAGTGTCCAAGACATGCAGCCGCAAGTCCGATGACACGACCACAAAGTCGATCATCAAACTGCAGCCTAGGGTGTCCTGGTGCCAAGTGCACATATGGACACCTTTATGTCTGAACATGGTGTTTGTTATGGATAGTCCGTGACGAGCACAGAAGTCCAATAACTGGACACCACTCGGGTTCTGATCGGGGGGGCCGTTCCTCCCAATCACACCCTTCCAGGTCTCCCTGTCATTGCCCACGTGAGCATTGAAGTCCCCCAGCAGAACGATGGAGTCCCCAGTGGGAGCGCTCTCCAGCACCCCCTCCAAAGACTCCAAAGAGGGTGGGTACTCTGAACTGCTGTTTGGTGCCTAAACACAAACAACAGTCAGGACCCATCCCCCTACCTGAAAGCGGAGGGAGGCTACCCTCTCGTCCACCGGAGTGAACCCCAATGAACAGGCGCCAAGCCGGGGGGCCATAAGTATACCCACACCTGCTCGGCGTCTCTCACCATGGGCAACTCCAGAGTGGAAGAGAGTCCAACCCCTCTCGAGAGGATCGGTACCAGAGCCAAAGCTGTGTGTGGAGGTGAGCTCGACTATATCTAGTTGGAACTTCTCAACCTCACACACCAGCTCAGGTTCCTTCCCTGCCAGAGAGGTGACATTCCACGTCCTAAGAGCCAGCTTCTGTAGCCGGGAATCGGATCGCCAAGGTCCCTGCCTTCGGCCACCACCCAGCTCACAATGCACCTGACCCCTGTGGCCCCTCCCACAGGTGTTGAGCCCAGGGGAAGAGGGACCCACGTTGTCCTTTCGGGCTGCACCGACTGTGCCCCATGGGTGCAGGCCCGGCCACCAGGCGCTAGCCTTCGAGCCCCACCTCCAGGCCTGGCTCCAGAGGGGGGGCCCGGTGACCCGCGTCTGGGCAAGGGAAAACATGTTCCATTGGTTGTAATCATCATTTAGGGTCTTTGAGCAGTTCTTTGTCTGGTCCCTCACCTAGGACCTGTTTGCCATGGGTGACTCTACCAGAAAGCCCCAGACAACTTAGCTCCTAGGATCATTGGGACACACAGACCCCTCCACCACGATAAGGTGACGACTGCAGGAAGGGGTATACAGTATTATTTTTTTAAAATAAATATATATATATATATATATATATATATATATATATATATATATATATACATATATATATATATACATATATATATATATATATATATATATATATATATACATATATATATATATACATATATATATATATATATATGTATATATGTGTGTGTGAGTGTGTGTGTGTATGTTTAGAGGCTCTGACAAACACACACAAGGGTGCAATATATAGTGACAGGGTGATGGGCAGCTACTTTGTGGTGTGCCCATGACCAATTTGTAAAGGGGACGGTGCCTTGCTTAAGAGTGCCTCGGCAGTGCTTAGCAGGTGAACTGGTACGTCCCACTGCCCATTCACACTCTGAAATCTTTTTGCCTGACGTGGGTCTTGAACCAGCCACCCTTCAGTTCCCGGTCGCCGCCCCAAAGCAGACAGATCTTATTGAGGTCCCTGATTTGTTAAGCCTACACTGAACCAAAAATAAAGCTAGAGAATAAACAGTCCTGTCTTTAAAAATGTGCATGCTATATTACAAACCAAGAAGTATCTGCTAACAAAGTCTAGGCTTCAGTGCAGAACATTACTGTGCTTTATGGTGTTGATTCATCCTCAAGTTTTCTCTATACTAAATGTTATGTAACTGCTTCTTGTCCCCCTTCTTCACTTGTTTCACTGGTGTTGTATTTACCGTTCTCTTTCTCTCCCCCTCCCGCCTCTTTTACATTTGGAGCTTCACATGATTGCTGAGGTGTTATGGTGGGGCGGTGGGTCATGCTTCTGCCTCACAGCAAGAAGGTTTTAGTTTTGAGTCCTTTCTGTGCAGAATTTGTATGTTCTTCCTCTGTCTTTTCAAATCAGATGAATCGGGTAATCGGTTGTCGTGTATGTGTGTGTTAGTGTGGGTCTGTGTGTGTGTGTTTGAGTGGTTGTTCGCCTTTCCTGTGGCTCTGGCGACACATCTGGGATGTACCCCGCCTCTCACCTGCTGTCAGCTGGGATAGGCTCCAACAACTCCTGTGATGAGAGAAGATAGACAATTGTTGTTGTTTCATCTATAAGAAAATGAATGTGTGGATGGATGATTACTTGAGATGGGTTGTTCATGTGTGCTTGTGTGCCAATGCCACTAAAATTAATAATGTGAGTGTTTCTGTTTCTGTGTATACATGTGATTTCTGAGGCAGCTAATTTAATATCAGTTTGATCATATCCCAGATGAACTCCCAGCATTCAAAGCAGGGCAAACATGCCTGCATTCAATTAGGTATGTGTAAATGTAAATTTATTTTAAATGTATATACTTTATTAATTCCCATAGGGATATTATTAGCACATTCTAGCTCACACCGTGATACCGGTAATACTTGCATATGTATATCGTGAATTATATTAATATCATAAAAACATCTGTCTGCAACGGTATGAAGGACACAAAGGGATACTTTTCCTACTAAACTCCATGCACACACGTATACACACACGCATGCACACACACACACGTGCACACACACACACACACACACACACACACACACACACACACACACACACACACACTGTATGTGCCTTATACCTGCACCACATCGATCTTTGCAGTCAGGAAAAAAAATGAATTAAGCAGATTTTTCACTCCTGTTCTTTATGCACATTTTCTGTCGATGCATTCTGTTTTCACACTTGACTGTTATCAACTTTGCTGTGTGATGAACAGGCAGCAAAGTCGTTTTATTTCCTCTACTTTGTTAGCTGAATATTTTAGAAACTTTTTTTTGGAAAAAGTCAACAGTATAAGAACAAAGGTAAAAACAAAGGTGTTCCCAAATGACTTTAGGGGTCATTTAAGAAGAGATGTGGATTTCCTTTGCTTGTCGATGCTCAATGTGCTGAGGGCAAAAAAGGCAAGAGAAGATAAGTGGAGCAGTGAATAAGAGGGATTCAGTATTTATAAGCCCTTATTGTAGTACAGCAGCTGCAGAAAGACATTTTAACTCATTCTGGGAGGTTGAATGGCTCAACTCAGCGAGGTTGTAGCATAGATACAATTACTTTTTTTCTAGTTTGTTCGGTATTTGCAGAACATTTTTATTTGTAGAAAAAAAAAAATACAACAACTTGCTGGTGATACTGAAGTGACAAAAGCAGAAATACAAGATCACTTTTTTATTGTGTTATGATGTTATTATTATTATTAAATAAAAATAAATAATTTTGATCTGATTGTACTCACTCAAAAAAAAAGAACTATCTTAATGGTAAAGCAACTCGTGCTGCCTGCAATAGGACCAAAACACTAAACTTGGAACACAATTCAACGACTATAGGTAGTGAAAACCAGGACACTGTTTCTCTTGTCCTGCATGGAATTCTGTTTTTAGACAGCACTGATCCCCCTACCATTCATTTGGAGGAGCAAAAGACATGGAGCTAAGGTTTAGTATGAAGGAAAATTAAAATATACAATTGATTGCACCAGTCATCATGAAGAATTCATACCACAACTAGGCCAAGGCAAAGAGATGTCCAAGATGAGGAAGGGAAGTGAGGAAATATGATAAATGTGCAAGAATATATGAAAATATATGACACAGAAAGATACATATTATAACAGTAGCACCTAGTCCATTGTGGTCTTGAGATACAAGTTTATATATAAACTACGCATGGGCAAAGTATGCATATCTTTTGGAACATTAAAAAAAACAAAAAACTTTTTTTTTTTAATTTAGGGGTTTGGGGCTCAAACTTTTGTTATTTTAAATGGGGAAAATTCATTTGAGATGCAAGCAGACTGATTTAAAAGTTTGGTCCTGGAATGAATTAAACTTTCATCTCAAGGTAGTACTGTGTATATATAAGTTAATCCTTCAGTTTGAAAGTCGGCCCCCGTCCCCATTTCCCTGCATAACCACACTAGAAGTGTCAAGATAGACCAGTTTCATAATTTGTACACACATTTGTGGAAAGGTCGGGTTTGCAGGCCTTCATCGTTTTTGTTGACCATTCTTCAGCCTATTTACACTTTTTCACATTGCATAAAGAATATATCAGAGCAAAACATGATCCAAAAAACATTAAAATGATTGAGATTGGATTGTTTAACACTACTGACATGTAGTTCAAGACTCATTATAAATGAATGGTCTGTTGATGTAACCTTTGCACTGTCTACACTCTACTACATTATACCATTTTATCTCATAACACAACAGAGACATTCCTAGCCCAGTAGCTAAATGTCCATTGAAAATGAACAGCTTGTGTGCAAAAGCTCCTCTCCTCTCAACCAGGTTGTGATCTCACTCATTCTGAAACAGGCAATGTTCCACACGGTGCTGAAGGAACCCCTTTAAGTATACACAGTTACCTAAGGAAAAGTCTATTCCACCTCATTTCAGAAAGACTGATAATTTGACTCCCCATCGGAGACCTGTGACCTAGGACACGCTGGAGGGATGACGTCTCTCGGCTGACCTGAAAATGCCTCAGGATCCCCTCAGAGGAGCTGGAAGAGGTTTCTGGGGAGAGGGAAGTATGGGCATCCCTTCTAAGACTGTTGCCCCAGCGACCCGGCCCCGGATAAGCGGTTGAAGATGGATGGATGGATGGATGGATGGATGGATGGATGGATGGATGGATGGATGAATTATTTGACTACTCAATTACTTAATTTCACTCCACTGTAGATGACTGTTAGCTGTCAAGGAAATTATTCCTGGTAGAATGAGAGTTGCTAATTCTCTGAAAAATTACAGACTCTTCATAATAGATCAATTCTCTTCAATATATATACTGTAAAGGAAAGCAACACTTCCAGAGTGTAACTCCCATTTGCAAAATAATTTGGTCTTCAGATTTACATTTAACAACATTCAAATGTTTCACCACCTGGCTTCTTGGAGGAGATAACAGCCTTGACCATCTTTTGGAAACAGTCTTTTTTAGGGTCAGTGGCCTGCTCTTATTATGGGGCAGGTCACTTATTAGGGGCAGGTCAGACAGCAGTCTGAATAACTTTTCAGGTCAGATTGTCATAAACACCTCGATCCGCTGTGTCCCAAAACTCCAATACAAACATTTTTTCTCAAATTAGCAGGCATCCAGATGTCACCTGTATATATTATGTACAATGGAATATTTCATTGTGAATGTGTGTCTGACCACTTGACTTTTGTTATCCTTGTGTTTCTGTGTGGGCTTATCTTCCGCAAACACCAAAAGTTGTACATTATACTTTCTCTCTAACTTCATCTGTCTTCTCTTCTCAATTGTTCTCTCACTGCTCTTTTGTTGTCTTGAAGTAAATATAACAAACTGTTCGTGTGTTTGTGTGTATGATGTAACTGTATGTGTAGCCTCACGTACAGCAACATTATCAAAGAGTACCTTATGACATAGGTATTACATCTATTACTCTTCAATGTAAAATATGATCAGGACCAGTAATCAATATTTTTTTTATTCACAATGCCTTTCATATTTTTGTCAGCAAATAATTGAGGTACACCAGGGAATACAGGTTTCATTTTCGATTGTGTTATGTTTCATCACTTTTTACTAATGATTCTAATATATCAGTGCCATTGTCTTTATCTGTTCTCTGTGGTTCTCTGCTGTGAAGTCAGAGATGGGAGGTAAACACAGCTGATGCTGCAAACTGCTCCTCAGTTACAACAGATAATAGAAAATACTCTTAAACCTGTAGCATCTCTGTAAAGAGGTTACACAACCAATTATAAAATCTGTATACTTCTACTGGTTGTACTCCAAACAGACGCAAATCCTCTAAGACTGTATAGAAAACTCAGATTCCCATAAAATGTAAAAAAACTAAATCATCAAAATGGGAGGATTTTGCAAGTGAAAATCAAAAGACAAACTACAACCCATTTCTTTGTATGTGATAGGAGATTTTTATTTATTTTTTACATCCCGCTTCAAAGCTGTGACGTATTGTGATTGTCAGTGTTTGTACTTTAATGTTCATTTCTTTCATTGTAAATAAAATACACATATAGTATTTCTTTGTAAAAAGTTTAACATAATTTGAACATTTCTTTGTTTGAGTTTAATATTGTTTTGTTAGTTCTTTAGGGCTTGGTGATGCTAAATAATCCTTTCGCCTCATAGCTTGAAAGTCCCAGGTTTGATCCATTCTGTGCAGATTTTGTATGTTCCCTCCGTGTCTGCGTGGGATCATTCCGCAGACACGGTGTCTATCTTTCCCTTGCAGATATGTACGTATACATAGGGCAACTGGAGACTGATGGGCAAACCTCTTACTCCCAGGTGGATGTCGTAACAACTTAACTAGGACTGAACTCAAAGGCACAACTTTCAAGACAAATAATAAATTTAAAAAAAAATCTTTATTTAAAAAGACTCAAAGACTTATAAATCTTGAGAAACCGAGAAACCAGAGTCATAAATTAATACAAAATATAACAGTGACAGATTTCAAACAGAGTACCGACAAAACAAAAAAGCTAGTACAGAACCTAGAAATGAAAGGAAAGCTATGTTTCAAAATAAAACATGAAGTCACAAGATAACATGGACATGTTGTGGCTCTTGGATCAAATCAACCTTCACATGTAACCTTGAGTTGAAGTAGAATAAAAATGAATAATAGTATTTTATACAGGACTGTGGCAACAAACTGCAATTAAAGGTCAATCACCTGAAAACTAGAAGCAAGAAAGGTTAACCGAATGAAAGTATAAATGCACTCAGTTCAACTCATTAATTCATTTCAATGAAAGATAAGGAGGAATGTTGGCATTGGGTTTTTGATATACAGTATGTACGAAAATAAAGATCTAATATAGTTTGTGTCCTTCTTGCTCTCTCACTCTCTCTTTCTCTGCTTTGATCATAGAAATGGAAAGCCTGTGTAGTGTCTTATGTGCATCTATTCACTCTATTTTGTTGCTTTTTTAATATATTGGAACATGCTTTTGAGTCCCATAATTTAACCACAGTTATGTTTTGGGAATTGGTGAGTGGATGTGATGTGAGTGTGGTGTCTTAGTGCATTTATTCACTCTATTTATTTCTCTTTTGCTCATATAATTCACGTTTCAGTTACCAACCGTTACATCACGGGGATTGAGAAGCAATATGATTGCCCTGCAGTGGGAAACCAAAGAGGAAAAAGCTGCACTTGAAAAGCTCACTCGCGAGCACAGGATAAGGGTCACACCAACTGTCAGCTCCCTGGTGACAGAGGTGCGTATAGCGGTGGGAGAGAAGGTCGGATACACCATTGTTGAGATAGGCTGCCAAATGGACAAAGGAGTGATGATATATCTACATGAAATTAAAACGTGCATCAGGTATTTGTGGGCAGTGTGGTAATTAAGAACACCCTCACCCCGGTCCTCCCCCCGGCTACCTTTGCTAGAAAGGTAATCATATTGAACACTCCACCAGACCTCAGCAACAAGATCCTAGAGAGGGAGCTGTCGCGACATGGTCGGCTCTATGGGTTGTATAAAAAAAGTTCCTGGTCGGTGGTACCAACTGGCACCGCTGCGCTGCCGGCTGTGGTAGTTGCTGCGGAACCGGAGGTTGCAGCTTCTTACTTAGCTGTGGTGGCCTCAGGTGTTGGGGTCCGAGCAACCCGCCGAAAGACCAGCCCACCACCCACCCACGAGTTGAGCACCCATACTTTGTGGCACACTCTACAAAGTTTCTGTTTCAGCTCTAACTTTAATGTCAAAATTCAGACCCTGTATGGAGACACTGAGAGGTTACTTAAGATCAACGGTGGCTTGAGTGCTCCTTTTAAGGTCCGAAGGGGTGTGTGACAGGGCTGTCCCCTCTCAGGGATGCTCTACTCTCTGGCCCTAGAGTCTTTTTTAAACCAGCTGAGAGCAGGTCTCTCTGGTTTTAATTTTTGTGGTTCTTCTTGCAGTTTCAAGATGTCTGCATATGCTGATGATATTGTTGTTGTAATCAAAGACGGGCATGATATAAGCTCTTTGGAACGCACTGTACAGCTTTTTAGTGCCAAAGTCAACTGGACGAAGAGCAAGGCTCTTGTGGTGGGAGGTGGGCTTGACGAGATCAGACTCCCAAATAGACTCCATTGGACAAGAAACGTGTTAAAATACCTTTGAGTGTATCCGGGAGACCAGAATATTATGGAAAAGAACTGGGAAAATAATTTAGAGAAATTGGAAGGGAGGCTAAAAGACTATAAATGGATTTTATCAAAATTATCTTCTAGAGGTGAAGTTTTAATTATAAACACTTTGGTTGCATCAATGTTGTGGCACCGGCTGTCCTGCGTTGAACCCCTCCCAAAATTGGTAGAATTAATCCAAGCGGTGATGGTGGATTTTTTTTAGGACGGCCATCACTGGGTCCCTCAGAGCGTCCTCTTCCTGCCCAAGGAGGAAGGAGGGCAGGGTTTCCATCCATCTGACCAGCAGGCGCTGCGTTCCGGCTGCAATTCATTCAGCGGTTCCTGACTGGCCCTGAGGACCTGGTGTGGTGGCCGACGACACAGGCAGTATTGGCCCAGTGCTAGGGTCTGGGACTCGCTCACTTTTTGTTTGTTCTTAATGGACCTGAGAAAAGACAGACTAAAAGATCTTCCATGTTTTTATCAAAGTGTTTTTAGATTCTGGGTCTTTTGTCCAAGAGGAGACCACAGAATTTTAAATCATTCTATTGGATTTTGAAGGAACCTGTTATCAAAGGAGGACTTTTTAATGTAAGAACTATGGCAGAAGCATCAGTGGAGTCCAAATTCATCACGGATAAAATCTCAACGTTTGGATGTGTGGTGGAGATTTGTGGACCCACCCTGGATGGCGCTGCTGCTCTATCCTCTACTATGGTTGTGACCTCATCAGAAGCCAGTTAAAGAGCTGGAAGAACCGACTCACCCCACAGCAACTGACTATAATAGATTCTTATTGTAAAGGCCTTTCAAACCAGAATCATACTTTTCCCTATAGAGAGTTTGTCTATTCGCTCTAACGACTCCGTATCAGACCCGATCAGCCTCAGTGACAGTAATGAAAAAAATATGTATTAATTGATGGTAAAGATTTTAAACAATGATTAAACTTAAAGATCGGGATGACACTCCATGTAGGTTTCACTTTAGTCTGTCGGCGGATGTGAACCCTTCATGGGAGTCTTTATTCAAGCCACCGTTAACAAAAAAGGTTGGGGATCTCCAATGGAGGATTTTACATGGTGCTCTGGCCGTCAACAGTTCTATTGCAGTTTTGAATCCAAATATGTCGGAAAACTGTCTGTTCTGTTCTCACAAGGAAACTGTTTTCCACTGTTTCCTAGACTGTCGTAGACTCAACAATCTATTCTGTGTTTTTGGAGAGTATCTTTCTCATTTGATCATATTTTTGACTGGCAGGTGTA
Source organism: Antennarius striatus (assembly GCF_040054535.1). Lineage (NCBI taxonomy): Eukaryota > Metazoa > Chordata > Actinopteri > Lophiiformes > Antennariidae > Antennarius > Antennarius striatus. The sequence continues at coordinate 19,862,779 of NC_090785.1, read as the reverse complement.
CATAATTGGTTTAAAACGTAGGAAAAATTAAAAAAAAGGATTGGTTGATTCTAAACTTTCTTCTCGGCCAAGCAAAGATGGCAGTTTATATAAGCAGGAAGAAAAAGATGGAAAGTTCGTCTGACTGCAGTGCAGAAGCCATTTTAAGAAGAATGTGTCAAGCAAGAATCAGAATTGATTTTAACTTTTTCAGAGCTATGAATGATTTAGACACTTTTACAAAGCTATGGTGTGTCAAAGGTGTCTTATGTTCCATGTTGTGAGGAACTTGTGTCACTCAGTAGTTGGATTAATTCACGTATATTTTGCTTATGTTCCTACATTTCATATACAGTCAAACCTCGGTTTTTGAACATAATCCGTTCCAGAAGGCTGTTCGAAAAGCAACTTGTTCAAAATCCTAAACTATTTTTCCCATTATAATTAATGTAAATTTTTTTTAATCCTTTCCAAGTCTAAAAAAACAACTTTTTCTAAGTTATTTTTTACTATTTTACACCATAAACTGCACTGTATACTGTTTACCATAAATGAAAAAGGGTAGAAATAGACACTGTGTGTTATTTTAATAAAATATATCCTATCTAAAATGAACATTAAAAAAAAAAGAAAGGTTATGATACACAAACATTTTGGAAAAAACTGCAGAAATTAATAATAAAAGATCATTTGAACACACAGTAAATAAAAAGATCATGATCATGTGAACATAAAAAAAAAATCACATTTTCATCAATTTTTCGAAGGAGAATCCTCTTCCATAAAAAGGTCGATTGGAGGTGTCGTCTCTCTAGCCATTCTCTTTGGTTAGGGAGACGTTGCCACAGGGTGTTCCTTCCTTTTCATAAAGAACCCTAACCCTCTAGAGTCATTGTTTTTCCCTTTTTTTTTAGAACTTTACGGAAGAGGCTAATAACAACATCATTAAATCCATAAACGGCTCTACTGCTTGCGGCTTTATCTGGAGGGTAAAGTTCCACAAAGTTCTGGATATCATTCCATTTAGCACAAATATCTTTGATATCAGCAGTAGAGGCATCCTTCCTTCCCTCATCCTCATCAGAACACATCTCTTTTGTTAAGGTCTTCTTCCTGAAGGCGCTGGAGTTCTTCTGTTGTCAGCTTGACACGATGTTCGTCAATTAGCTCCTCGACATCACTGTTGTCCATTTCTAACCCTAGATTTTGGCCCATCCTGACAATTTTGTCAATACGTTAAGTGTCCTCTTGGGATTCCTCTTCAACATCAACATCAGCAGCTGTGCTGGGACCAGCAACACTCCTGAACCCCTCAAACTCTTGTTCCGTCACACACTTGGGCCACAATTTCCTCCATGCAGAATTCATCATCCTGTATGACACTTGGTTCCAGGCTTTGTCGATGAGGGTGATGCAGTGGTAGATGTTGAAATGATTTTTCCAAAAATCTCGAAGGGTTAGCTGCGCGTCACTAGTCCCTCGCATCATTGAAAAAGGGATTTGGTGTAGAGCTTCTTGAAATTTGCAATGACTTGCTGGTTCATGGGTTGAAGTAGAGGTGTTGTATTAGCAGGAAGAAACTTGATTTTGACAAAATCAAATTCCTCTGTCAAGTCTTCTTCCAAACCTGGAGGGTGGGCAGGAGCATTGTCCATCACAAGACAACAGCATAGTGGCAACGTATTTTCCTCCAAATATTTCTTGATGGCTGGGGCAAACACCTCATGCACCCACTCAGTACAAATTTTGTTCAGTGCAGCCTTTGTGTTTGACCTCCACATATCAGGCAGTCTACCCTTGATTACATTATTAGCCTTAAATGCCCTTGGATTTTCAGAATGATAAATGAGAAGAGGCTTTACTTTAAAATCCCCGCTAGCATTGCCACACAAGAGAGTTAGCCTATCCTTCATTGGTTTGTGGCCTGGCATCGACTTCTCCTCACGCGTGATGTAGGTTCTTTGTGGCATTTTCTTCCAGAAAAGTCCAGTTCCGTCCATGTTGAACACTTGTTGGGGAAGATATTGCTTGGCCTTGATGTAATTTGCAAATTCCACTTTAAACTTTTCGGCAGCTCCCTTGTCCGAACTTGCTGCCTACCCATGACGAACAACGGAGTGTATCCTGCTTCGTTTCTTGAACTTTTCAAACCATCCTATGCTTGCTTTAAAATCAAACCCTTCCGGAATAATGCTGGGATCTTTTTTTAATCAAACCTTCATGCAATTGTCTTGGTTTGGCACAAATTGCATCTTAACTAAGAGTATCACCCGCTAATTGTTTCTCGTTTACGAAAATCAGCAAAAGTTTCTCCACTTCCTCCAATACCTGTGGCCTTTGTTTGCTACAAACACTAGATCCTTTAGCCACATCACTTGCTTTAAACTGGTCTTTATTTTTTAGGATGGTGCTTATCGTCGATTTCGCCATCGCAAACTCCTTAGCCAACACAGACACACGCACACTTGATTTATATTTTACTATTAATTATTTTTTTAAATTCAATAGTTTTGCGCACTACTTTCCTCTTTTCTTCACCAGCTTTACCACTTGCACTTGCTTTTTTTGGACCCATGATTAGGGGCTAATACACGATGCAAAACTAAAAAAAAAAACCAGTCAGATTTGCGTAAATAACAACAAACAGGTCTGCTCCGAACCACTTTGAACACGACTGCGCTATGGAGGAAGCATCCTGGGCATTTGAGTTTGCTCGGCTCCCGAGTGAGTCGCGTTCAGGTACGCTCGGCTTCTTTCGGTTTGGTCGAGAGCTGAATTTTTGGTTGAGTTCTGAGACATAAAATTCTCAAATTTTCTGGTCGAAAACCGATTTAGTCGAGAACAGAAGCGTTCGATAACTGAGGTTTGACTGTACATTGGTACCTCTACTGACGAAATTAATTGGTTCCGGAAGAAATTTCGTAAGTAGAAAATTACGTAAGTAGAGACGCGTTTTCCATGCAAATGCCCTAATCCGTTCCAAGCCCCCAAAAATTCTGACATAAATGTTTTATAAAGCATAAAAATGCATCAAAACATGTAACAAATACTTACAATTATTACACAGTAAATGAGAGTTGTGCATCACGTAAAAAACAAAGAATAAAGAATAAAAATGATGGTCATTTACCTTTTAACTGCTGTCCTCATTGTTTTTTACCCTCTTTGGTTCATGCACTCCTGCCTCACCATTCCAGTCCTCCTTTTGAACTTCTCCAACCACCCATGCAATGCCTTAAACTCCTTAAACTTCCTTTTGTTTCAATAACGTGGTGATTGTAGATGCATTACGGTGATATTATTTGGCGAGATCAACCAAAAGCATCCCTTTTTCATGCTTTTCCATGATCTCTTGCTGTTTGTATGGACAAAAAACTCTTTTCTTCGTCTTCCCTTTTCCTTTTTTCTGTGTCACTTTCTTAGGGTCCATAGCGAATACTCAAAAAGTTAATACAGTACATTTGCGCAAAACTATCAGACTACCTCATGGGTCGAGAGCCGAATGATGAGGACACTCCATGAACACCGATTTAGCTCAACACAGAGGTCCTTCTTAGCCAATGGGATGCCAGGAAGATACTAGGTAATAGCCAATGGCAGAGCAGCTATGAGAATGGTGTGTTCAGGAACCTGTGGGAGCTGTGAGTATCAGCCGATACTGTATTTTTACCTTACGTAAGTTGAAATTTCTTTCGTAACTAGAGGGAATATTTTCCTGCTGAGAGATTTCGTAAGTAGAAAATTTCATAAGTGGAGACATTCATAAGTAGAGGTACCACTATAATTTGTTTTTGCTTGAATCTCTTTTGTATATTATGTATCTTGTACATGGACTTAATAAACGTGATTTTAAAAATGAAATATATCTCTCTTTTTTGCTTTGTCTCTCTTAAATCGGCTTTAAAAGGAGCTTCTTGGTCTCTAGCTACCACCCAATAATGTCAATAAAGGTGACTTTATCTAAAAGAAAGGAAAATGGAATATGAAGATAAGATGGTCCATCAGGTGATTCTGTCTGTACTTTTAACCTGTTAAATATAGAAGTATTTAGCCATTTTCTATTTGAGGTGGTTGACTTATCTCTGTCAAGTGGTTAATATCAGAAATGGAAAATGCTAATTAATTTTCTTTAAAAATTTGAGAAACTTCTGTAGTAAGCGGATTTGACAGTGCCTTGCTGTTCCTCTCTACCTCCCTCACTCCCACACCCTTCTTCTGCTCCTTCCTCTCCACATCCCAAAGTTGTCTCTCTCACTCTCTTCCTGTCACCACACATTGTCTCTCTCCATCCCCTTTGTCCCAAATGTCTCAGTGTCTTTGTTTGGCTCCAAGGTCATATTAAACATTCATCCATTCTCTAGTTGTGCAGTCAAATATTGATAAAAGCTGACACCGCCTTGAGTCTGAACACCCCAGGACTCTGTTCTATCAGGCATCCACTCTTGAATGTCCAAAATCCAAAGACACACTCACATAGCTACCAATATGTGTGTTATACAAACAATACAAACATTGTTGTTAATACATGAGCACACACAAACACAGCCTGGTTAGGTGAATGATAATTTGTGTTATTGCTAATATTTTTTTGATTTTTCATTTCAGTCAAACACTTTATTGATGTAAAAATATAGCACTGCAGTCAAAAACAAGAAAATTAACTATCTGTACATTTAATGTTTTCAGAAACCACAAGTACGTCTAGGCTAAACTGCAGTTCAATTGTAACAAATCTTATAAGCTTTTTTGTGCAAAAATCATAATTTGAAAAGTAGCTAAAGCTGTCAAAGTATCATCATAAAATGTGTCCCAATCAAATTAAAACAATTAGAGGCTGAAATGTCATGAAAGATTAAAGTAAAAGTACTTTTGTACAAAAGTACAATAAATGAGTATTCATACTTTGTGACATTCTATCACTTATAATAAATTATTTCATTTTATTTTTAAGAAAAAATATTGTTCTTGGCATCCATCTTTTGCTTCAAACAATGTTTTCACCAAATGTATTATTTATTTATTTGTACTTTATTTATTTATTTTTTGGACATGTTTCAACAGACTCCACACCTTGTGTACTATTGTGGCAGTAAGTATTCAATTTGTCTCATGGGACTGATTGATTTGGTGAAGCTTGACTTTTTGCTGTCACTGGATACACACACAGTGATGTCACAGTACATCAGTGTGTGTGTGTGTGTGTGTGTGTGTGTGTGTGTGTGTGTGTGTGTGTGTGTGTGTGTGTGTGTGTGTCCGTACGTGACAGCATGTTCTTGATGGCAATGCATTGGGACCCACAGGGAAGATACCATATGTGGCCCACTATTACTTATCTATTTAGCACATGCACACGGCTGTAATGTGTGGAAATATGCAAACATGCATAGAAGCAATCAAATCGCAGGGGCAGCAAAAGAATTAGTGTTGTTAACTTGCTTCTGATATGTATTTCGTTTTTACAAGTGTGAAGTAGCTGCTTCTCATCTCCATCAGTTTTATACTCTTTTCACTTTAAATTATGCTGCTGAAAGTTTATCGCAATCTGTTTTTTGCAATGCACAACTTAAATGTTTTATAACGTGATAAATTATGAAACCACAGCCTCACAGCTTAAAGTACATATGTCATATAGGTATGTGCATGTTAAGCTGCACGCATACTTTCATATGGACATGCAAAGTCAAACTCAAAAGTGCAGATTTATTTGAGTAGCAGTGCGCTAATTAAATGACAGATTATATTCAAAGTGGACAAATAAACGTGAACTAAATGAACGCTGGAACACCTGGAGACTGTAATAACACAGAATCTGAAACCAGGCACTGACCTACAAAGACCAACAACACAAGCACACAAATTAAACTGCACATGCATTCAAACAGTCATATATAGAGATTTCATTGGGATATAATTGATGAGAAAAGAAAAAAATATTATGGACATATCCAGATTGTTTGGAATGTTTTCAGATTAAAATATACAAATTAAAAAAAAAAAAATCAGGTCTTAAATCCATTTGTGTCTACTAGTGATGAAAAAAGGCTAAGAGCTTTCTGTGTGTCTGTTTTCTAGCACTGACACACAGAATTATTTGTTTGTAATAAAAGCTAATCAGGGGTTAGATGATTCTGCACAACAAACTGCCTGATGTGCTGCTGAGTCACTACACAATGCTCAAGTGTCTTTATGTAAAACATGCACATAAAGAGAAAAGATGAAAACATCTGCCTCACTGAGTGCACGATAGAGACATGAAAGCTATTGTGTGATGAATGATCATTGATGACATTGCAGTCAAGCTTCATTTGAATTTTTTTCATTTTAAAGATAATCATGATTATACAGTTTTTTGGGCATTATAGAGGAATAAGTGATGCATATCTGGAAAATTGCAATTAAATGTGAAATGTCAACATTTGACATCAGAAGATTCAATGTATATGGTGCAGGAAATAAGTATTTAATCTTCCACTGATTTTGAATGTTTTCATACTAAGACATAAATGAACAGTCTCAGATTTTTATGGAAGCTTTATTTTAACAGTGACAAAAGGAATAATAAAAATGGAGAAACTTACAGGAAATTTCATTTCATACTACCACCGCTATATCCGCCACAGCGGGTCACGGGGAGCTGGAGCCTATCCCAGTGGCATAGGGCGTGAGGCGGGGGACACTAAAATAAAAATTAATTTGCATTTTTAGTTTTAGTCCACTTTGCAGATCATCTCCAAATCCTGAGGTTTTGAGGCTGGCATTTGGAAACTCAAAGCTTCAGCTCTCTCTTTAGATTTTCCATAGGATTAAGGTCAGGAGACTGGATAGGCCATTGCGTCACCTTGATGTGCTTCTAATGGAGCCACTGGCTGTATGTTTTGGAAGACCCATACACGGCACATTTTCAGAATCTTAGCGGAGACAAGGAGCTTGTCACCGAAGATTTTTTAATACATGACCTCGTTCATCAAATAGACTGATAATTTTTAAGGTTTGCTGCTGTCATTTCTAAGAGGTGACTACCATAACCTCTAATTATCTCATAAATAAAAACACAAAAGGTTTTCTTCCACCTGCAGTCCTCAATTCCACCCAAACTCCACTAGCCAGTTATAAGCAGAGAGCAACAACAGAGAGCACAACCTCAACCAGTTATTAAAAAGAGAAGAGAGACAAAGAATAGAGAACAGATAATGGAAAAAAAGATGGATAGATGAGAGATAAGGGGAAGAGGAACAAAAATGAGACAAAGACAAAATATAGCGCATAGTCGTTGCTGTCATCCGGTGTGTAATTAAGTGCTGTGCTCTGTCACCATCGTTCTGTAGAACTAGTAATTTAACTAATCCTGAGCTAGGAAAGCAGATCAGAGGAGGGGAAAACAGGGACAGGAGGAGGGAGAAGGGTAAAGGAGAACAGGGAGAGAAAAGTTGAGAGAAGTCATTAGATTCCAAAGAGAATGAAAAAATGCAGCGGGTAAAGCAGCAGGGGAGGCGGGGATAGGTGAAGAAAATATGAGTGGGGAAAGACTGAGAGAACAATGGGGACGGAGGAGAGAAGGAAGGAGTACAGAGGAGTCGATAACAGAATAAAATACTGGATTTTCCAGCTGGTTACTGTGGAGCCATGGGCGTCTCAAAGCTGCCAATTGGCTGCTCATGTTCATTTAACATTTAGTGTTGTCAGGTCAGACTACCCAGGGGTTCATCCCACTTAATTAACAGTTCACATCACTTAAGTGGGACAATGCATTATTTAATGCACATTTTTGTTAGGGTTCCGTGATGTATGGGTCAATAATGTATCTGTGTCTGTATGGCTCTTTGGTCTGCCCACACAGGTGTTCTCTCTACTGGTGGCTCATTAGGACTCTTATTAGGACTCAGTGGGTGTTCACACAGGTTATGGTGTGTTGTAGTTATATGCTGTTGTTTCGTGAACATGTCATTCCATTTTAGGCCATTTTTACCTCTGTGATTGTGTCACATTGGTTCAATTCTTCACATCAAAACCCAGAGGTGTTCTCTGCGTTTCCAGGTGCATTCTGTATTCCCTAAATGCCATTAACAGCTATAGTTGAACATTTTTTTGAAACTTGAAGTCAGCTAAAGTTCTAATTTCCACAAATAAATATGAGTGTAATTGATTTAAAATATTTTTTAGTATTTCCTATTTGAAATAATGTGGTGAAACTGTTTTTATACAGTTTATATGTATTTATGTAATTATTTTTTTATATATATACTGTATGTATGTATTTATTTATTTATTTTGTACTGCAAGAGCTTCAGTGTGAACTATATCTGTCAGCCAGGATTAGGATGTACAGTCTTACCTCAAAAAGATTTAATAGATGTGCATCAGAAGAAGATCACATGTGGATAAACTCAGGTCATGACAGGAGTTGTGACACAGTTTAAAGGATTAGAACAAAGCATGTGTCTGTTTATCACTACATAGAGTTCAATTTATTATTTATGGTATGAATTAAATGAAATAGGAAAACGTAATAAAAATAGAACTCTCCTGGATTCCATGCTTGTGATTTTTGGGATGAGTAGAAGATGGAGTTGGTTTTGGTATGCACAGATGTGTGGTCAGAGGTGGCAGAAAAGACCAAAAAGGAGTGGGATGAATGAAAGAGATCACAAATCCAAGTTTAATCAGTGTGTGATCACGATGTGCAGTACACCCATCAACATCAACATCAACATGATGCTGTCACCATTTTATCACTAACAGATGGAGAAAATTTACAGAATATACAAAAATCATTGGCTCATACTGGAGAGAATTTTTTCTACTCGAGGTAAATTCAGATCAAATGAAGGATAAAAATGAAGAGATGATGTGCTCCATGTGTGTTTCCCTGTTTTAGTCTTGGTTGCCTCCATTCATCTCTCATATATTTCTCATTTGTTTGTAGTAAGTTAAAAAAAAGAAAAGTAATAACAGAATTTGATTGTCCAAATAGGAATAGGAAGAAAAGGAAATAGACAGAGAAGACACTAAAGATGAAGAACAGAAATGGAGGAAAGATGAAAGGTAGCGCCAGACAATGGTGGAGATGATTTTTTTTGAAGTGAGAAAGAATAAAGGGGAAGAGAAAAAAAGAAGGGGGGGGGGTGTACAGGACAGCAGTTAAATAGCTGAGTGAATGATTTTTTGATGTTTTAGCCTCTGAGGACAGACACTGAGGAAGCAGGGGGAGGGTGGATAAAAACAGAGCAAGAAGTGACACTGATGAACTCGCTAGCAAGACTTTAACTTTGTGGGTGAGTGTGATGCACACACACACCTCTGTGTTTGTGTCCATAAAGGCAGGGGTAGGAGTATTGCAACTTGACTCTGTGGGGAGCCTGAATGGAAGACTGCACAAGCGGGACTGTGTGTATGTGTGTATGCATGCATGTGTGTATATGTGTTTCCAAAGAGACGTGCTAAAGCATTTGACTGAAGGATAATTAGAGAATAGTGTGTGACTGTGTGAGCCTGCATTATGTACATTAAATGCTAGCCATGGTCACACTTCTGTGAAGGTGAGTTTTGACATAGTAATTATCAATGAATAGTTCTAGACTGTGCGTTCAGACAGTCACCTAGACTGAACGATGAACTCCACCATTAATCCCAGAGCAAGGCTGTTAATAGCGGTGCTCCAGCCATACTGTATTGTTCACCCATGGTGCCGCTGCCTTGTTTAATGGTTGAAATGAAGTAATGGAAAGGGATTATGTAGTCGACAATGGAAAAATCTAGATTTCAGCTTTACTAAATTTACATGCAATCCTATCATATGTAGCTGTGCATATCATATTCTGATATGCATATCAAAATGGACAGATATTGCATTTTGATATGCACAGAATGGCAACATGTTTTAAGTGGCCATTCTATTTTACAGTAATGTAGCCTCATTTACATTTAAGATCTTTAGGCGAAGCAGTTTGTAATAGATAGTGACGGCAGATATTATTAGTCTGCTGCTTTTCATTATGCAACTAAAGATTCCCTGTCAACTTCTATTATAACTGAACAAGAGATTTAAAAAAGTGGGAAGGCAGAAGGAATGGAGGGAGGGAGGTATACAAAGAGTAGAAGATACAGTACATACTTAAAAGTGTGTTAGACATGAAGTGAAACATGAAGAAATAGTTTATTAAAATGTCATTCATCAAAAAAGTCAATAATAAACACATTTTTAGATAGGTATTTAGTGCTGTCACTGATGAAAGATATGACATGTTCTCTAGATGTCCCCCTCAAAATAATACATTAGTTCATAAATTAATCAGAACCTTCATCCCTGTTGACTCTGGATTAGTGGAATTATATTTCATATAAAAAATATGACTTTTTCATGATGTTATGCAGGACTAATCACTGTTTTATTGAAGAAATGCAAAATAGGGGCCAATAACATACAAAAACATGCAGTTTTTATGTGTGAAAACTGAAGTTGTTTTTTTTGGGGGGGGTCCAGGGAAACATAAAATATGACAACAACCTCTTGATTTTTCTTCATCAGTCATCTCACACTCTTCCAAATAATCCAATTTTTTGAATAACCAACCTCTCGAGTCGACCTTAAGGTAGGTGCAGATGCAGGTGAAGAAATATTGTATCAGTGATCTCTGCCACACTGCCTCCAAAAATGTCTTAACCTACTGAGGTCATAAAAAGTCTTTAGTGATTAGTATTGAGGTGGTATTTGTTTTCTCTATTAGAGTCTGTTTGCTGGGAGTCAGTCGCTCAGAAAAATGTTTAGGACACAATACGAACACACTGCTGTTGTCACAGCATGTAATGAAAAACCGCTTGCTGGATCCAACAGTGATGTGTTGGTCTGTGCAAATGAGTGAGTCACGATTACAGATTTTGTATGCCAATGATCACTGCTGGATTGTGTTTTGAAGACAAGGTCCTCTCAGTAAACACAACTTGATTTAATCACAAAATATTTTCTCAACAGGTTTATACATTCAGAATATGTGATTCCATCCATGTCTGTTCATTACACTATAAATGCTTGCATCTCCAACAATGGACCTGATGGATTATATTTCAATTAACGTCAATCTGATTGCTGGGATTGGTTTCCTGCTTGTTATTTTAAGTTATAAGTTATATGACATATAACAAGCTATATAACATTTCTTCACTATTTTCGACTGTTTCAAACATTGGACCACAAACCATTGCTGTATGTATCAACCTTTCAGTTGGCCATCTCTAGTGGTATAAAGCAGCGGTCCCCAACCTTTTTTGCGCCACGAACCGGTGAGACAGTTGTTGGTAATTAAGGTTCTAGCTGGCAGCCACACTGACCATACAGGAAGGAAAGATTGCGTTCAAGTCCTTTATTAATGACACTCTGGATGAGTGCCAGTGATGAATGCAAGTGGTTCTGTGAAGCAGGCAAACAATTAAAATACTATGTCCAATAAATACTATAGGTCAAACATGATATTACTAAAATGCATAATTAATAAGTCAAACTTCAACTTAAATGCACAATAAAATTTAATTCAATAAAGACAACTTAAGTTACAATGAAATTTCAAAAGACACACAGCATACCAGTGATGTGATGCTGGGGATCGAAGCTCTGAAGCATGTGCCGAGTAGGGGATGGGCGTTCCCGCGAAGCGCGTATTGAGGCTAGCTTAATCTAAGGGAGATGCTGAAAAGGATGACGTCCGAAGCATCCCCGGGCAGTGAGGCTTTGGGTGTATTAGTATATATACTAATTTGATCCCCAAATAAAAACCAAAGAGGTCTCCGAAGCATAATCACTGGCCATACCTCAATGTTACAGAAGCACAATCATTGTCCCAACCCAAACCACCCTCCCCTCACTGTGCATGCTTATATTCTTTTTCTTCATGTCCAAATAATAACTTACCATACTGCCGATGTGTGTGTGTGTGTGTGTGTGTGTGTGTGTGTTTGTGTGTGTGTGTGTGTGTGTGTTTGTGTGTGTGTGTGTGTGTGTGTGTGTGTGTGTGTGTGTTTACATATTGTAATAACTAAAATATACATGTTTTGCATACTTTTTTATTTTGCTTCTTTATTTTATAACAGAGGGGACAAATTGACCATAAATACTATATAAGGTATAGTTGGCTATACATAAATGCTTCTCAAACATCTTATGGGTGTTTGTTTGTATGAAAACAATGAGTTTGAATACCAGCCTAAGAATTATGTTGTATATAAGTCATAAATAAGTCATATGTACTTTCATTAGTTGTTTGGAAGTTTTGTTTCATTGGGTTCAAGTCGTATAACTGGAATCCATGATACTGTCTGAAAGTGTGCAACAGAAGGTTAGCGGTTGGTATTATAATGCTTCAGCTTTGGAAATCTCATCTGTATATCACACTACGCCATTGAGCCATTTTTTTCACTGTCATTTTTTACCACCTAAACATTTGCAGCCCCGCCTGCTGAGTGTCTGCAAAATCGGCTCAGAACATTTTAGTTGTTATGGTTCTGTGAAAGCCTGTATGCTGTCTGGTGTAACATGTTTCTGCATATCTGTGGTGTTTGAGTGTGTGAGTTCATGAGGATGACTCTGCTCCCATAGAAGCCAGGACTGAGGAACAGATAACTTTTCAGTTGACAATAATTGGAGATTGTAACAGTAATGAAGATATCAGCAAAACCCATTGTGTTCACTGTGGTGGAATACAGGTCCACATTGATGCTATGTTCACACACACACACGTACGCACGCACACACACACACACACACACACACACACACACACACACGTGGACACACACCCAGCTGACTGAACTGATATCTAAGACAGAAAGATTGAAAAACTATCAGCTGAAATGTTATGTGTGTCTCCAAAGAGTTGCAATCTTTCTCCCTGTCTCTAATCCTGCTCTTGTACTCTTTGTATGTCCACACACACACACACACACACACACACACACACACACACACATGTTCATTCGCGCGCGCACACACACACACACGCGCGCGCGCGCGCGCACCTACGGCTATTTTGTTGTCTCTGTCACTGCATTTAAGTGCTGTTATTGAGAAGTGGCAGTGCTCAGGGGGGTGAGACAAAAGAGGTCAGGGTGAGAAGGGGACAGACTACCTAACAGAAGAAGAGAGAGGATCAGATATCAGTCGTGACTTGGGATTCATACAGATTTAGCAATACACACAGACGCTTACTGCAAAGAATCACAGCTGAAATCAATTTGTGTGATGAGGCTGCACGCCAAACTTCTGATGGACCGTTTGTTCCAGGGAATATGCTTCAGAGGCATTTTACTTTGGAGAAAGAGAACAAAACAGCATGAATGTTAAGTGTTGAACATTTAAACTGTTTATGGAGGGAAGTTTTCATGATTTTAAGAGCTGAAGTCATCCAGATCCAGTGAAGTATTCCACTCTATCATACTTGAAGGTCTATTTTTCACAGCTCTGACACCGTACAACTGCCGAAAAAGAAATGTCTACACAATCTTCTCTGCAACAAATATCTTGGGATATAGAGTATGGTATGAGCTCAACATAACTCTAAAAAAGAAGTAATCTCATTACCTAACATTGCTCTGCTGTGGATACAACCATCTGTACACAATACAGTGCAGGCACAAGATCAGACTGCATACTTTGAAAACAGTGAAATTTTAGACTCTTTAAGAATTAATTATGTTGGATCTTTACTACATGTGCTATGATATACGGTGCGCCCTCCTTCCTCGCGTTTAATGCGATTAAAAAATAGATAGAACGACAAACTATCTTATTATTTATGGTAATTTAAATGCTTATGACACTCCCCATACTCTCCCCATACTGATATTAATTATCAATTAATCGCGAGTGGCAAGTCAATGCGCAAGCATTTTAAATTTGGCCCAATGAGAGACCCGTAGGCTGCAGTGACATCACTTCCTACCTGCGCCACTAGTGACTGACGACAGAGATGGAAGCGACACAGGAGAGCTAGGAAAGTCCATTCGGACCTTTGGGTGGAAAGTTTATTTATAAAAAGAACAAAGAAGGGACTATCAACAAAAAGCCTAACGTATCATTTAAATGCAAAATATGTCAAGGACAGAGTTGAACGTTAGCTTTTATACCCTTTTAAAGGAAAAGCCTGTTGGCATCTTGCTATTTAGTTGCCTTATTTAGAGGCATGTTATTATACTATTCATTTTGAATTGCTGTATTGAGTCAGCTTTAGTATTCATTTTGATTGAGAGTCTGCTTATGTGCCTATTTGAGACTCAGCCTTATTTCATTTCTGAATTTTATTTAACTGTATTCCTATTGCATTTTTGAGAAATGCACCTGGCCTAATTGGTTTGCTGATGTGCTTGGCCTTTTTTCTTTTGAATTTCATTTATAAAGCACACTTAACCAATAAAAATGTGGATTTCACATCTTCTCTTCTTGATGCATTCTATTGATTAGTCATGCACTACAATTTTGTATTGTCCTAGATTTCAAATTCTTTATTTGGGGGTCTTTAGCAGGTATGAGATTAAAATGTGATTAATTAATTACAAATCCTGCAATTAATTAAATTATTTTTTTACTCACCTGACAGCACATATATATATATATATATATATATATATATATATATATATATATATATATATATATATATATATATATATATATATAGTGCATATAGTGCGTATTCCAGGAATCTGCTGGAGCCACTCTTCCAGTTTGTCGGTCACTGCCCCAAGGGCTCCTACTACCATGGGGACCACATTAACCTTGACCTTCCACATCTGTTCCAGCTGTTCTTTCAACCCTTGATACTTCTCAATATTTTTGTGTTCCTTCTTCCTGATGTTGGCATCAGCTGGAATCTCCACATCTATCACCACTGCTCTCTTCTGCTCTTTGTCCATCACCACTATGTCCAGTTTGTTAGCCAGCAGCTGTTTGTCAGTCTGGAAGCTGAAGTCCCACAGGATCTTAGCCTTGTCGTTCTCAACCACCTTTGGTGGTATGTCCCATTGGGATTTGGGTACTTCCAGTCCATACTGGGTACAGATGTTCCTGTACACTATCACAGCTACTTCGTTGTGCCTTTCCATGTATACTGAGCTGGTGAGCATCTTACACCCTGCTACCACATGCTGGACTGACTCTGGGGCTTCTTTACATAGCCTGCACCTTGGGTCAGATCTACTGTGGTAGATATTGGCCTCTATTGCTCTTGTACTTAGGGCCTGTTCTTGTGCTGCCATGATCAGTGCCTCTGTGCTGTCTGTCAGTCCAGCTTTATTCAGCCATTGGTAGGTCTTCTTGATACCAGCCACTTCCTCTATCTAACAGTGGTACATGCCGTGTAGGGGTATCTGATGACCGGCAGTGCATACTTGTTGATGGCTCAGACCTTGTTCTTGCCATTCAGCTGACTTCTCAGGACTTGCCTTACTCTCTGGAGGTATTTGGCTGTGGATGACTTCCTTGCGGCCTCCTCATGATTGCCATTAGCCTGTGGGATTCCAAGGTATTTGTAGCTGTCCTTGATGTCTTCTATCCTGCCCCCTGGTAGGTCAACCCCTTCAGTTCTGATCATCTTTTTTTTTTTTAAATTTTTTATTTTATATACTGGTTTGATCCCCGAAGGGAAATTAAGAACGCACACTCTAGCTACTGATTACAAACGCATGCATACATATATATTTGTGAGTACAGGCCCCTGTATCACACACACACACAAAGGGGCCTGTAGGCATGCAGGGGAGGTAGAGTGACAGGCAGCTCCTTCTTGGTGCGCCTCAAATGAGCAATTTGTAAAGGGGACGGCACCTTGCTCAAGGGTGCCTCGGCAGTGCTCCGGAGATGAGCTGACACCTCCCACTGTCAGCTCACCTCCGGGTATTTTTGGGGGGGCGGGAGCGGGAATCGAACCGCCGATCTTAAATCATAGAACGACCCGCTCTACCGCTCGCTTTACCACTGAGCCACTGCTGGCCCATCTTGCCTCTTCTTGATACCATCCAGCCACATTTGTCTAATCCGAATGACATCCCTATGTTGTCGCTGTAGATCCTGGTGGTGTGGATCACTGAGTCAATTTCTCACTCATTCCTGGCATACAGCTTGATGTCATCCATGTAGAGGAGATGGCTGATTGTTGTCCCGCTTCAGAATCGGCATCCGTAGCCACTCTTTGTGATGATGTGACTGAGAGGGTTCAGGCCTATGCAGAACAGCAGTGGTGATAGTGCATCCCCTTGGTATATGCCCGTGGCACCTTTATCTTGGCCTCTAACCGTCTCTTCCATGGAGGGTATTGTTTGTTATGCCCTTTGTTGGTCTTATATCCCAGCATCTCAAGGATTACTGTTGCTGTACTGTGGATCAGCTTGTTGGTCTCAATTATGTTCCCTGTGGGGATGGTTCTTCTTGCAGCATTCACATCTTCTAGCAGATCTTCTGAAGGTACTTGACAACTTAGCTTCGGTATCTGTCGGAGTCTCCAGGTTTCCATTTGGGTCACGATCTTCCTTCTCAGGTCAGCAGCTCTTGGACTGAGGCTGTATTATGTCTCTTAGGGCTTGGTACCCGATCTCGGATTGTGGGGCGGGGTGATATCCCCCCGCTCACCTGGCGTCCTGGCTCCCCCTTGCCGTAGCATTGTTGTAGTATTTCATCGATCTCGAGTTGTGACAGCAGTTTTCGGTTACGGATGTTGGAACACTGGGCTAACAGCTCTTTTTTTGTTAGCCTTGATTGTGGGTTTCGAAGCATCCATTGGTCCCACATACCCCCTCTCTCTGGGATTACTCGTGTAGTAGCATTCCAACAACTCCGTATTCTCCGCCCTTGTCTATGTATGTCTTGTTCAAGTAACCCATTTCTCATCTGATTGCCCTGGTTCCCTAGCAGCTGACGCGGACCTTGTTAACCCAGTTGACGTCCGAGCCGGCATGTCTCTGTCTTTATTGTGTTCACTCATGTTTGAGGTAGGTTGGTATAGCATTAAGGGTCTTGCTTGAGGTAGGTTGGTATAGCATTAAGGGTCTTGCCTAAGGACCCTCACTGGATAGTGTCCGCCATGTTTGGGTTTCGAAACCAGGCCCTCCTGCATTCATATATATATATATATATATATATATATATATATATATATATACAGTGATACCTCTACTTACGAATGTCTTTACTAACGAAATTTCTCAGCAGGAAAATATTACCTGTACTTACGAAATGAAGTTCGGCTTACATAATGTAAAAACACATTATCGGCTGATACTCAAATAAAAACACAGTATTGGCTGATACTTGAATCTCCCACAGGTTCCTGAACGCAACATTCTCATAGCTGCTCTGCCATTGGCTATTACCTATTATGTATCTTCCTGGCATCCCATTGGCTAAGAGGGATGCCACTCCACCTCTGTGTGGAGCTAGAACGGTACTTATGGAGTGTCTCGGCATTCGGTACTCGACTCGTGAGGTAGTCTGATAGTTTTGCGCAAATATAATAACTTTTTGAGTACGCATTCGCTATGGGCCCCAAGAAAGTGACGGAGAAAAGAGGAAAAGAAAAGATGAAGAAAATCGTTTTTTGTCCATACAAACAAAGCAAGAATTCATAGAAAAGCATGAAAAAGGGATGCGTTTGGTTGATATCGCCAAAGAATATGGCCGTAATGCATCTACAATCGCCACGTTATTAAAACAAAAGGAAGTTTAAGGAGTTTAAGGCATTGCGTGGGTGGTTGGAGAAGTTCAGAAGAAGGACTGGAATTCACTCTGTTGTTCGGCATCGTGAGATAGGAGAGCATGAACCAAAGCGGGCAAAAAACAGCAGTTAAAAGGTAAATGACCGTCATTATTATTCTTTACTCTATTCTTTGTTTTTTTACGTTATACACAACTCTCATTTATTGTGTAATAATCTAATCGTAACATGTATTTGTTACATGTTTTGATGCATTTTTATCCTTTATAAAACATTTATGTCAGAATTTTTATGGGCTTGGAACGGATTAGGGCATTTGCATGGAAAAAGCATCTCTACTTACGTAATTTTCTACTTACGTAATTAATTTCATAAGTAGAGGTACCACTGTGTGTGTGTGTATATATATATATATATACATATACTGTATATATGTATATATATATATACTGTATATATATACTGTATATATATACTGTATATATACACACACACACACGCACACATTATATATACCTTGAAATACAGTGATAAATATTATCCACTTCAATTGCTCCCTCTGTTGCTGTGGCAGGTCATTTAATATGTGTCCTAATTTTAAATGTAGATCTAGATAATCTATGGGTTGAGTCTGTGCATACACTGCAAATGTGTGTGTGTGAAATGTGTGTATTTGTTTGTGAACGGTAGCTGCTTTTCCCTTATGACTATTTTTCAATTAAAAAACACTAATATCCTCAAGACTGTTTTGCCCTAGTTAATAGACTACCCCTCACCCCACCACACACACACACACATAAACACACACACACACACACACACACACACACACACACACACACACACACACACACACACACACACACACACACACACACACACACACACACACACACACAGACAAGCACAGAGTTTCCAGTTTATTTGAGTATTGCTCTGCCTTCAGCATCTTTCCCCACTCATGCCTAAGTACACATACTACTTGACTGGACAAAAACCTAAATAGTGAACGCTAGGATTGAGCCGGGTACTCGTTTCAGACGAGTATCCGGTACGTATGAAGCATTTTTGACGAGTACGAGCACAATATGAACAGAACTTGTTAATACTTGTGCTCATGCAAGGAAAATCTTCATAACCAGCGGTCCCCAACCTTTTTGGCGACACAGACTGGTTTCATCTGAGACAATATTTTCACAGAACGGCCTTCATTTGCTCGATAATCATTAATGATGCCAGGACAGTTGCAGTCTGATAATAAATCATCCTCAGTGGTTTTATGTAAAATCCAGACATCAACAGACAATAACCAACCTTTTTTTCATAAATTGATAATTGACATCTTTGTAAACAAAATAATTGTAAGAAATAATTATATTAAAACTTGATTTAAGTGACTGGACTGATGACGTTCATTTTGAAATAGCGACTTACTGTCAGTGCACTCAACGTAGTAGAAATACTGATCATTTCCAATAAAATAGAGAAAAAGTACATCAAATAATAATAATTACAATAATGAGAATTAGTGTTTGGGGTAATGGGAGATTTAGGGGTAATGGGAGACAATGACACATGTAGTGTGTCCTGGACATCCAGTCTACTCAGCAGTTTGGTTTTCTTTATGGTCACTGTGGAAAACCCCGCTTCACAAAGATACGAGGTTGGAAATAGAAGCAGTAATGGCTGGTAACCTACCACGTGACCAAGACCAGTCAAGCAGGACTGACACATGCATTCGTCTCTGCGTCATTCCGCACAGACGTTACTTTTCAAAATGAAACATTTTTAAATCAGTAATCAATAAAAAAAAAAAAAAAAGTGAAATGTTCTGTGCTTGCCCGGGACCTAATGTCAAACGACACAGTGTTTGGGACCACTGACATAAACGGATGTAACAGAGAATATCTGCTCTTGGTTTGACATTTTCTCATTTCTGTTCAACTTTATAATTTCTCTGCTGTATAGATATTTTAACTGTTACATAGCCCATGCGCGCGAACACACACACACACACACACACACACATGCAGACATATTCACAAACACATATGTGCTCTATCTCTCTCTCTTTCTCTCTCTGAAAATTAAAAAAAAAGAACTTCTACTTTGTAGTTCATGATTTCCTATTGCATGCATCATTAATGCACTTCATATTCTGAGTTCATCAAAAATTTGTTCTGCAAATAGTTCCTTTGCTATTGTGATCAAAAGCATGGAATCTCAATTCTGAGGCTGACCTGTAACATTCAATCATACACTTTTTTTTTGTCTACATGTGTTCTCGTAGTTTAACCTCATAAAAGGGGGTCAACTTTTTATGAGATCAATGCTTGTTTTAGTCTTGCAGCAAAATCTTTTATATATTTTAACCATCACCAGTCGTCTCTGGGATTTAAGTTGTCAGTCTTTATTAGAATTTCCTATTGTGAGCCAGAGAGGGAAGTGCTGCACCTCTGTGAGTTAAGGAGGGAAGCAAAAGGAGACATAGA
This sequence comes from Antennarius striatus, assembly GCF_040054535.1. Classification (NCBI taxonomy): domain Eukaryota; kingdom Metazoa; phylum Chordata; class Actinopteri; order Lophiiformes; family Antennariidae; genus Antennarius; species Antennarius striatus. The sequence continues at coordinate 19,842,618 of NC_090785.1, read as the reverse complement.
GATAAAACACAAACAATGTGAATAGACGGGTAGTGCTGTTGAAATGAAAGAGGTTTGGGCTGTTTATTATATCGTAGAACTGATATCTTAATATCAATTTTATAAAACACCAGATTAGTGGAGGTCCTGAGAGGATAGAATAGACCACCAGAGGAAAACAGTGCAGAAGGAAGATAGAGGTCATGAGATAGGTGTGATGTCTGAAGAGACATCACACCTATCATTCTCCGGTTCTCAACAATTGGACTCGACAGTAGCTGGTAAGCCCTGAACCAGCATGCATGGAAACCAACACCCAGAGAGGCTTCTAGAACCCATCAGGGATACACTAGCTGAGTACCCCTATACCCGGCAGCCAGGAGCATCCAGAAGCCATCACACAAAGAGCCACCGGGGGTGGCGAGAACCACGTTGACCAGGAGACCGAGAGGAGGCAGCGGCCACCATCGCCACGGCCCACTGGACAGGCCCAAGGGGCACGGGGTAAGGGTTAAGGTTACCCCACCTCCCCACCCCACCCCATCCCCCAACCCCTCACCCCCATCTGCCACGCCAACATCCCGCCCAATCCGCCATCCCCAGGAGACAAGAATGCCCACCGCAGACCATGGGGCCAGCCGCGGTGACCGAGCAACATGTGACCCAAGCCCACCATAGCCCTCCCAGTCCGAGTATAGGTTCTGTTGCTGTTCTGTAAGTTTTCATTAATAGACTTAAGAATATTGATGTTCTGAGTCAATGAAAAACTTGTTCTGTAAATAGATCTATTACTTTTGTGATTAAAAAAAGCATTGATTGGAATCTCAATTGTGAGGCTGTTCTGTAAATAGTTTAAAATACACAATAAATACAGCAATTTCTGATCAATTCATATCAATTTCAGACTTAAAATAATGTTTAAGCCCCACTCATTCCGGTCAAACCACACCCACTTCTGGTTTAAGTCCCGCCCATTCTGAGTACAGATTTACATACAAATTAATTAGTTGAACAGGTACAGATACAGATAGTGGTTTATTCGCTCATCCCTAGTGCATGCCTGTTTCTAGTTGTTAGAATGGTACATAAAACACTGTTCCTGCAAATGTCAGTATGTTCATATATTTGCACCTATGTACAAATGTTTATATGTCTGTCAATGTACATCTCTCACTCAGACTCGACAACTTGTGACACTTGTCTGTGCGTGTAACACACAAGTTGTAGAACAATTGTTGCTGTCTTATTCTCTTACTTCAGTGATCTGTATTTACTGATGCTTAATAACTTAGCAGTATGCAATATACAACACTACATTTAGAAATGGAAAATATGCTAGTCACAGTCCCTATTTCCTCCATACAAAAGACATTCTATGAGACCTGTTGAAAGTCAAAGTCTTTGTATTGATGAATAAAAATAAACAGACAGTAGTATCTATGATACATGAACACTTTAGGGAAGCATATTGTTGTCACTGACTCAGTGAGGAATCTGTGGGCCTTTTGCTCCTCATTTTAAAATGTTTTTTCTTAATTTTTTTGTAAATACACATCACAAATCATCACTCAGCAGCAATATCTGAAATTAAATTTATTGGAAATTTAAAATTAGATGTTGACAGATATGGTCAGTTACTTACATTGTATTAAAAAAATGCTATACAAACGGTGAATATTTTTATTCATCTAAGAATTGCAATGTGTAAGTGAGCATAAAGCTTACTGTACATCTTAAAACACATAGGGGCTATCATATTCAGCAGGTAGATAACAAAATATACAAATTAAGCAATATAATATAAAGATAGGGTGTATCAATTTCAAAATTGTGTCTATCCTGAGTGACATATCGACTACGAACAATTCAGACGCACAGATAGTGTTGGGAAGTGGAAAACAGGAAAAAATGATCAAGAACAAACTACACCTTTTTACAAGTTTTCTGTCATGTTATTCTCTGAACTGCTGATTCATCCTTTGAATCCAAACACATCTGTCTCAATAAGAATGAAAACAATTAAGGTAACACAGAATTTGTAAAGACAAACCACAAACAAACTCACCTTAACAATCAGACAAAATTACTATTTCAGAAAGGCAGCTATCCTTTTATAAGTGACATGTTTAGCTCCAGTGAAACTCCAGTAAATCATCAATAGCTTTCAAAGCTCAGAGTTCTGTCATAATGTTTTTTATTTCAAAGCAGATGCTGTTTGGCATATGAGACAGACGGACAGAAATCCCACATTTTGGAACAGCAAGGATTGACTGGGAAGTAGTATTGTTGTATTCAAATCTTTCAAGTGCCAACCTGGATTTAGAACATTATGTCTTCTCTGCCAAATGATCTGCTCAGACGTAATTAGAATCATAGAAACAGACAGCAATTGGCATTTTCTCCCTCTCAAAGTGTTTACTGGAAATAAACTGATGATTTTCTGTCGAGATGAGTAATAAAGTAGCCAACAGAAACCAGTTTATTTCTCAATCTCTGCATCACTCTCTTGGTCTTTCTCTGTAATGAGGTTCTTCTTAATTACATTTTAATGGGTTGGGAACAGCTGTTACTGTTTAATGTCTCCAACCCAACCCCCCCTACACACACACACCTCCTTTATCCATCTCTCCGCTCAGCCACCGCTGATGTTTTCAACTTCTGTCGGGTCTTTAGTCTTTCCTCTGAGTCACATTATCTCCAATATCAGCCATCCTCTGTGTTTGTTTAGAATAGTCATCAAGTCCATGGATGCACATAGGCAGAGTAGTTCAATTAATGATAGGTGAAGGAGGAAGCAAAGCAAATAAGACAAGCACAACATTTATTTTGCAGGTCATTATTTACGTATTTTTGTTTCAACTTGTCTAATGTCTCAATGTTTAAAAGAAATAAGCAGGTAACTTGTTAATACTTTGAAATTGTTCAGCAGTTTATTAGTGCCATTATATTAAGACTGTTTATCAAATACAACCAACCACATTGCAGTCAGCCTGTAACAACTATTATCCACGAGAGTTTATTTTGGGTTCTGCTACATCATCAGACACTATGACATGAAAAAAAAAAAAAAGAACTTTACCGGTAGGGATTGTTTTGAAAAGGATTTTATAATCAATATTTTAATCAACAGCATCAGGTAAAGGTAGTACAGATGTGAAACTGGGCCCAAATATGGACATCTCGAGAGAAACAGAATTCTTTGGTAGAAGAACGAAGAAGAAGAACATAGTCTTTAATATCCCCTTAGGGAAATTACATTTTCCACTCTAGTCTATTCCAACACACACATATGTATATGGTACAGGCCCTGAAACACACACAAATAAGGGGTCTGTATGGCATGCAGGTAGATAGTAAGGGGTAGAGCGGAAGGCAGCTCCTCACTGGTGCGCCCTATGAGCGGCTTGTGGGGGACGGTGCTTTGTTCAAGGGCATCTCGGCAGTGCTCAGGAGCTGGAGAGACACTCCTCTACTGTCTCTACTATGCTCCAAATGTTTTCTGTCCATGCGGGATTTGAACCGGCTATCCTACGGTGCTCTTCCAGTCCCCAGCGGAAGAATTAGTAGACTGAGCTACTGCCTATAAAAAGACCAAGTAGAAGAGTAGCGCCAAACCTGAACAATTCCTCATCATATCTGATTTGCCCATGCGTCGTTCCTGCACAGTGCTTCAGGAAAATTGGTTAATATTAGTACCGGTACTTAATGTAGCGTCCTCTCAAAATACCCATACAGCAATGTTGAAGAAAAATGACTTAAATCTTAGGTGTTACTTTATATGGATCTGCACGATAAATAATTGGACTCTTTTCAGGAGTAAATGAATGAACAAACGAACACGCAAACAAACGAAAGAACTAACTGGCTATTAACTAAACTTGCATGAAGTAAAAAAAAGAAGGAAAAAAAAGAAGGAAAAGTACTTTTGACTTCATAAAATACAGACAACATGACAGCAGAAAACTTGGCTGATTGTAATCTGCTGAACTATGTCCATAATCACATCCTTTTAAAGCAGTAATAGCATGCACACAGAGACAGGCTGTGTTCAGAGAGAGAAATCCTCTGCTCACCAACACAGGTGTCTATACAGGTGTTTCTGCTGCTTCAATCAACAAATACACACACACACGCACGCACACATGCACACACAGGTAGTTTGTTTGATGGTCCTAATTAGGCACTCCAGGGAAAAGAGGATTCTCAATGCCCTGATACTCAACAGCAATTAGCTTGTATTGATCTACCTACGGAAAAGAGGGGGTGAGAGACTTAGATGAAAGTAACAGCAGAACAGACACACTGTAAAATTTGGCAAAAGTAGAAAGTTGAAGAGAGATAGAAAGATAAGGGAGGATGTGAAATGGAAGAGTCCATGTGGACCCTATTTTTCATCCACAAAACACACATTGTTCAGAGTTTAGTGCATTGTCACTGGTCATTGTCTGCTTTAGGAGATTATCTCCTCCAAGCAAACAAATGAAACACACTTGTTCATTCCATTCTCAAACACAGGAAATAAAATAGTGATCATGTCTTCTTCGCACACTAAAGTAATTTTCTGCACTACACAAAGGCACTTCACTTGTTCTAAAACATGTCTCAGTGGACCACACTTCATTTAATTCTCTTATTTCCTCAATGTGTTCTTTGTTTTTTTTATTTTATTGAAATAGGCCATACGGAAGCCTCACTAACAAAATGAATTTCCTTCATCACTGATGTGATAACCTTTAAGTAGCACTTTAAATGGACTAATCTCAAAACAAATTACTAATCTTAAAATGAGGGGATAATCTCTGACTGTCTGATAATCCAATATTAGGATTAGCACAGGGTCACAGAGGACTGATAAAGACTGTGAATGAGTGTGTGTGTGTGTGTGTGTGTGTGTGTGTGTGTGTGTGTGTGTGTGTTTGAGTGGGTAAATTCACACTGTTAGATTGTGTATTTGAATGTGTGTGTGTGTGTGTGTGTGTGTGTGTGTGTGTGTGTGTGTGTGTGTGTGTGTGTGTGTGTGTGTGTGTGTGTGTGTGTGTGTGTGTGTGTGTGTGTGTGTGTGTGTGTGTGTGTGTGTGTGTGTGTAGGGCATAATGTGTCAAGGTGACTTTCTGGGGGTTAATAACTAGTGACCCATAGAAAAGACCAGAATGGGGGCTTAAAAACACACACAGGTTGAAGGTAGGTTGTACAAACTGATATGACAATTTTATTCACATTAAGGATTAACACAAACTACTATGAGTTTGAGAGAGAGTAATAACATCTTAGTTTATACTGGGAATGGATTTCCCACCTTTTTAAGGGCTCTATGTGATATGGGATCTACTTTTAAACCTCCTTTAGGTAAAACTTAAAAATCTGTTCAACACTCTGGGACTTACCTGATGATGAATTGAGGTACACAAATAGTTTGAAAACTGCAGGGTAAGAGCCACGAGTCAGTTGGCTTAACTTGGTGCTACATGTAGCAAGCAAAAATGAGACTTCAGATTATCCTGAGTTGAATCTCATTCATGCATATACCACAAAACACATGGAATCCATCACACAACATTGATTTGTAGCAGCAATAGGTGAGACAGGTTTCAGCTGAGAGACATGGCAAGAAGAATGAATAATCACGTCCTTTAGCAGCTTCAACCATACTGTAACAGAGTTAATAATGCTTTTAATCTCGAAAGGATCTATATATCTGGCTGAGTGCTTCTTAGTCTTGGATTTTTAGCATCCAAACCTTGTGTCCCAGGACATAGTTTTGGGCTGGGGCCCGACAGCAAGATGTTTGTTTTTATCCAGTACCCCAAGCAAGCCAGGGGGTACTGGACTGAGGGTACTGCAATGTCCCTTCCTGGGCAGAAAACAGCAGTGATTGGTAGCCTAGGAAACACTCAAAAAGTTAAAGACTGGTAGAAGAGGAAAGATGGGAGTTGAAAGCATTATCGACCCAAGCTAGATGGGTCCTACAGGAGGATGGTTTGGATGGCTGTGATGCAGTAGGCAGCTGTCTCAAATACTGGTTAGTCCTCTCAGCCTGACAGTTGGTGTGGGGGTGGAAACCAGAGGACATGCTGACCGTGGCCCAAAACTGCCCAAAACTCTGCATCCTTTTCAAAAGTGCCATGGTGTGTTGTTTGTGTGGTTCAGTTGTATTGGTTTCTCACTCTAGGATGGAAACTAAACGTGAAACTAGGGGGTGGTCCACAGGTTGGGGATGAAGGTCTACAGTAGAGTGGAAAGGAGTGTGGGGCTTATGGGTCTTTTTTTCTCCTGTAGGCGTTGGATAGTCTCATGGACAAAGAAATCAGAGAGATGAGAGAGCTATGATGGGCTAGTTCATCCGTCATATTATCAGAGTCCATGCTAAAAGACTCCCCGAAGGGCATCATTCTACCCCGTTTCTGCAGCCCAAATTATGAACTCTGCAGGATCTGCCACACCCAGCCTTTCTACAGCAGCACCAGTAGAATAAGGACGATGATGAAAAACCTTCTTCAATACATTAACAAATTCAGTATAAGAGAGAGATAGCTCTACTCTGGGTTAGCAAAGCCTCAACCCAATTCAGAGCTCTTCCGTTTAAGAATCTAAAAAATAATGATATGTTTGTTTGTTTTTTGTTTATTTTTTTGTTAACATCATTCCAAGCGTAGGTACATGGCTGTAGATCAAAAGCCAATATTCACTGGAGAAAGAAGTCTCAACAATTTCTACGGTTCTGGGGTAGAAAAATGGGGTTCTCTGAGGCCCAAGTCGAGGTGAAGGAGGGGAAGCCTGAGTGTTTAGCTGAAAGTCTAAGTTCTCAAACATAGAACTAATATGTTTTACCTGGTTTGCCAGGTATTTGTTGCATCTCCATGAGGCTAGATCATTCTATGAAGAATAAGGCAGCAAGTGAAACCAAGAGCAATCCAGAGATGGTAGGTTTAGAGGGGGATTCATTGAAAACAGGGAAAAAAACTTGAGGCTGGTGACAGGATGACCAGAGTGAAGCAGTGGGTGTGGATGATCCATTTATTGGAGAACCGCTGGTGAAGATGGTGGTGGTAGAACAGGAAGGGGATGAATGCAGCTGGTACGGGAAATACTAAGCCATGACGGAAGAACTAAAAGGATCCAAAATAAAAAACAGCAAAACTCATGAGAAAAAAATTGGCCTGGGTTTTAACGATACCACTATGGGTGGCCAGACAATCTGGAGAAGACTATGGGGAGAATCAGGCTTGGTAAACGGAAGTGATGATGAGATGATGGGGAGCAGCTGTGCAGCACCAGAGGAGATGTAGGTATGCAAGCAGCAGGTAGAAAGGAGGAGAGGGGCAGCCACGCCCAGATACGATGAAGGGAGACAGAAAGAGAACAGAACCAAACACAGACGAAAACAGAAAAAACCATGGAACCACCATGACAGTCAAAAGTAGGATGCTAACTAACATTCACCTAAAAGGGTAACATCACAAGTGTGATGCAATGAGATATCCGTGTCGTTGCCTACAGTCATCTTCACTTTGATAATACTGATGCCATTATATTTTAACCCTTTTTTAATGTTTAACATTAAATCATTTGGGAAAATGATCAGAACACCCCGAGTGAGAGACCAGAAATACAGAGGCAATACTGTATTTCTGGTGAGGAGGGCATTGAAGAGGATGAAGAGTGAAAAGTCGCTCGGTCCTGCTGATACAGTATACCTGTGGCGATATGGAAGTGTCGAGGAGAGGTGGCAGTTTCTAACTGGATTGTTCAACAGGATCTTAGATAGTGAGAAGATGCCTGAGGAATGGAGGAGAAGTGTGCTGGTGCCCATTTTTAAGAACAAGGGAGATGTGCAGAGTTGTGGCAACTAGAGAAAAAAATCATACAATAAAGTCATGGAAAAGAATAGTTGAAGCTAGAACAAGGATAGAAGTGAGCATTTGTGAGCAGCAGTATGGTTTCTTGCAAAAAAAAAGTACTACGGATGCGGTGTTTGCTTTGGGGATGTTGATGGAGAGGAACAGACAGGGCCAGAGAGAGCTGCATTATGTCTTTGTAGATCTGGAGAAAGCTTATGACAGGGTGCCCAGAGGGAAACTGGTGTTGTATGAGGAAGTCTCGAGTGGCAGAAAAGTATGTTGGAGCGGTGCAGGACGTGTGTGGGGACTGTGGGACGGTGGTGGGGTGTGCTGTGGGTGTGACAGATGTGTTCAATGTGGAGGTGGGACTGCATCAGGGATCGGCTTCTTCTCGTTTGCCGTGGTGATGGACGGGCTGGCAGGTGAGGTTGGACGGGAGTGTCCGTGGGCTGTGGTGTTTGCGGATGGCGTTGTGGTCTGTGGTGGGAGCGGGGAACGGGTGGAGGAGAGGCTGGAGAGGTGGGGGTTTGTCCTGGGGGGAGAGGAGTGGGGGTTGGCCGCGGTGGGACAGAGTGCATGTGTGTGAATCAGAGGGAGGTTACAGGGAGAGGGGATCGGGGGGGTGGAGGATTTTGGGTGCTTTCGGGTAGGCGGTCTGGAGCGGTGGAGGGTGTGTGGAGGGGGGGTGGGGAGGCGTGTGCAGGCAGGATGGAGCGGGTGGAGGAGATTGTCGGGTGTGGTGTGTGGTGGAGGAGTTTCAGCTAGAGTGAAGGGAGGGGTGTATAGAGCTGTTGTGGGACCGGCGATGTTGTTTGATCTGGGGACAGTGTCGCTGGGGAGGGGACGGGGACGGAGCTGGAGGTAGCGGGGATGGGGATGCTTGGGTTCTCTTTGGGGGTGATCGGGATGGATGGGATCGTGGGTGGGTGCATCGGAGGGGCGGCGCATGTTGGAGGTTTTGGAGGTGGAGTCAGGGAGGCCGGGCTGGGATGGTTTGGACATGTCCAGAGGAGAGATGCTGAATGTATTGGTGGAGGGATGCTGAGTTTTGAGCTGTCAGGCAGGGGGCGTGGAGGAGGACCGGGGTGGAGGTTTGTGGATGTGGTGAGGGAGGACATGAGGGTGGTTGGTGTGGGAGAGGAGGATGCGGAGGACGGGGTTGAATGGAGGCAACTGATTCGCTGTGGCGACCCTGAAGGGAAAAGCCGAAAAGAAGATTATTATTATTATTACATCCCGCTTCAAAGCGGCGATGTATTGCAATTGTCAGTATTGTGTGTTCCTCCGTCCGTTCGTCAACCAAATATCTTTGCAGATAGAAAGATGAACCAAAAAGCACATTACTTGGGCGGCAAAGGGGATGAAAGTGAGATGATGACCTTCTGATCGATGCAGACATTATTGTTCAATTTAGAGTGAACATGAAATCTGCATGTTGGCTTTCTATCTGTAAAGCGCTTTTAAATGTCTTCAGATGTGATAAAGCGCTATATAAAAAAATGTGACTGACTGACTTCTATCTCTGCTATTGTCACTGAACACCAAACAGTCAGAAAGCCTTTGTGAGGATTCTCGTCTTCTTTCGACTTTTCCCTTCAAGGGTTGCCACAGTTAATCAGTTGCCTCCATCTAACCCTGTCTTCTGAAAATGCTCTTCTCTCACACCTACTACCTTCATGTCCTCTTTCACTACATCCATAAACCTCCACTTTTGTCTTCCTCTAGGCCTCCTGTCCAAACCATCTCAGTCTGGCCTCTCTGAATTTATCTCCAAAACCTCTAACATGTGCTATCCCTCTGATGTACTCATTCCTGATCCTATCCATCCTGGTCACACCCGAAGAGAACCTGAGCATCATCATCTCTGCTACCTCCAGCTCTCTCTTATCTTTTCCTCAGTGACATTGTCTCTCGGCAAGACAACATCGCTGGTCCCACCATAGTTTTGTACACCTTTCCTTTCATTTTAGCTGAAACTCTTCTATCATACATCACACCTGACACTTTTTTTCCACCCATTCCACCCTGCCTGTACACGCTTCTTCACCTGTTTCCCACAGTCTCCATTGCTAGATTAGATTAGATTAGATTAGACTTCCTTTATTGTCATTAAACAGAAACTCAGAGACAAGTGAATCTGGCAACCGGAGGACACAACATTGTTCGCATCGCTATGGAAAACATTGATCTAGCTGGCGAAAACGACGATGTATGACTGTGTTGCCGGAGGCCTAAAGCAGCCATTGCCGTACAGGGCGCCTGATCCTCTTCCATCCTGGTCCCTCCCAAAGAGAACCTCAGCATTTTCTTTCTGCTCTGGATTGTTGACCCTAAGTACTTCAAATCCTCCATCTTCTTGATCTCTTCTCCCTGTAACCTCACTCTTCCACTTGGGTCCCTCACACTCATGTACTCTGTCTTACTGCGGCTAACCTTCATTCCTCTCCTTTCCAGGAAAACCTCCACCTCTCTAGCTTCTCCTCCACTTGTTTCTTTCTCTCACTACAGATCACAATGTTATCTGCAAACATCATTGTCCATGGAGATTCCTGTCTAACCTTGTCTGTCAGCCTGTCCATCACCATAGCGATCAGGGAGGGGCTCAGGGCTGTTCCATGATGCAGTCCCACCTCCACTTTGAACTCCTCTGTCACACCTACAGCACACTTCACCACTGTCTTACAGTCCTCATACATGTCCTGCACCGTTCTAATATACTTCTCGGCTACTCCAAACTTCCTCATACAATACCACAGTTCCTCTCTGGGCACCCTGTCATTAGCTGTCTCTCTGATACAAAAACACAATACAGCTCTCTCTGGCCTTCTCTATACTTCTCTATCAACATCGTCAAAGCAAATGCTGCATCTGTAGTACTCTTTTTTGGCATGAAACTATACCACAGCTCATAAATGCTCACTTCTGCCCTCAGTCTAGCTTCAGCTACTCTTTCCCATAACTTAATTGTATGGCTCATTAGCTTTATTCCTCTATAGTTGCCACAAATCTGCACATATCCCTGTTCTTAAAAATGAGCACCAGCACATTTGTCCTCCATTCCTCAGGCATCTTCTCACTTTCTAAGAACCAGTTGAACAACCCAGTCAGAAACCCTTTTGCCAGCCCTGTCTACCTGTGTGCTTCTACCTCCACTCTTATAGGTCACCCTATGTTCCTGCCTCTTCTGGAAGAAAATATTCACTATAGCTGTTTCCATCCATTTTGCAAAGTCAACCACCATATGTCCTTTTGCATTCCTCTCCTGGTCACCAAACCTGCCCATCACCTCCTCATCCCCTCTGTTTCCTGCATCAACATGTCCATTGAAGTCTGCACCAATGACAACAGTCTCTCTTCTAGGTATGCTCTGCATCACTTCATCAAAGTCCAACAACTTTTTTTTCTTTCTCCTCCAGCTCACATCCTACCTGTGGAGCATACCCACTAACAACATTGAACATCACACCTTCAATTTCTAGCGTCAGACTCATCACTCTATCTGACACTCTTTTAACCTCCAGGACGTTCCTGACAAACCCCCCTTTCAAGATATTTCCTACTCCACTTGTTTTCATTTCTACACCAAGAACAACTTGAACCCTACTCCTAAACTTCTATCCGTGCTACCTTTCCACCTGGTCTCCTGGACACACAGTACGTCTGCATTCCTCCTCTGCATCATGTCAACCAACTCTACCTTTTCCTGTCATAGTTCCAACATTCAACATCCCTGCTCTCAGGCCTATACTCTTGGCGTTCCTCTTCTTTCTCTTCTTATGAACACACTTTACTTCTTTCCTTCTTCGACAAACAGTAGTCCAATTTTCACCAGCACCCTGTAGGTGAACAGCACCAATGGCAGTCGTTTTTAACCCGGGCCTCGATCGGTCCGTTATGGAGGTCATAGATTTGATTTGCATGTTTGATTGGGCAGCAGTTTTACATCGGATGCCCTCCCTGACACAGCCCTCTGTATTTAGATAAGATCTCGGAGGAATTTAGGGGACATTTTTATATATAATCCCGTTATATAAAATATTCATGTAGGTAAAATATTTATTCTCTATGTGTGTCAACATGGTTGTGTTGTGTACCATCAAAAAGCACACACATCCATAAGACAAACACAGTCGGGGTAATTAGATACATGCCAACGTACAAGCTTTTTCTGAGAGTCCCTTTAATGCTGGAAATAGCTGCAGGCTAGAGAGCTAAAACACTGCCTTGTAAGTTGTGTGTGTGTGTGTGTGTGTGTGTGTGTGTGTGTGTGTGTGTGTGTGTGTGTGTGTGTGTGTGTGTGTGTGTGTGTGTGTGTGTGTGTGTGTATGTGTGTGTGAGAGAGAGAGAGAGAGAGAGACAGAGAGAGAGAGAGAGAGAGAGAGAGAGAGAGAGTACAAGGTATGTGTCAGTGGTGGGTTTATGCAGGATTGCCCCCAAGTCTAATTGAGTTTTCAAGGAGCTTTTATCATTTAAGAGATGTGTGTGTGTGTGTGTGTGTGTGTGTGTATGTGTGTGTGTGTGTGTGTGTGTGTGTGTGTGTGTGTGTGGTTTTGTCTAAGAGAGAGTGGGTTAAAGGGTTGAACGTTTCATGCATGCAAGTGTTTTGAATTGTACATATTTCTTTTACAAATACAGTGGTACCTGTACTTACGAAATTAATTAGCTCCGGAAGAAATCATGTAAAGTAAGTAGAGACATGTTTTCCATGCAAATGCCCTAATCCGTTCCAAGCCCATGAAAATTCTGACATAAATGTTTTATAAAGCATAAAAATGCATGAAAACATGTAAAAAATACATGTTATGATTAGATCATTACACAATAAATGAGAGTTGTGCATAACGTAAAAAAAAAAGAATAAAGAACGATAATGACGGTCATTTACCTTTTAACAGCTGTCCCCATTGTTTTTTGCCCTCTTTGGTTCATGCGCTCCTATATCACGATGCCGAACAACAGAGTGAATTCCAGTCCTCCTTTTGAACTTCTCCAACCACCCATACAATGCCTTAAACTCCTTAAACTTGCTTTTGTTTTAATAACGTGGTGGTTGTAGATTTTTGGCCATATTCTTTGGCGAGATCAACCAATGCGTCCCTTTCTCATGCTCTTCTATTATCTCTTGCTTTGTTTGTACAGACAAAAAACTATTTTCTCTGTCGAAAGTTCTTTCGTAAGTAGAAGTAATATTTTCCTGCTGAGAAATTTTGTCAGTAGAAAATTTGGTAAGTAGAGACATTCGTAAGTAGAGGTATCACTGTATTATTATTATGTAAATTATTTTTTTTCCTTCCGGCTTTTCCCTTCAGGGGTCACCACAGCGAATCAGTTGCCTCCATCTAACCCTGTCTTCTGCATCCTCTTCTCTCTCACCAACTACCTTCATGCCCTCTTTCACTACATCCATAAACCTTCTCTTTGGTATTCCTCTAGGCCTCCTGCCTGGCAGTTCAAAAATCAGTATCCTTCTACCAATATATTCACTATCTCTCCTCTGGACATGTCCAAACCATCTCAGTCTGACCTCTCTGACTTTTATCTCCAGAACCTCTAACATGTGCTGTCCCTCTGATGTACTCATTCCTGATCCTATCCATTCTGGTCACTCCCAAAGAGAACCTCAGCATCTTCATCTCTGCTACCTCCAGCTCTGTCTCTTGTCTTTTCCTCAGTGACACTGTCTCTAACCGAACAACATTGCTGTAATGTTGCCGTAAGAGGGCACAAGCCAGTGTCTTTTTGTGCCGGTCTCAAGCCCGGATATATACAGAGGGTTGTGTCAGGAAGGGCATCTGATGTAAAACTTTTGCTAAATCAAACATGCGAATCCAATCCAAACACAAAAAGAAAAGATGAAGAAATTTAAACTTTATAGATATACACAGTTCACATAGTTTTTTTGTGCAGATTTTAGTGACTGAAATTAATGCTGTTCAACAGTTGAAAGTGTGCCAAAAAACCTCTGATCTTATCCACTTTTCTTTTGCTTGTGTCTCTTTGTTATTATGGCCAAACAATCAAACAGATAGACAGACACATGGTTCATTTTCCCACTTATATTGTATGTTTTTATCTCTCAAGGGTATCATTTGTGTCAAGAGCTGCAAATGGCCCATATACTTCATAATTATACACTGTTTAATAGACAACATACAGTACATACACACAGTAAATTGAATGATTAATTTTAATTTGCGGCTGCAGTTCATCAGCAAACCATTTTCTCAATATCTCAATGTGTTTTCTCTTTCTTGTAGTTTTTTGTTTTGTTTTTGTTTTGTTTTTTATAGTCCCATTATGAAGAATTCTTGAGTCCTGCATGGTTACCCAGTCAAAGGGTATAAAAGAAGAAGTATAAAAGAAGTATGATTGATTATCCAGACCTCTGGATAAAATAAATACAGTAAATTATTTGCTGATTTCCCTAATTGAATCACCTTTGGTTCACATTAGTGCACACATCTACACACATGTCCTTACTATACATCTGATCAGCTGATGAGAAATACATTAAGTAACTAATGTATTCACTGTGTTGCTTATTGATCAAGAGTATCCAATTAATCTGATTAATTAGCCTGCCATGGCGTTAGAGATGAATGGTCAGAAATCTGCATCAGTAGCTGTTAAGGTGCATGCATGCACAAAATGGAATTGGTTTGGACATTATTCAATGTGCAAATTATACAACACACTCAAAAATGCACACTGTGAGTCCAATGCACGTCATTTAATGGTAAAGGCTGTGCTGCTGTCAACACACATTCATACTTTATGTTATTGTAACCTATTTCTGTAGTGCTTTAAGTAATTGGTCTGAAAGGTAACTTAAAAAAAAAGAAGTTATTTTACTCAATTTCTAAAGTGCGGATGGAGTTTTTTCAGCCGTCAAAGTTGTTTTTGATTTTGATTGTTCAATTTCAATTGTTTTGATAACTGCACAAACTCCATATGTTGGGGAAGATTGTAAGATTCTGCTGAGAGCTCCAGAATAAAATTAATTTACAGGATTACTTTTGCATTTTGTAAAGAACAACTGTATTACAGACGGGGGGGGGGGGGGTACTGCATATACTGCAAAACCACAATAATAACAAAAAACACAGAATGATTGCACATCAGGAAGAATGATTGAACAAGACTACCATCAGCCTGGGAAGTGTTGCACACCCCACTGTATTGCATTGTGTTAAATGAACTTATGACATTGTAAAGAATGTAATGTTTGAGAGGAAGTAGCCAGACAGTGATGTACTGTACCTTTCAGACCAATATTACATAAAGATACTAAATTAAATACAGACTTCCAGGAGACTTCATATCCAAGCAAAGACCAATAAGACAACAGTGGCACCTTCATCCACTGAGCTGCTAATTGCTTTAGCCTCTATAGATCATCCACAGTTCAAGTGTGTCAATTGAACTGGAATTGGTAATGAATGTGAAGGGGCATTAATCCGTGCAGCTGTGATGATGTTTATGATAATGCTAACTAGACGGTAGTTATCTGTAATGTTTTCAGTTGTAGTATAGTTGCATCTACAGTATATGCCCGCCCCTATTTACCCCCCTTCACCCCCCATCCTCTCTCTCTCTCTCTCTCTCTCTCTCTCTCTCTCTCTCTCTCTCTCTCTCTCTCTCTCTCTCTCTCTCTCTCTCTCTCTCTCTCTCCCTCCCTCCCTCCTTTGTAACCCCAAGAGGCCAAGGCAGACAATGATCCTCCAGGAGTCGGGGTCTGCTTGAGGTTTCTGGCTATTAAAAGAAAGATTTTCCTTGCCACTGTTTTCTCCTGGACAATTGTGTTGGGTGTTTCTGTAAATAGGCTTGAGAAACTGATTTCAATCAGCTGTATTTTTAAAATGTCATATTACTTCTGTTACAATTTGGTGCTATAATTACAATTTGATTTGATTTGTCCATCAGTATCTATTGTTTGATTGACAGAGGAACCAATCTTTTCTTACACACAATCGTGATTTACATTCATTGCCACATGTAGTAAAGAATAAAATAAAATAAAAGCAGAGCAGTCACATTGGCATGGTAATGCCAATAAAGCACTTGCAAAGATACACAAATCTGACTTCTGCTGATGTGACAGCAGTAAGAATGGTCAAATCAGATTTAATGTGGTTTTTCTACCAGTAAACTTCATAGATATTAAATAAAATAAAAATATTGCTGATACATGTATATTGAGGATAGAAGGACATACATATTCTGGACAGAAACTGCAGATAGATGATCCTTGTGCTGTCACGAGAACTTTTTCTACAGTTTCCAGTTTAATCCAATCAGTGAAACATCACACAGCAGTTTTGACAGGCAGAAAAGAAAAATGTTCTACAGGTACATCTTGAATAGATTTAAACATTTCCTACCTTTACCATTTCATTTTCAAGCAGCTGAGGTAGCAGAGCGTAGCGATGCTGCTTGTTACTATAAAATGAAATGTCATACAATGTCATCAAAACAGGGTTAGACATTGAAGCCATCTAGACTAGTTTAGTTTGAGTCCAGCAATATGAGGGTAATCCAGTAAGCTGTGTGACACAGTCACTGCACACATACAAGAAGTCATTAAAAAAGCAATGTGGCTGTGTTACAGAGACGAGTTCAGGAACACAGAAAGGTAGACGCACGAGAATGAGTACATCCGAATTCATGACGCACGATGGAACATCCAGCCTCACATAGTAATGAAGTGATTCATACAAAATGTCACTCAGACGATCTAATCATGTCATTCATATACTTACACACACACACACACACACACACACACACACACACACACACACACACACACACACACACACACACACACACACACACACACACACACACACACACACACACACACACACACACACAAACAGAGAGATGCTGTGCAGTGTTAAACTGCAGCCTTTAGCAAAGAAGGGAAAGAGTCAAACAGCACAGAAAACTGTGAAGAGAGTTTAACTCCCTGCTGGTAATGGAGTGTAAGCCAAAAAATAGCAAATTGTGACTCTGACTTCTGTATGAAAAAAAGGAAGACAGTGAGGAATGTGTGACCATGGAAGCATATATGAAAACCAAAGGAGAATGAGAAAGAGAGTGAGAGAAGCAGAGCAGGAGAGAAAGGTCTGAAGGGGTTCATTGAAGGAAACACATGGAAAGAAAGGAAGAAAGTGACAAGAAAGGAGCCTCAGGTGCTACGTGTTCCTTTGGTGTCAGAATGCGCACCCACACACACACACACACGCACGCACGCACGCACGCGCGCACACACACAAACACACACACACACACACACACACACACACACACTCATTCAGAAATTTACTTTGTGACATATACAGTGCTAAACCCGAGGTCATGTTGACACCTAGCGAGGTGTTAGTTTGACATAAAAATCATACACAGGGAAAAGAGGTGAAAATATGAAGGTCAGTTTTGTCGCCCCTCAGGTGTGTGATGGGGGGAGAGATTGAGGAAGAGTGATGAAGCAAGACCTTTGTGCGGAAGATAAAGGAGAGCAGATATGAGAGGAGAGATTAATACTATTGTCTGCATTGTTCATTTTTGTAATATGAATTTTTTTACTTTCAAAGCTAAATTTGGTAAGATGTGAACAAAAACTTAATTAGTTTGAAAATACAGTGTCACTAGTAACTGCAGCTACTGTACGTAGTTAGGATATTAAGGTATATCAGTTTTTGCAGCCATACCTGATAACCATGGAAATTACTTTCATAGCTGTGCTTGATTTGTGGTGTTGAACTCAAACTCAAAAACTCAAACTTTCTTTATTGTCATTATACACACAGAGATGGTACAACAAAATTTCGAGGCCAGATGGATAGTTGGTCCAGAGCCGCTGCACCCCGGGCGCGCCGCCACTGCGGTCCAACATGACCTAATATTCCCGAGATGTATGTTTTTCCTGATAATGGGGGGAAACCGGAGAACCCCGGAGAAAACCCATTCAGACACGGAGAGAACATGCAAACTCTTCACTGAAAGGCCACTTTGGAAATGATGGGGTTTGAACCCCTGACCTTCTTGCTGTGAGGCAGCAGTGCTAACCACTACGCCACCGTGCCGATCAACCTAATGGTTGATCAAATAGAGAAAAAACACCACAAACTTTCCATGACATTGAAAAAACAGATTAAATTTGACAAAATAAAGCTATTTATCATGCAGGGACTTCATGCTATATAGCATTTAAACATCTTATACTCAAAATATGGAAGTAGCCATCTAAAGTGGTTTTGTTACTTAATTGGATTTGTGCCAGTGGGGCCCTTGATGGGACCACAAATCCCCACCACAGGAGAAACAACATTAATTTTAAACAAATTGAGAGAGTTAAGTTTGCTCAGATTAGAAGAAAATTACCATTTAAAACAAGATAAAAAATGTCTCTCGGCTACCCTGAAACTCCCAGAGCCCATAATTTAACACCGGATGCTTTTGATATGAAATGCCATTACTGAAAAGCCCTGCCAAGCACCTCTGTATAGCTCATGTTCCCCTGAGGCTACATGAGTCAAACCAGAAGCAGATTGTGGCCACATATTCTTGAAGTTGAGAGGACAACAGATACAGATGTTGAAGGAGATGGTGCATAGCAGCAAGTGAAGGGGAGAAATTAGAGTTGAAAGGCTGAAAAAGCAATATTTAAATGAGTAGCAACATGGAAGCAGCTTTACATTCAGAGGAGCATCACAGATTGTTTTCTTCTGAATGAAGAATGTTAAAAGCACTGCTGATGGTGATGAAGAAATGGATGAGTCATTGTAAACACAATCCTCAATAATTATTGCCCTGTTAACATACAGTATGTTATGTTTAAAGACTTGCATTTTCACACCAGCATCCAGCAGATCCGCAGTGGTGTCAGAGTACATTTGAAAGTTTTCTTACAAAAATGTTGAGTCAGTGTTTTTAATAACAGCCATATAAAACAAAAAAATTCAACATTTCACAATTTTAAGGGTTTTACAAACTGTACTGTAACAAGTTCTCTCACAATCATTGGGCTCATTAGGCTATTACTAACTATGTACTCCTCTAGTTTTCACTGCTGAGAGAAATGACCTAACCAAAGCAGAGAAAACAGAGGTTAGAAAACCTACAGGATGAAGACGAAAGAATCCGTAGTCGTCTCGTCTTCATCAACTGATCTGGATCTGGGTCACATGGTAACGCTGAAGCCTATCCCAACTGACTATGGGTGAGAGGCGGGATACACCTAGGACAAGTCACGCAGTTCAATTTCATTCAGGGCCACATAGAGAGACGAGCAGCCAACCACACACAAATGTACATCTACGGTGAATTTCGGTGAATCTAATCTAATCTAATCTAATCTAAAATTTAGAATGACCAGTTCACATAGTTGCATGACTTTCGGTGGTGGATGAAGCCAAGAATCAAGACAGAACCCACTCAGACACAGGGAGGACATACAAACTGCACACAGAAAGGCTCCAAGTGGAATCGAAACTGACTCGGAGCCACCATGCTGCCCCCTGAATGTGTTGTTTTATATTTGATAAAACTTAGGAATCATTGACGTCAACATTTATTTCATTATTAACAACGAAATATTACCACTCTGCATAAAAATGTAAAGTGCACAATTTATCTATAATTAATTTAATGTATGTTTATTGGGGAGTTATTTGCATTTCTATTATAGGAGTTTACTCATTTACCCACCCTCAGTTTGTCTCTTCGAAATTACATGCATTTAAATGGATATATTAACAGATGATTTAAAATGTGTCAAAACAGGAAGTGTAATTGAGTTAGAATGAATTTATTATAAAACCTGCCTTCAGTATATATTTCAGTGTAAATTCATGCAACAAGATGAACAAAGCTAGTAATTAATTTACTTCATCATGACTTTGGAGGCATGTACATTTATGCTTCAGAACTAAGCAGCAGTCTTAGACCAGGGGTTAGAAATAGATACCATTTACACTAATGTGTGTGTGTGTGTGTGTGTGTGTGTGTGTGTGTGTGTTTGTGTGTGTGTGTGTGTGTGTGTGTGTGTGTGTGTGTGTGTGTGTGTGTGTGTGTGTGTGTGTGTGTGTGTGTGTGTGTGTGTGTCTCGTATCCATCACTGAAAGGACTGATGTCCTTTTTCACCATTTCCACCTCTACAGTTCCATTAAAGCAGTAAGGAGAGTATTTTAAACCTCTTCTGCTTAAAGTACATAATTTGCGCTACACTCATACACTACACTGGCAGACAAAAAGACATCAATGTTCACTGTATGTTAAAATTAAATGAGATCTACAATCAAACCCATGGTCACTGGGCACTCTGAATTGTTGCGTCTACTTTTAAACATAGTAAGTCATTGCCATGACAAAACAAACCATAAAGATTAAATGGAGCAGCAACCTTTGCATCTGTTAGATCATTACACTTCACATATGATGAATTGATTAAAGGAAACTGCAATATTTCCAGTCTATTTGAATAAATAGGCCTAATTATCTATCTTTTCTCCCATCCATTATATTGCAATGCTTCATGACAAGAATCGAAGGCCTGGATCTGGTCTACATTATTTTCTGACCACTGGTTTGGATGATGAGTGTCAGAGAGCAGCACTGCACTGATCATGAGATTCCTGCCCAAAGGGTGATTCTGTTGTTGAGGGAGTCTGGTTCATAACAAACACAAGAAAACAGATGTTCAATCTTCTCTGAGAATGTTGGCCTCTGTGAACTTGCAAAATTTGTGGTCAAAGAACAAACATAATTTGTTTCTCTACTTTATTTCACTTAGGGAGGGCAAATGGTCCATGATGATCTAAATTCATCTTCAGTTTAACAAATTCAACCATCTTAAGACACACAAACACACACGCCAACATACAGACACACACTCGTAAGTAGATACGTGCAAACACACCCAGCTGCATAGATGATAAATTGGGTGCATATAAATTTCTGTTGGAGACAATACGTCTTTGTTTCACAATATTCTGGCTTGGATAACACCCGCCCACACACACACCCACACAGTGGCATGAAAACAATAATGGCCGCACACAGAAATACACACTATAAATGGACAGAATGATTTGTCTACTGCCAAATTCACACTCCATGTTAATTTGTTACAAACAGAATTGTAATCCTTCAAAGTTACAGAAGTGTCTGTGTGTGTGTTTGTGTGTGTGTGTGTGTGTGTGTGTACGTGCGTGCGTGCGTGCGTGCGTGCGTGCATGTGTGAGTGCGCTTTAAGGGTATCCCTCAATAAGAGTGTATACACGTGTGTCATTTGTAATTGAAAAATGGCTTTTTTTCCTTCTTTTTTACAGTGGATGAACCTCCTCTCTCCTGATGAAATTTAGATGTGAAATTTAATTCCTTGTTATCAAGTCAGTGTCCTGATGTAATTCCATCTGTGTTGTCATAGTGATTTCATGGGAAAGTGGAAGTATATGTCAGTAATAAGATTAACACATTTATAGAAGACACTCATCATGTTTTCACAAAACATAATAATGAGAAAAATGACGTGCAGCTAAAAAAAGTGTTTGAGAAGCTAATCTCCTAACAGACTTTACTCAAACAGAAGCACGCTGCTAGCAATTAAGCAAATGTTTCCTATGACATCAAGGAAATTAATTATCATATAATCCTTGAATAACAAAGAACTTACATGTTTGGTTGTGGGTCAGTGGTGATGGGAACATATTCAAAAAACCCACAACTTAATTATGTTTGAAAATTAATTCTGGTAGCGTGTTATTAGGACAGTGATTATAGCTAATCGCCAAAATCTTTGATCTGAACTGAACAATCTCCACTAGCTATATATATATACTGTACATATATCCTATATATATAGGATTTCAAGATCCTGTGATTTCAAGATTGGCGGTTCGATTCCCACTTCAGCCCAAAAAAATACCCGGAGGTCAGCTGACAGTGGGAGGTGTCAGCTCACCTCTGGAGCACTGCCGAGGCGCCCTTGAGCAAGGTGCTGTCCCCCTTTACAAATTGCTCATTTGAGGCACACCATGAAGGAGCTGCCTGCCACTCTACCTCCATTGCATGCCTACAGGCCCCCTTGTGTATGTGTGTGTGTGATACAGGGGCCTGTACTCACTAATAATAATAACAATAATAATAATAATATTATATATATATATATATATATATATATATATATATATATATATATATATATATATATATATATATATATATACACTTTTTTTTTTTTAAACACAATGAAGAGTAAATAATGATAACTAATTTCGTAATGAGGCTGCAGATTCATCCCCAATTCGGCCTCATTTTTCTACCACAATTTGCTTATAATATCTTGTGTATATCTTGTCAATTCAAGTATTCAGTACTTGAATGTAACCTTCGTGAGTCAAAGACAAATGTTATAAGTTTTACAAACAGCAGCTTAAAGGTTTCAGTGAAAGTCAGGGATGCATCTACTTTTCATGCACCTGTAGATAAATTTTCAGTATAATGTCCTCTTCTTTTCATGGTTTAACTGAGAACTTTGCTAAACTATCACATAAAAGAACAGCTTCACTATCAGCCAGGAATGGATGAGTGTAAAAAAATGTTTAAAATTAATGAAATCTAAAAAAACCCCAAAAAACTCAAGCATCACTGTTAAGTTGCAACTTGAGCTGACAAAAGTGAGAAAACGATCCTTTCCAAGTTTTAAAGCCTGTACTTAGCCAAGCATAAACACTGCAACATTTGTCAGCACCGTTGCTGTGAGCCAACTGTACTGCTGACATCCTATATGTTTTCAGTAGCTGACTGTGGTATGAATAAGTATGAATGTCTGGATGTTACAGTTTTTTCAGTCGCTAACAAGCATTTGTCCAAACAGCAGTCACAGTTTCAAAACTCTTAACACAGACTAACACCTACAAAGCACAATTGACCAAATTTCTTCTCAAAAACACATTTTGTTAAATAAATACTAACTCTTCATTTCAAAATAGAATACATCTTTTTCTGTACACACCAAAACACTGGATATTCGACTCAAAATGAAATTACTGTGTCAAACAATAATGCTTGTTTTCACTGCACAAGGTACATGCAGTCAATCAAAGTACAACAGGTTTCAAAATACTGGGTATCATTGACATTTGAAAAATTGCATAGACTTTTATGTTTCAGTTTTAATGGTATTTGCCTGCAAAATGTACACAAAGTTTCTTGGTTGGGAACTTTATATCCACATTCAATTTTTGCATTCGAGAGAATTCCAGTAAAGAGCAAATCAGTTTTTTTCCTTTACAGTTTTTTACGGGAGGTACATTTAAAAATACTGTTTACAATATGATAAAAAGGAAAAAGCTTATAGTGAACAAAATAGCTATGAAACACACAAGAGCATTCTGAATTAAAAAAACCAACAACAGCAAAAAGCCCGGAAAAAGGGAGGGGGTGGTTATGTTAAAAAAACACAAAATTACTCTTTCTAATCTCTATGATCTCTGACATCATCCAAAGCGATGCATGTGGGATAGAACCGCTTGGTATGCCGGATCCACCCTTGGCAATGATCAGCTGTGTGTCAATGGGGGGGCAGTGACTCAGTGGTAGAGCGGGTCGTCCAAGGTTCCAAGATTGGCAGGTTTGATTCCCGCTCCTACCAAAAAGTGGGAGGTGTCAGCTCACCTCCGGAGCACTGCTGACTCGCTCTTGAGCGAGGCGCCGTTCCCCTTACAAGTTGCTCATTTGGGCTCACCATAAAGGAACTGCCTGCCACTCTGCCCTCCCACCCCCCCCACCCCCCGCCCCTGCACTAATACAGTATATGCACGTATGAATTACTAACACTAGAGTGTGCCACTAATTTCCCTTTCAGGATTGAGTATTTAAAATAAGAAAAAAAAAATCAATCGTTTGTTTTATCAACTACGATATACAGTATTGTTTTTGAAGTGATATCATTGCAGAAGCAGAGGTTTTTATCCTGTACCTAAGGTTTGGAATATTGTTGTTGCTATTGTAGGATGTTGTGTGTTAACATTCCTAAATTATAAAAAACAATCCATAATTTTATTGGAAGGTAATACTGGTCTGTTAAGAAAATGAAAGCATTGTGGAAATATGTTCATTTACTGCATATTGTGTGAAAGCAACATGAAATGTGTGAATGGTATGGCCCCAAAAGACCGATGCTGTGCTAATTGTGTTTATGAAAATGTGACTACTGTTTGGACAAACGCTTGTAAGCGACTGAAAAAAACTGTAAACAATCAAAGGTGCAACACTGAGAAGACCCCGTCCCACTAACTTTTAACCTAACTTGAATTGTTAGAGTATCACAGAAATACATTGTCATTTGTATATCCACTCATGAATATTTGTATGAGTATGAATGTCTGGATGTTAAACAATCAAAGGTGCAGTGCTGAGAAGACCCCTTCCCTACTATGTCTATTAGTGTTTCTACCTGATGGCACACTCACATGCAAGCACACACCTATATACCAATTTGTGGATAAATACAATGAAGTACATCAATGCAGCATGAAACGGCATCCAAAAATAGGAAAAGCTGGAACATATAACAAAAACATACAGTGTATTTGGTCACGTTCGGTCAGGGCCGAGCACAGTACACACAAATGGAAGATCTTATGAAGTCTGTGTGTGTGTGTGTGTGTGTGTGTGCGTGTGTGTGTGTGTGTGTGTGTGTGTGTGTGTGTGTGTGTGTGTGTGTGTGTGTGTGTGTGTGTGTGTGTGTGCGTGGATGTGTTTGTAGTTTTTTTGGGTTTGAAACACATTATGGGCTCACAACCAAGAAGATTAACAAAAGACCTGGATCCAGATTTCACTCGCTGAGAATGACAACATTTCTGTGGACACAAACCCACACAAATACACATGCTTTACACACAATCAAATAATCAACAATGTGGGAGGAAAAGTGCTTCACTCTCATTTGAAGATCTTTCTTTCTTCCTTTCTTTCTAACTGGTTGATCTGGACTTTCTATAATCTGCAACAAATTGCTAACACTACTAAATAACACTTCCCTTAATATGCCATATTTAACATCACTTGATCTGCCCACTGTTTTAAATCCATGTAGTAGATTTTGGGCAATCCTTATTGCACAAAAGCAACCGGTAGATACAAACAAATTGGTTCACGCAATGAAGGACCTGAGTAAGAGACAACAGACATCCTGCTGTGTTTCAGGCTTATGATAATACTTTTTGACAGCTGCATACAACAGAAGAGCTTGCATTTTATGATTATGAAGAATGCAAGAAACTTAACATTGTGCTAAACACATCTGTTTCAAAATTGTATTTAGGCAGAAATATCAACAATTCAAACTATTTATTACAGTATGCAAAAACTATCTCAAATGTGTCAACAAGCTGTTTCTGCATACATCGCTCACTCATACCTAAATTTCAGATGAAAACTGTGACTTCAGTCAGCTTCAGAAAATATTTCATTGTCTTCTCTCTCTCTCTCTCTCTCTCTCTCTCTCTCTCTATATATATAAAAAAAAAAAAATGTCCCTCTCACCCTTGTGGGGTGGTATTTGTGTGTCATCCTCAAGCTCGGGTCCTCTACCAGAGGCCTGGGAGTCTGAGGGTTCTGCGCAGTATTTTAGCTGTTCCTAGGACTGCGCTCTTCTGGACTGAGGCTTCAGATGTTGTTCCAGGAATCTGCTGGAGCCACTCTTCCAGTTTGGGGGTCACTGCCCCAAGTGCTCCTACTACCACGGGGACCACATTAACCTTAACCTTCCACATCTGTTCCAGCTGTTCTTTCAACCCTTGATATTTCTCAATCTTTTCGTGTTCCTTCTTCCTGATGTTGGCGTCAGCTGGAATCGCCACATCTATCACCACTGCTCTCTTCTGCTCTTTGTCCATCACCACTATGTCCGGTTTGTTAGCCAGTAGCTGTTTGTCGGTCTGGAAGCTGAAGTCCCACAGGATCTTAGCCTTGCCGTTCTCAACCACCTTCGGTGGTATGTCCCATTGGGATTTGGGTACTTCTAGTCCATACCGGGTACAGATGTTCCTGTACACTATCACAGCTACTTGGTTGTGCCTTTCCATGTATGCTGAGCTGGCGAGCATCTTACACCCTGCTACCACATGCTGGACTGACTCTGGGGCTTCTTTACATAGCCTGCACCTTGGGTCAGATCTACTGTGGTAGATATTGGCCTCTATTGCCCTTGTACTTAGGGCCTGTTCTTGTGCTGCCATGATCAGTGCCTCTGTGCTGTCTGTCAGTCCAGCTTTATTCAGCCATTGGTAGGTCTTCTTGATATCAGCCACTTCCTCTATCTGACGGTGGTACATGCCATGTAGGGGCTTGTCCCTCCATGTTGTCTCCTCCTCCTCCTCTTCCTCCTCAGGTTTCTGCTGTCTAAGGCATTCACTGAGCAGTTCATCTGTTGGGGCCATCTTCCTGATGTACTCTTGGATTTTTGATGTCTCATCCTGGACAGTGGCCCTGATGCTCACTAGTCCTCGGCCTCCCTCTTTCCGCTTAGTGTACAGCCTCAGGATGCTGGACTTGGGGTGAAACCCTCCATGCATGGTGAGGAGCTTTCTAGTCTTGATATCTGTGGCTTCTATCTCCTCCTTTGGCCAGCTTATGATCCCAGCGGGGTATCTGATGACCGGCAGTGCATACATGTTGATGGCTCGGACCTTGTTCTTGCCATTCAGCTGACTTCTCAGGACTTGCCTTACTCTCTGTAGGTATTTGGCTGTGGATGACTTCCTTGCGGCCTCCTCATGGTTGCCATTAGCCTGTGGGATTCCAAGGTATTTGTAGCTGTCCTTGATGTCTTCTATCCTGCCCCCTGGTAGGTTGACCCCTTCAGTTCTGATCATCTTGCCTCTTCTTGATACCATCCGGCCACATTTGTCTAATCCGAATGACATCCCTATGTCGTCGCTGTAGATCCTGGTGGTGTGGATCAGTGAGTCAATTTCTCGCTCATTCCTGGCATACAGCTTGATGTCATCCATGTAGAGGAGATGGCTGATTGTTGTCCCGCTTCGGAATTGGTATCCGTAGCCACTCTTTGTGATGATGTGACTGAGGGGGTTCAGGCCTATGCAGAACAGCAGAGGTGATAGTGCATCCCCTTGGTATATGCCGCACTTGATGTTAACTTGGGCAATTGGCTTGGAGTTAGTCTCCAGGGTTGTCTTCCACTTCCCCATTGAGTTCTTGATGAAGGCTCTTAGTGTCCTGTTGATCTTATACAGTTCCAGACATTCCAGTATCCACGTGTGTGGCATTGAGTCGTAGGCTTTCTGGTAGTCAATCCAGGCGGTGCACAAGTTGGTCTGCCTATTCTTACAGTCTCTGTGTACTGCTCTGTCCACCAGTAGCTGGTGCTTGGCTCCCCTGGTGTTACTACCAATTCCTTTCTGTGTCCCACTCATGTATTGATCCATGTGCCTACTCATCTTAGCCGCCATGATGCCTGACAGGAGCTTCCATGTTGTACTGAGACAGGTTATTGGCCGGTAGTTGGATGGGGTAGATTCCTTCTGTGGGTCTTTCATGATCAGGACTGTCCTGCCTTCAGTCAACCATTCTGGGTGCGTCCCATCCCTTAGCAGCTGGTTCATCTGTGCTGCTAGACGCTCGTGGAGTGCTGTCAGCTTCTTTAGCCAGTATGTATGGATCATATCGGGGCCCGGTGCTGACCAACTCTTCATCTTTGACACTCTTTCTTGGATGTCTGCCATTGAGATGGTTACTGGTTCTTGTTCTGGGAGGCAGCTGTGGTCAGTCCTTAGGTCCACTAGCCACTGGGCATCGGTGTTGTGTGATCCTATTCTTTCCCATATGCCCTTCCAGTATTTCTCCACCTCAGCTCTTGGTGGGTCTGGCCGGATGCTATTTCCCTGCCACTGAGAGTACACCTTTGCTGGTTGAGTGGAGAAGGTCTTGTTTATTCTCCTGGCCTCAATCTCCTTGGTGTATCTCTTCAGTCGGGTAGCCAGAGCTGTTAGTCTCTGTTTGGCAGTTTCGAGTGCTTCAGGTATGGAGAGCTTGCTGTATTTCCTGGGTGCCCCTTTATTCACCATGTTCCCCTTCTGTAGCTCGGCTAGCTGGCTGACTTCTCTCCGTGTCGCCTTTATCTTGGCCTCTAACCGTCTCTTCCATGGAGGGTATTGTTTGTTATGCCCTGTGTTGATCTTGTATCCCAGCATCTCGAGGATTACTGTTGCTGTACTGTGGATCAGCTTGTTGGTCTCAGTTATGTTCCCTGTGGGGATGGTTCTTATTGCAGCATTCACATCTTCTAGCAGATCTTCTGAAGGTACTTGACAACTTAGCTTCGGTATTTGCCGGAGGCTCCAGGTTTCCATTTGGGTCACGATCTTCCTTCTCAGGTCAGCAGCTCTTGTATTGAGGCTGTGTGTGTCTCTTGGGGCTTGGTACCCAATCACGGATTGTGGGGGGGGTGATATCCCCCCGCTGACCTGGCGTCCTGGCTCCCCCTTGCCGTAGCATTGTTGTTGTTGTTGTATTTCATCGATCTCTAGTTGTGACAGCAGTTTTCGGTTACGGATGTTGGAACACTGGGCTAACAGCTGTTTCTTTGTTAGCCTTGATTGTGGGTTTCGAAGCATCCATTGGTCCCACATCCGCCCCATATATCCCCTCTCTCTGGGATTACCTGTGTAGTAGCATTCCAACAACTCCGTATTCTCCGCCCTCGTCCATGTGTGTCTTGTTCCAGTAGCCCATTTCTCATCAGATTGCCCTGGTTCCCTAGCATCTGACGCGGACCTTGTTAACCCGGGCGACGTCCGAGCCGGTATGACTCTGTCATTATTGTGTTCACTCATGTTTGAGGTAGGCTCGTATAGCATTAAGGGTCTTGCCTAAGGACCCTCACTGGATAGTGCCCACCATGTCTGGGGTTCGAAGCCACGCCCACGCCCTCCTGCATTCCAGGACCACGCCCTCCTGCATCCCAGACCACGCCCCTTTCCTCATTTCACGTTGACTGGATAGTGTTTGTCCCGACCAGGATTCGAACCCACAACCTCCTGCATTCAAGTCAGTTGACTTAACCACTGTACTATCCAGCTGCTATATATATATATATATATATATATATATATATATATATATATATATATATATATATATATATATATATATATATATATATATATATATATATATATATATATTCGTACAGTGGCTGTCAACTGACTTGACTGCAGGAGGTTGTGGGTTCTAATCCTGGTCAGGGCAAGCGTTATCCAGTCAATTTACTCGAATGCAGGAGGGGTGGGGTATCGAATGCAGTGGGCATGATTCCGAATGTAGGAGAGCGTGGTGTCGAACCCCGGTCATAGCAAACACTTTACAGTGAGGGTCCTTAGGCAAGACCCTTAAATCTACACCAACCTACCTCAAAAATGAGCGAATACAATAATGACAGAGTCATACCAGCTCGGATGTCGCCCGGGTCAATAAGGTCTGTGTCAGTTGCTAGGGAACCAGGGCAATGTGATGAGAAGGGAGTAACTGGAACAAGAAACACATGGACAAGGGCAGGGAATATGGAATTGTTGGAATGCTACATGAGTAATCCAAGAGAGAGATGATATATGGGGCGGATGTGGGACCAATGGATGCTTCGAAACCCACAATCGAGGCTAAAAAAAAACAGCTGTTAGCACAGTGATTCAACATCCGTAACCGAGAACTGCTGTCACAACTAGAGATCAGTGAAATACTACAAAAATGCTGTGGCAAGGAGAGGGGGGATTTCACCATCACCCCCACAATCTCAGATTAGGCACCAAGCCCCAAGAGATATAGACAGTTGTGACCCAACCGGAAACCTGGAGCTGAGTTGTCAAGTAACTTCGGAAGATCTGCTAGTAGATGTGAATGCTGCAATAACAACCATCCCCACAGGGAACATAACTGAGACCAACATGCTGATTCACATTACAGCAACAGTAATCCTTGACATGCTGGGATACAAGACCAATACAGGGCATAACAATCAATACCCTCCATGGGAGAGACAGTTACAGACCAAGATAAAGGCGACACAGTAAGAAGTCAGCCAGCTAGCTGAGGTGCAGAAAGAGAACATGGTGAATAAAGGGAAATACTACAAGCTCTCTATACCCAAAACACTCGAAACTGCCAAACAGAGACTAACAGATACAGGAGGTAGAGATAGAGGCCAGGAGAATAAACAGGCCCTTCTCCACTCAACCAGCAAAGGTGTACTCTCAGTGGCAGGGAAACAGCAGCTTGTCAGACCCACCAAGAACTGAGGTCAAGAAATACTGGAAGGGCATATGGGAAAGAGAACCATCACATAACATCGATGCCCAGTGACTAGTGGCCTGGAAAACTGACCACAGCAGCCTCCCAGAACAAGAAACAGTAACCATTTCAATAGCAGACATCCAAGAAAGAGTGTCAAAAATGAAGAGGTGGTCAACACCGGACCCCAATATGATCCATACATACTGGCTAAAGAAGCTGACATCACTCCATGAGCACCTAGCAGCAGAGATGAACTAGCTGCAATTGGAATGGGATGCACCCTGAATGGTTGACTGAAGGCAGGATAGTCCTGATCATGAAAGACCCACAGAAGGGATTCACCCCATCCAACTACCAGTCAATAACCTGTGTCTGTACAACATGTATATGTTTATACAATAACATGTATATGTTTATACAATAACATAACATTACATAACATAATATAACATTTATACAATTTCCTCCGGGATTAATAAAGTATCTATCTATCTATCTATGTAAGCTCCTGTCAGGCATCATGGCGGCTAAGATGAAAAGGCATATGGTTCAATATATGAGCAGGGCACAGAAAGGAGTTGGTAGTAACACAAGGGGAGCCAAGCACCAGCTACTGGTGGACAGAGCAGTCCAGAGAGACTGTAAGGATAGACAGATCGACCTGTGCACTGCCTGGATTGACAACTAGAATGCCTACTATTCAATGCCACACACATGGATACTGGAATGTCTGGTATGGTTTAAAATCAACAGGATACTAGGTGTCTTCATCAAAAACTCAATGGGAATGTGGAAGACAAACCTAGAGGCCAACTCCAAGCCAATTGCCCAAGTTAACATCAAGTGTGGCATATACCAAGATCTATACTATCACCACTGCTGTTCTACATAGGCCTAAACCTCAGTCACATCATCTAAAGTGTAGTAACAGATACCGATTTTGAAGCGAGACAGCAATCAGCCATTTTTTCTATATGAATGACATGAAGCTGTATGCCAGGAATGAGCAAAAAATCAACTCACTGATCCACACCACCAGGATCTACAGCAACAACAGCTCAAAATGTTCCCAGACTTGGGATCTCTTTCTGGTTGGATCCATTGTAAGTAATTACAACACAAACTGTCTGTCAGCAATCAGAATGCTAATGTGATCAATCCAAGGGATATTGACATGCACACCGTGCTGTTTCATCCATTTTAACACATCTGGGACTGGCCTGTGTTTCGGATCACCCATTGATCTAGACCACTAAACTGTGTCACCTGGTGAATGGTGCGCTTAGTGTTTCGGAGCACTTGTCAGCGGTACCAAATGTCAACGGTTATATTTTTACAGACACCTTAATCAACATTGTTTAACTTTGTGTGAAAGAACTGGCAAGAACATTAGGTGATAAAAATAAATAAATGATTGACTAAACAGTTTGATCATAAAAAGAAAAAAGAAAACAATTTAGAAAGTTGTGTTAAGTATCACAAGTCTTGTTCATGCGTACTTTTAGCTATAATTTCAGAATCAGATCTTTAATGTCATGCTGACACACGTTTTCACATGCGACAGTATGAAATACCTCTCTGAAGGTCCCAGTTAGTCCGTTCAATAAATAAAATAAGAAAAAAAACAAGAAAAAGTTAAATATGTAAGATATATTAAGTGTAAAGTGTCTGAACAGCAATTGTATTTACAATGTAGCAGCTTAAGGTGCGTGGATGCTCAGTCTACTGCACTTGAAAAAAAAGCACCATATTGCACCAAATCCTGTGCATTTGTGGTGACATGCAGGGCGTCTTGAGGGTGACTACAAAGCACCACAGGAGTTCAACTGTCTAACAGCCTCTCGTAAGAAGTTATTCCTCAGTCTGGTGGTCCTGCTCCGGATGCTCCGTAGTCTCCTGCCTGAGGGGAGGGGTTGGAAAAGACTGTGTGCTGGGTGAGTGGGGTCTGCCATTTTGTGGGTGGCCCTCCTTCTACACCTATTCGTGTAGATTTCTGTGGTGGTAGGTAGGCCACCCCCTACAGTCCTCTGTGCAGCTTTCACAACCCTCTGCAGCGCTTTCCTGTGTGCCACACGGTGATGTTGGTTTTGATGTTGGTTCCACCGCACTTCTGTAGAAGCACTTCAGGATGGAACTCCCCAGTCCAGCACGCCTCAGCATCCTGAGGAAGTAGGGCCTTGCTGAGCAGGTAGGAGGTGTTACAGCTCCAGGTGAGGTCCCCAGTGAGATGAACCCCCAAGGACCTGTAGCTGGAGACCACTTCCACAGCTGCTCCTCCAATGTGCGGGGTGGAGGGAATGTCTTTTCCACCTGAAGTCTACCACCATCTCCTTGGCCGGTCCCAAATTGCCCGTAGGAATGTGTGTGTGTGTGTGTGTGTGTGTGCGTGTTTGTATGTCTTTGTATGTGGCTCCGCGGTGCACTGTCGTCGTGCCCCCACCTCACGCCCTGTGCCAGCTGGGATAGGTTGCAGCTCCCCATGACCCACTAAGGCGGATACAGCGGCGGTACAAGAAAATGAATGAATGAATGAATGAATTTTTCTTCTGGCTTCACATTTGGCTGCTGTTCAACCTTCAATAAATTTACTGGGGGAACTCATCCCCATGCACACGCAGCTTACAATGCTTGCACACACACACGCACACGCACACACACACACACACACACACACACACACACACACACACACACACACACACACACACACACAAACGTGTCAGCATGTATTGAGTCTGATGCTTGTTGAGCTTTTCATTTCCTTGCAAACCAGCTGTATCAGTCAATACCGATCAATTTGATCTGCTGTTGTTTGCTGCTTGTTTTTTTTTAATCTAGCTGGGCAATAAATTGGACAGAGAATACAAATTGGGTTCATTAAAACGTTATGAGTAAGGGAGTAGCATAAGTTTAATCCATTATGTCCTTTACATTGTGCTCTGTTCTTCCAGCACATCAATGATTTTTATGGACTAGATCAGGGGTCGGCAACCTATGGCTCCGGAACCGCATACGGCTCTTTAGTGCCTCCCTTGCGGCTCCCTGGAGATTAATCACAAAATAAAAAAATAATACTTAACAGAAAAAAATTAAAAAGATATTCTACTTATAGCTAAAAATATTTATAAAACAAAACGTATTGTTGTAAATTCCCTACGCTTTATTACGTCATCATCGTTATCGTGTTGTTTAAAAATTTAATCAGGTACCTTTTAGGACATCTCAGATGCACTGTGGGGCCCTAGGCATTGTTGCCCCGGCTTTAGAAAGCAGTGGTGATTGGTTGGCAGCACTTTTGGCGGGTGGTGATGTGACATGAGTCTTGACCAATCAGATGAGACTCCCAGTATTTCTGGCCACCTGATGGCGGGTGTACCCGGGTCTACTCCTTGCCGTCAGCCACGGCACTACCACTCTGTCCTAGAGGGCTGCCGGACTGTGTCAGGTTGAGAGAGAGAGTCACAAGGATTCCACATTGTATTTAATGAAGGACAGCAGTGCTGCGGCCGTTCAGTGGTGAGTGGAGGAGGTCCGCTGCTTGTCGGTACACATACATTATATGTGTATTTATATGAGTTCATACAGATTAGACGGGAATCGAAAATCGCGCTAGCCGCGCTAATTGCGCTAGCCAAGCTAATCGTGCTAGCTGTGCTAGTGAGGCTGGTCATGTTAGCCATGCTAGATGTGCTGGTCACGTGAATCGCTCCAGCCATGCCGGATGCTAATTGGACTGTTTATAATGGCGATGTGAATACTGTAGTTATTATCATTAATCCAAACAAGTGTGTTCCTATTTGGGTTTGTTCAGCCTTATTATGTGTAATATTATGGATGCATGGTCTGTCTGCAGGGCAGGTTTTTCTGTTAGGGGGTGAAATCGGGACCGGGTTCGGGACCGGGTTCAGGACCGGAGAAGCGTCTGTTGCTCCGTTGAAGGAGGAACAATCCATTGGATGTAGGCGATTCTGGAGAGTGGTGAACTACAAAACCAAGTCATTCACAAAATTATGTTCTATAATGCTACAACTTACTGATTAAATGCCAGAAATCAACTGTTCCCTGTGTGGTGCCTGCTCTCTGACCGGAGTTACCGCTGTGGATAAGGTGGTTCCAACACACGAACAGTCCCCCAGATTATATCTGCAATAGGTGGTGATTCCACGAAGGCCTCATTCATAAAAACAATGAAACAAAACAGAAAATACAGAGAGTTAGACATGCTTCTCTCTGCAAAGACAGTGAAGAACACGCAACATCACCAATCAGCAAATCTAGGACATTAATTCAACTCCAGCATTATCAATTTAATGCGATGAGTCATGTGATGTGATCGATATTGAACAGACAGCGCTGTTGTGCAGGTATGTAAACCCCAACGAGCCGCAAGAAGAAATTATAGTTAATAGCACTGCTTGTTTAGTACACGATACCTAACATGCTCAATGAAAGTCTTTAGGAGCGGAAACACTGTTATGTCATTGGAGCTCAAACTGACTGCATTCATCAGGGATGAACAGCGAGGCTCTCTCAACCCCTCTCCCTGAAAGAGTCCAGACACGTTCATCACCGTCACACACTGAGCAGGGATTACTGTATTTAGGAGCAATTGTTGATATTTGAGCTGCATTTGGGAGCAGATTTAACAAGTTCATCAATGCAACAAAACATAATACAGTAATATAGTAATGGAAGTTAAACTTAAAACACCAAATATGGTACAACAGTGGTCACGTGGTGTATCATTCTCTCCAGGATGCACTGCATGGAAAATAAATGATCATGAATCTCATTAAGCATTTGTAGACTAGTTAATCAATTTGATGGTAGGTTAATATAGCTAATATAGACACTTAGAGTTTGTGTTGCCTTCATATAAAGCTTATCATTTTTTGCGGCTCCCAGCAGGTTTGATTTTTGTTTTTTTGTTCAATTTGGCTCTTGGAACGTTTAAGGTTGCAGAACCCTGGACTAGATGATAATCATGACATCACTCAGAATATATTAACTATTTTACTGCATTTCAAAACTTGCCAACATCACTACCTGTGTTGTTGTGAACTGAGTTTCTATTTCATCTTACGTTAGGGGGTTTTAGACCACCTTTTCAGATATGTTTGTGTAATACATTTTAATGACAAATGCTGATTGGAACAATTCAATTGGCCTGTTCACACCAATCAGCTGTCATATCTTCTTTTGGCACAGTGCTGATTGATTCTGATTGGAAATCTTTGTTCTGTACTTGCACTCTGGCAGAAGCTTGTCAGACCAGGTTGATTTTTTGGATGTTTTCTTACACATATTCTTACTTGGCTCGACATGTTTCTTCATGCATAGCGTGGTATCATTCATTTTCCAATTGTTGATTTTAAGAGAACTTATTAGAAAGGCCCTTGACACAGCACCACACCATCTGTGCTAAGCAAGTACTGTAGCTGTTGCCTTGACATATTTGGTCAAGAAATCATGAAATCATGACTTTATTCAGCTAACATAGTTCATTTGAAGGAATCCCTGTAGACTACACCAGACTTTTAGGACTGCAGAGAAAGTCACTGGAGACAACCTGCCATTCATCTAGCACCTTCACATGTGATGTCTTGAATCAATTTGGGGTAGTGTGCTTGATGGCAAGTCCTATGAAAAGAGAATACTGTATGTTATATGTAAATAAGCCTGGAATAATTGAATTGATTTGAGTTGCCTTCAAATTTCAGCTATTTAATTAAAAACCACAAGTCACTCTGTCTACTGCTGTTCCTGAAGTAACATTGTTGTTACTAGTGATCTGCATATATACTGACTCTAAGATGGCATTACATCCTGATTAATGGGAAGGATTATTAATAAGGGTGCAAAATATTCACTCAAAATTTGCGGGAAAATTAAAAATATAATATATTGACTACAGTGTGACTCGCCTCTATGTAACCAGAGGTCCTGAGAATCTCTCTAGTGGTGACATATATCTGAGGGAAATACAAGAGCAATCACAAAAGACATTACCAACATTTCTTCACAGGGATCATTTTGTAGTCTGTCCAGTTTAGATTATTGTTATGTTTTTATTTGTATCGTTTCACAAGAAAAGGATGAGAAGAGTAGACTCAAGGTGCATGATGGAGTACATAAAACAATGTCAAAGAAATATACTCTGTTTACATTTGCAAAGATTTTTTTTTATTTTTCTTGCAAATGTAATCTTTGGCCATCTTTGAACATAGTATTGTTAAACGGACCCTCCTCTGCTCACACATTCTTGTCTTGCAGAAAATATACTTGTAGACTCAGGAAAAACACTTCACCAGTCTGTCAGTGAGCAATTAGTTGTGTTAAGTATGCTTGCCACTCAGTTATCAGTCACATTTCATACCTCATTTACTCTAAATAGATTAGATTTGCTATACAATTATATCCCATATATCCATATATCACACTGTATTGTTCTTTTTACCATACAATAAATACAATTACCAAATAATTTTTCTTAACAGTCACTCTATGGATTTGTCAACAAAAACAAACCTGCTTGAGAAATCTCTCTGAGTCCTACAATGACTTAGGTATATAGAAAGGAACAGTCAGTGTTTGCAAAAATGACAGGGGAAAAAAAACACACCAAATAACGCAGACACACACACACACACGCACACACACACACACACACACACACACACACACACACACACACACACACACACACACACAATGGAAATCATACCATCTCTCATCTTCTTCCTCCATCTCTCAGCTGCCCTACTCCTCATTAGATCATCTCTCCCTTTTTCTCGAAAGGTCAATGTGAAATAGTGTGTACTGGTAAATAAGAGCAATATTAGCTTGCTGCAAATACATTCACATACTTTGGCATGTTTACGATGAGAGAACAAAGGAAAGAAGGCAAGGAGGGAAACAGAAGGAAGGCGTACGGAAGGAAGCAATTGGCATTTTAATATTTTTTCAGACTTATGGGAGAAAGAAAGATGTTAGGGACAATACCAGACTCCACACACACACACACACACACACACACACACACACACACACACACACACACACACACACACACAACCTCAGTCACAGGGAGATATGGCATTTAGGAGCCATTGTCTTTTATAAGCTAAGTAAATCCATTTGTGGACTGGAGCGCAATGGCAAACAATGTCAGTTTGTCATCCAAATGTCAGCTGCTGGAATGCACTATGCAAATAATGGGGATAGACAGACAGAAGTCAGAATTACCTCCGTTTAATTCTCCCTTCAAACATTTGATTTTACTCCATCCAGCTTTTTTGTTGACACTGTACCAAGTGGTTAGGGCAACCATTTTCAAACCCCTGTGGAGAGCAGGAGGGCTGGAGAGCAGCGCAAATCAAATGTCCAACAGCAGCAAGACAGAGCAGATCACAAATCAAATGTGCTCTATTGTAGGGCAAGAGGGTTGGAGCCAGATACAAATCAAACAAACTCCATTGGCGGGATGGCAGGTGAAACAAATCATGGCAACTCCATCTCATCTGTAGTTTGCCCAACTGCAAGTGGGAAGAAAAGGACACCCGGTTCGCCGCTGACATTAAACAGATAGAATGAGAGAGGAGGAGCAACAGAGAGAGATGGCTGTAACATGACTAGCAGAAAAAAGACGACGCTGGAAAATGATAAGCTGTTCATGTACTGCACCAATGCCTGAAAGTGAACATTGGCTGTATTACCATTGTGGACGTTGTTTGTCATCACAATGTGTGTCTTTCTGAGTGTGTGATTTGACCTTACTAGTGTTTCATTTGGTATTAAGCCATGTGAGACTGTGGAGTAAATGCCTGGAGATTCTCAACTCGATATGTTGTTGATTACCAATAGAAATGAAGAAGAAGAGAGGGTTTTTGCTGATTTTTAAATGAGCACTGCCATTCCCTCAGCCACTTCTTCTCATCATTGATATCCCTCTGAATCCACTGTGTTTCAGTAGTGTTCAATGATGAAATGTCTCCACTGCACCCAGATGAAAAGCTCCAGCCTGTCTATGGTTGCTGCTGACCTCCATCTTTCTGCCTGAATGAATGGTGAGGACAGAGGGTTGATGGGCAGCAGGGGTGGGATGTTTAATGTACAGTTAAATAAGCTTAAAGGCATCATAATTCCTCCTGCGGGTCGGGGGGGGGGGGGGGACTCCAATGGTTTAAAAAATCAGCTTGTGTCTAACATTATCAAAAAATGACTGTATAGTCCCTAATCCTGCATTTGCTCAGTCAAAAGGAGTGTCTACAGTGCTCTACCTCTGTGTCTGTCTCTATCTTACATCTGTATTTCTCTGTCAGTTTAATTATTTTTTCTCTCTCCATCTCTGTCTTTCTGTATATCTGTCTCTCTTTCTATCTCTATATTTTGCTAAAGGCCTCTTGTCATTAAATGAATGAGCTTCATTTTATGATGCCCATGTGAACAAAGGTAAAGAGCGAATGAAACAACATATTATAGAGAAATAGAGGAGTGATGAAGGTGATATCAAACCGTCATGGGAGTTTAAATTATCTTAGTCGGTACTGACACATTCTGTGGGTCTGTATGTTGACATCACATATCGACAGATCCTCCACCCTGTTATCAAATCATTACACCACATATCAATGAAAAGACTGAATCATAATTATTAACTGAGTGGCTCAAACAAGGTTATAGAATAAAGAATTAAAAAAGTGAAACTGTCAACTTAATTGAATGTATGATTCAGTTCACAGCATATCAATCACTGCTGAACCCAAATGACTTATTTATCCAATGAATAAATCCATGTAGAAGAGAAATGTAGTATGAATTATATAACATTCAAGAATTCACCCTTTGGGTGTGATAAAAATGTATTCAAGGCTTGAATTACAATCTGAGTATTTTAAAGGATGAATAAAAAAGCCGCCAAGGGGATGCAAACAATCCAAGAGTGTCTAAACTTCATTTGAGGCATCAAATGAACTTTAGACATATTTTATTTAACTTATGTCATGTTGCTGTGGTTAGCTCAGTATTTTTACTAGCATTAGCCAGCACTCAGCTAGCACTCAACACAGCTAATAATTGACTTGCACTGGACATCAGTACTAACATGTTATTGAGGACCCTAGAATGCTTTTCAATGTTTTTAGTTTATTTGAAGCCATCGTATGACATCATTCCTATTTTGTATAAATTTTGTATAAATTGCATACATTTCATAAAAATTTCATTGCATAAAAATTGTTTTAATTGAGGCTCTCTCGTATTATTTGTTTGTGTTGTTCTGCCAAAGACAAATTACAAGGCCTAAAATATTTTCAGCTATGGAGCAGGTGGAGCTGATTTGGAGATGCCACAGAATGTATTAAAACTTCAACTTCAGCAAATTAATATTTATTTCCATATGTTTTTGCCATCTCATAAAACATTTTAATGGGGTCTTCAAAAAGATCTATTTGTCTTCACTCTAAAATGACTATGTTTAATCCACTAAATGTAGAGCAGTAGAATTTAAAGATTTTTGAATTAATCTAATACCAAACAACAAAGCCACCAAAATAAATTCACAAACCAAAGATTGGGAAACATTAACAAAGATATCTATAGTGGATTATTCATTGTTATGCAAGTTGTTCGAAGAGCATGACTGCTCATTTAGCAGGTGTCTTCTTTGTCGCGTTTATACGTGCATAGCTTAGTGAACCAACACTGTAAATTGCAGTGGATTTATCAGATCTAAAGATGCTTGAAGGAGCCAGCATGTGAATTATAATGAGCACACAAGTGTTACTAATACTATGAAAGATATAGAAAAGACACTTATCAAACAGAGACCCACGATCACCTCTATGTACAATCAGATATGCACTCTACCCGAAAAGTCATATGATGAAAACCAACCATATTCATTGATAAATGATACAAACCAACAAGACTTTCCCAAACAGGTGAGGCAAAAATCAAACTTTTCATAACCTGAGATTTGATGTTGAATGGAAACCTTCCATCTGGCTGTTGCCCCCCCAGGTGCAGATAGAAGTACATATTTAGATTTTGTTGTTTTTCATGTTACTTAAAATATAGTAGTGCAGCCCGTTAAACTCTTCATCAATTAAATGAATGATACGTGGACTTTTTTCTTTTCTTGTTGTCACACAACCAACATTCCTAATTCCAAAGTGTTGTGTCCATAATGATAACAGAGCAAAGAGGGATCACAACTGACTGACCCTTCACATTTTAAATGGTTTTGATATACAATCTGTAATTGTATTAATTGCAAATGGCATCTGGCAATTTTAAATATATGACCATCCTGTTAAGTCCTTGTTCATAAACTGAAGAAAATGATGATTAACCAAATTAAATTTCCTCCTACTTTTTAGTTTTTCCTTATCTTCTTTTCCTTTTGGCTTTTTCCTTCGGAGGTTGCCTTAGTGAATCAGATGCCTCCATCTAACTCTGTCATCTGTCCTTTTCTCTCACACCGACCACCTTCATGTCCTCTTTCAATACATCCATAAAACTCCTCTTTGGTCTTCCTCTAGGCCTCCTGCCTGGCAGTTCAAAACTAAGCATCCTTTTACCAATTAGTTCCTCCTTATAGGTTATATAATTTATATTTGTAATTTATTGTATTCTTGCAATATTACAATGCTTCACACAAAAACATAGGTTTGCTCACATTAACTCCAGATTCTAGTGAACACAGTTGCTGTAGGTGATCCGAAAGGGAAGCTGAGAAAGTGGAGATGCAGTGTGACTGATGGTGTGAGATGATTGGCATGTTATAAATGTGCTCATTACTCCTGCAGACACAGTTGTGATAGAGTTGAATTAGCATGCTCATCTTATCTTCTATCTGTGCTTCATCTTCCTCATCTCATCACTGTCTGTCTTTTTCTAACTCCACCTTCATCTTTTTCAGTCTACCTTCCCTCTACCCCCTCACCCCCAAGAATGATGGAATATTTCCTGTCATCATTATGAATTAACCTCTTTATGGACTCATGCACACCAATACAAGCATGTTTACACACATGAATGCACACATCTAGAGGTCCATGCATCATACCAAGGTCCCTGGAGTCAGTCTAACAGGGATGCCATTGATCTCAGTCGGCTATCGATAGGGAGACTGCCACATACTGCAACGGGACGTTTCCACCAGAGGGGAAATGAGTTTGAGACAGTGTGTCATTGCTGGTAACATAAATAATTAATGGATGAATTCAATACTAAAGTGTTTGATTCATATGCAACAAAACCAATGCAGGGATTTTAATAATGCAAAGTAGGAAATGTAGAAACACACTTTGTAGACAGTTAATCCTCTTAACAGTACCTGATCTCCTGCAGGTCCAAGCCTCTCATCAGTTTTCATTAGAAACTGTCTGATAAGTAGTGTTAAGAGGAAAATAGTCTATAAAGTTTAAAAAAAAAACACAGCTCTGCCTTTCTTATCAATTTAAAATTTTGAGTGAAACCAAACCTCCCAATTTATTTTATTTATTTCACCTTTATTTAACCAGGCAAGCAATTAAGAACAGGTTCTTATTTACAAATGCAGCCTGAACAAAGAGCAGTGGCCCTTAGATGTGTGGGAGTGGGGAGGAAGGCTGAAATAATCACAAAGTTATACATTATACAGAAAATACAAAGAAAAATAAATACAATACAAAAGAGAACGAGAGCGAGCGAGCGAGCGAGAGAGAGAGAGAGAGAGAGAGAGAGAGAGAGAGAGAGAGAGAGAGAGAGAGAGAGAGAGAGACTCAACAAGTGCAGCTGTCAACTACAATTTCATGCAGGTTTTTTTAAAAGCAGTGAGTGATATGGGGACAATGACTTTGAGGGTGTTTTGAAAAGTGTTCCAATCATTAGCTGCAGCAAATCGAAAAGCACTGCGACCAAAGACACTACGGGCTTTAGGGATGGAGAGTTTGATGAGCTTACTGGACCTAAGATTGAGGGCAGGATGGGAGAGGTGTAGAAGGGAGGAGAGGTAGGGAGGTGTTTTTCCAAGTATGGATTTGTAAATGAGGTGAAACCAGTGGTGGGGCCGTCTGGTGTGGAGGGATGTCCAGTCTACCAGGTTGTACAGGTCATAGTGGTGAGTTCTAAATGGAGCGCCTGTAGCAAAATGGATGGCAGAGTGGTGAAGAGTGTCAAGTTTGCAAAAGAGTAGATTGGGAAGCCATCCTGTAGATGGTGTCACCA
This sequence comes from Antennarius striatus, assembly GCF_040054535.1. Classification (NCBI taxonomy): domain Eukaryota; kingdom Metazoa; phylum Chordata; class Actinopteri; order Lophiiformes; family Antennariidae; genus Antennarius; species Antennarius striatus. The sequence goes on along the minus strand of NC_090785.1, from coordinate 19,800,274 downwards.
TAATCAAATATGGGCAGGATGGTCATTTTCACAAGCATGCGTGTGGCTGAACAGGTGAAGGAGGCCTTTGACGAGGCGAGCTTCGACTTTTTATTGCAGGTGCTTAATGCGGGTGGTGAAGAAGAGGGATGAGTCCAACCAGAGACCGAAGTATTTATAGCTGGTCACAAACTCCAGTTCAGAGCCATCGGCACAGGGGATTTTAGGGGCAGTGGTAGAATCATGCTTCCTGTCAAAAATAATGCATTTGATTTTCTTATTGTTGAGTGAAAGATGAAGGCTATGAAAGTACAGCTTGACAGAAGTGACACTAAGTTGTAGTGTGGATGCTGCAGAGTGGAGAGAAGGGCGCTCTGAGTATGAGATGGTATCATCAGCATATAGGTGAAACTTGGAATTGCCGGCATTCTTGGCTACCTCGTTGATGTAGATGGAGAACAGCGTTGGGCCCAGGATGGAACCTTAAGGCACCCCTTTCATGATGGTAAGAGGGTCAGACAAGACATTTACAGACTTAACTTGCTGAACGCTGTTGTTTAGGTAGCTAGCAAACCAGTTGCAGGAGTGTGATGACAGACCAATGCTAGTGAGCCTCTGCAGGAGAATGGAGTGGATGACAGAGTCGAAGGCTTTGGATAAGTCAATAAAGGCAGCAATGCAGATCTGTTTGGAGTCCAAGGAGGCAACAGCATCAATCAGAACCTTCAGAGTAGCTGTGGTGCACCCGTGGCCAGGCCGGAACCCAGACTGTAGGTTGGACAGAATATCATTTGAAGCAACGAAGTGGCTGAGCTGTCTATGAACCAATTTTTCTAGGATCTTGGCCAAGCACGACAGGATGGATATAGGTCTGTAGCAATTGGGGTCAGAGCTAGAGCCACCTTTAAAGAGTGGAAAGACCAAAGCGGATTTCCAGTCTGAAGGAAAAACAGACAGCTCCAGAGACATGTTGAATAGATATGAGATGGGGGTGGCAATGACGGGAGCAGCAACCTTTAAAAATGAGGGACTTGTTAGGGTCCAGTTTGGTGAGTTCCTCTAAAACCTCAAGAAGTCAGGATGGGACTAAAGGAGAAGGTACCTGAGCTGTTTCAAGTTTCAAGTTTATTTTTTTTATATAGCCCAAATTCACAATGTCTCAAAAGGCTTTACAATCTGCACAAGGACGATATCCCTCTGACCTTTGTGCACTGCAAGCAGTGCGACCCTCGCATCGGATAAGGAACAACTCCCCCCAAAACCCTTTTAACAGGGGAAAAAATGGATGGGAGAAACCTCAGGAAGACTGCAGAGGAGGGACCCCTCTTCCAGGAGTGGACAGATGAAGCAATAGATACCGCATGTACAGATTAACAACACAATAATAATAACAGTAACAATAATAAATGTGTGACAAAGGCACGCTGATCCATCCAGTAGAGCGAGTCATCACCAGCCGATGAAGCACACAGAGGTCACCAATTGCCGAGGATCCACCACTCTGAGGACAGACCAAACAGTGCCTAAGTCATTGAGCTCAAAAAAGTTATAGTTTAAGGTTACTCTGGCCAAACCCCAAAACCACAGCAGAACCAAATGAGGCAGAACCAGCACTCCCCTAATGGACTGTGAAAACAGGACCACTGTACAGCTTGTGCTATCGCCAGCCACGGAAGCAGACAGAGGTAGTCGATTGCCGATGATCCACCACATAAAGGCCTGTCAGAGAGAACAGGAGAAGGGAGAGAGACAGAGAGAGCAGGGGCGAGAGTGGTGCTAGAGGGACCAGAATAGCAGAGGATTAATGGGAGGCAGGGGCCTAACTAAGAAATCCTATGACTCGTCGGCAGGACTAGGCTAAACCTAAACATTGAGACTGCCACCCCCGATATTACTTATATGTTAGGTCGAACAGATATGTTTTGAGTCTAGATTTAAAGACATTTACAGATTCAGACTGTCTAATACCTATAGGGAGGTTATTCCACAAGAAAGGGGCATGATAGGAGAAGGCCCTCTGGCCAGCTGACTTATTTTTAACTCTAGGAACACACAAGAGACCTGTATTCTGAGAGCGGAGAGCCCTAGTCGGCGTGTAAGGTTTAACAAGATCAGACAGATAGGTTGGAGCAAGCCCATTAATGCTTTTGTATGTTAATAAGAGTACCTTAAAGTCGGATCTAACAAGAATCGGGAGCCATTGTAATGCAGCTAAAACTGGGGTGATATGGTCAAATTTCCTAGTTTTAGTTAATATTCTTGCTGCTGTGTTCTGAACCATCTGAAGGCCCCTAGTTCTAGACTGAGGCAACTCTGATAACAGAACATTACAATAGTCAAGTCTAGAGGACACAATGGCATGAATCAAAATTTCTGCATCAGCCATGGCTAGAGAGGACCTAATTTTGGAAATATTACGTAGATGAAAGAAGGTGATCTTTGTCACCTCTTTAATATGCTTGTCAAAGGCAAGAGTTGACTCTAATGTTACTCCAAGGTTCTTGACTGTTGAACTATGGGTTATAAGACAGTTATCTACAGATATTGTTAGGTGTTGAAATTGGTTTATATGTCGCGGAGGGCCAATGATTAACATCTCAGTTTTGTCTGGGTTTAGGAGCAAGAAATTACTGGACATCCAACTATTCACGGCAGAAAGACAGGCCTCTAGTTTAATTCAGATCGATCATCTGTTTTTATGGGCATGTAAAGTTGTGTGTCATCAGCATAACAGTGGAAACTTATTCCAAAGCTGCGTATAATTTGACCAAGAGGTGCAACATACAGGGAGAATAACAGAGGACCAAGTACAGACCCCTGAGGTACGCCATATTTGACGTCGGAGAAGGCAGAAGTTTTATTATTGTAGCTGTAAGGTGTAGGTGAAAATGATGGGGCAGCAGTTGGGGGACTTGGCAGAAGAGACTTGGACTGAGTTGACAAAGTGTTGATTGAGAAGTGAAGCCATATGAGACTTATCAGTGACAACAGAGTCACCAAAGGTCATTGCATTTGGAAAACGGGGTGGGGCAAGCTTATTTTCCATGGACTTGACCGTTTTCCAAAATGTCTTGGAATCAGAGCCACAGGATGCAACTTTGTCCAGAAAATGAGTGACTTTGGCTTTTCTGACAGCCTGAGTGCATTTGTTCCTACACTGCCTAAAGGCCATCCAGTCGACAGGTGACTGGGAGGAACGGGCTTTCCGCCATTAGGTGTTCTTCTGGTGGTTTAAAGTGGCTAAATCACGGGAAAACCAGGGGCTGAAGCGACCCTTGATCTGAGATTTTATGAGAGGAGCGTGATTGCTGATGATCTGACTGAAAGTCAACTTAAAGTAGGACCAGGCAGCATCCATAGTTGAAAATGTATTAATTCTATCCCAGTTCACTGCAGCAATGTCAAGGAGAAAGGCATCTCGGTTAAACTTCTTCATGGAGCGTCTGGTTACAGTCACAGGTGGACGTTTAACCGAGGAACCAGAGCGTATGCAGGCAATAGCACAATGATCACTCAGATCTTGACTAAAGACGCCAGATTTATAATTAGAAGGGGTGTTTGTGAGGATCACTTCTATCAGTGATGCAGAAGATGGAGATTTCAAATTATGTCTGGTGGGCTCTGAAATAATTTGGAAGAGGTTTAGGGCATCAAATTGTTGCATGACCATATCTGGGGGGTTAGACATGTCCCAATTTAGGCATTTCAGGCAGTTTTTGCCACAGTTTAAACACATTTCCTGGACCCACGATGCAACAAAAAAAGAGTCAAACAGGAAAATATCTATTATGTCTTTCATAGATTAATGGCAAGGGTGAGAAAAAATTACTGAATGGGAAGACAGAAGTAGTCTGAGGAGACAGGCGACTTTCCAGAGACGAGTCGAAAAGAAACACTCTTCAGCACACAGAGATGTATGAGGTCCAAACAAAAAGGCACTGACAGACTCAATCAGGACTGGACAAGAACCGCTCACCTGCATCAAACTAACACTCACATATAAAAACAGGAGCAGGCTGGATGCACCACCGACAGGATAATCTGGAGCACAGGAGACAAAGGTCAATAAAATAAGACCAACGAGCTGGTAAAGCTGGTGGCAAAATCTCATCCATCTTTCTGGGGTGATAGTAGTTACCACAACAGAAAACAGACAGTTCGATGAACCTTGGAAGTGCAGCCTGTGTCTACATACCGTGAGGAGGGATTATTGATAATGGAAGGATGACCTGTAGGTGTGCTGTGGAGAAAACAGACACAAAGATAACCAGAAGTTGGAGGAATGTTAGCCCCACCCTGCTGCAGGACGGACGGACGGACGGACGGACGGACGGACGGACGGACGGACGGACGGACGGACGGACGGACGGACGGACGGACAGACAGACAGACAGACAGACAAACTAAAGGAAACATGAGATGGAAGGAACTGCCCATACCCAATGTTTAGCTGTGGTAATGGTTTTTACTTTAATTGTGCTGCTTGAAACGTTTTTTTGAAGAATAAATTATTTTTAACAAAAAAACATTTCTGTTGACAGTTTAATGTGCCCTGGCTACTTCATCATTGATGCTTGTCATCAGGTTTTCAGGTATATTCAAACAGGATGGAGGTACATATCTTCTCATTCATATCTCTTTCTGACTGGCAGTCTGTCTCTCTGTATGTATATATCATTCTTTCTATCACTATATTTTCCTAAAGGCCCATTTGATATCAAATGAACACTACTCTCCATCTAAAAAAAAACCCTTCTGAACAAAGAAGGTGATGAACAAAAGAATAAAATAATGAAGACAAGTGATCGGAGTTATGTGACACCTTCATGGGAGCTTTTTATTACTAGATTATCCCAATCTATACAGTGTGTGTTAATGTTTTGACATCACATATTAACAGATCATCTGCCCTGTTACTCGGTCAGTTAACAGCATATCAATGTAATCACTGAATAAGAATTATTGACCGACTTGCCCAAACAAGGTTACCGAAAAAAGAAAGAACTTTTTCTACTGCTCTATATCCAAATGATGTTTTTTCTGCTTCACTTAGTTGACTGTATTTTGTTTTTAATTTCTTTAATTTAATATACTTTAGTAATCCCCGAAGGGAAATTAAGAACGCACTCTAGTTTGAACGAACACATGCATATACTGTACATGTTAGTGTGTACAGAGCCCTGCAACATACACAAACACACACAAGGGGGCCTGTAGGCATACAGAGGGAGGAAGGGTGGCAGGCAGCCCCTTATGTGGAGAGCCCAAAATGAGCAGCTTTGTAAAGTGGGACGGCACTTTGCACAATGGCGCCTCGGCAGTGCTCTGGAGGTGAGCTGACTTCCCCCACTGTACACTCACACTCCAGGCGGCTAGGCTGGAGCAGCAATCGAACCGCCTATTTTTGACGCCGATTGGACGACCCGGTCTACCGCTCCGCCGCCCCCAAATGTATGATTCATTTCACAGTATATCAATTAGTACCGCACACAAAGGACATTCACCTAATAAACAGCAAATAAATAAATAAACGGAAATTAATTCAGACTTAAGGATTTACTCATTAGTGTATATTAAAAATGTATGACTTTAGACACTAAGAGAGGGAAAGTAAAGGAAACAATATGAAAAGAGAGTAACATGCCACTATCCAGCGTTGATGTATTTTTTATTTAAAGCCTTTGCTGCTTTTTGAATGATGAAATCATAAACGTTCAGTCTGTATATGTATGTATGGATCCTAAATCCTTTTTTTAGTAAACTGTGCTGAAAGGAAGATGATCCATAATTGTTCAAAACTGATTCATTGATGGGATGAATTTGATGACAATGTTTTCCAATGGAGGTTCAAGAATATCTATAAATAACACAGTCCAATGTGATTTTTTGAATAAACTTTTGAATTGTGGGTGAGGAACCCATAAATTGAGAAGAGGGCACTACCCCTGAGCCATACCTCATCCTCTGCATACAAAAACAACACATGAAAATCTTTAATCTTCTGATAGAAAAACATATTACTCTATGTTAAACCATTACTTGTTGAGAAACATTCTGTCTCTTTTCCATTTTTTCTGATGGACCAATTTTCAGTTTTGTGAAAACCTTTTTTTTTTCAAATCCTCGATAAAAATCTTCTCAATTAATTATTGATTGATTACTGTGTTTTTACACAGTAATCACTGTGATTATTTCCATCCTACATCAATTAACATAATAACAAAGCTAAAAATGTGCTCACAAGGGATGTGTTAAAAATCTGATTATTATGTGTGATGTCTGGTTGGCATTTCTATTTTAATACAGCTTGTTTACTCCATAGTGGCCAATACAGTATTTCATATAGAGTATGTAATTATTCTAAGTTATTTTGTCTTCATTTAGTTAACAAATGTAATAATTTATTTACACTTTGACAGAAACTCAGGTGGCTGCATGATGAAAAGTAAAATCATTCAAGCCAGCCTTACTAAAGAGAGCCTGCTTTCTGAGGCCAGGTCTAAAAGCTACAACACAACAGCTTAATCGTTCATGCATGTCCTGTTAGTCACAACACGCAAGGCCTTTGGCATGCAACCACGACCGCAATGTCTTGCACACAGTCTTGATGTTTGTTGGTTTGTGTGTTGAGGTCGGGCTGGTGATTTAAGAAAAATGTTCATGAGGAGAATGTGGTTTTGGCCAGGTTTCTGTGGGAAAATAAATGCTGTTCAACTCTGACTAACAACTGAGTGTCAGCTGAGTGAACATCACGACTGTAAAATGACTGTATTTCAGCTGCTTATGATTTTAGTGCCATATTCTACTCAGTTTTATTACCTTAAGAAAAAGCAATAAGCAAATTAATGGTGCAATGAGGGTGGCACAGTGGTGCAGTGGTTAGCGCTGTCTTCTCACAGCCAGAAAATTCTGGGTTCGAGTCTTTTCTGAGTTTGTATGTTGTCTGCTATATTGTTTGCTGGCTTCCTGCAAAAACATGAAATTTAGGTGAATTGATTCCTCTAAATTGTCCATTTGTGTGAATGTGTACATAAGTGGTTGTCTTTCATGATGCTTTGGCAATGTGGTTCAGAGTGTACCCCACCTCTCGCCTGTAGTTAGCTGGAATAGGCTTTAACCCTCCAGTGACATGCAAAGCAGAAAAGCAGCTGTAGATGAGACCACCTGTCAACTGCAGAAGTTCACTCACAACTAAGGTGAACGTCGGCCTCATCACAGATGGGGACAACAGAGAGTATAGAGAACTGACCCAGGACTGGTGCCAGCGGAACCGTCTCCAGATTAACACAGGGAAAACTAAGGAGCTGGTGGTGGATTTCCACAGGCGAGCACTCTGCTCGGTGACAGCGGTGGTCATCCGGGTAATGGACATTGAGATGGTGATGTCTTGTAAGTACCTGGGTGTTCACCTGAACAATGAACTGGACTAACCTAACAACACAAATGCTCTGTACAAAAAAGGTCAGAGCAGACTCTATCTGCTCAGGAATTTTGGAGTGCAGGGGGCACTCCTGAAGACCTTGTATGAGGCTGTGATGGCCTCGGCTATTTTCCATGGGGTGGTCTGCTGGGGGAGCAGCATAACTGTGGCCCATAGAAGATGACTGGAGAGGCTGATAAGGAAGGCTGACTCCTGACTTCTTGTGACATCATGGCCTAGTTAGACGCACAAAAACCGAGATTCGCCAGACTAGTAACAACGTATCCAAAATGAAAGATTAATCCAGCGAATGATTACAAGACTCACTAATGACCCCCAAAATACAGTGAGTGGCAACCAGAGAACGAACAGGAGAGACGCTTAAAGCGCAAAACAGGATGAAGTGAAGACCAGTCAGAAACAGCTAACATTAGCAGCTATATTGCTCTCAGTCCCTAACTACGATGAAACAAGTGACAAGATGGAGATACTGACGGAGTTTAAGAGGCTCCGACAGGAAAATATCAAGTTTTTCTGGAATACCAAGCTGTCGCTAAACGGAGTGGAATTTGCTGTGGACGAAATTAAACAACAGATGGGGAAATGGATGAGAGAGTGACAGTGGTGGGGAACCGACTGAGTGAAACAGGGGACCGAAGCATCCGACTACAATGTGTTGTGGGCTATTTGCTGAAGAAAGAAGCTACTTAAGCCGCCAAATGTGTTGATATGTAGAATAGGCTGTGATGCAATAACATCAGACTATATGGGATAAAGGAGGGTGCAGATTTGAGATTTTATGACTTTCGTTATGGATTTATTATTGACAGAGTTGGACTTGCGAGACAAGTGGATATTAAGCTTGAAAAAACCCATACAGCCCTCGCACTAAAACCAAAGGATCTGTCTGCATCACCAAGATCCATTACTGTTCGTTTTCTGGACCAAAAGGTGAAACAAATGATTATGCAGCAGACATGGAAACATGGACACTTTCAGAGCCAGTCAGTGTACTTTGACCAAGATTACTCGTCCGATCTGCAGAGAAAAAGGAAGCAGGTCCGAGAGGTAATCAAGAAGCTTAAAGAGAAAAAATCCAAAGCCCAATCTGCATACCCTGCAAAATTGAAAGTTTTTCTGGAAACGGGAGTGAAGGTTCCAGACGATGCTGGACATGCAAGCAACGCGGGAACGGGACATGTTGGAGAAGGAGCTGCTGCAGGATGGATGGACAACCTGTGGAAACTAGAAGGAGAATAAATTGAATTCAATAGATGTTAGAAGTATCATTCATAGGGACAACAAAGAAGCATAAGCTATTTGAGGGACTGTGAGTAATGTTATGGAAGTTGAATATCAAGACTGTAAAGATATTATTATTTGTTGGACATCAGAGATAATATGTAGATAGTAGATAACGACTAATACTGTTAAATTAGAGAGTTGATTTATAATTTGGGGTGTGGGCGGGGTGAGGGAATAGGTACGAACACTGCACACTCTGGCTGGCGTATTATTACAAGTACGAGTTGTTGGGAAATACAATATAAAAATTAGTGCATTATAACAGGAAGTTTGCAAAAGTGAGGTGGTCATCAACTAAAGTGCATAGGACATTTTTGTAACACCAGATGTTCCTAAAGTTATTCAGGTCTTTTGTCAATTTATAGAAACCAAATTCTAGTTTTAAGCGACATCTGATGTTACAGCAAAAAACAGTAGCTGCTTCTTGAACAGTATTGTTTTCAATTTTCCTCTTCCTGGTCACATAAATTGCAAGTTTTGCCTCCCCATTTAAAAGCTGCCACTTTCTCTGATTCGATCTATTGTACCCAGCACCGTAGATGAATTTCCTGATACTAAAGTTTTCATTGAACAAGTTAAAAACATTCGTTAGAAGAGTGAAGAGCACTGCAAGTCTCCCACACTCACTGAAAGCATGAAAGACTGTTTCACGAAGGGTCAGGTCCATTTCCCGTCATCCTGTTGGCCCAGGTAGTAGGTGCTCTGTTACACAGGTTTTTCTTGTTGATCACTTTTACGCATTGTTTGTACAGTATTTTTTTGTTGGCCGTGTGCAGGCTGATCTGTCATTCATCTCCGAGGAGAGGACCCTCCAGTTCTCCAAACAGGGGACTGATGTGGACCTCTGGGAAAGGATCTTTGCTGTCTGGTACAGTCCCTGTACTATAGTCCAGGAGGAGGCCTCTCTCCTTCCTGGAAAGTCTTTGCCTCCACAGTTGTAGCACCCTCTGAGCCACCCTGGTGGACTGGATGTTCAGCAGGGAGCTCACAGCCTGGGCATCCGCCAGCGCAGGCCCGGCGTTGTCTACCAGTTGCTGGAGGGTCATGGTCCTGGTTCTGCTAAGCGCTGCAGACAGACCAGGTGTGGCTCCACTGCAGACGTCCAGCCTGGCCCCATGCACCAGTGGTTCCCTCAGTAACCAGAACAAAGAGTCAGGGCTTTTTCCTGAGGTCCTGCCCCAAGTGGGGAAGGATCTCATCCCCAACCCGGAGAGGGCACACCACCCTTGTCCAACTGCAAACTGCATGGGACCATAGTCTCAGATTTGGAGGTGCTGATTCTCATCCCAAACGCTTCACACTCGGCTGTGGAATGCTCCAGTGAGAGTTGTAGATCATGGCTTGATGAAGCCAACAGTACCACGTCATCTGCAAAAAGCATAGACGCAATACTGAGGCCACCAAACCGGACACCCTCAACGCCTTGGAAAAAAAAAGGGGTACCTTTTACAATATCAACGGTGATGCAGATTTCCAAGGACGTGGGATTTCTACCAAGTACTTTAGATGCAGGATTCAGGGATTGGGCAAAAAAAGGTCTTCTTACGGTAGACCAACCATTTGAAGGAGATGCATTAAAATCATTTGCACAATTATAAGAAAATTTTGATATAAGGTTGAATGATCTCCACAATTTTTTATTTTATTATTTTTTTAAATGTGAAAATATTTAATGTCTCGTAAAGAGTGGAATATTCTCAGGCAACTTCCTACCCCTAGTGAACTGTGTTGAATTAAAATCATAAAAGATAAATAATGCCTCAATATAAAAGAAAAGTGGGAGTTGGAAGTGAATGTCAGTATTGGGGATGAGAAGTGGGATTGTGTAAGTGTGAAGAAGGACATAAATTAACCAGCAGTCAATTCTGGAAGGAATTTTAGTTGGAAGCTGAAGATGAGAAAAATTTGATAAAAGCAAAACAAATTTATGTTGGAGGAATTGCCAGAAAATTGGAAATCATACACACATTTTTTCAGATTGCCCGAAACTAAAATTATATTGGGAGGATATTCGAGCAGAAATACTAGCAATTTTGAATGTTGATTTTCCTTTGAACCCACAGTGTTATATTCTGGGAATATTAATAGGAATAGGAAAACACAAAACATGAAATGTACATGTTGAAAATTTTTTTACGAGTGGCAACAAAAATGTAAACTTAGGCCTGTCTTAACCCTCTACCACCATAAAACAATGGAGAGACAGATTATTGTCAGTATACTTATTGGAATAAAATAACTGCACAGTTTCATGTTAAATACAATGTATTCCTTGCTCGATGGGCTCCAGTAATTACATATTTTAGATTATTAGCATGAGTCAGCCTAGGATTGATCCGAACTGGTCACTGAGTAGGTATATTTTCTCATTTTATTCATGCAGATTATTCCCTTCTGTGGGCATGCACAAGTAGACACAAAATAAGTTCTTCTTTATTTTGTACATGTTTGCTGAATTGTATTTTGTTATGCGTTGTTGATTTTTTGTTTTGTTGTTATTGACCTTTATGACTAATAAAAAAAATGTACAAGAATAAAAAAAGGACTGTGTCCTAGGATGCCCCTTGGACTCAGTGGAGGTGGTGGGAGAGATAAGAATGATGGCCAAGCTGTCATCAATGATGAAGAACAGCTCCCACCCCTTGCGGGGCACTTTAACATCACTGGAGAGCTCTTTCAGCGATGGGTTGCTACACCCGAAAAGCGTGAAATAATGCTTGCAGGTCTTTCCTGCCTATGGCTGTCAAACTGTATAATCAGCAATCCTCCCAGTCAACCACAAACGCACACTATACGGATGACCAGTGCAGTTTGTAGCTTGTAGTTGTAGTTGTGAAATGTAAATTGGTGATTGTAAATGGTAAAGTGCAAATTGTTAATATGTGTATCTTCTGACTGTATGTTTGTATGAACCTCCTCCCTTCTGCTGCCAAAAGCATGCAAATTTCCCCACTGTGGGACTAATAGAGGACTATCTTATTTTATTATGGTCATCTATTAGACAGGAACCATTACAGTCATGTCGTCCACAAGAAAGTAGATGGATGGATGATGCAAAGAAATAATAAAAAAAAAAAAAAAAATCTAGCTCTTGGACTTTCTCAGCCCAGCATAACAGTGATGTCATGGTCACATGATCCTGCTAAGATCATGCTATTATTTTTCCTCCACAATAATACACACATACGGGCTACTGTCATTTTCCAGCTGGTGTTACGTATGCTTTTTTCAGTATGAACTTGCAACTGCTTCCTATGCTAGCAATTAAATCAGTCTATCATTGTGATGAATTGAGCCTCACAGTGTTCTGACTTCAACTTCAGCCTAGTCTTCTAGAAATTATGACGTTTTAAACTGTTGTCATACACAGGTTTAAAGTGGCTGGAGAACCAGGTATTGAGCAGTACTGTGAGCCTACATTCACTTGTAGTCTGCAATCACAGTTAACAACACTGTCAAAAACACTTTTTTTTAATTAGGAATGATAATAATTCCCTTTTTGTGTTGTGTTGACAGTGTCTATAAAACTAATAAATATAGTAACAAAAGGTGAATAATATTCGCCCCTGAGTGCAAATCGATCCATTTTCTTGTAGATGAGACAATCGCAAGTGCCTTGCCACCCCATACTCTCAGCTACCTAGGGGCAGATGAGATTCCTGCTCATCGCGTGGACGCTTGAAAGATAAACACATATGCTCACACTCGCACTTATGGACAGTTTGGCGTGTCATCAATTTGCCTATGTTTTATGTTTTTTGAGCCATAAACTCTACTCGGAAACAAATTGAACCTGAAACCTCTTGCTGTGAGGCAAAACGGCTACTCCACTGCATCACCTGTCTGTCCGTAACGCTTACGCCGACCGCCCGTCCTTACATCCGTTTGTCCATCTGTCTAAATTAGTTATCTAAATATTAACATTATCTAAATTTGTAATTTGACTGTGATCAATCGCCAACTCTTTTTTATTTGTCCTTCCCAGTGTTGCGTACACTGTATTCCTTCCATACTGCAGAAATACAACAGTGCATTAATTGCTATTGTCCTCTCATAAGTTAAGTCGAGACTATCCAATGCTCTGCAGTGTCAATGTGTATCAAATTTTGGGACCCCCTGTTATACACCAGCTCATGTGGAGCCAAGGAGAAATATCCTCACAGAGAGGCCCAGTGGTGTTCATAGAAAAGGCCAACCAGTCACAAATTGATGGCGAGCCATTTTCACCTTCCCATAACTCAAGCAGTAGTGGCTCCAAGTGTGTTTCCATGGAAACGAGCATGTTAAGACATGCTATCAACTGTATCAACAGACAGCTTAGGTAATAGGAGGTTTATAAAGTTTTACGGAGTGTTGTGGAAGGTAAACCTATTAAAATATTTTTGTAGAAAAGACTGTAAGATGGTATTTTAGGGAGAAAAGAAATTCTAATAGTAGTAGTAGTAGTAGTAGAAGTACTAGTAGTAGTAACTTTATCAATCCCTTATGGAGGTTCCGTCAGGAAAACTGACATCTCCGTTAAACTACACACAGCACAGTAAGCACACAAAGCACACAGAAGAAGCACACATATCTTGAATAACGACACAATTCAAGATATAAAAGTGAACAAACTGTTACACCTCTTGTCTATTCCTCTTTGCTTCCATATCACTAACTTATCATGTCATTCCAGATCCCATCCCATCAGCAATCAGCTCTTTACTTTCACCTGCCTTCTCTCCACGCATCTACAGCCACTCTCCAATCTGCCACTACTCTTGATATGCCCAGCTCAGCCTTCTGCTCGCTGCCAGATTGTTTAGTGTTCGCCCTAACATTCCAATCGTATCCTGCTAGTTGTATTGTTTGTTGCTGAGACCCTGCCTGTTCCCTGGACCCTGACTGTCATCAACCCCTCCTCGGATCTGTCTGCCTGGTTTTGGATTGCCTCTTGTGTATGACCCTGCCTGTTTTCTGAATTCTGCCCATTCGCCTGTCGTTTGTCTGATTCATCTGCCTGTTGGCCTGATTACCTGATACCTGACCCCTGCCTGTCCGATTAAACCCTTTTGAGACTTGGCCCGCCTGCTTCCCTGTCATGCTTTTGGCCTCCCCCTCACCAGTCGGGTTCGAGCTGTGACACACACCATAAAATATAAAACATTTAAAAAAGGAATAGATAAGCATCAATGTTATTTAGCATCAGCAGTCAATTCCAACTACGTAAAGTTGTTTCTAATAAGATGTGTGGAGGAAATAAATTAGGAACATGGAGAAATGTATTTGTAAGACTCTTTAAAGATTATGTTGGTTGCTGATCTCCTCAATAGAATGATTCAAACCCCAGAGGTAATCACTGTAGAGCACACAGCAAAAAACATGACAAAACTTTGAAATTAGCTTAGACTACATTCAAACAATGTTTTCATCTGTATGATAGAGACACAAATTATCAAATAGATTGCTGTAATTTTGTAATCAAATGCTATCACACAAACCTCTCTGACAGACAGATAGAAAGGTTTGTGTGGTAAAAGGTCCTTTTTTTACCTTGTTTGTGTCAGCTAAGATCTGGATTGGTTTAAAAAGATGAATACAAAGTCAAGTTTGTTTTTGGATTGGAAGATGAGACATCTGGGAAAACTTTGTGAACAGAAGAACAACAGGATTTCACTAGTTATATGAGCCAAATCAAACAGTAAAGATGTAATCATGAGAGATAATAAAACGTGTTTTTTGAATCCATGTGTATATGTAAAATAAAGACAAGATTCAGTCCATCAACCAATCATTCCAAGTTTTTATGAAAGTTCTATAAAAGACCATTTGAATCATATTTTTCAAAAATATGATTAAATAATACTATTTAAATAATCATTCTTTTTTTTTTGGCTGCTTGTTCAAATCTCGCTACAGAGGCAGCAGTTTTTGAAGGAAAGCCCAAACAACCCCACCAGATCCACCAACCAACCGAGAGATACATTGAGTCTTGGGTCTGCTTCTAAGCCTGCTCCCAGCTGAGGTGGCTTGAGCATCCTGACCAGATGTCTAAACCATCTCACCTGGCTCACTTGCCTAGGTGAGGGGGTCTAATGTTGAAAGACCAAAAACCCCCAATGACCCCAAGATATATCGTTGATCAGTGTTCCAGTGCATCTGCTAGACGTATCTGTCACCTGTTTTGGCAGGAAATATAACTTCTGGAACATTTTTGAGTTAGTAATTCTGCCTAAACAAGGTCTTAAATAACTTGAAAACGCCACCTAGGGCCTGAATCAGATAATATCAAATAAACCTTGAGGTTGCCTTTGTCAACCTACAGTAGATTCATCAAATCAATGAGATGGAAGCACTTCCCTCCAATGACTCTGATCTTATTTTGCATTGAAAAGAATCCTCTGATGGGTTACATTATTTTAACTTTATAATTGAAAAATGTCGCTGATTATAGCAGATACGGTAGATCAAATTTGGCTACAAATATTGGCCTCTTATGACTGACTGGAGTTCATTCCCCTTTTCACAGAGTTTGAAAGACTTTCGCGAACAACATACACATCAAGTCTCCTCAATAATTTAGGTCACAGACACTCTTACATCTTGGTATAACTGAGGGAGGGGAGGCACATTAAATGTCACTCTTTGTGTATTCAGCACCTGTTGCATCATGACTCACCTGTAAACATTCAAAAAAAGTGGATCAAAAGTGCAAACAAAACTTGACAGTACTGCCTAGGACTTATTTTCTAGTCAGATATCAGCTTTATAGTAACTTCGTCTCAAAATGGCGTATAGTGTGTTTCTTGTGCTGTGTGAAAGGACAGGAGTTATTGTCTTTGATGAGAATGTTAAATGTCTTTTTATTTTTCAGGCATATGAAATTTAGCATTCAGTAGCACTGTTTATGATAAATAGACTCAGAGATAATTGGAGGTGTTCTGTAGGCTGTGTTTTAGTGGCTCCCTTGAGTTTTGCCATTTGTAACTTTTATTTAAGCCTCAGGCAGAACTATGAAACATGATGTACTCTATAGTTAGACCTGGAAAAGACACATGGTAATATAATGTGGATATAAAAACATTTTGTGTCTCTGCGGCGCACTTGCGTCATACCCCGATGTTCCCCGCCTCATCCCCTTTGCCAGCTGGGGTAGGCTCCAGATCCTCATGACCTGCTGCGGCGGATAAAGCGGAAGGAAATGGATGGATGGTATGTGCGTTGTACAACGCTGTGTATTTCATTGCCCTCAATCCTTTAGGCATGTAAATGTTGTTGAACTGGAACTAGACTGGTTAAAACAGAGACTAGTATTAGTACAGAGAGGACTATCACAGTAAAAAAATAAATAAAAAAAAAGCATCAGTCAATGAATAAAATCAATATTTACAAAATGATAGTTAAATATTGATCATCCATGGCAATGGAAGTTTTGTGTCTGGATGTGACGAGGTGACATTATGTGATGGGCTAGGGGCGGCAGTGGCTAAAGAGGTAGAGAGGACGCGCTATGATCAGACATCGTCGGCTCGATACCCATTCCCGCCAGCCATCTTCGGAGTGTGAACTGACAGCAGGAGGTCTCAGCTGACCTCCCGGTCACTGCCGAGGCGCCCTTGAGCAAGGCGCTGCCCCCCTATAAGCTGCTCAATTGGGGCGCACCACAAGGCCACTGCCCTGCACTGCACCCCCTGTATTTTACTAATTTTGCATACCTACAGGCCCCTAGTGTGTTGTGTGTTTGTTTCAGGGGCCTGTACAAGAAGTTGTATGTATGTTCAACATATATGTATATGTATAGTATGTACTGTGTGTAGTGAAAAGACAATTTCCCTGTTTGGGGACAATAAAGTTGTGTTTAATCTTTAATTTGTAGGCCTGACACAATGAATATTAATTTACTGCATGGTTCTTAGGAAAAAAATTGCATTCACATTTAACTTTGGACTAACACATTTATATATACAGTTTACAAAATCTGTCACAATAACATAGCCTTTGAATGCTGATTTACTCTTTCTAAAAGTGTTTCTTTCTACTGGTGTCTTTTATCTTTGTTTCAACAACTCCTGACGAAAACAATTTTTCACTTTCTTTTATTTTGCAAGAAATACAGGGCTACTTTATCTGTCCTTTTATGTCCTGAGCACTGCATACTATTTTTTTCTTAATATGATAGATTGTCTATCATTCAAGGAAAAATCCCATACATAACTTTTTCCTCACACTTCCTGCAGTTTTGTAGAAACTGCCTTCTAAATGATGTGCACTTAAGACAAAGTACTACTAATACTGCACTGTTATACAGAGAAGCAAACTTCTGATGCCTGCAGTGTCCTGACTGTGTCTTTTCAGTTCTGCAGTTTCTCTGTTGTCTTGTATCAAAGTCTGTTTTTCCATATGTGACGACGACTAATAGTGACTGCTATGTGTCTGTGGGCAACTCTTGTCCAGAACTCATGATGTCTTCACTAATGGATACCCATCAGCTCAGGTCACATCACAGCACGCTGGCTGTGAACTTCACCATCCAACTACTCCTTGCAGTGCTCTGTTTATGGTTCAGTCAAAAGGCTGAAAAGTTTTTGATGCATCTAACACAGTGATTTATCTTCCGTCAGAGCAAACATTGGCATTTTTGCCTTTGCTGACAATGTCAATCAAACCTTTCATAACAGACTCAATTCGCTCTAAATATCTGGAAACTTAGACAAGTGCAGTGGGACTGATTGCTGGTTTTGATTTGGAGTTTGTTGGTTTGACATTGCTCAACCAGTGTTATTGGATTGACAAGTAATGCAGCTTCAGTCATATTTCTTGAGTACCTGTATATCGCAGCAGTGTACCTGTGAATTTCCATGAATAAATGAATGTATCATGCTTTGAATTTAAGACAAGGTCCTTGGACTACTTGTATTTATCTTTATTGTTGATAGTTTCTCCTCCGACACAAAAGACCATTTTGTGATTTGTGGTAGTAATATCATTGCTAAGGAAGAAGCCTAGCAGAAACTTTTCACGATGACACCCTTCTCCTTTCCAATATTAATATATTACACACCCTGTTTGTGATCATTACATTTGAGCTATTACAAGTCTGCAGAGCTACTAGTGATTACTAAAATTTTAATATTCCTAAGGAAATATTAAACCAGTTTAACACAGCTTACAGCTATGAGCTGTAAGCTATGATGAACCTCCAACCCCACCAGTACCACCCCTCATTTATCAATCGGCTGGGGTCCTGCTTCCTTTCTTCCTCCGTGCCACCATACAGTCATCCACGCAACTGTAATTGCGCCTTGACTTTAGCAGTGGGAAACATAACCTTAACTATATTGACACTGTCTCTATCTGACCTATCTGCCACTCTCTCTCTGTCTCTCACTCTGACCCCGTACTTATCTTCCTTTGATTTCTTTTCCACCTAACTGGTCAAGGCGGATGGCTGCCCAAAAGAGTCTGGGTCCTGCCCAGAGTTACTTCCTCATCGAGGGAGTTTTTCCCCGCCACTGTCGCTTATGCTTGCTCTGGAGGGTTCAGTTAGGCTTCTCTGTCTGTTAAAGTGCTTTGAAATGTCTGTTGCCATGATTAAGCGCTATATAAATAAAACTTGATTGAACTTGATGATAGCATAGAGACCTGCTCTCCAAAGTCTCAGCAGTGTAAACAGCAGCTGAGTGTGTCTGGGATGTTTTTGCAGCATCTTGTCAGTCTAGGTGCATTTTTATTTCTTTTTTTTTAATCTTGTGTAAAGTAGCAAATGTCTTTAAACAATTAATATTGGCTAATAATTATATATATCCTGGAGAGTCTTTGACAAATGATTTACAATCTACTTGAAAGTAACCGAAAGAGTTGCATTTTTAGAGGTCGCTCCAACACTTGTCGGTTTTGGCAGAGTAATTCTCCTCCAAGTTGTTTCCCAATGGACACAGATTGTGAAGTTTGCCCGTGAGCTCAATATACAATGTAAGATCCCATTTTTAACAGGAGCATAGGTTTTGTTTTTCTGCTGTCTCCTTGAAGAAGTCATGTCAGCTCTCCCTGGAGGTCTTCAGACAGGATATGATTTCTATTATATTTGATCAATTGGATAACATCAGAGCCATGCTACTGAATAGTGGTGTGTGCGTGTGTGTGTGTGTGTGTGTGTGTGTGTGTGTGTGTGTGTGTGTGTGTGTGTGTGTGTGTGTGTGTGTGTGTGTGTGTGCGTGCGTGCGTGCGTGTGTGTGTGTGTGTGTGTGTGTGTGTGATCTCACTTTTCCTTCAGTGCCTAATAACATATCCCACTCTGACTGGTAGATAGATTGTGATATATCAGGTTTGATATAAGTGATGGTCTTACGTATGAAGTGTCTTGTTATGACCCTCTTCCTAATTTTGAATCTGACATAATTATATTTAATTATTGTGTGTTCTCTCAGATAATTCACCAAAACTTACAGATTGTAACCTCAGCGCTTCAGGCGAGCTTATATCACTAAGATCTTCACACTGCTGTCAACATGAACAAAAAGGCAAAAGTGAAAACAATAGTTTTATCCTTTTACTGAGAAGAGGGTTCGTCTTCAGACGTTGTTTCCTGAGCTCTGGCTTTCATCTTCCTACTGTTCTGGCAGTAGCGGAGGCCAGATGGTTTGATTGTTAGTGGTTTTTTTCCCATGTAAAGATTTTATCATTCTGTGTGAAAGCAGACATCTGTGGGATCACCACTTGCTTCTGCATAACAAGTAAAACACCGAGTGACCAACCCACAGAGATATGTAAACAGTGATGAGTTCAAAATGATGCTGCTAAATTTATTTTAAATAATTGCATTGGTTTTGTGTTGGACTTCAATTAGAAGATGGGCTGATTAGTGTTGACTATGTTCAGAAGGACTAGATTGATGTTGGGTTTTTTTTCTACTCTAGAGTTATAGGTGACGTCTAGGTACAGTTGGTTCAGAGGTGTTTGAAGGTTCCTGATGAAGAGGAGTTTTATTGTCACAAGCTATGTAACTTGTTGTAACATGACTTTTAAAGTGTGATATTTGATCAAGAGTAGGTTGAATATTTTGTGTGACTGTCCAGGAGATTATTTTTTTCTTTACAGAGGAAAAACAAAGATGGAATTTAAGGTGTAGGTCATGTTTCTGTTTCTTTAGCTGTCACATATCTGTTATTGACAGATATAAAACACAGACACACCAAATTTTGGGGAGGGGAGGGGGGCTGGAGGGAGAATAAGGAATAAAAAGAATAGAAGGTAACAGGAACAAGTTATGGGATAAGAATTAAAAAGGGAGAGAATGGATGTGGGAATAGATTTTAAGCTGTCAGATGAAGTTGTAGAGATAAATTTGGAGTTTCACTGAACAAAGAAAAGGTTGGGAGGAAAAGAGTATAGGAGGACAAATGAAGAGTAGGAAGAGGGTTTGAAATGGAAGGGAGGATATGAAAGTAGTACCAGGGCAAAAGGGAAGAAGGGAGTAAAAAAGACATAAGAGAAAAAGAGATTATCCTCTGTGGATTGTTTGAATTACAACATTGATCTGCTGAAACAACATTACCTCTCTATGGACCAGACTGGTCGCACACGGGTACAAACATTTTCTGACAATTTTGCCCTACGTTGTGGAGGACCAAAGTTAACACAATCTAGATAATAAAAAAAAATAAAGTGCTGAAATCAGATTTAAAAAAAAAAAAAGTTTTTGTGTTCCACTGCAAACAGAAAACAATTAGTGTAACAACAATTGAAGTGTAACGGCTGAAGAAGTGATTACTCTCACCAAATAAGTAACAACCAGTGTTTTGCTAACTCAAGACATTTCCCCTGAGCCTATTTGTCCTCAGTGCATTCACCCCCTCTCCCGTCTAAGTGTTACTGTACTAAAAATTGATTGTTATACAGCTTGTGGCTCTAGAGCAAAAACAAATGTCTCATAGTTTGATCTTCGCTGGTTACTGTAATCACTGTTTCTGTTTATTTTTTCATCTTACAGTTATACATTAGACATATTTGCTGTAACCAGCTGAGAGTATTTTCTTCTCTGATATAGACTGCCAGTGTAAACCTAAGGGAATACAGTATAAGGTCTCACAATGAGATTGAGAGAGTCCTGTCAAAATATATCTGTCTCTCTCTATGTCACTTTTACTTCATGTCATTCGTACACACTCAGCCACTCACGCAAACACACACAGTCCTGTAAACAGAAACAGTATCAACAAATATCCAGTTTTTTCTGTCTTTTTGCCATGATATGTTCTTGCCACACAAACATCCACACAAACATTGCAACGTTGTCTGCTTTTATCTCTAACACACACACACACACACACACACACACACACACACACACACACACACACACACACACACACACACACACACACACACACACACACAACTGCATCCCGATACGCAGTGTAGTTTAGGATGGTTTGGTAGGGATGGTGGAGATTAGGTCAGGAATGTCTGTGTCAATCAGGATCAAACTCCACCCACAAGCCTCTGACCTCATCATCGTCTTGACAACTGAAAGCTGTCAGGGTACTGTGCTGAGACAACAGTTTCACTGAGGCATGAGTCCTGTGTGTGTGTGTGTGTGTGTGTGTGTGTGTGTGTGTGTGTGTGAGTGTGTGCGCGCGCGTGTGCATGTATGTCGTTTTCTAGGTTCTTTTCATCATCTTTATTTATTTTTTTAAATAAGTAATGATTTGGTTGGACACTTGTTCCTTTAATTGATTCTACCTCTAGTTTTTCCGTTTCAATATGCTGTCTTTTTTAAATCTGCTGTCATGAGTAGTGAAAGTTGAATGTGAAAGTGAGATTCAGTGAGAGCTCCATGTTCATCTAAAGTGGCTCCTAACAGTTACAGTAATAAAGCCTGCAATTATAGATACAGATGGTTTTATTAGATGTGTCATATTCAGAGTTTTCTTTGTTTTTTTGTTGATTTTTTTGTTGTTGTCCATTCATTTCATAAGACATGAAATCAAACATTCAGACCTCTGGCCTGAACAGTATAGAATCAGGGCATTTAGCATCAGTATTTTGAAACCTCCTCAAAATGTGTCACATACACACTGAATATTGATCCACTACTTTTTCTATCTTATCTCATGGCACAAGCTGCTTTGAAATAATTCAAATGTTCCACAGTGACCGAGCTGTTGTGGTCAGGTTAAATGGATGCCATTCTCTGTAATATCACCAGACTTGATAAATACAACACCACAGCAACCTTTAACTAATACCTGGTCTCTAAAATGTCTTTTATTTCTTTTTTTAAATTGTTTGTCTCAGCTATGTCTTTAGGGGCTTTTACCATCGTGCATCGCTCTTAACTTTTGCTTTTAAATACATGGTACAACCAAGCTAGATCACAATGTCCTCTCATCTTTGCTCTTAACAACCTGAGGCCACAGAGCAGTGTTTAAACCACCATCTGACCTATTTTAGCTGCATAATGTTTTGAAATATGAATAGCTAATGGTTGGCATGCTAATCTATGTTTGTCCTATGCCTCTTGGTGGCTGGGTCTCTGATTTAAATGTGCTAGCACGATATCAATTTTGTATTGTGTGGTAGGAAGCTGTTTTTTAGAGCGAGCCTGAAGCGGAGACACATAACTGGCACTGGTATTCTGTACTGCCCCCAGGCAAGACTCTGACTCAGTGTTGCCCCTCTTTTCTTTCTCCAAACAGTTATGCATCAGATGCCACAATGCTGTTGCTGTTAATGATCATGCCAATTTCTTACTGTGTCTGATGATGTGAGAATGATCCATCATCCATCGTGGGCGCATGGAGCTGTTTTTGATTGCAATCCTGAGACATGTTAAATCAGCTAAATTTTTTTATAATGCAGGGCTCTATGGGCCAAATTATGAGTAACTCACTCAACCTAGTTTCTAAAAGCATCACAGCCCTGAAGGCCTTTTTACAAATGCAGTTTTGTCTTGCTGCACTGACATTGCTCAGTGACCAACAGCGGGCTTGTTTGACCCTGCTTTGATGTATCTAACTATAGGTAGCCACTGTGGATAAATGCGTGCATTTCAATGAGAAGCAATGTGTGCTGAGTTTGCAATCCAAACGGGGTGTTTCCCTCAGCTGTGTCAGAGTCTGAGCTAAAGCTGCACACACAGATGGTTCATGGTAAAAGTAAACTTTACTACATTGAAATTTTTCTTATTTTTCTGAAAATGTTTTTCTGTCCCTAGTGGGGTGTGAATAAGATCTTCAACTCTACTGTTTACAGAATACTAGTGTCAGTCAATTAATACATTTAATTGAGTAAATACCATGAAATAACCAACCAACAGGGAGATTTGATTGATTTTTAAAATCATGTTCATTCACAAAAGCCAAATTATAAAATAATCACGCTGACACAAAATTCAATCCAATCCACTTTATTTGTATAGCACAATTTAAATAAGCACAAGGTTTCCAAAGTGCTGCACAGTAACTAGATTAAAAAAACTACAAACGTGCCATAAAACATGCTAACACCCACCACAATGTGTCGGGTGTTTTGTCTTGACCTCTGTCTCCACCGAACCCCTGAGACCGACTCACCGAACCCCTAGGGTTCGATTGAACCTAGGTTAAGAGCCACTGCTTGAGGCCTCCATCCTGGCAGTTCAAAACTAAGCATCCTTCTGCCAATATATTTGCTATCTCTCCTCTGGACATGTCCAACCATCTCAGTCTAGCCTCTTTGACTTTATCTACAAAACCTCTAACATTTGTTGTCCCTCTGATGTACTCATTCCTGATCCTATCCATCCTGGTCACTCCCAAAAAGAACCTCAGCATCTTCATCTCTGCTACCTCCAGCTCTGTCTCCTGTCTTTTCTTCAGTGACACTGTCTCTAGACCAAACAACATCGCTGGTCTCACCACAGTTTTGCACACTTTTCCTTTCATTTTAGCTGAAACTCTTCCATCACATATCACACCTGACATTTTTCTCCACCCGTTCCATCCTGCCTGTACACACTTTGTCACCTCTTTTCCACACTCTCCATTGCTCTGGACTGTTGACCCTAAGTACTTAAACCCTCCACCTTCTCAATCTCTTCACCTTGTACCTTCACTCTTCCACTTGGGTCCCTCTCATTCACACACGTACTCTGTCTTACTGCGGCTAACCTTCATTACTCTTGTTTCCAGCACAAACTCCACCTCTCTAGCTTCTCCTTCACCTGTTCTCTGCTCTCACTACAGATCACAATGTCATCTGCAAACATCATAGTCCATGGAGATTCCTGTCTAACCTCGTCTGTCATCCTGTCCATCACCATAGAAAACAAGAAGGGGCTCAGCTGATCCCTGATGCAGTGCTACCTCCACATTAAACTCCTCTGTCACACATACAGCACACCTCACCACTGTCTTACAGTTCTCATATATGTCCTGCACTGCTCTAACATACTTCTGTCACTCAAGACTTCCTCATACAATACCACAGTTCCTCTCTGGGCACCCTGTCATAAGCTTTCTCCAGATCTACAAAAACACAATGCAGCTCCCTCTGGCCTTCTCTGTACTTTTCTGTTAACATCCTCAAAGCAAATAATGCATGTGAAGTACTCTTTTTGGCATGAAACCATACTGCTGCTCACAAATGCTACTACTACTCGTTTTGCTGTTCTGTTAACACAACCATTCACCGTGCAGGTAACCATGATACTTTTGGTGTTAATCGCGTCTAGAATTGCATTGTTTCAACTACTCTTTCCCTAACTTCATCGTATGGCTCATCAGCTTTATTCCTCTGTAGTTACCACAACTCTGCACATCTCCCTTGTTCTTAAAAATGGGCTCCAGCACACTTCTCCTCCATTCCTCAGGATCTTCTCACTATCTAAGATCCTGGTGAACAACCCAGTCAGAACCCAGACACTTCCATACCTCCACAGGTATATCAGCAGGACCGAGTGTTTTTCCATTTTTAATTCTCATCAGTGCCCTCCTCACTTCATCCTGACTAATCTTTGCTACTTCCTGGTCCACAACCGCCACCTTTTCTAGTCTTTGTTCTCTCTCATCTTCCTTGTTCATCAACTATTCAAAGTACTTTTTTCATCTCCCCATCACACTATTGTCACCTGTCAATACAATTCCATCCCTATCTTTAATCACCCTAACCTGCTGCACGCCCCTCCAATCTATGTCTCTCTGTCTTCCTAACTTGTATAGATCAGTCTCTCCCTCCTTACCGTCCAACCTAGCATACAAGTCATTATAAGTCCCTTGTTTGGCCTTTACTACTTCTACTTTCACCTTACACTGCATCTCCCTGTACTCCTGTCGATTGTCCTCAGTCCGCTCCTCAGTCGTCTCCTAACCTCTTTCTCTGTATACACTCCCGTTCCCCCTCATTCCACAACAAAGTCTCCATATCTATTTTCTTTCCAGATGACATACCAAGTACTCTCCTACCTGTCTCCCTGATAACATTTGCTGTAGTTGTTCTGTCTGGAAGCACATCCTGACCAACCTGTCTTAACTCCTTCCTAAAAGCCATGCAACACTCTTCCTTTTTCAGTTTCCATCATTTTATCCTCTGCTCTGCCTTTGCCCTCTTCATCTTCTTCACCACCAGAGTCATCCTACACACCACCATCCTACACTCTCACCTGCCACTTCTTTGCAGTCACTGATCTCCTTCAGATTACACCATGTACATAAGATGTAGTCTACCTGTGTGCTCCTGCCTCCACAGGTCACCCAGTTTCTAAGTCTATATATGATGTTGTTGTTGTTGTTGTTGTTTTTTTTTTATCAGATCTATAATTTGCTCAGTAAAATGCCTTGGGAGTGTTTGTCACGCAGTGGTTATTCTCTAAAGTATTTGTCAGAGGATAGAGATGTGACAGTACATGCATGGCCCTAGCGGTGATTCTTATTCTGTCAGACTCTTATAAAGTATTAAACTGAAGTTAACTCGGCTACATTATGCATCAGCTTCTTGCATACATTCACATTACTTCAAAATCAACCCTTGAAGGTTGAATCTGAAGTAACTGGACTTCTAGTTAGGGTTACAAAACATTTCAACTCTCAACCATTTCCATCAGACTTCTTGGAGTTTCAGATATTTGTGTAAAACAAACCATTGAAAATATAAAAACTTGAAAGTCACTACCACATAGTTAGAAAGGTTCATACACGAAAGGTGAAATGTCTTTGGACGCTAAACAGAAATCCAGTTGTCTCTGAGTCAACTTTTGGGGATATTGTTTGGCTGCACCGACACTGTCTTCTCAGGTAAAAAGTAGTTATAATATGCAAGTTCATCTTTGATGAATGACTTTCAGCCCTGCAGGACTGTATTTGAAATGTTCTATAGGACTAAAGAAGAATCAGTAACTTTGCAGTGTCCATCCAACGCTGTGGGTTGTCTCCTCAGTTTCCGTGCTTCATGTGTTTAATACAGGCAATAAAAGTCTAGAATGGAACTACCAGATGAAACTTGGTAATGCTGGAGGATTTGATTTGTTTGAATTGAACAAAAATAAACACTCTGA
The DNA here is from genome assembly GCF_040054535.1 of Antennarius striatus. Classification (NCBI taxonomy): domain Eukaryota; kingdom Metazoa; phylum Chordata; class Actinopteri; order Lophiiformes; family Antennariidae; genus Antennarius; species Antennarius striatus. Next base: position 19,774,061 of record NC_090785.1, on the reverse strand, counting down.
GTTGTCTGCATTGGAGCAAGGGATAGTAATGATGATGGTTGATCTTCAGCTGTGTAAAAAGTTAATTTGAGTGCTAAGAGAAATTGATGATCGTTGGTTTGTCTGCACTGCGATGTGCTGATGACGTGTCTAGGGCTTTCCCAACCTCTTGCCCATGCCTTCTGGGATAGTTTCCTGCAACACTTGTGACCCACAGGCTGAAGACAAGATGATTACGGTATTGTTGTCTTCAAGACAGTGGATGGCTAGATGGTTTATCTGATTTTGGTTATTTGCAAAATATAATACTCTATTAATGACACAATTTAAAATGATTATTGAAGTAGTCCAAATTATATCCAAGGACATTTTACCTCATATTTGTTTGGAAAATTCATCACAAATGCTGCATTCATGTACTACTGATGAAAATGAAGGGATGTAGTGACACATGATAAGACAGAGACAATCCATGTCTCTTGGACCACGAACCCCTGGAGTTACTGCAGAATTCAAAAAAAGCTCAAACTAAAGAATATTCTCTAAAAATGTGTAAGTATGTAATCTTTTTTTTTTCAACAGCATATCAACAACAGAGGACCTCATCCATCTTAATATCCATAGCATATAATTAAGGTGACTGATATGCTTGGCTCTAGCTGTAATAGGTTCAAGTTTTTTTTAACATTTTTATATTCGACATGGAACATTCTTCCCGCACACACTAGCACTCACACACACACACACACACACACACACACACACACACACACACACACACACACACACACACACACACACACACACACACACACACACACACACACACACACGTGCAAGCACAAACACCCTCACTGACATACACGCTTTACTTATCAGCCCAGAGTGCAGAGGTCAGCGGATATGTGACAGCAAACCTACAGGGAGTCACAAGCGCTTTTTGCATCCATAGGGAAAGTATGGTAGAGAGGAGGAGTAGGACAGATGAGGCAAAAGTTTCATTACATGTACTATATGTAGAGATCAGAGCAAGATTGCTTCTCAGTATTACTCACATTTTATATCATGAGAATTATGTTTTTCAGCCTAATTGACATTTATAATCTTTATTTTAATTTTTTTTGTTTTTTAATCATCATCAACCCTGTTGTTTACAGTCCATTATCATTCTTTTATTAGAAAGAGACCAAATTTGATCACCAATGTTCTGTTCAGTTTCAGCGACAAATTTTCCATGGGTTCACGTTGGTGAGCTTGTTGGCAACCTTCAAAGTAAACAAAAAAAAAAAAAAAAACTCCACATAAATTACAATGAAATTATTTGTGTTCGAATGTTGATAATAGAAGTGTGATTATTTTGTTATTTATTTTGTTATTTTGATTCAAGGGTTTTTGTCTATGGGCCATAAAAATACAGATTATTCTTATTTTATTGTTATCACTCAGTTAAATACTTTGGGTTTCCTATGTTAGATTTCATAAACTTGACTTCTTGTAATTTCTGGTTGAAATGGCTTCATTTAAGCGGGTTCATTGCCAACCTCTATATATCTGTATCTCTATCTATCTATCTATCTATCTATCTATCTATCTATCTATCTATCTATCTATCTATCTATCTATCTATCTATCTATCTATCTATCTATCTATCTATCTATCTATCTATCTATCTATCTATCTATCTATCTATCTTTTTTGAAAATAATTAATTTTTTTATTATTTATTTTTTTCTGAACACAGATAAACAGATTACTGAGCAGATTTTGAAGGAGCTTAGCCTCCTTAGAAAGCCTTCTGGTACACACAGTCCAAGTTAGTCGACCAGTCTGGTCTGCTGTCTAGCTTCAGTCCCAGGTACATGTAATGTTCTACCACGACTTCCCTGTCTTCAAAGACCACTGTGTGTGGAGAGAGGGATGCCCACTGGAAGTCCAGCACCATCACCTTAGTCCTGGAGACATTTAGCTGGAGCTTATACCGATGGTATCCCTCTACAAAATCTGTCACCACTCTCTTGTACTCCGCCTTCCTCACATTTATTTATTTATTTATTCAGTTCATTTTTCTTCTTCCCAGACATGTTATTACAACATATTTCACTTTCATCAGTGTTGAAACATCATCAACAACATCCGAAAAAAAAAAAAAAAGGGTTAACGGGTAGAAGCCATTGGCTTTTAAGATTCCCGTCCCCTAAATTGTCAACAAAACATCTCTCTCATTAGAATATTTAACATTCCCTGATACATGGGTGACTGAAAGACAAGAGATAATGCTTTGAATGAAAGCGAAATATAAAGCAGAGGTTGTGTGTGTGTCCTGTCCTCCACTTGATGATATTAATCAAAAGCTGAATGCTGGCCTTGTCTGACTTGCTATTGTTGCTGATTATGTTTGTTGTTTCTTTATTTGAAGTGACTGTGATTGATCAGAAATACTTGGCTTTCGATTTATATAATAATGCAAGTTAATTGAGTTTTTAAAAGTTTATTAACTTTTGTTTATTAATTATTTTTGTAACTTCTATTAAAACTTTATTCACAGTTTTGACAGTCAGCTCAAAGTCTGTCTAGTTTAAATGAGATTTCAGTAAGAAAACATTAAAATTCAAGTGAAGCTGCTTAGAGAGGATCAAACACAAACTGCCTCACTTCACTTTCTTTTAGCAAGATTTGTGATGACATATGTTTAAATGAAGCCTTTGAATCTTCAGAAATGTAATAAGAAAAATGGAAATATCAGTGGATGACACAATGGAGCAGTGGGTAGCGCTGCGGCCGCCTCACAGCAAGAAGATTCTGGGTTTGAGTCATTTCTGTGCGGAGTTTGTATGTTCTCCTGGTGTCTGCGTGGATTCTCTCTGGGCTCTCCAGCTTTGTCCAAACCAACCTGCAAATACATTCAAATGATGAACTGATATATTTAAATTGAGCATAGGTGTGAGTTTGTGTGTGAGTGGTTGTTCATCATTTATGTGGCACCACATCTAAAGTGTACCCCTCCTCTTCGTAATAGTCAGCTGGGATATGCTCCAGAAACACCGGTGACCCACAGCGCGGAAGAAACAACTGTACACAAGATGATTGCAGTTGTCTTGTTTACAAGAAATCGATGGATGGATGGATGGATGGATGGATGGATGGATGGATGGATGGATGGGTAAAAATAACAGCACAGAGTCCAGGATTTTGGTCCCAAGTACTGCTGAATTTCATGTATTTGTGATCACAGAGTGTTTATTAGATTTTAACATGATCAGATCTTAAATAAATATTAGATGGGTTGATATAACCATGGCGTCAAGCTGAAGTTAGCACTTCAGTATTTCAGTATAAGTGTATTCAGTACACTTCACAAGTATTGCCCTGGCTATGTACAGGTCACTTAGCATAAATCTAAACTTTGTTATCTTCATGCAACGTGATTTTTCATGTTAATGTTGCCACACAAGGCTGTATGGGGAAGAGGTGTAGAATAGTATGAACAGCATGTGCTATGGCAACAAATTCTTCACACAAATTCTTCACACATCTTCAGCTCATCCAGGGCTGAACTGTCATGGCAGCCATGACAGTTTTTTGAGATGTGATGTACATTCACTGCAGCGAGCTCTGGGTCTATAGCCAGGGGTCTCCCAGTTGGTTGTGGCTGCTAAAGCTCTAGGGAGGGGCTCTTGATCAGATGCTGAACCACTTCAGCTGTCTCATTCCAATGCAAAGGAGAAGCAGCTCCAGTCTGAGCAACACCATGATATCTGTGTCTCACCCTAAATGAGGCTGAGACCCCCCCCCCATCAATGGGTGTCATTTTGACCACCTGTATTTTCGATCACATTCTTTCCCTCATTTAAGATCTCATGACCATAGGCAAGATCCACTACTGCATGTTCTGCTCTTTTTTCACTATGAAAGTCTGATTCAATGCACACATTACTGCAGATGCCTAATTTCCCAACACACCCATACATCATAAAAATATTTTAGAGATTGGACAATAGTGTTGAATAACTGTTGAAAATACCACTAAGATGACAAAGATGCAATACACACTTTTCTGAGCATACAGGTAACAGACATAGCATACATAGCTAACACTGACACACGCACACACACACACACACACACACACACACACACACACACACACACACACACACACACACACACACACACACACACACACACACACACACACACACACGTCTTTAAAATGCTTACAAACAGCAATAAAGGACATTGACCAGAGAGATTTGCATCAAAACATTCGAGCACATGCTCACACAGACTGAAACTGCTTTTAACCAGAGCAGGATCATTGACAAAAGCAGCTAGAGGGAAAGAGAGCGTCATGCCATCCTGACATCCCTATCTTGAATGAACCTCATAGCTCTTCTGCTTCTCTCTTTCTTTTCCTATTTGCCATTTAACCTCGTAGCTCCGTACAGGAGTTTTATCCCTGAGGACTTTATGGGTTCATAAACTGTCCCACTGCATCAAAACACACACACACACACACACACACACACACACACACACACACACACACACACACACACACACACACACACACACACACACACACACACACACACACACACACACACACACACACACACACACACACACACTCAGGCCCAGACTACAAATCTCCCTGTCTGTGTGGAGCTATCTATTCCTCTGTCCAGAGAGACTGAGGCTCTCTGTGATGAATGAGGGAGAAGTTAACTTTCAATAGGTGGAGTGAGAAAAGTCAGTGAAATTATGTTAGTACAACTTTCATCTTCAGAGACAGTTTCAGTTTGGGACAAAATATACAAGCCTACAGTTATTTTGGAAGCAGTGATGCAGAACAGTGAGCAGAAAACATATTTCATATTCTGTGTGACTGCTGAAATATTGACCTTTACTGCCAACTAAAATTTAAAACTGTGACCTTCAGATTTATGTCACTTCTTAGCAACCACAAAGGATAATGCCTTATGAGGTGTAATTTGTCAGGATTTAATGGAGGCCACACTGATTCTACAGTGATTTAGCAAGAGGCAGTATTTCCAGTTCATTCAGCTCAATGGTCAACCCAAGCTCAATGCCAGGATGCCAATGGTATGCTAGCAACATTCAAAGTCAATAGTCTTGCTTTGTCACTGTACAAAACACACATGACCTATTTGTACAGCCAGCACACTGCAACCTGATGTCATGATTTGAATATTCAAAGAAACGTGAGATCAATAGATTGTTATTAGCATGTTCAGAGGATTGGTGTAGGCTTCACAGCTTGTGTGTTACAGTCACCACCCTGTGGTGAGGTTGGGGCTACACCATCCAGAACCTTTTCAGCATGGAACCTACTTATAAGATGACCAAGTCCAAGTGATATACTTACTACAGAAAAACTAAAAGCATATATTTATTTACGAAGATATTGAGAATTTTTTATATGTACAACGTATCTTGATGTACTTTCCTTAACCTAATGAGTCCATATAACAAAACACAACTAACTATGCACATGTTTTTGTCATGTCCTGAGTTTACTGTCAATTGAAAATATAAACAGGCCCTGTGGTGATATGAGCTCTTTCTGGAGTCATGACAGCATTTTGGTGTTTTCACATCAGGAACTTACAAATCAATTGTATTTATCAGTGTTCTCTCATATTTTGACAGGGACGCACAATCATCAGATGATTTGCATTCCTGGGTTGCAAGCCTTAAATACTTTCAAAAAAAATTATGCTACCCTTTTCTACGATAAAATATTGGTGAAAAATTGCACCTCAATTCAACAAAAATATTCACAATTTTTCTATATTTCATCTTAAATTTCAAACCTGGAAATCGCCCTTATGTTTTGATCTCGCACGAGAAACTCTGCCTTATTAAAATCCACTAAATGGCAACACAACGTCTGCTCGTTTTACACGCTGCAGTGAGAGCAAGGAGTTAGTTAGGATCCTGTTGGGTTTCTCTGTCTGTTAAAGCGCTTTGAAATGTCTGCTAATGTGATTAAGCGCTATACAGATATAAGTTGTTTGATCACCATGACTCTGAAAAAGATGCAAAATTTGGAGAAAAAGCATGTGACAATGAATGCTGTCTTTAATAAAAACAATCAGATGAAGAAAAAGAGACAGATATTACTGACATACTGTATATTACAGTACTGAAATGTTTGTGGAGAAAGTTCTGTCAGCTTGATGCAGTGTCCACCGGAGAATATATGAATTTAAGGCAAAGAAAACTATTGAGTGAAAAGCAAAAAAAAACAACTGTATTACTCCTTTCTTTATTTCTAAATTAAGAAAGATGGCTGTAATGGTAGTTTTTGTTTTTTTAATGACTACCAGGCTTTAACATTTTAATAAAACTAATAAATAATTTTACTCTTTTTTAAATTTACTTAAATATTTATTATATTGTTATTAATAAAGTCAGTAAAATTAAAAGTTTAGTTTTTATATTTTGCTATTAGCAAATCTCAATCTTCCTGAATACTTCTATCTTATATTCATTTATTACTTTTGGTATGCATAAACATCATGTTGGGATGCACAAATTTTGCTTGAAGCGCATCCCGGCGATACTCTACTTTCTAGAGGTAAACTGAACTCTGATTTATGTGATAAGACATGTACAGCTTTCAGAGGTGATATGGTTAGGTTTGATACTAAAATACTCAATTAATAACAATTAAAGATTATAGTTGCAGCTTGTTCTCCAAAGGAATCATATACTTTAACCATTGACAGTGCTGTTCTGAACCAGGCACAAGTCAATTATGGAGTGTTACTGTAATTGATTACAATTAATTATGATAAATACTAGTCCAAAACATGAGTGCTGTTTGTATGTTTACTAAAACTTCAATTAATGTTGTGTGTGTTCCAAATGGAACCAAAGTTGACAGTATACTTTAATATATACTCTTTGCCCCTATTAACTGATTCTACAGTGTGTAGTCCAAAACCTGTAGTATGCACTTCTTCAGCTCTGAAGAACTAGAGAAGCCTGTTGGATTAGAGGTGAAATGCATTCAACCAACCTAAAGCAAGGCCAGTTAATACTGTAGAAAATAACACAAAAAAAGAACAGCCAGCTGTATTAAGAAAGGACTTGGAGTATTACACCAGAACTTTTTGACCCAGTCAAAGTATTTGTGTGTGTTCGTCTGCTTCTCAGTACGTCAGTACTTTGTGTGATCCATGAAACGACTTCAAACCAAGACAGCCTGAGGCCAGAGGCTCGCTCTCTCTCTCTCTCTCTCTCTCTCTCTCTCTCTCTCTCTCTCTCTCTCTCTCTCTCTCTCTCTCTCTCTCTCTCTCTCTCTCTCTCTCTCTCTCTCTCTCTCTCTCTCTCTCTCTCACACACACACACACACACACACACACACACACACACACACACACACACACACACACACACACACACAAACTCACACATCATTTGTCCATCCAGTTGCTTGTAGCATCAACCCACCAATTCTCCACCACACCCTGGAAGGTATTTCCAGGAGAATGACACTAGACAAAAGTGTCTTGCTGAGCTCATTTATTTTTAGCAATGCACACACAGGCACACACACACACACACACACACACACACACACACACGGTCAATTATGGTGTCGTAATGAGCCTTGTGGGAAGACTTCCAGATACTGTAGCTTGACATGATTTTACAGTATAACAAACCATGAAGATGTAGCATACATAATTCATGGTCCTGTCCTAAATGTTAAAAGACAGTTAAAAACACATTTTAATTCATATGACCATAAAACTATCTTGAAAATAAGTGATCAACACAGACACACAAATTAGAGCATTTGGATTGGAATAGAAAATTTTTTGAAGTAAACACAGAAAGCCTATATTGCAATTGAATACCAAAGTCCGTCAGCATAGAGCAGCAATGTTCCTCATCGTCAGAACATTCAGATGGGATGATGCTATGAAGCCTTGCCAATGTTTTATTCATTAAAGGTGTTTTTAGCTGTCAAGGAAAAGGACACACACACAAGTATGGGCTGCTTTAACTCCGAAATCTGTACAAAGTTTAAGTCCACTGCATCTTCCAGAGTCAGGACGGATTATTTCCACCTATAAAAGCAACACTTTAAGACAACCTGTCTCATAAAAACTTACTGGCATAATTTGAGAAATCTGAAGAAGACTGGAGGAAAATGGTTATTTAACATCATGTTTACATCTCATCCTCTATTATTTGCTTTACCATCTGCTTAAGACTTGTTAGCCTTATAACGATGCCATTCTGTGTATTTATGTGGAAATGCATTATAAAAAAAATCACATGTAAACTGATTAGATTGTGCTAAAGTTTATGAAAGGTTTTATGATGGAAACTAAATGCACATTAGCACTTAAACATCTCACTTTACTGATGTTACAGAGGACTTCAACATTAAAGTTCTTCTCATGCAGGGTAAATACATTGATCTGAGTATCAACACAGAGCAGGACTCAAACCATAAACCACCAGGCTGTGTGGTACCAGCGCTTCCCACTGCACCACCGTGCTGCCCATATGTATCTATCTATGTATGTATGTATCTATGTATGTTTTTCCGTATTTATTTATTTATTTATTTATTTATCATTTTACTAGCATGATTAATACACATATCTAACCCTTTCCTTTTTGGAAAGGGTTTTGCAAACTAGGAGAACATCCTGCACTTTGTATGCCAGAATGGTGAATTAATAAGTACATAATCAGGTTGGAAGACTTCAAATGCACTTTACATCACTTGATTTAGCTATCAGTGATTAAGCAATCAAATCTGTTGCTGTGCCTCACCCTACATCCACCTGCAACCCAGACGACGCTGGATGTTAGTGCCGTCAGGTTGCATTATGTACAGAGGGTTTATAGCTGATGTTTTATTCACGATAGTTGTATCTGGCTGCCAGGAAATAACAGTCAGAGAGAGAGGCATGCACATCTATGTGCAGACACTTTAAACCCACACAGGTAGACAAGATGTTCTTATCCTTATCAAATTATTAGCACCCACACAGACAGGAAACAAGCTGCTCTTTCACTTTAAAATGAATTAAAATTCAAGCAGAGAGTGGACCCCTTCCAAATGGAATGAGTCAAAAAGAATCCATTTGATAGACTGTTATCCATAGAAACTCCCTGCAAGGTGGAAATAATGTCACAGTAAAGTGTAAAATAAGGTGTTTACTAAATCCTGACAAACTTATGTTTACATATTTAGGGGTTTATTTGACCCTCTTCCTTTACCAAATAATTTAACCAAACTGACAAAAAAACCCCCAACCAAACAACAACAACAACAACAAAACAAACATTTGACCCTCTAGAGCAGGGATCACAAACCTTTTTAAGGCTGAGGGATACTTCATGAACACTGAGTAGTATATAGGGCTACACACGACCTGTTCGCTACAAACCTCCTAAATAACAACACTGCATGGAGGAAGGTAAACATGCTGTGTGTCCAGGAGACCAGGTGGAAAGGTAGCAAGGCTAGAAGTTAAGGAGCAGGGTTCAAGTTGTCCTATCATGGTGTAGATAGGAAGATAAATGGAGTAGGAGTTATCTTGAAGGAGGAGTTTGTTAGGAATGTCCTGGAGTTGAAAAGAGTGTCAGATAGAGTGATGAGCTAGAAATGTTCAATGTTGTTAGTGGTAATGCCCCACTGGTAGGATGTGAGCTGGGGGGGGGGGGGGTGGAGAAGAAAGAGAGAGTTGTCTTTGGTGCAGATTCCAATGAATATGTTGGTGCAGGGAACAGAGGTGATTAGGAGGTGATGGGCGGGTTTGGTATCCAGGAGAGGAATGCAGAAGGACAGACGGTGGTTGACTTTGCAAAAAGGATGGACATGGCTATAGTGAATACTTTCTTCCAGAAGAGACAGGAACATAGGGTGACCTGTAAGAGTGGAGGCAGGAGCACACAGGTAGACTACATCTTGTGTAGACGGTGTAATCTTAAGGAGATCAGTGACTGCAAAGTAGTGGTAGGCAAGAGTCAAGCCAAACAGCATGGGATGGTGGTGTGTAGGGTGACTCTAGTGGTGAGGAAGATAAAGAGAACAAAGACAGAGCAGATGATGAACTGGGAAGCTGAAAAAGTAAGAGTTTTGCATGACGTTTAGAATGGAGTTAAGACAGGCTCTGGGTGATCAGGAGGCACTTCCAGATGACTGGACAACTACAGCAAATATGATCAGGGAGACAGTAGGAGAGTACTCGGTGTGTCATCTGGAAGGAAAGTAGATAAGGAGACTTGGTGGTGGAATGAGGAGGTACAGGAGTGTATACAGAAAAAGAGGTTAGCTAAAAAGAAGTGGGACACTGAGAGGACTGAGGAGAGTAGACAGGAGTAAGGTAGTGTAAGGTGAATGTAGAGGTAGCAAAGAAGGGGCTTATGATAATCTGTATGCTAGGTTAGACAGTAAGGATAGAAAGACTGGTCTATACAGGTTGGCAAGGCAGAGATACAGAGTTAGGAAGAATGTGCAGCGGGTTATGGTGATTGAGGATAGGGATAGAAGTCTATTGACAAGGGCCAGTAATGTGATGGGAAGATGGAAAGAGTACTTTGAAGAGTTGATGAACAAGGAAAATGAGAGAGAACAAAGACTAGAAAGGGTGGTTGCTGTGGATCAGGAGGTAGCAAAGATTAGTCAGGATGAAGTGAGGATGGCATTGATGAGAATGAAGAGTGGAAAGGCAGTCATTCCTGATGATATACCTGTGGAGGTATGGAAGTGTCTAGGAGAGGTGGCAGTAGAGTTTCTTACTGGGTTGTTCAACAGGATCTTAGATAGTGAGAAGACGCCTGGGGAACGGAGGAGAAGTGTGCTGGTGCCCATTTTTAAGAACAAGGGAGATGTGCAGAGTTGTGGCAACTACAGAGGAATAAAGCTGATGAGCCATACAATGAAGTTATGGGGAAAAAGTTATGGGAAAAGAGTAGTGGAAGCTAGACTAAGGGCAGAAGTAAGCATCTGTGAGCAGCAGCATGGTTTCATGCCAAAAAGAGTACTACAGATGCATTATTTGCTTTGAGGATGTTAACAGAAAAGTACAAAGAAGGCCAGAGGGAGCTGCATTGTGTTTTTGTAGATCTGGAGAAAACTTATGACAGCGAGCCCAGAGAGGAACTGTGGTATTGTATGAGAAAATATGTAGTGGCAGAGACGTATGTTAGAGCGGTGCAGGACATGTATGAGGACTGTAAGACAGTGGTGAGGTGTGCTGTAGGTGTGCAGAGGAGTTCAAGGTGGAGGTAGGACTGAATCAGGGATCAGCTCTGAGCCCTGTCTTGTTCGCTATGGTGATGAACAGGCTGACAGACGAGGTTAGACAAGAATGTCCATGGACTATGATGTTTGCAGATGACATTGTGATCTGTAGTGAGGGCAGGCAACAGGTGGAAGAGAAGCTAGAAAGGTGGAGGTTTGTCCTGGAAAGGAGAGGAACGAAGGTGAGCTGCAATAAGAAGAGTACATCTGTGTGAATGAGAGGGACCCAAGTGAAAGAGTGAGGTTACAGGGAGAAGAGATGAGGAAGGTGAATGATTTTAAGTAGTTAGGGTCAACTATCCAGAGCAATGAAGAGTGTGGAAAAGAGGTGAAGAAGCGTGTACAGGCAGGATGGAACAGGTGGAGAAAAGTGTCAGGTGTGATGTGTGATAGAAGAGTTTCAGCTAAAATGAAAGGAAAAGTGTACAAAACTGTGGTGAGACCAGCGATGTTGTTTGGCCTAAAGACAGTGTCACTGAGGAAAAGACAGGAGGCAGAGCTGGAGGTAGCAGAGATGAAGATGCTGAGGTTCTCTCTGGGAGTGACCAGGGTGGATAGGATCAGGAATGACATTTGAGGGAAAGCACAGAGGTTTTGGAGATAAAGTCAGAGACGCCAGACTGAGATGGTTTGGACATGTCCGGGGGAGAGATAGTGAATATATTGGTAGAAGGATGCTGAGTTTTGAACTGCCAGGCAGGATGCCTAGAGGAAGACCAAAGAGGAGGTTTATGGATGTAGTGAAAGAGGATATGAAGGTAGTTGGTGTGAGAGAAGAGGATGCAGAGGGATTGGTTAGATGGAGGCAACTGATTCACTGTGTTTACACTTTGAAATGTCTGCTGATGTGATTAAGCGCTTCGAAATAGAGGTTGATTGATTGGCACAGTGGCACAGTGGGTAGCGCTGTTGTTGCACAGCAATGCTGAGTTTGTATGTTTCTCCCCGTGTCTGCGTTGGTTCTCTACAGGTTCTCTGGCTTCCTCCCACCTCCAAAACATGTGCTTCAGGTTAATTGGCCTGCTTCAAAATTAACAGTAGGTGTGAGTGTGTGTGTTTGTGTGTGCATGTGTGTGTGTGTGTGTCTCTGCGATGCAAAGGCGCCACCCCTGGAGTTTCCTCCGCCTCACGCCCTAAGCCAGCTGGGATAGGCTCCAGCTCCCCACAACCCGCGACAGCAGAGAAGTGGTAGACAATGAATGAATGATTGATTAATTGATTATCACCATGCCTCCGAAAAAGATGCAAAAGTTGGAGAAAAAGTGACAATGAGTGTTTTCTTGCATAAGAAAACAATCAAATTTAATGAGGAAAAAGAGACAGATATTACAGAAATGTGTGTGTTGAAGGTTCTGTCCGCTTGGTGCAGTGTCCACAGTATATGAATTAAAGGCAAAGTAAACTATTGAGTGAAAAGCAAAAGTGAAAAGAAAAAACTGTATTACATCTTTCTTTTTTCATAAAACATTTTTAAATGACTACAAGGCTTTAACATTTTGAAAAATCTAATTTATATTCTTTTTCCGTTTTTTTCTTTTTACTTAAACAGTTATGTTATTAATAAGAAACATTAAAACTAGCATTTTGTTTAGTTTTTATATTGTACTATTGGCATAACTCAATCCTTGAGTATGCTTCTACTTTATACTCTGTTATTACTTTCGGGAGGCATAAACGTCATGTTAGGACGCACACATTTTTCTTGAAGCGCATCCCAGGGATGCACTACTTTCTTGAGGTAAAATTAATTCTGCTCTTATACCCTGTTCATGGTCCATAGTGCTACATATTGATTATTACAGATAGACCCGCTGTGTTCATGTTACAGTAAATGAAATAGATTTATTTTTTAAAATATCCCCTATGTGAGATGAATCTTAGACAATCATATCTTATAGCCAGAAACCTCAGTCTACGGAAAAACAATTCTCCGCTGATTCATTTGCAACATTTGTCTTTGATGGTTAGTTATTTTTAATCCCAGACTGAGACTACTGGTAAATTTACTGCCCTGCTCCCCTCATGCAGTCAAAAGCTTACTCTCCTTTCTTTGTATCAGTGTCAGAAGGTCCAACAGCATTTCCTTTTGAATCATCCTCCACCTGCCACTAATTTACACTCCTCTGTATACTAATGTATGAATGATGTGTCGCTCTAATGCATACTGTGATATTTTATAATGAATTCAGTCACATAAATTAAATGGTATCTGATGATTACGTCACACTGTATGTAGCTACTGTTATCCATGGGCCTTCAATTGACTAAGATATTAACACAACTTTGGCCAGTTACTGGCAGGGGGTGGCACGAGGGTCCACTGGGTACCGCTGTCACATCACAGTAACGAGATTCTGGGTTTGATTCCATTTTGTGCATTTTGTCCATTTTTCCATTTGTATGTTCTCCCCATGTCTGCATAGGTTCTCTCTGGGCTCTCTGGCTTTCTTCCCACCCCCAAAAACATGCATAGAATTGAAAATTCTCTGTAGGTATGAATCTGTATGCGTGACAATGCATCCATAGCCAAATGGGATAAGCTTTGGGGTAAACCATGACCCACAAGGCAGGAAAATGGATGGATGGATGGATGGATGGATAGATGGATGGATGGATGTTCTCACAGTATCCTGTTCAAAGCATCACAATGCACCTGCAAACACACATCGAACTTAGACTATTTCTGGATGTCTGTAGCAAAGCCACGCTTATCGAAATTCATTTGTGTTACTCTTATCTTCAGGCTAGTAGATGATTTAGAAAAGTGTGTCTTTGTGTGGCTCTGGCTCTGATGCTCCTGGATATGCTGGCTAGTACCACCTGATGCACAAATGTAAAACCATGGCCTGTGGACTCCAGATTAGTGTTTGCATGTTTCAAACGAAAAAGAAAAAAAAAAAAAAGCATTGCTCCAAGCCAAACAAGGAGATAAAAGTGTGTTTTTTATCTAAATATGTGAAGATAGAATATGCATGTAAATAGACTCCAGTTTTTGGTACACAAGGAGACCAATCCAGAGCCAATTCATGGTGTAGTACTCACATTTATCAGCCTGATTATTTCTCCTTTTGTTGAAATATTCATGGATGTTCTCTATAAACCCTGTAACCTTCATGGTGTGTTTGAATCATGGGAGATTTAGTCCACGGCTGTGCTTGGACAGGCATACTCATGTCTAGGTCAAAGTCAAGCCTGTGAAACAGCGTGAACATGTGCTAAATAAATAATAATAAATAAGTATGATTGTAGGAATGTACTGTGTGTACGAATGAGTTATATTTTTAGATGACTGTGCAGACCTCTGCCTCTGTGATAACCACTGCAAATCTCTAATTATATTTAGCTGTTTTTGCTGTTTTAACTGTTAATGAGTCCTAGCTTTCCCCTCTGATTGCTCCATTTTCACATCTCTCTTTGAATTAGCTTGTGTCCAACTCAGATGTATTTGTATTTAGATAATCGGGTCATTTAACTGTTTTAATTTCAAACCTCAAAATCAATTTACTCGCTTCTCTCTCTTCCTCTCTTTTATCCATCCCCCCTTCCCTCCCTCTGGATTTTCATTTCCTCCGTCTGATTTATATAATCGACTCATTTAGTGGGCCTAATTCTCACAAAATGTGGAGACTCCTTCTTCTCTTTCTGTATTTCTCAGGATGTTTCCTCTGTCTCTTTTCTGTGACTCATAGCTAGGTGTCTGTCGTCTTTCAACTCTCATTATGACTTTGTCTTTTTTCGGCGCCCAAACAATCTTGGCGCATCTGCCAGACGGAATCACATGGACAATATGGCGTAAGGCATCTGCTATGTTATGACAAGAAATAACTATACATTGACTTCCCAGTTAACATAATTTTAGAGTGTCATAACAATTTTTATGTTTTTGAGCAGGGAGTCCAAACAGCAGGAATGACACAGAAAACGGCAACACATTCTGAGTGAAACGCCGAGCAGCAAGGCATTTTGTTGTGGTTACGCCTTTTGTTCACACAACGCAAACATCGGGGATGAAAACGCTGGGCAAAGTGACGTTTTTTGAAAGCGCGGGGTCTGCGTTGTCGTGTGGACGCTGTAACCAAAACGTTTTCTATCCAGTGTGCATCTCCTTGCCATGAAAACCGCTGTGACATCAGTGTGTCACTCCTGTCTACATTTACATACAGAATGGACAGAGTTAAAACCGGCTATTTTCTGAATATAACAGCTCCACGTCGAAGACACTTTAATAAACATGCGTCACAGTTGGATATTTGTTCATCTGTTTCTTTCCTTATGAGTCATAAAATTGATATATTTATTTATGGAGGTTGTCCTCCTGCAGGACAACCTCCATTCTCTGAGCTGTTCTGCCTATAAACGTGTTGATCAACACACCATTGCGGCTACGTGTGCACATGGCCTGATTCAGGTAGTGTCTCGGCTTGTGCCGTGAGTTTTGACAGCGATATAAGGCGGGTGTTGTCTAAAGCAGGGGAAATATTGTGAATAAACAATCACCTAAGACCTGCCACAGTTTTCAAAAATGCTGTTTGTAAATAAAGCCAATGATATGACCCAAGTATAATCACTGGCCATACCTCAACTTTACAAAAGCACAATCATTGTCCATACTCCAACCATTCATTTTATATGTTTACTGTATTTTCATTTTTGTAACACATAGTGCCCGCCCCTCCCTACAGAAACAATGCAGGGACCCTCTGCCCCACTCTCGCACACACGTAGATATGGACTGGTTTTGTCTGTCATCCCTTCACTGTAGCTCATGTTGCTTTCCTTAGGTTTTCATCAGCTTGTCTCTATGTCGATCTATTGAAGGTGGTGAACTTGTTTCTTGTTTTGTTTTGCTGCGCGTACGCGTTGCATTTGACCAAACAGAGCTGAGAACTGCTCGTGTTGCATGGAGTCGACTCCAGTTGTTGTTTTTACTTGCTTGCTCTTAGTTTGACACTTTCTCACTTCATTTCAAATTAATACTTCATATACTGTTTAGATATTTTAACTGTTACATAGCGTGTGCGCACACACAAACACACACGCACACACACGTGCTCTCTCTATCTCTCTGTTACCCTCTCACATAGTCACACACACATGCGCAAACAGACACGCACACAAACACATGCACACATGCCTTAATAACTGCATTTTACATAGTTCACACATGAACAGAGGGTTAACCAATGAGTGCACGGCAGGGGCCGTAACATCTTGTATTTACAAATGTACTGTATATGGAAGACGGCCTGACATGCTGTCTTTGTATGTTTTATTTCAGTTTCACAGACCTCAGTAAATGACCTGTCTATCACTTTTGATATTGTGTACTTTTTGTGAGTGCCAGCGTGATAATCTGGTCATAAAAACTTCAATGCAATACTTCCAGTAGCTCCAGACATGGATTAATTATCCACTAAACCTTGGGAATTCAGAATATAATAAATAATATTGGTTGTCAGAAAGATGTTACCTTCAAATCTCTTTTGGAATCATCCAGGTTGAAGTGCTCATGGCAGATTCTCGGATCTTTGGTCATTTTGACCCTGTTTATCCGTGCCTTCTATTTCTTTCCAAGCTTTCCAGACAGTATTCTGAAGATACGTTCTTTTTGTGTTTAAGTACTGTCGTGTTGGAACAACCATTCAACTTACAGTTAACCACGACTTTATCTCATTTATCGCTTCAGTGATCGTATTGTGTTGTAATGGCTGCCCTGACTGATGAAGCCGCGAGTGTTGTCGATGACATATGACCCCACATGACCTTTGGATACAGATGCTGCTGCAGCGCAGATTTCAAGGTTTCTCGACCATATGAATGATGCCAGGTTTAATTTTTGTTGTTTTTTTTCATTTTTTTCAAAATGATAAACAAAATATATATCACTTAAAAATGAGTTTACTGTCCCCTAACCCTTAGACCCCTGACCTATTTTGTCCATTTTTTGGTACATTTGATATTTGTCTCCATATACCACATTAAAAATTATATAACATACCCATGCTTGGTATGTTTATCTTCAGCACAACTTCAGCGATATGAAGAGATATTATTATGTTATTATCTCCCTATAACTTACTATATTGACATATTTGGGCAAAATAGAAACACACAGTCAAATTCGAAAATGGAACAAATTGTATTTTATTGCAGATAAAAACCAAAAAATGCTCATCACTTTGATTTTGAACTCAAAGAAGTTTGCCATAGGATTCTAACATAAGTATATACAGTTTCTGTCACTGATGCCACTCTTCAAAGGAGTTTTTCAAAATAAGACACAGTGCCACTTAAAAGGAATGAATTGTGAGACATGTTTGCATCACGTGACAAAATGCATGAATCGCGAGACATTTTCCAATCACGTGAATACATGCATCACCGCTTGTAAGACGGCGACTATATGGACAGAAATACTGCGCCTGCCATCTGATTATAAGAAGCCATTTGAACCGCTTGCCTTAGATCAAATGTAAACAATCATATTTCCGTTTTTCCAGGGTCAATCGGCTGCAAATAAAAACCAGAAGACAGTTTCACATATATACTGTTGTTTAAACATGTGCACAGCAATCCACGTGGCAGACTTTATTTGTTACGAATGGTTTGAAAACATCATGTGATCTGATCACGGGGGAGCGATTATAGGGCTATAAGGGTTAAAGCACTAAAGTCTGAGACTCATGGAATACAGCACACTTCCGGATGCTGTCAGCCAATAGAATGAGCGTACAGTATCACGTGACTGCCTACCAAAAATCCAGGATGAGGTGAAGTTGCTAACTTTGATGTGCAAGGGCGCACTGTATATATACTCAAGTCTTTGTGATGGACATATAATACATATTACAATCAGGCTACCCAATTAACATGCAGAATCAATCAATCATCAATCAAGTTTTATTTATATAGCGCTTAAAGCAGGGCCCCAGCCGATAGATAGATGAGGGGTGATACTGATGGGCTTGGAGGAGCAAATCCACAGCGGATGGTCCGCAGTGGATGGGCGGATGAGGGCTAGAACAGTATGGTGACACGGAGGAAGAAAGGTAGCAGGACCCCAGCCGATGGTTAGGTGAGGGGCGATGCTGGTGGGATGGAAGGAGCATGTCCACAGCGGATGGGTGGATGAGGGGTGGAACTGTATGATGGCATGGAGGAAGAAAGGCAGCAGGATCCCAGCCAATGGTTGGGTGAGGGGCGATGCTGGTGGGCTTGGAGGAGCAGGTCCACAGCGGATGGGCGGATGAGGGGTGAGCCTGACAAAACCTGTAAGGACATAGAGCACAGAGCCTCCGGGGAAGAAGTTGAGTTAGTAGGGTGTGATTGGAGATTAGGAGACTGACTTTGGAGAGGAAGAGGAGTAACAGAGATGGTCAGAGGGAAGAAGGAGGAGAGAGGAGCTCAGTGAGTCTGGATGTTGAGTCTCCAGCAGTGTAGATCTATAAGGAAAAAAAAAACCCTAGCATCCTAAGTTGCCTTAATTGTGAAATTTCTGAAAAAGAAATGTTTTAAGTCTAGTCTTAAATAATGAGAGGGTGTCTGCCTCCCGAACTGAGGGAGGTGGTTCCACAACAGAGGGGCTTGATAGTTAACGGCTCTAGCCCCCATCCTACTTTTGTGTATTCTAGGAACCACCAGTAGGCCAGTATGTTGAGAGCAAAATGCTCTAGATGGATTATATGGAACTAAAAGTTCCTTCAGATAGGTCGGTGCTTTGCCATGTAAGTGAGGAGAAGTATTTTAAAATCTATCCTGGCTTTCAAAGGAAGCCAGTGCAGAGAAGCCAACAAAGGAGAAATATGGTCTCGGGTACTGGTCCTGGTCAGAACACGGGCAGCAGCATTCTAGATTAGTTGAAATGTCTTCAGTGACTTTTTGGAGCAGCCTGAAGAAAGTGAGTTACAGTAATCTAGTCTGGAAGTGATGAAAGCATGGATCATTCCATTTTAAAATATGCCTGATTTTAGCAATGTTTCAGAGATGGAAAAAGGCCGTTCTAGAAACCTGTTTTATGTGTGTTAAATGACAGATCCTGATCAAAGATGACACCTAGGTTCCTCACAGTGGTTTTGGCCTCAAAAGTGATGCCATCCAAAGCTATTACGTCACTAGGCACTACATCCCTAATGTTTTTTGGGCTGAGCACAATGACCTCAGTTCTACCAGAATTTAGATGCAAAAAGTTATTGGTCATCCAATCTTTAATATCTTTGATACACACCTGTAATTTGCACAATTGATTGACTTCATCAGGTTTAATCAAGAGATACAATTGTGTGTAATCGGTATAACAATGGAAGTTGATGGAGTGTTTCCCTATCAAATTACCTAGAGGAAGAATATATAAGATAAACAATATTGGATCAAGTACTGAATCTTGAGGAAGTCCATAGCTAACTGTAGTGGACTGGAATGAGTCGTTTTTAAGGTTAACAAACTGGGAAGGGTGATTTAAATAGGACTTAAACCACATCAATGCTGATCCCTGAATACCAATTGTTTTGTCCAGTCGTGCCAAAAGAATATTGTGGTCAGCTGTGTCAAAAGCCGCACTAAGGTCCAAGACAACCATTATTGAAACAAGTCCTCTGTCTGAAGTGGTTAGAGGGTCTTTGCTAACCTTCACAAGTGCCGTTTCCGTACTATGATGTTCCCTAAAACCTGACTGAAAATCCTCAAATAAACTGTTGGATTTAAGGAAGTCACATAACTGATTAGAAACTATTTTTTCCAAGATCTTAGATAAAAATGGGAAATTTGATATTGGTCGATAATTATTTAGAACAGCAGGGTCCAGGTTAGGTTTTTTGAGAAGTGGCTTGATTACAGATACTTTGAAGGACCGTGGTACATATCCGGTTGATAGGCTGCTCTAGCGGAACAAAGTGCCTTGCTGTATTTATATAAACTATCTTGCCACGCAGGGCAGTGTTCTCCTAGTTGAGTAGAACACCATTTCCTTACCTTTCGGGAAGGCTGCTTTAATCCGTGGGCATGAGAATTAAACCGGGAAGCTCGCATCCTGCGTTTTATAGTCTTATTTTTTTAGTGGAGCAATTAAATCTAAAGTTTTTCGCAGAGAGTCTGTAGTAATGTAAACAAACTCATCAATTTGAGATGGACTAACATTAACTGTGTTCGGAAAATGTGTAACTACAATAACTGTGTAGTTCAACTGTGGGATTAAATTAAGCATACTTGGGATTTCTTTCCTGAATTTAGCAATAGCATGAACTGATACATTTATAGTATAATATTTTCTTTTTTTTTTTCAGGAAGGGAATTACACAATAGCCGAAAGTCAGAAGTTATCAGGCAATAGTCAGAAACAATTGGATTTTGTGGAAAGATGTGTAACTCTTCAATTTCAATCCCATAAATCAGGACTAAGCCCAGACTATGCTTAAACTGGTGAGTAGATTCCTGTACACACTGACTAAAGCCTATGGAGTCTAGTAACGACATGAATGCGTTACTGAGGTTATCATTACTGTCGTCCATGTGAATATCGAAATCACCACCTATAATGACCTTATCAGTTTAAGGAATTAAACTAGTTAAGAAGTCGGCAAATTCAGATAAAAAGGCTGAAGTAGTTTCTGGACTGGGTTTGATAAATTCAGGCTAAGACTTTCAAATAAATTAAAGATCATTTTTGGTTTAGGGCTCAACTGTAGGGAGGAATTAAAAATAGACGCAACTCCTCCACCTACACCTGAGACTCAAGGGATCTGATAATTTAGGTGACTAGGAGGAGTGGCTTCATTTGGGGAAAAATACTCATCCTCACTTTGCCAGGTTTCCATTAAACAGAATAAATCTATATGATAATCTGATATAATATCATTGATTAAAACAGCTTTTGAAAACAGAGATCTAATATTCAGGAGACCATTTTATTTTATTGTTTTGTACTCTGGAGCTGTTGGAGTCTTGGTTTTCTTTTTTTTTTTATTTGGAAGTCCAGTTGCTTTCCTCTGGACTTGAAATTAATAAATTTTACATGAATTAACTTTAAATGGTCGAGGGACAGACACAGTCTAAATTGTATGTACATTAGGTGACAGTATGGTCGGTGACAGTACAGTAGGTGAAAATGTAGTAGGTAACATTACATTGGGTGGGTGACCGTTCTAGGAGCACGGAAACCTGTTTAAGACTACGACTCTGTATCCCGGTCTCAACTCTGGGTCAGCGTTTTGGGTCAGAAATAAACGTGGTCAGGTGTCTAGACAGGAGAGCAGTGGCATTCCAAGTGGGATATATTGTGTCTCTCCTAATGAGACCGGGTTTTCCCCAAAAAGTCCGCCAATTATCTACAAACTGTATGTCATTAGCAGGACACCACCTAGACAGCCAAGCGGTTGAGTGGAGACATTCGGCTAAAAAAACTGGATGTTAATTTTAGTGACCGCCGAAGAGCGTAACCAGGTGTCATTACCACCAACATGAATTACAATCTTACTATATATAGTTTATTATTAGCCAGCAGTTTTAGGAATGACTCAATGTCGCCTGTTCTGGCACCCAGGATACATTTGACTATGGTCGCAGGTGTCGTTAGTCCAACATGCCGCACCACAGAGCTGCCAATTACCAGAGTTTGTTCTTAGCGGGTGTGTCACTAGCGGGAAAAAGCTGTTTAATACACAAAGTGATTGCGGGGATTGGTGTTGACAGATTGTTCCACTGTGCAGCAGTTGTTTTTTTTTATTATTAGTATTTCCAGTTACAAACATTCACACATAATCAATGTCATTTTCAAGATAAACTAATTCAAAAAAACTGTATGAACCTGTTACCTGCTGGTGTGACCATCTTACTATCCCTAAATCTACATAACTTAAAATTACGGAAAATTTTTTGAATGAAGACCAACACTAGCATTACTCATTTCAGCATTCTGTCTCTGAATCAGTTTACCAAGACAACAGAAATAATTCCAATACTCTTATCTAAACTTATCACACATGCCCTTGGTTGTCTCATTCAGACTCAAAATATCTGCAGCCAAGGAGCAAAACCTTCCTCCCGTATTGCTTTCATAACATGTATAACATGAAGCGGCTCATTAAGTTTAGGCGATACCAGCTCTGCTTCTTGGGTGAAAATCAGGTTCCTCTCAAATCCATTTGCCAACATTTTCTGTTAGAGACATCTTAATGTGCTGCTTTGATCATCTTCTGTTGATGCTGATATCTCATTCGGACATACAAGCCAATGACAAAATATTGGTGTGTAATGGGCTGGAATCAGATCTAGAATCAGATCATGTTATTAGCTAGCACAAAGGATGGAGGTCTGACATATGAATGACCTTTTCACTTTTCACTTTAATCAAAATTGGCAGATAAACAAAATAAAAACACCTGCCAGTTAAATTGAAATACTTTTAAGTCCATTTTTAATGTTTCTCGTACTTACAAACAGTAACATTTAACTTTGCTTCAATTCAGCATTAGTTTTATTTCCACTGTAGCCAACTTTCACCATTTTTAAGCAAATATGAGGCAGTCAGTCAGTTGAGAAGCGGTGTGCGTTGAGCCAATCAGATGAGCCAGTTTTTTCCAGTGCTGGCGGTCTTGTGCCAGCTGCTCTGCATCCTCCACAGCGACTCCCTGTTGTCGGAGGTTGCCCGCAATGACTTCGAACCATTTGGTGTGGGGCTTGCCTTGAGGCCTTTTCCAGCCTGCAGCCTTGGGGTCAAGCTCGAGAATCGCTCTTGTTGGATAATCAGGAGGTAGGCAGTGGACATGACCAAGCCAGCGGGTACGACATTTTGCAGCCTGATAAAATGCTCTGGGCTGGCATGTGTGGGCTCTAAGTACTTTGTTGGAAATCCGCTGGGGCCACCTGCTGTTTTCAATGGTTCTGAGAGCCCTGCTGTCAAAGCCATCTATACTGGCAGTCAGGGTCTTGTTTAAGGGCCATGTTTCCGAGCAGTAGAGCAAGATGGAGAGTATGGCAGAGTTGTAAATTTGAAGATTTGTCTTGCGTGAAATGATCAGATGGCGCCAGAGTGGCTTCCAGAGAGACTGCAGAGCTGATGCTGCCAGGGCTCTTCTGTGGAGAATCTCTGGTTTAAGGTTTCCCTTGTCCGTCACTATGGACCCCAGATACACAAAGATCTTTGCAGACTCCACAGTGTCATCATTGGGCTGCAGGAGTGGCGGATCCAGTCCATCATCTACATGCATGAACTTGGTTTTAGTCTGGGTCGTTTGAAGGCCAAGCTTCTCTGCTTCATCACTGTAAGTGCATAGGGCCTCTCTCAGCTTGCTGTAGAATGTAATGAGCAGGATGGTGTTATCAGCATACTCCAGGTCAGTCAGGTTGTAGTTGCCGAGGGACACTCCGGGGACTCCCTCACAGACCCTAGACATCAGATGGTCAATGATGCAGTTAAAAAAGGTCAGGAGAGGCAACGCAGCCCTGGAAAATGCCACTGGAGATGGGAAACCACTCAGAGTCTCTGCCGTTGATACGGACACAGCTCTGTGTGTTGCTGTAGAGCAGCTTGAGCAGGGCAACAATCTTAAGCAGTGCTCCAAGAGTCTGTAGGATACTCCACAGTGAAGCATGGCAGACAGTGCCAATGGCTACCTCTGAAATACGAGGACTATGAGAACATCTGAATGGCAAAGATCAATGCATTTGATTGGCTGTAACTGCCATGAAAGTAAATGCATTTAATAAAGTGATCTCTGAAATAAGGGCCCACACCTAATTTCATTTAGGTGGGAGTCTTTTAATGTGTTTTGTTTTTTTTGTCACTCACAGGGAAGATCTTAGTCCTGGTTTGGAGGAGTTAGTGCTTCTGTAGGAGTTACCAGTGGATATAAAAAGTCTACACACCTGTTCAAATGCTAGGTTTTCGTGATGACAAAAAAAACTAAATCAAGACAAATGATTTCACAACTTTTTCCACCTTTAATGTGACCTTTAAACAGTACAAGGCAAAACAAACTGAAAACCTTTAATAAAAAACATAAAATAAAAAAACTTCAAATAACCTGGTTGCATAAATATGCACACCCTCAAACTAATCATTTTTGCAGCACCTTTGGCTTTTATTACAGCACTCAGTCTTTTTGGTAGGATTCTATCAGCGTGGCACATCTTGAGGTAGAAATATTTGCCCACTCTTCTGTGCAAAACTGCTCCAAATCTTTCAGATTGTGAGGTCATCTCCTTTACACAACCCTTTTCAGATCTCCACAGAGATGTTCGATGGGATTCAGGTCTGGACTCTGGCTGGGTCATTCCAAAACTTTAATGTAATTCTGGTGAAGCTATTCTTTTGTGGATTTGGATGTGTGCTTTGGGTCATTGTCGTGCTAAAACATGAAATTCCGCTTCAGCTTTCTAACAGAGTCCCAGAGGTTTTTTGCCAACACTGACTGGTATTTGGAATTATTCATAATTTCCTCCACTCTGACTAAGTCCCAAGTTCCAGCAGAAGAAAAAGAGCACAAAAAAAAAAAAGCATGATGATGCCACCACCGTGCTTCAATGTAGGTATGGTGTTATTTTGGTTATGTGCTGTGTTGTTTTTGCGCCAAACATATCTTTGGGAATTATGTCCAAAATGTTCAACCTTGGTTTCATCAGATCATAACACATTCTCCCACAAGTGTCCGAGAGACTGCAGATGTCTTCTTGCAAAATCAAGCCGCACTCGGACATTTTTCTTTGTTAGATAAAGCTTCCGTCTTGCCACCCTACTCCATAGCCCAGACATGAAGATTATTGGAGATTGTTGTCACTTGTACTATACAGCCAGTACTTGCCAGATATTTCTTCAACTCCTTCAGAGTAGCTGTCGTTCTCTTGGTAGCCTCTCTGACTAGTTTTCTTCTCGTCTTATCATCAATCTTGGACGGACGTCGTTTGTGGTAATGTCACTGTTGCGCCATACTTTCTGCACTTGATGATGATGGTTTTCACCGTGTTCCATGGTAAATTTCATTCTTTGGAAATTATTTTGTAGACTTCCCCTGATTAATGTCTTTGAATAATAATATCTCTGAAACTTTGAAAGCTCTCTGTGGACCGTGGTTTGTGCTGGAAAATGTGGCTACAAATATGTCAGGAAAAACCTAGTAGAACAGCTGAACTTTATTTAGGGTTGCTCAGAGGAACCTTCATTGGTGACAAGTGAGTTAAACACCAGTTAAACATGAGTTTGAATGTTACTGGTCCAATCTGAACACAGCCACATCCCCAGTTATGACAGGGTGTGCACACTTATGCAACCGCATAATCTCAGTTGTATATTTTTACTTCTCCTACCTGAAATATTTTGTTTTTTTATTTCAATTGCCTTGTATAGCTTAAAGGTTTCATTAAAGGTGGAAAAGTTGTGAAATCATTTGCCTTCATTTAGCTTTTTTACATCACAAAAACCTAGCATTTGAAGTGTGTAGACTTTTTATATCCACTATAAAGAGTTAATCAGTTTTGAAGGCACAGTCAAATTCCATCGGTGCTCCAGTTTACCCTTGTTTGGGTTGTGACAACAGACAGAAGGGTATCCTGACAGTCCTCCCTGCAAGAATATCCACCAGGATTCATGTGTTTTGCTCAGCAATGAAGTCATCAGTTTGGTGGACATTGTGTCCTGTTTAAAACAAGCTGCTTTTTTAGTTTTATCTCATCGGATTAGTTGGGATAGAATAATCAATAGATTATACAAGCATACATAATCAATGTCATTAACCCATTACCAGGATATAGGAGATGGGAAAGCCTCAATTAGGGTTCTCTGTCTACCAAGTGCATGTTTTCATAGCTATGCCCTTAAGACCTCCAGAAGGAGGGTGCAGAACAGACATTCTAAGGTAACGCACAACCTCAACGGCCTCCTTTGTAAGCAAAAGAACAGAGATTCTACTGTTGCCTCTGGATGACAGCACTCCTCAGTACGTCTATACAGCTAAACCCAGCCTCCCTACAGATGCAGCTCACTCTATTCATCCATCCATCTTCATCCGCTCATCTGTAATCGAGTCATGGGGCAGCAGCTTCAACGGGGAACCCCAAATCCTCCCTTTCCACGACCACATCAACCACCTCATTTTGACCTCTTGAATTTTCGATGCCATCCTGACTTTGGGTGTTAAAAAAAACAAACACTTTTTTTCTAAAAACTCCACCCCAGGAGGACAAGAGGAAGGTATCCCTTGATAAATGTTTTCACTGTGTTGCAGGAAAAGTCAAAACGTTACGCCTTGATTACAGTCATGATATTAGCAGTGCTGTTGAATGGTTTCTTTTGACGTCTTGCGCAGCTTCTAGAATCATTTCATTTCAGAGTTCATTAACCAATGCCGTAAAAAAAACAAAAAAAACAAAAACTTGTCCAATTTCTATTGTTTAAACACACCTGTTCTCTATGCATGGACACCACTTCTTACTCTACCAGTGAACAGTTAATCATACACTGGTTGATTGTAATATTAATGCTATTGATTAGTTGATAGCTTTAATGTGAATACAGTATTGATCCTGAAATAACGTTAATAGAGTGGCTTTATTGATTAGTTAACTCTGACAATCCCTCATTGGAGGAAAGCAGCAACTGTGCAGGGGTTGAAGGAAACAGAGCGTAGGAGATCCATCACTGCAAGCTACAAATCTAACAGATACGAGTGGTTAAATCTTGGGAATTGATTCCAAATTTTTGAACATCTGACTGGACTGGTTTCCATTCCATGAAAGAGCGAGATCTCTTTAGTACCACTAGTAAGGAAAACAGACAGAACCAGAGAGAACCCAGGGCCCCAAGGCAAGGAATTAGGCTCATTGCACCTGAATCTGGTATGTTTTAAAGTGCCCAATGTATTTCATGTGAATTCATGCCAAAGTTTACACTATCTCCGTCTTAGAGCTCCACTCAAGTGAGGAGCTGGAATGTAATTAAAACCAAGGGAAGTTACGCAATGTTTTCCTTTTCCTCTCTCATCTGAGCTCCAAACAATAATATCTGGTTAAAACCCACACATGCACGCACACACACACACACACACACACACACACACACACACACACACACACACACACACACACACACATACACACACACACACACAGTTAGTATGTCCTCCCCATTTCTGTGTGGGTTCTCTCCCGGTTTTCCAGCTTTGTCCCACATCCATAACCATGTGCTCCAGGTTAATTGGCCATTCCAAATTGCCCGTAGTGTGTGAGTGTGAGCGTACATGGTTGTTTGTCTCTCTGTGGCTACGCGGCGCACTGTTATCGCACCTGGAGTTTGCCCCACCTCATGTCCTAAAACAGCTGGGATAGGCTCCAGCTCCCAGTGACTAGCTACGGCAGATAAAGCAGTGATTAGAAGTTGAACAAATGAATGAATGTTCTTAGGTTTCAGGTCAGTTTGACATTTAAATATGCACTCAGTCGGTGGATGTTCACATTCATCTGTACAGTATTACGCTTACTTACTTACATCACGATTACATTTATTATTATGTGGATTAGACGTCATCAAATGCTGCTGAACTGGAAGATCAGGAGAGCCACAGAACATGAAGGGATCTTCTGACTTCGCAGAAGCACAATTCTCAATAATGTTGTTGTTACGTAGAATATGCACTGAAGAATGTCCATTGAAAGCTGTAGTTATTAACTCCAACTATGATGGCATTCACTCATTTGGTGGAAGCATGGAAGAAGCAGCATCCCATTTACCATGTCCTGTTCCATTTGATCCTCTCCTTAATGATTGAATGTATCTGTCTTTTTGTCAGACAGAGACACACTTCACACAATAGCAGTGTGTAAACATATTGAAATTTAAATATATGTCAGGCATCATTTATTTTAAAGGGAAAGTAAAGTCAAAATGAACCAGGTCTGTATTTGAAGTACAATATATAATTAAACAAAAAGCATTGTGGCGTATGAGCAATGGGGACTTAGAAAAACAAAAGTTAAAGAAAAATGTTATGGAGCGCGCCATGGCAGTGGAAGTGACGTAATTGTAGACATCACGGTGAATGCATGTCAGCACCGTTATATAAATATACAGCAAGCGAAAATGTTACGAGCCGACGGTATCACTTTTTTTTTTTTTTTTATCAGGATATTGTCTAAAATCATGTCATCATCAGATACTGAGGACGAGTTCCCTGTGAACCCACCTGGAGTGTATTATACCGTATAATTATCACCTGATATATGCAGAGGATGAGAGTTTGTAAACATCAAGTGACTCATTCCAGAATGCTTCATCTGAAAAAAATTCTGACAGAGATAAGTAACTAGTTATAATGTCCCGTTTTGGTTTACTGTATGTAGAAGTTAATTCTGCTACTGATGGTAGCGTGCTAGCTCGTCAAAGGGATTTTCCATGTAATGTTAGCACTGAGCTAACCACCATTCGTTACTGTTGGATTGTGTGGAGTTAATAACAACTCGTTTATATTAATATGTTTTGTATTTACAAATGTATAAGGATCAGGGCCTGCCATGCTGTTTTTGTATGTTTTATTTCAGTTTCACAGATCTTCTAAAATTACCTGTCGATCAGTTTTGATATTGTTTACTTTTCACAAGTGCCATAATTGCATGATAATCTGGTCAAAAAAACATTTATCAATCAATCAATCAATCAATCAATCAATGAAACTATTTATATAGCATTTTTCATACATAAAAAATGCAAATCAAAGTGCTTCACAAGATAAAACGTGATAAAATAATGAAACATACAACAATAAAAAGTGACACATGTAGCCCCCCCCCGCCCCATTAAAACACACACACACACACACACACACACACACACACACACACACACACACACACACACACACACACACACACACACACACACAAACAGTAAGCAGACTGTTAACATGGCTTGGCACTGAGGATCCAGGTGAGGAGAAGCCACCCATGGGGGGCCATCCACACCGAGAGGCACCACAGTCTGCAGCCACGGGAAGCACCGCCACAGAGACCCCCCCTCAACCCTGACAGACCAGGTTAGACACCCCCGTGGGCAGACCAGACACAACTCCCGGTGTTGAGGGCCCCCATGAGGAAAAAGTGGAGCTAAAAACTAAAAGATTAAGACAGTGGAATAAAAACAGACAATTATGATGAAATGCATAAAAATGTTGGGGTTTAGAAAATTTTAAAGAAATAAAATGCACAAGACTTAAAATTAAAATAAATAAAAATAGAAATAAATAAAATAAAATAGAAATGATTAAATGGATAAAAGTACTAAGATAAGGGAAATAAGAGAGTAAAAGAAATCAGTTAAAAGCCAAATTAAAAAGGTGAGTTTTCAGCTTCCTTTTGAAAATATCAACAGTCTCTGAGGCCCGGAGGTTCTCTGGATCGATTTTAAGAGAACCTTAAAATCGATCCTGAAGCAGACGGGGAGCCAATGCAGAGATTTTAAAACTGTTGTAATGTGCTCCCGCCCTCTGGTCCTCATCAGCACGCGTGCAGCTGAGTTTTTTTAGATTATTAATATTCTTTTTGGGAAGACCAGAGAGCATGGCATTACAATAATCTAATCTTAATCTAATCTACAGGAGATAAAAGCATGCATCAGCACCTCCATGCTGGCCTGAGAGAGAAACGGGCCGACTCTGGCTATATTCTTAAAATGGTAAAAACCTATCTTTGTAATATTTTTTATGTGTGGAATAAAAGTGAGCTCAGAGTCAAAAATAATGCCCGGGTTCTTTGCATATGGTGTGAGTTTAAAATTGTGTATTTTTGTTAAAAGTGTCTCTGTCTGGCCTTCAGGACCTATAACTAAAACCTCTGTTTTGTCCTGGTTGAGCTGTAGGAGGTTCTCTGCCATCCATGACTTGATATCTAAAATACAGTTAAAAAGGGCATCAATTGGCCCTAAGTCATCAGGAGACACAGTGATGTACAGCTGTGTATCATCGGCATAGCTACGGAAGCTGATGCCATGTCTCCTGATGACATCCCCCAAGGGAAGCACGTAAAGATTAAAAAGAACTGGACCTAAAATTGACCCTTGAGGCACCCCACACCTAATTTCATGTGTTCTGGAGGAACATATATCCATACTAAAAAAGAAACATCGATCTGTAAGATGAGAATGAAACCAGTTATAAACAGTACCAGAGAGGCCCACCAGGTTTCTCAGTCTATTCAATAAAATGGAGTGATCTACTGTATCAAAGGCAGTACTTAAATCCAGTAGTACCAAGACTGAGAGTTTTTGTGAGTCAGCGTTACATGTGAAGTCGTTTAAAATCTTTAAAAGGGCTGTCTCGGTACTGTGGTTCTTTCTAAAACCAGATTGATATTTCTCTAAAATATTGTTTGTATCTAAAAAATCAATTAATTGATTAAAAACCAGTTTTTCTGAAATCTTACTTAAAAATGGTAAGTTGGAGACAGGACAGTAGTTATTAAAAATGTTGAGGTCTAAATAGCTCTTCTTCAGTAGGGGCCTCACCACCGCCGTTTTAAAGGAGGTGGGGAAAACACCCGTCTGAAGAGAGCAATTTAATATATTTAAAATCTGCTCCTCGAAGAAACCATAAAATGTCTTTAAAAGTGATGTGGGAATTGGATCTAAAAGGCAGGTTGTGGGCTTTACTTGGGAGAAAACTCGACCAAGTGTCCTTGCATCAACCAGGGCAAAACTCTCCAGTTTTTCCTCAGATAAAAGCCACTGTCCAGATGTGTTAGAAATTACATTTGATGTGATAAAAGACTGGACCTAATGTCATCAATTTTACTTCCGAAGTGGTTTGCAAAGTCCTCGCAGAAAGCGTCTGTTGGTGCCTCTGAAGGTTTTTTTTTTAAATTGGGATTTGTTAAAAGATTGAAGGTGGAGAAAATAATTGTAGGGTTATTTTTATTATCTGTGATGAGTTTTGAGAAATGGGATATTGTTGCCTGTTTGACAGTTTATTGTAGGATTTGAGTTGTTCACGAAATATTTCATAATGGACTGTAAGTTTACTTTTTCTCTCCTTACTCCTGCATTTTCCTTTTGATTTTTTGCTTTCATCCGATCTCCATGGGGGTTTAGGTTTGCTTTTTATGGTTTTAGTTAAAAGTGGAGCCACAGAGTCCAATGTTGATTTTAATTTACTGTTAAAATTGTCAACGATAACATGACAAGGTGCGGGTAAACTTTCAGCAGGAGTGCTCTGTAAAATCTCGATAAAATTTGCAACCACTGCGGAAGTAAGGTAGCGTTTCCTCACCTTTCTCACCAGGGCCTCCTGATGTTTAATACAATATCTCGAGTAGCTCCAGACATGAATTAATACTATAGGTTGTCCGGAAATTATCTTACCTTAAAATCTCTTTGGAAATCATCAGGGTGCTTATGGCAGATCCTAGGCAGATCTTTGGTCAATTTTACCCTGTTTATCTGTCCTCTCCATTTTCTTCCAATCTTTCAGAAGGTATTTTTGAAGAAAGATAGAGTGCTATCTTTGTGTCTAACTCTTGTGGTGTTGGAACAACCATTGACCTCACAGGTAACCATGGCTTTATCGGGTTTATTGCTTCAGTGATTGCACTGTTTTCTAATGGATGCTCTGATAGATGTGTCGCCGATGATGCACGACCCCAACCTGACCGCTGGATACGAAAGCTCTTACAGCACAGATTTTAAGGTTTTCGGACCACAGGGATGATGCCAGACATCTGAATTGTTTTTTCTTCTATTTTTCATAATGATAAAAAAAATCTATCACTTAAAATTAGTGTATTGTCCCTGAATTGTCCATGAATGGAACTAATATGCACTTCTGTTTATGTTTTTAACCATGTTTAATGGAAGTAGCTTGTATTGCAGACACTTGCAGACGAACCTTTCACATGCACGCACACACACACCCACATACGCACACACATACACACACACACACACACACACACACACACGCGCGCTCACACACTAGCTTTTCTCTCTTTTTCCTCCCTCTCTTTGG
This sequence comes from Antennarius striatus, assembly GCF_040054535.1. Classification (NCBI taxonomy): domain Eukaryota; kingdom Metazoa; phylum Chordata; class Actinopteri; order Lophiiformes; family Antennariidae; genus Antennarius; species Antennarius striatus. Next base: position 19,741,810 of record NC_090785.1, on the reverse strand, counting down.
TTCATTATCCATCTCTCTCCCTCTGCTTTGCTCTGTACAGAAAACTGTCAATACAGTACCTGCCCACGCTCCCCACTATAAATAGACCCTACCGTCTTCTCACAGCCCCCTCTCCACCTTGTCCACCCACCATACAGCTTTCCATCAAACACACTGATTTGACTCAAAAACACACATAGAGTGCAAGGCAATGGAGAATGATCTAAAGGGGAACACAAGAAAATGTAGAGGGACAAATTGAGGAAAACACTGAAGAAGAGAGGCCATCGGACTTCAGAAAGAAAAGATGATTAAAAGGAAACAAGGTAGTCAGAGACTGGAACATCCCGCGACTTACCCCATCCTACTTTCAGGGTAGGTCAGGGTACCCTGAAAGTAGTACCTGACTAGATCAAAGCTAGTGCATAGGTAGATCAGACCACTAGCTTTGATCTATGGTCTTAAACTGGCCTTCTCCCTCATCTTTCATCCAGTTTCTGAGTGTACAACAAAACTTGAAATTTGACCATAACCTACTTTTCCCAAGGTCAAGGTCACTTTCATACCCTTTGCCGCCCGAGTAATTCGCTTTTTGTTTGATCTTTCTATCTGCAACGGTTGGGAAGATATTTGGTGGACAAATGAACGAACGAATGGACAAACCCATGAACACAGACAATCACAATACATCACCGCTTTGAAGCAGGATGTAACAAGAATGATAAAGATCTCGAGTCACTTATTCCTATAAGTGAGAAAGTTGGGGAAATGTTATTAGAGGAAGGGAGAAGTTGTGGGTTTTAAAACAAAAAAGTTCTCCCTCATTCCATCCATTCCATCTGATATCAATCATTTGTATTTTACAGCACAATGCTCTCATGGACCAACCCAGTCACCTCGGCCCTTATTTCATGTGGCCTCCTTGTCAGGATTGGCAGTTGCTTCTCTCTCTCTCCCTCTTCTGAGTCCCTCATAGTTCCACCTACCTGGGTGTGGCTGTTGCTGGCAGCAGAGCACCACACCTGTGACCAATCTCCAATCTCCAGACCTTCATGAGGACCAGTTTTCCACCATTCATCGCCAGTTCGTTTGTACTGCTTTTCTGGTCTGTTGCCTGTTAGACTACAACCATTTCCAGCTGCTTGCTTGTTTTCTCCTCTCCTGCCAATTTACCTGTTCAGCCTGATCATCTGGTTCATCATCGCTTCACATTTATTGTTAAATAAATCTATTTTTCCCTTTTACCTGACGTCTGCGCATTTGGGTCCTACAGTAAACCTCGACACTCCTGGGATGCTGCAGATGTAGAACCTGAAATATTCAGCTTTTATTTCTGCTGGATCTGAATCTGCATTAGTCACCAGCTGAGGGTGGGGGAGAAACGACCGCATGGTCATGGCACCCCCCCCCACCCGCTGAAGAGTCCTTGATGTCAAATATGGAATCTCTTCTTTTTTCAGCTTGTTGTTACACATCTGACCCTGAACATTATCCCTGGACTAACCAATCATTCATGTGTTGGAGACCTAATTGGCTAAAATATTGTCCATAAAAAAGCACTCTTGTTCAGGAAAGACATAGTACTTTTGAAAAAATTATTTTACCTGCATCTCTTTTAGATTTTGTGTCAACGTGGTTATGTTGTACTTTGGCTTTTATGAATAAATGTGATTTCAAAAATCTAATCTCTCTCTCTCTCTCTCTCTCTCTCTCTCTCTCTCGTTATATCTATAGCAGTGACATGCGGCACGGCTTCATATGCCATAATGAAAGAAAAAAATGAAAAACGTAAGAAACCAATTAAATGGTTATATTTATCCAATGATGAGTTAGGTTATTTTTACTCAAGTTTGCTGAATTTTCACATTTAACGCTGAAAAACTGAGAAGAGACCTGCGGTGAGGCAACAGCCAACTGAGCCTCAACAAGGATTGCACATTGGCTCGGCTAGTAGTGCTGGCATGCTATACAGTGAGACCGTAATGCTATCTCTCTATATGTCACTATTAAAATGTTCAAACACATTTGCTCTGTGGACTAAATTTCCATAATTTAAGTAATGTATATAATGTACAGTGTTTTTGTCAACAACTGCGTGAGTCTAACATCTTTCTTGAGTTGAGCGGTCCAGAAACCGCTGTGACAAGGCACTACGTGAGGCACGATGTTGTCGTGCCTCATTGGTAGGGGGCGCTGTTGATCCCAGAGATTTGGCCAAGGAGTCTTCTTCCTCGGGCCGTAGGAGAAGTGACAACAAACTACAGCCATTTGTTTTCCGGTCGCCTTGCCTTACTATATATTTTTTTCCCTGCTTTTGTTCAGAAGGAGCGGCGCATGGACTTAATATATAAGTAAACGTAACATATTAACAAACATGTAGGTAACAACATAACAACATATTTTTTAACAAAATGTGCTTATTTGTGTGTTACAGTTTGTACATGTAAATAATTCTAATAATTCTGCTCTGAGACTTCAAAAATTACCTCTCACTGTTGATAATTAAATGGTTAATAAGCTACACTAGGTTTATATGTTTCTAAATCTAATTATGATGAGATCAGTGCCTCACAAGCCATGAACCTCACTGCACGTCACTGACGCACGTCATCTATCTATCTATCTATCTATCTATCTATCTATCTATCTATCTATCTATCTATCTATCTATCTATCTATCTATCTATCTATCTATCTATCTATCTATGTAACAAATTGAGGGTTGTACCAATGGCAGAAAAGATGTTAACTGTTAGAGTTAAGGTTCATTTTCAATTTTTGCTTTCAAACCATAATTTGCATATTGTGTGCAGCTGTGGACCATATGTGCTGACATAAATAATTCCTGTATGTGCGTGTGTGTGTGTGTGTGTGTGTGTGTGTGTGTGTGTGTGTGTGGTTCTTTTTAATATTGAATGTGAACAGCCCTGATTGGCAAGTTGAAAAATACCTCAAGGTCAACATGCTGCCCTCACACACATGCTGAAGCATTCTCAGTCCATTTGGAGTGGTGAGAACGGCTTGTCTCAGAGGATCCCTCTCTATATTTTCACTTGAGCCACTGAAAGGGATTTGTGTTTTTTTTAATACATTTTCTTTTGTGTGGGTGATACCACATTCACAGATGTGATACATGCTATTCAGTGGAGTCTAATTTGTTTTAAATGACATAAGTCTCATCAGGCTATGGCTCCATTTATTTAGCATAAAAAACTAAAGTGATTATCATTTTTGTTTCGCTCCGTCATTAATATCATTTGTAGGATGATAAAAACAATCTCTTTAATCTGTTTGGTAAAAAGGTAAATATATTGATCAAACATATTTATGAAATATACAGGCTGTATAATAAACAAGATTATTGCAGTACACATGATGTCTTCTTTATCCTGGTCTTGGTATGCTTGTCTCCATCCTACCCAGTGCTCTCACCTAGCGCTCTGAGATAAAAGTCTCTGAGATTAATGTGCTGTTTCAGCCTTTGACTTCAGGTGTTTTTCACTACAGCACAGAGAACAAAGTAGATAAAAGCACCCCCAATCATGCAGTGGCTGCTGTGACAGGAACAACAAGGCAGTCAGAGACTGCAAGGGTAGGTAGGGTACCCTGGAAGTAGTACCTGACAAGTGCAGAGCTTTGACCTCTCAGGGTAGTTCAAATCTATGTGCTAGCTTTGACCATAGATCAAAGCTAGTGCACAGGTAGATCAAAGCACTAGCTTTGATCTATGGTCTTACACTGGCCTTCTCCCTCGACTGTCTATCTTATCCGGTTCCTGAGTGTACAAAAGTTTAAATTTGACCTTGACCTAGTTTTCTCAAGGTCATCAACTCATTTTCATCCCTTTTGCCGCCCAAATAATGTGCTTTTTGTTCCATCTTTCTATCTGCAATGGTTGCGAAGACATTTGGCGGACATACGAACAAACGAACGAACACAAACGAGCGGTCAAACACGAACACTGACAATTACAATACATCACCGCTTTGAAGCGGGATGTAATAACTACAGAACAGCTGGCCTCTCAGGGACACTGTATTCACAGTCTAGTTCTTTGTTAACATTCAGAGAGAGGGTTGATATAATTCATGGGCATGCCTGAGGTTTGTGGATGGCCCAGATAACCTATCGTCTGAAGGTCAGGTACATGGCATGGTCAAGGTAGAAATACCAAAGAATGGATACATTAAAATAAAGATAGGTGTAAAACAAATCAATTTTAGTCAGTTAAACATTTTTAATTAGCGTAGATAATGTGTTTACATTCAAAGGTTGATCGACTATATGAAGATATAATCTAAAAACAAACCCAGTGGTCATTTAGTCCAGTTGCCTCATTTCTTGCCCGTTGGGTCATGGAGTAGAGAACACAACTGTTACCTGTTTTAAATAACTCATTTAGCCTCATTAAAATCATGTATTTGCAGACCTCCCCAGGTTTAGCTCCTGAGGTTACAGCATCAGGATTGTGTGTGGATCCATGAACCCATTCCAAATAAACGTAGGGATGCAAAATTTCAGCTAAAAATGGAATGAACTGTTTCTACAATTGACTCTAGAATGCACCAGCGATAGGATAGGCTGTAATAACACGCCTGAACCGGAAGGCGGAAAAGCAGCTGAAGACAAGACAATTATGGCCATCTCGCCTTCAAGGAAACGGACAGACGTGTGTGTGTGTGTGTGTGTGTGTGTGTGTGTGTGTGTGTGTGTGTGTGTGTGTGTGTGTGTGTGTGTGTGTGTGTGTGTGTGTGTGTGTGTGTGTGTGCTTGTGTGTGTGCTCATGCGTGTGTTGTCCCTTTCATTTTTATTCCAGGCATCATGAAAGATTTTTGATAGAGTTAAAGACTGACAAAGCTTGTATGGCTCTGCAGCAGATGTACAAACTCTGAGGCCCGGCCCACCCAGCGCCGGAACTTTTTGAAAACACAACTTTTTTCACCCCGCATAGAAAAAGATTTGCGTCCCCACGACAGCGTTTTCAAAAAGATCTCCATCCACACGTATCTGCATCAGTGCGTTGATTAACACGCAGGGACACGACCCCTGGATAGAAAAAATTGCGGATACGCCGTCCACACGACAACGCAGACCCAGCATTTCAAAAAATTTCACCTTGACCAGCGTTTTCAAAAAGTTGCGTTTTCATCCCGGATATCTGCGTTGTCGTGTGGAATGCAACATAATAGCTTTTCATAACAACAAATGTTAGCAAAGAATGTTAGGAAACCCCGGCTAGCAAGTGTTGGTTACTTATTTCTTTAATAATTGCTAAAGACAACATGAGTTTCTCAGAGTATACAGGCATGCATGACTTTTATACATATGTTACTTGTTTTCTGGAAAATTTTGGAAGTTAATGTTAATTTTCATAACCAGTTTGGTTGATCGCTTCCTTTTTTCCTCTAATTTTCATTTGTATTACCTTAAGCTAACGCTGTAACATAAATGCTAAAGGGGTCTATAGAAGTGAGAATATTGTAATATTTTTTTTATTATCAGCAATACAAGAACAACCCCTTCTTCTCCTTTCGGTTTTTTCCTTCAGGAGTCGCCACAGTGAATCAGTTGCCTTCATTTAACCCTGTCTTCTGCATCCTCTTCTCTCACACCAACTACCTTCACTACATCCATAAACCTCCTCTTTGGTCTTCCTCTAGGCCTCCTGCCTGCAAGTTCAAAACTCATTATTTTACCAATATATTCACTATCTCTCCTCTGGACATGTCCAAACCATCTCAGTCTGGCCTCTCTGACTTTATCTCCAAAACCTCTAACATGTGCTGTCCCTCTGATGTACTCATTCCTGATCCTATCCTTCCTGGTCACTCCCAAAGAGAACCTCAGCATCTTCATGTCTGCTACCTCCAGCTCTGTCTCTTGTCTTTTCCTCAGTGACACTGTCTCTAGACCAAACAACATCGCTGGTCTCACCACAGTTTTGTATACCTTTCGTTTCATTCTAGCTTAAACGCTTCTATCACACATCACACCTGACACTTTCTCCACCCGTTCCATCCTGCCTGTACACACTTCTACACCTCTTTTCAACACTCTCCATTGCTCTGGACTGTTGACCCTAGGTACTTAAAACCCTCCATCTTTTTGATCTCTTCTCCCTTTAACTTCACCCTTCACACATGTACTCTGTCTTACTGCAGCTAACCTCCAGTCCTCTCCTTTCTCCACATTTCTAGCTTCTCCTCCACCTGTTCCCCTGCTCTCATTACAGACCACAATGTCAATAAAAGAATAACCTATTACCTATTATCTATAACATTGTACATAAACCATTACAGAGATGGTTTCAGTTAAAAGTTGAGTGAGATGACAGGGAATTTTAAACTTGGGTCAAGCAGGGATACTGTGTGTGTGTGTGTGTGTGTGTGTGTGTGTGTGTGTGTGTGTGTGTGTGTGTGTGTGTGTGTGTGTGTGTGTGTGTGTGTGTGTGTGTGTGTGTGTGTGTGTGTGTGTGTGTGTGCAAGCGTGCGTACTGTTATCTACACCCACTGGGTTAACATTACATGGAAAAGCTAATTGGTATTTTCCTTTGAAGCTAAATGAGATCAAAATAAAGCAAAGCATATTGATTGAGATTGTTCTCACTTTCATGGTATATGTATCTGTTTTGCAATTATCTGACTTGTTATCACATCTTTTCTTCTCTTCCCTTCTCTTCTTCTATGATGTTGGAATGGTTTTTCTTGATTTAATGGAAACTTAGTTTTTAACACTTAATAATCGGAAAGGAGCAGCAATTAACAAATGAGCTTTCGAAACAATGATTTCCATGAGATTTATGAGTGACTCTAGTAAGTTTTATATTAGTTTTCTTTATTTATAATGATTCACTTTTTTTTTTCTTTAAATACAAGCATGAATCTAAAATGTATAGTCAGTGCTCAGTTACAACGCAGGTACTTCAGTCTTAGATATGATTAATGTTTATGGTTGAGGGACTGAGGCATTGGTTTACTTTGGTACTTACTGCTATTAAATATTTACACACATGAGACAGGAGACAATGTGTAGAGTAAATTTTCCATAATGGATAATGTGATTCAAAAAATGTCCCCAGTAATACAGTTTGTAGTCTAAGTGTGATCATTGTCATCCACATTTTTACTATTTTATCTATTGAAGAATATAATGTCTCTACAGCATACAGCTTTCCTCTATGAACCACTCTATAAACTAAGTCTCACTGTAGAAAGAAATACTTCAAAAATCCTAACAAACGTGTCTTCAAACTCTCTGTGTCTTCTTCTAATACTATATATTCTAGCCTTGATGCCCTGTTTGATCCCATCAAATAGTCAATTAATAAATAAATTTTAAAAATGTCAGGCCTGTCTACTTACATTGGCTACATTGTCAGCTATGAAAATGGCATAATGCAGATTCAGCTTTCTTCTCACTGTGGCTATTGTGCGCAACATGACGACTGCTGTCATAGTCTGTCATAAAAGTGATGAGGACTAGTCTTCTGCATCCAGCTGGACTCATAGCATGAGTTGACTCACGCAAACACACAGCCAAAAGAGGAGACACCAAAGCATTTCTAGCCGTTAGTGCATTTATTTCTGCTGTTGTTATTTATGTTATTACTCTACTTGATTTGCCTATAGACGTTAATGAGTTTATCAAAAGCTGTGTTAGATGGATAGTAACCTGCAGGTGGATGCAAAGCAGTGATGTGCAGTCAGTCACGGCCTCACCTGCCATCATGAGGGGAAAAAAATGGAAAATGGAAGAAATAAATTAACTGGTTATATTTATCCAGTGACATGCATTATAAAGTTATTTGCCAATCAACGTCACCATTTTAGAAAAATGAATTTTTACATTTACTGCTGCAATACTTAGAAGAGACCTGTGGTAAGGCAGCAGCCATCCGAGCTTCACCATGGATTGCGCAGTGACAAGGCTAGCTGTGCTGGTAGCTAAACAGTGAAACCGTAATGCTATCTCTCTATATGTCGCTATTAAAATGTTGAAACACATTTTCTATATGAACTAAATTTTCATTCTTTAGCTAATGTATATAGTGCAGTGTTTTTGTCAACAAATGCATGTTGGTGGATGTAAGTCTGGCTAGAGGGGTAGCAACTCTACTGTAATTACGAATGAACCTGGCAAACCCCATAAACCGTTGAAGGTGCTTTCTGGTTGTTGGAGTGGGCCATTCGGCCACTGCCTGGACCTTGGCAGGGTCAGTTTTACAATTTGCCCCTTCTCCACAACAAAACCTAACAAGGCAGTCACGAACACTGCCTTGTTGTTGTTTTTATTATTATTATTATTATTATTATTATTATTATTATAAGAAGAAGAAAGATAAATAACAAAAAGACGTTATAAATTTGACATTTATAACACCCGCCTCACCCGCAAATCCATCAGCATTGCAGGTGATCCCACCCACCCATCTCACAGCCTTTTCAGCCTGCTGCCATCAGGTAGGAGACTGCAGACTCTGCGGGCCAACACCAGCAGGCTTAAGCAGCGTTTCTTTCACCAGGCGGTCAGGAGGCTCAACTCCCTCCCTGCTGTGCCCCCTGCCACAGCCTCGAACTCTACCCTCACCCTGCCCTGCCCATTTGCAATGGGCTAAACATATCCAGCTATTTTTTTTTGTGATTTTTGCCACCATATGTGTGATGTAGCATTGTTGGTGTGTTTCAATGATGAATGTGGGTAATTCATGAAATTACAAAAATTTTGTCTCACATGCTTAATTTTTATTTTTTTTTACAAAATTATATAGTTTGATGTTTTAGTCTTTCCAGTTTGTGAAAAGTTAAGTAAAACTTTTTAAATGCTGATAATTGCAGGCAATGTTGGACTTATTTAAGGTTAGAGGCCAACTGGGTGTGTGAATTTAAAAGAAAATGTAGCAGTTTGAGACATATGTGATGGTTCACAACTGCTTTAAATGCTTAATGTACTTTCTACCTCTGGGAGGCGAGGAAAGGTCATGAGTGATTAAAGAGTCATATGAGTGATCAATAAAGCATGAAGGAAATGAGAGGGAAATAAATTTATAAATATGGACTGGCTGAGTGAGAGAGGTCATAGTCTAATCCTCAGGGACAGATGAATTCCAACTTTTTAGATAAATGTTTCAGTAATTTAGATGATACAGGTTAACTGCTTGGCATTTCTGCCTGTTGCACCACCTCCAGTGCATTTTTGAAATCTGCCGCAGGGTCGTCAGCTGGTGCCACCGTTCACTAATGTTTCGGCCCCTAACCAAAACACCTCCCAGTGAGGGGCCATGGGTTTGTGGCGACATCTCCCCATGCCACTCCCTGCAACTGACCTCACTGGAGTGTTGAGCCCCAACTGATGTTCCTCTTCCGTAACCACATGTTCCTCTTCCGTAACCACATCCAGACACTTGCTTTTTCTACCTCTTCCGCCAGCTCCTTGATGGCCCTTTTCAGGCTGTGACCAGTCATTCCTGCAGCACGGAGGGGCCAGATTGCAAAACCCCCCACAAAGCCCCTGCATCCAACCTCCACCAGGTGAATAGGACCAGCCTCCTCCTCTGCACTCCTCCACCAGGTCGCTATACAGTACTTTGACTGCTTGAACTCATGTGCTCCTGGTATCCCCTCTTCCCGGGGCACAATCAGTTCAATGATAAGGACTTTCTTGGTAGCTGTGGACTATATCACAATGTCTGGCCTTAGAGTTGTCTGTGTGATCTCAGTTGGAAAGACCAGCTGCATGTCCAGGTTGACACGCATTTCCCATCTTTTTCCAGAGGTAAGCAGGCATTCCGATCTTCCCCGCACTTTTTGTTCTGCCTCTCCTGGTTTGACGAAGGCAATGTTTTGCCAATGGGACTCAGAGGACTTGTTTGCCCCGACTCTGCATCTCTCTAACAGCTCTGCCAGCTTCTTCTGCACCTGATTGTGCCGCCACTGAAGGCGGCCCTGTGTCACCTCAATGTTGCACTCTCACAGGATGTGTTGGGTCTTGCATTTTCCTTGCTGCACAGGGAGCACTTGCCCTCAATTCAGAACCACCGATGTTATCCCAGGTTATGATTCTGTTGACGGTATCCTCCCAGCGAGACCATGCTCCCAGTTTACACTGGGACACGGCCTTGATGAGATAGCTGACCTTCTCCACTTGTGAGACCTCATCCACCACCATGGTCTTCCTCTGCTCCCTCTGTGGCTTTGGACCAGAACTGGACAGGTTGCCCCCAGCCCAACCCTGCTTGGCTGACTTGGACTCTCCCCAGGACCTCCTTGTGTTGCAGCCTGGAGATGGCTTGCTCCACTCTCTCCTGGGCTTTCCATTTCCGCCCAATATGGACTGACACCACTGCGCCCTTCACTGCTTTGTCTCTGGATTCCCTCAGTTCGAGGACCAGGCGGGTTTTCTCCTGCTTGTACCCTGGGCTGATCGACTTCAGAGGAAGCCGCGGGATGTTCTTTCCAAACAGGCCTGTGTCTGAGAAGCAGCGGGGGAGGCCCAACCACTTCCTGATGTAGTTGTTGGCAAATGCCGTCCATCTTGCTGAATAGGGAAGATGGAATTTCCTCTACTTTCAGTGGCCACATCACACGCTGGAAGAGTGTGAAGTGGTAACACCACACCTTGAGTTTCCCAGGAAGTTGGCTGTTGTCAATCTTTGCGAGGCCCTCTCTCAGCTGTTTTTGAACTTTCCGCCCCACTTGCTTGTCCGAGAGCTCTGGTGTGTACTCCCTCCCGAGGCTTCGGATGGGCTGCTCTGCCAGGAGTGGTATGTTCTCTCCTCCCACCATGAACACCGTCCTGTCATCCTTCACCTCTTTTCTGATCGAAAGGCTCCTGGACTTTGCAGGCTGGATCTTTATCCTAGCCCAGACTGTCAGTTCGTCGAACCGATTGAGGAGTCGTGCTATACATGGGGTGGTTTGAAGGATGTTTGTCACGTCATCCATATATTCTCTCAGAGGCTGGTGGGCAATCCGAGACTTCAAAACGTTGTTTGTAGCTTTTAGGACTGTAATGACACCCATATAAACCAACATGTGTGCACACTATTGAAATTGGCAACACACAATGTTAATCTTAACCCTATAAGAGTTATCTTTGTCTAGTAATGTCTTTCTCTCTTTTAACTTATCCTATCATCTTTTGTCTCTTCTTGCATCACATTCATATTCTGCTTTCAGTTTAATTTTCCCTTTTTCAAACTGCTCTTTTCCAGCAACCATGTTTCAATTACCTGCTTTCGATTGTCAGTCTTCCTTATCAGGAAACTGTTTACTCTTAAAGACACCATAAAAATGTAACACACGACTGCAAATCTTCAGCTCAAAGAAGACTTTAAATATGTCTCCTTGCATTGTATATTATGGGATTCATATTTGCTTTCATTTATTCTCCTGATTAAAGTATATCAAGTTTTAATGTCCTTCCTGTTCCTAGGTTTTAAGGATATAGGCTAAGACATGTTTTTAGATCTGGTAATCTTACATCCATTTGCATACATAAATAGAGGTGGTGCCATGAAAGAAACGGGAATCTATTGAAAGATAGCTGTGAGAAAAGTTTGAATCCTGTATATAGTTTCAGCATTGATTAATAATTTTCAAAATGGAGCGCTTGACAGAGGGTACTTTTTAATCAAACAGGGATGAGGGAGTGGACTTTTGTTTGATGAGTAGATGTAAACAATATTTGGAACTTTTAAATGGATGGATGGTTACTGCTCAACATAGCTGACAAACAAAAGCTTATTTTTTATTGATTTTGTTCAAAAGCAGCATATCTACTGCAAATAAAACAGACAGCATAAAATATCAGGGTTGGAAAAAACACATTCTGTGTATTAGTGGGGTACCAAGAATGGGTCAAACACCAGTTTTTGTGTGTTCAAATGAAAATAAGACTTTTTGGAATACCATGCTACTTTAAGTCAATATCCGAGTTGACTGCAGACTAGTAAGGGATTACCGTAAAAAAGACACTCTTAAACTAACTTAAAAACAATCACAATTCCTTCTTTACCAACAAACGTCATTGTTTGGTATTGTTATTTTGTTTTTTATACTGTATCTCTAGTACAGGTAATCCATTTTCTTTGCAAGGACAAGTGACACCTTCCATCAAATCTGTATCACCTCTGTCAGCAGATGTTTCCTGTATTTTCTGATTTTGCTGTATCCTTGTGGTATTTGGGGAGTGAGTCTGTTTTTCATGCACACATTTTGCATCATCTTCTCGGTGATGAGTAAAGGTGTTATTTTAGTGTTCCATTACAGCATGCTGTCCTTACAAAAGCCTTGTGATTGATTCATTGATTCGTATAGTAGAGCATAAGGAAAGCTTCAGGCTTGTTTGTGCAGCAGAAATCAGCGGCAGTTTGAGTTTAGGAGCTGAATATCCAACGATACACATTTATAAAGTCAGCTTGGATACATCCACCAACTCTCACATATTCACACATGCAAGTACACACACCTAGACAGTGATACTATATACTCTTTCAGCAGACGCTACATAAGTATACTCTGTTTGTGGGTGGGGTGCAGTAAATGTAAAAATCTATTTGTTGTCTAATTGAAAAGGTTTGAAGGCTTTGCCAGAATCGCATAGAAACAGTTTCACAGGGATTATGAGCATGTGTGAACAGTTTGAGTGTTTGCATCCCGCGAAGCAGTGATGTATTGTCAGTAATTGTAATTGTCAGTGTTTCTGTGTTTGTCCGTCTGTCCACCAAATATCTTCACAACCGTTGCAGATAGAAAGATGAAAGCAAAAACACTTTACTTGGGTGGCAAAGGGGATAGAAGGGGATAGATAGAAGAGTTTCAGGGGACAGATAGAAAACGGGGTACATAGAAGAGTTTCAGCTACAATGAAATGAAAGGTGTACAAAACTGCGATGTTGTTTGGTCTAGAGACAGTGTCACTGAGGAAAAGACAGGAGAGAGAGCTGGACGTACCAGAAATGAAGATGCCGAGGTTCTCTTTGGGAGTGACCAGGATGGATAGGATCAGGAATGAGTACATCAAAGGAACAGAAGATATTAGAGGTTTTGGAGATAAAATCAGAGAGGACAGACTGAGATGATTTGGACATGTCCAGAGGAGAGATAGCGAATATATTGGTAGAAGGATGCTGAGTTCTGAACTGCCAGGCAGCAGGCCTAGAGGAAGACCAAAGAGGAGGTTAATGGATTTAGTTAAAGAGGACATGAAGGTAGTTGGTGTGAGAGAAGAGGATGCAGAAAAGATGGAGGAAACTGACTTTTCTGTGGTGACCCCTGAAGGGAAAAGCCAAAAGGAGAAGAAGAAGATTTTTATTTTTATTTTTGCAAAAACACTTTAATCACATTCAAACATTTTACAATTTTACATGAGATGAAAGCACTTAAGTGTTTCAAAGACACTAAAAACCAATACATAAAAGGAAAATACAATTTAAAAATTAGTGCATTATATCAGGAAGTTTTCAAAAGTGAGTTGATCATCAACTAAAGTGCATAGGACATTTTTGTGACATCAGATGTTCTTAAAGTTATTTAGGTCTTATGTCATTTTATAAAAAACAAATTTCAGTTTTAAGCGACATCTGATGCTACAGCAAAAAACAGAAGCTGCTTCTTGAACAGTATTGTTTTCAATTATTGTCTTCCTGGTCACATAAATTGCGAGTTTTGCCCCTCCAGAGATAAAATTTAAAAGCTGCCACTTTCTTTGATTCGATTTATTGTACCCAGCACCGTAGATGAATTTCCTGATACTAAAATTTTCACTGAACAGATTAAACACATTCGACACTGCAAGTCTTCCACACTCACTAAAAGCATGAAAGACTGTCTCACAAAGGGGACAGAAGGGACACTGGCTTGACACAGCAGGGTTAAAAACAGAGATAAAAGCGTTGGAACCGATGGCACCATGTAAAATCCTCCACTGGAGGTCGGCTGTTTTTTTCTTGAGGGGAGGTTTGTATAGAAGTCTCCACTGTGGGTCAGGTCCATTTCCCGTCATCCTGTTGGCCCAGGCAGTGGGCGCTCTGTCACACAAGTCTTTATTGTCCCCACTGTGGGACAATAAAGGCTTATCTTATCTTATCTCTTATGCTGCACTCACGGAAGTCCCTCTGATGCCAGGTCAGCGCCGCAAGCTCATCCATCTTATCATGGAGAGATTTTACGTTCCCCATGATGATGGACAGGAGGATGGCTCTGAATCTCCTCCTCCTGGCCCAACGAGCAGCTCTGGCATGTCTCCCCCTCTTCCTTCTCCTCAGCTCCTCAGTCTTACGGAGCGCCAACAGCTGATACCTACTGTGAACAATAAGGCCATGGCTGCATGCGGGGTTCCCAGACACAGTGTGACCAAAGTAAAAAACAACATAAAGACCATTGCAAGAACAGCGACTTCGGTCTCCATGGCACACTACTTGGTTACTTAAAATAAATGAAAAAGAAGTAACAAAAACACTGTACACTAACAGATAAGAAAAGAAAACAAAGACCAGTGGTGGGAGACCTACCGTAATCAGTTGCGACTAGTGCAGCGCCATCTAGAAAAAAAAGGGGGAGACACTACTTTCACTAGTTGGTCTGTGATGGATCAGTAATAATCATTATTGAAAAGAAACATTTAAAGGGACAGTTAACTTAATTTTAAGCGACATAAATGTTTATCATCATTTGGAAAAATAGTAGAATTTTTAAAAAATATATTTGTAGCATCATCCCTTTGGTCAGAAAACCTTAAAATCTGCACCGCAGCAGCTTCCGCATCCAGTAGTCACGTGGGCGTCATACGTCATTGGCGACAACTTGGCAGCCATAGAAGACAATGCGATCAACAACGCGATTAACTCAATAAATGTCATGATTACCTGCGAGGTGAACAGTTGTGTCAACACAACAGCAAGAAAAAACAAAGACAACCACCTATCCTTCTTTATAATACCTTCTGGAAAGCTAGGAAGGAGATGGAGAGCACGGATAAACCGGGTCAATATTCCTCCGGGATTAATAAAGTATCTATCTATCTATCTATCTATCTATATGACCAAGGATCCGAGGATCTGTCTTGAGCACTTTACCTCGGATGATTTCCAAAGAGATTTGAAGGTAAGATCATTTTTGGACAAGCCATAGTATTTATTCTGAATTCCCAAGGTTTAGTGGATAATCAATTAATGCCTGGAGCTACTGGGGGTATTGTATAAATGTTTTTATGACAAAATTATCGCGCGATTATGGCACTCACAAAAAGTAAACAATATCAAAAGTGATAGACAGGTCATTTTACTGAGAAGATCTGTGACACTGAAATAAAACATACAAAAACAGAATGTCAGGTCCTGATCCTTATACTTTTGTAAATACAAGACATATTAATATAAACTAGAGTTGTTAATTCCACACAGTCTAACAGTAACGGATGGCGGCTAGCTTAATGCTAACAATACAGAAAATCCCATTGATGGGTTACCGTGTTAGTATTGGTAGCGCGGTTAACTTTTCCATACACATAGTAAACCAAAACGGGATATTATAACTATAGTTGGATATGTCAGAATGTGATTCAGATGAAGCTACCTGGGATGAGTTGCTAGATGTCCAAACTCTCATTGTAAATCAGGTGGTAATTATATGGAATAATTACACCCCCAAATGGGTTCAGTGGGAACTTGTCTTCAGTTTCCTATGACGACGACATTATTTTTGGCGATATTCGGATAAATTATTACGAAAATGCCGGCTCTTTACCTTGTCAATAGCTTTATCTGCATTGATATGGATTCACCCTGTGGTCTACTTCCGCTGTCATGGCGCGCTCCATAACTTATGATAAATTTAATTTTTCTAAGTCCCCATTGCAAATAAAAAAATTAAAATGCCACCAAGCTTTTTTTTTTTTTTACTTATGTACTTCAAATACAGACCCAGTTCGTTTTAACTTTACTGTCCCTTTAAATGTCCAGGTGGTAGTAATTCAAGCTGACAAATAAAAAAGGAATTATATCATTAGTTAATTTTAACAGTAACTCCTTGGACACAGTAAGAAGAAAATGGAAAGCAGATTTTGAGGAGACCATGAGGAATTCTCAATCTTTTATTATTAGATGTTTTACCACTAGATGGTATTAGGCAGAAGGTTTGTAAAATTAGGTGTGTCTACTTTCATCCATGTTGCATTGCCCAGTGAGGTTGGAACAAGTTTTCCTAATTGAACCACAAAATGCTGCCGTCTCGACACAAACATATTGAAGCATTTTGTCATCTGACATTGGTAGTAGAAGGACGACATCATTTTTCCCTGCAATGCACCTCTGCCTGGGTTTTATTAGATAACATAAAATACTTCTTCTTTTCCTTTCGGCTTTTCCCTTCAGGGGTCGCCACAGCGAATCAATTTCCTCCATCTAGCCCTGTCCTTTGAATCCTCTTCTCTCACACCAACTACCTTCATGTCTTCCCTCATTACATCCATAAACCTCCTCTTTGGTCTTCCTCTAGGCCTCCTGCCTGGCAGTTCAAAACTCAGCATCCTTCTACCAATATATTCACTATCTCTCCTCTGGACATGTCCAAACCATCTCAGTCTGGCCTCTCTGACTTTATCTCCAAAACCTCTAACATGTGCTGTCCCTCTGATGTACTCATTCCTGATCCTATCCTTCCTGGTCACTCCCAGAGAGAACCTCAGCATCTTTCATAACATTATAAAATACGATTGTACATATATTTTTTTTATTATTTTGCGGTCTGGGGTTGGGCATATGGGCCATGGTTTTCTAAAAGTAGCAGTGAACACATGAACCCTGATTTCTTGAAGTGTTTGTCGCTCTAAAGCAAAGCTTCACTCACGTCCTGCTTGGTTCTCATCATATGACCAACCAAAACATATCTCGTTATTTTTGGGTTGAGAATTTATAGTGTTCTTGCTGTAGACTGACGGTAGAGCCCATGGCTACTGAATCTCAAGGAAGTCTCTTCTCCTCTACTTTGAGTTCTTCACGCTGCCCTCAAGAGGAAATCCAGGTGAGCAATTTAGGCCATTTATGTTTCACACTGTCACGCTTTATGGTCACTCCCCAAACCTCAGAACCAAGGAGATAATCCATTTTACAGCTTCTATGATGCAGTCTCTATCTTATTTTCTTACTTGAAGAGTAAAACACCTTTAGTGATGGGTTTACGGTAGGTCAAGGTTGAAACCTAAATCAGCTGGTATATCAAGAAATTTAACTCCAAACTCAGGTCCACTTTCACCAAGAAAATATGGCTGAATGCTTGCATTAAACAACATCAAAAGTATGGAAGTCATTTGCATTCAGCAAAGTGTTAGATCTGCACATAGAAAAAATGCAGCAAAAAGAATAATTTTTTAAAAATTTTTTAAAAAGAACATCTGAACACATAGAGGGGAAAAAAACTGTCTCAATATCTTCTGGTGGATTAATGATGGACAGTTGCAGAGATGAAAACTTGAAAGCCAAGGGTTTCTTCACTAGTATGTGTGTGTGTGTGTGTGTGTGTGTGTGTGTGTGTGTGTGTGTGCGTGTGCGTGTGCGTGTGCGTGTGTGTGTGTTAGCCGTTATACAAGCTGCTTCATCTTGATGATGGAGTACTGCTAACATCAGAAGTTTTGTAGTTGTATAACCATTGCCAGGTCCATTTAGACTGTTTTTGTAGTGCTTATGTACATGCACACTTTAGCTTGTAGCTTGGGAATGCACTTACATGTCAAGAACCTTTTTCAAGGGTAAGAACAGCCACAGTTCTCCCCACTCCTGATTCTAACCACCCTGCTATAATGAACACAAGTGGTCACAAGGACCCTTACTAAAAACAAAAGGACTCAATCGTCATTTTTGATGTACATTTATCTTTTACTTTTTCATTGTGTTAGTGGAATGATTTTATTACACAGATTAAATTCATTGCTGTATGCTAGAGAACCTCTTTTACCTTATGAGTACTTAGAGAGGCATGAACTTCAGGAACCCATGCCAGTAGACATTGAGTGAGGTTACCTGGAGGAGCAAGGCCTGTCACTTTATTTGACACCATTTTATTTGAGCTTCAAACCATTTACTGAAAATAACCAATCATGCTGTCCTTCCTGTGTGTAAGTTTTTTTTCTTCTCCCCTTGTCTGTGTGGGTTCTGTATGAGTTCTCTGGCTTCCTCCCACCACCAAAAGCATGCAGCTTAGGTGAATTGGTCATACCAAACTTTGTGTAGATTTGGGTGTTAGCAAGAATTAGAGTATTTTCCGCACTATAAGGCACACTTAAAAGCCTGTAATGTTGTTATAATCCCGTAGTGCATTTTATAATCCGATGCGCTTTGTATATGGATTAAAATTAATAAGGGTATTGGTTAAAAACAAGATCGCTGAAAAAAAGCCAGCAGTCTGGCCGGCAGTCATGCTGCACTACGCCACCAGGGGGCACCCTCAGACAGTATTCAGGCCGTACTACGCCCCCTAACAATGGTAGTCAAGGGGCGTCGCCGAAGTGTTGACTCTCACTGACCTGCTGTTTCATGGCAGAGCAGCCTGCGTTGACCGGCTACGACAACATAGCAAAACATGGAATTTTCAGGCACTCTATTAATAAAGTTTGACTGACTGACTGATCTCAGTATTTTCCAACTACTGTGGTGCCGGAAATAACCCACTTTAAACTTAATTGGTTTAAAAAATGCCATTGTTCTGTAATCTGGAATCTAGTGACGGTCCATTCTATTAGTCTGCGGAAACACATGGAGAAACTGGCATAAAGGTGAATGAAAGACCCTCAAAGCTGAACTTCCAGCCTTTTCTGAAATTTCAAGAGCAGTCACTACTAGACAAAGGTGCCTGGTGTGCTGCGATTGATTTGCAAACATAGTTGATACCTGAAACAACACAGCTGATTATCATAGAGTGGTAAATGGAGAGCTTCGCCCTGGGGCCTAAAGACTGGTGGAGTAACCACATCATTGTGGAAGCCACACTGATCTACCTGTCTATCCCCCATTCCACTTTCCCCTCACTTGTGAATAATATACAGTTTATATACTTGAACATCTCCGATTGAGGGAATGACTCCCGTCCTACTTGGAGTGAACAATTCTCTCTTTCTTAGCTAAGAACCATGGTTAGAGGCGCTGATCCTCATCTTGGTAATGTCACACTCAGCTGCAAACCCCTCTAGCTGGAAGACACTGTTTGATGAGGCCACGTCATCTGCCAAAATTGGAATCCTAAGGTCACAGATCCTGACACCCTCCACCACTTGGATGCACCATAAATGTTACTACTAGGGATGAGCGAGTACACCACTATCTGTATCTGTATCTGTATCTGTTCAACCAACTAGATTATCTGTATCCATATCTATAATCGGAATGGGCGGGACTCAAACCAGAAGTGGGTGTGGTTTGACCAGAAATGGGTGGGGCTTAAATCACTACATTATTTTAAGTCTAAAATTGATATGGATTGATCACAAGTTGCTGTATTTATTTTAAAACTATTTACAGAACAGCCTCGAAATTGAGATTCAAATCAATGTGTTTTATCACAAAAGTAAGAGAACTATTTACAGAACAAGTTTTTTATGGAACTGAGTCAGAACATGAATATTCTCAAGTCGATGAATGATTATTTACCGAAGAGCCTCAGAATTTAGATTCAACATTTTTGATCACAACAGTAAAGGAAATATATATAGAACAAGTAAACATAAAATGCATTAATGAAGTGCATGCAACAGGAAATTATCAACTATGAGGTATGCATGAACAAGAATTATCATACTTAACAAAACTTTTTTTCTTCTTTTTCAGTGTAATTTTTTTTCAGAATCAAACTTTTTTTTTCAATTATTTATTTTAGCACCTAATATTCTTGCCATTTTTTTCACATAAAGTAAAACAATGTTGATTGCGGTGAGTGTGTGTGTGTGTGTGTGTGTGTGTGTGTGTGTGTGTATGCGCGCTATGTCTCAGTTAAAATATTTATTAAGTATAGAATTATTAATTTGAACAGAGTTTAGAACAAACAGGTTAAAAAAAAGACGAGTGGAGGCGATGGTTAAATGCACGCGTACGTGCACCAAAAAACAACAACAAAAAAGTTCACTAGGTAACCAAACACTGAAATAGAGGCAAGCTGAAGAAAACCTAAGAAGAAAGACGTGAGGAACAGTGAAGCCACCAACAGAGAGATCAGTCATTGTCTGCGTGTGCCGGAGAGTGGGACAGGGACAAACTCCGCTCTAACGGCAGTCTGTTGGAAGGGGCGGGAAGTATGTGTGACTGGCCAATCACAGAGCGTGAAAACAGTCAGGATGATTTTCCTTCAGTCCGATCACGAGTTCTAATGGGTTTTATACGTATCGTACTCGTATTCATCAAAAATGTATTATCCGTACCGGATACTCGTATGAAAAGAGTATCCGGCTGAACCTTAGTTGTTACAGAACCAGTGACGAGGGGTAGCCCACGCAGACTCCAGCCGCAGCTGTAATAGAGTCTGACTTACTGCCGGTAATGTGTCCCAGACTCTGACTCAAGAATACAGTGACTAGACAGCCCGTAGAAAGAAAAAAAACACACCCAATACTTCCAAAGCAATCCCCAAAGGATACCTAGGAGGACACGGTTGTAAGCCTTCTCCAGGTCCAAAAAGCACAGCTGGACAGGTTAGGCAAATTCAAATACCCTGGAGTAAACTTTCCCAGGGAAGCAGAAGAGTGTAAGCCTTGTATAGTTGGAACATAATCTCTGGTGACCCTTCTTAGAAAGGGAAACCACCACCCCATTCCGCCACTCTGAAGGCACTGTACCTGTCATTCATGCAGTGTTGCAGAGGTGTGTCAGCCATTCACGCAGTGTTGCAGAGGCGTGTCAGTCATGACAGCCCTACATATATTCAGGGCGGATGTCATCCACCCTATGCCACTATGGAGCTGTTTAATCATAGCAGCACGGAACATGGACCGTTCAGATATTGTGTCTCCCGTCACCCCTTGAATGTGTTGAAGGTTTTGCAGAAGGTGGGAGTTGTAGATCAACTAAACTGGGTCCTCAGTGAGACATTAATTGCAGACCCTTATGATCTGTTTGGGTCTCCCAAGTTTTTCTGGCACATGTTACTAGTTAGATTACTGGACAATAACATATTACAAATCACATGCAGGCAAAAGAGTAACAAGAAAATTAAAACACATTTCAATCAATCAATCAACTTTTATTTATATAGCCTTTAATCAAATCAGAAGATATTTCAAAGCGCTTAACAGATAAAGCCAACAGTGCCCTCCAGAGAAAGCATAAGCAACGGTGGAGGGGAAAAACTCCCTCATTGAGGAAGAAACTCCGGCAGGACCCAGGCTCTGGAGGGCAGTCATCCGCCTTGACCTGTTGGTTGGGAAAAAGAAATACACTGGACATAGAGATATGTCAAGTAAAAAAGACAGAGGGGGGGGGGGGGGCAGATATACCAGATTGAGTTTAATGTCCATAGTGAGCTGTTGCTGAAGTGGGGGTGGGATTTCCAGGCCTTTGGATTTCCTGTCTTCCATGCGTGTTCCCCACCTATTGAACAGAAGCACAAAGACAGCGGCAGTATCATGCAGACAAAGAGTGTGATTTAACAGTAATAGTAAATTCTAAAAGCATAGAAAGATAAAGAGAAGTGAGAAAAGCTCCAGAGTATCTCTCTTTAACGGGAGAGACGGGGAAAAATAACCTCAGCAGCCTCGGCCTATGCAGCATATCTAGTGGAATATGTGTCATTTCTAATTGTAGGCTATATCAAAGAGAAGGGTTTGTAGTCTACTCTAATATAGGGTAAGGGTGTCTTCCCCCCAGACCGAGGCTGGTAGATCGTTCCAGAATAAAGGGGCCAGATAGCTGAAGCTTCTGCCTCCTGTTCTACTCTTAAAAACCCAACGGGTCACCAAAGTCATGCATCCTCGCATCAAAGGACCCTGGGAGGGTGATACACTTCAATGAGATCTTCAATGTAAGACGGTGCCTTAGAGTGGAGAGCTTTATATGTAATCATAAGGACTTTGAATTGTATTCTAGAATTAATCGGGAGCCAATGTAAGGATGCTAGGACAGGAGAGATGTGCTCTCTCCTTCCAGTTCGAGTCAGTAAGCGGGCAGCTGAATTTTGAACTAATTGTAGAGTCCCAATTGAGAAGGTTGAACAGCACGATAATAAGGAATTGCAGTAATCTAATCTAGAAGTAACAAAGGCATGAATGCTTTAAAGTATAAGAAATTTCTAACTTTAGCAATGTTTCGTAAGTGAAAGAAGGCTTTCCGAGACACAGAATCTGTCCTATGAGAATCAAAGGACAGATCTTAATCAAAAATCACTCCCAAGTTCCTCACTTTATTGGTGGAGGACAGAGCATTGCTATCTAAGTGAATTGCAATGTTAGAAAAATCCTATCTAAGATGCTTAGGCCCAATAATAATGACTTTGGTTTTGTTACTGTTCAACATAAAGAAATTGTGAAGCATCCAGGATTTGATATCCCTGAGGCAGGTTTCCAATTTAATTAGCTGGTCAGATTCATTTGTTTTAATTGATAAATGTAATTGCATATTGTCTGCATAGCAATAAAAAATAATGTTATGCTTCCTTATAATATTTCCCAATGGTAGCATATGTAAATTAAACAGAATTGGCCCCAGAACAGATCCTTGAGGTACTCCACAGGTGAGAGTCCCTCGATCTGAAGATTTATTATTGACATGGACAAACTGAAATCGGTTGGATAGATATGACCTAAACCAGTCTAGTGCCAAGTTTTTAATCCCAACTTCCTCTTCCAATCTCCTTAAAAGAATGTTATGGTCAACAGTATAGAATGCTGCATTAAGGTCTAATAAGACCAGAACAGATAGAATACCTTTATCTGCCACTATTAAAAAGTAATTTGTGACCTTTAGCTGTGCAGTCTCCATATTGTAGTTTGTTCTCAAATCTGACTGAAAATACTCAAACAGATTGTTCTCTAGCAGGTAGTCATTTTGCTGTTTGTCCACTATGTTCTCCAGGATCTTAGATAGGTTGGAATCAGTCGTTTTCCTCTTGAATCATAAGAATTTCATTTTGGTCCCCACAAATACCAGGTTTAATCCCCGACACCATTTCTTTCATCAAGGACTGATTAGAGGATTGTTTTAATCAAAAAATATTCTTTAAAAATATTTGTACTTTTTTTAAATAATATTTTTATGGTAAAATTCTGTGAATGAATGTCAGATTAAGAAATGACATGTTTTAGTCATTTGAACTGATGTACTGTGTTTTATAATGTTTGTCTTATATCTGTGTAAAATACTAAGGCATTGTTAAGGCATTGATGCCAAAAGTCAGTGAACAGCTCAGTCCATTAAAGTTTGATTTAGTCCCTAACATTTCAGTTCTTTCTGATACAATTTATTTGTGTGCCTCAGCATCAGTGAAAGCAGAGATCAACAGTTTCACTCTCAGCTTTGTCTCAGAAGAAGATATTAAATTCATGATTTGCCTCATAAGGCTGTCAGTTGTCCATAACTGTTTATATGAAATTGCCACTGTTGTGGTGTCACAGAGTGTACCCCAACATACATATGTGCTTGTTTGAAGTATGGGAAGACATATACAATTGCAACTGTACATTAATAATGCAAAATGCCAGATGACCAATTCCTACTCCTACTACATTTCGCTTCCTATCTACACCATGATAGAACAACTTGAACCCTGCTCCTAAACTTCTAACCTTGCTACCTTTCCACCTGGTCTCCTGGACACACAGTGTGTCTACCTTCCTCCGTATCATGTCAACCAACTCTCTACCTTTTCCTGTCATAGTTCCAACATTCAACGTCCCTACTCTCAGTCCTATACTCTTGGCGTTCATTTTCTCTCTCTTTCTACAAACACACTTTACTCCTCTTCTTCTTCTTCGACCAACAGTAGTCCAATTTCCACCGACACCCTGTAGGTCAACAGCACCGATGGCGGTCGTTGTTAACCCTGGCCTCAACCGATCTGGTATGGAAGTCATAGATTGGATTTGCATGTTTGATTTTGCAAAAGTTTTACGTCGGATGCTCTTCCTGACAAAACCCTCTGTATTTATCCGGGCCTTGGACTGGCACAATAAGACACTGGCTTGTGCCCTCTTATGGCTACATTTATAAAGAGAAAGAAGTAAGGCAGTGAAAAAACAAATTTACAGGCAAAGGACATTAGAGACGAAAATAAACACAAACTGAAAATAATGAAATTGAAAGAATACAACAAATACAACCATGTTAGTTTAACAATTAGACTGAATTAAAAGACTTTCGAAAATTAATTGAATTAATACATTTTTACTAAACTAATTGGTTTTTAGCCATTTGCAGGTAGAGTAGTCCCAAATTGGAAAGCTTTTAGCTTATTTTGTCCGCATTGCTAATAGCAACTGAAGAGTTGTTGTGTAAATAATGGTTTATTGTAAAGTCCCAGAGCCAGGAATTCAGTTTAGATGCCAAAGTGATTCTGGAAAGTTCACATGGCAAAGTTTTAAATCAGCCCAGGGCCATAGTGGAATTTCTAAAGCAAAAAGCAGAAAGATTCTGAGATACATTACAGTGCGCCCTCACACATTAACACTCGCGACTTCACATCATCGCGGATTTTTGGTAGGAAGTCACGTGATACCGTGCACGCATTTTATTGCCTGACTGCATCCGGAAATGCTCTACGTGAGTCTCGGACTTCTGTGAGACACAAAAGTGCTTTAAATAGTCGATAAGAGTGTGGGAAAAAGTAATACAGATAGAAGGTGGTTTAATATCAGTATGGGGAGGGTTCATAAATGTTTAAATTACCGTAAATAGTAAGACAAATAGTTTGTTGCTATATTGCAGAATTTGTTATTCGCGCGTGGTTCCTGGAACACATTAACTGCGAGTAACGAGGGTGCGCTGTATATGTGAATAATAGTTTCGTAAAACATTCACTAAGAAGTTTGACTTTTTAGCTTTAAAGGAAAATTTAAACTAGTTCTTGTCAGAAAAAGTTGTCAAATATCCATGTGAACTGCAGACTGACAGAATTAGTGTCAGTGTTTGACCTGGCAAAAATTCAGTCTTCTCCATTTGGCTTTTTCCTTCATGGGTCTCCACAGCAAATCAGTTCCCTCCATCTAACCCTGTCTTCTTTCACTACAACCATAAACCTCCTTGTTGGTCTTCTTCTCGGCCACCTGCCTGGCAGTTGTACTTGAGCACCCTTCTAACAATATATTCACTATCTCTCCTTTGGACATGTCCCACCATCTCAGTCTGGCCTCTCTGACTTTATCTCCAAAACCTCTACTCATTCCTGATCCTATCCTTCCTGGTCACTCCCAAAAAGAACCTCAGCATCTTTATCTCTGCTACCTCCAGCTCTGTCTCCTGTCTTTTCCTCAGTGACACTGTCTCTAGCCCAAACAACATCACTAGTCTCACCAGTTTTGTACACCTTTCCTTTCATTGTAGCTGAAACTCTTCTATCACACATCACACCTTACACTTTTCTCCCCCTGTTCCATCCTGCCTGTGCTTCTCTGCCACTCCAGACTTCCTCATACAATACCACAGTTCCTCTCTGGGTACCCTGCCATCAGCTTTCTCCAGATTTACAAAAACACCATGCAGCTCCTTCTGGCCTTCTCTGAACTTTTCTCTCAACATCCTCAAAGCAAATACTGCATCTGTAGTACTCTACATTACCTGAAAAAAACTCAGAGTACCAGTGGTAAACACTTCATCACATTGACACATTGTTACTGCATGAAAACATGAAAATTGTTGTCAAATTGATTGAGGCCAAATAATCAGTGCACTGAGTTTCAATTCACACACCTGTAGGTGTCAACTGCATCAGAAGTATGAAGATAATGATGAAACATGGTTATTTGATGTTAATCTGTTATCAAATACATCTGCCGTTTATATTGTAGTAAGACATGAAGCATCACAGAGGCAGTAAAGAACCTAGTATGACTTGGTGGATTTTTGTTGTTTAATGATACTTTCAACAAACGACAATGTAATGATAATAATAATAATTTAAAAAAAACAACTCTTGAGTGATAACTACACGTATATTATGCAAACCAGCAGCAGGCCCATGTACTGTAGCTCACAACCACCACATCTGAGCATCTTGGAACTCAAATGTGAATGTGTTTTCTTTAAAAAAAAGCAATGACATCACTACAGGTATCATTATTTAGCAATTCCAGGCTGATGATCATGAATGTCTATTTATTCAAAAGCCTTGTAGAGTGCAGAATTATTTTTTTTTCAGCTTGCTGACCAGAAATGTGCAGAATAAAAACTAACAATGTGTAAGCAGAAGCATCGGGGGCCATATTCATCTGAGCGGGGCAACTGTTTAATGCTTACTGCCCCCAGGTGGTCCCTTTACCTCATCATATGCCACATTCCATTGCTGAGCTCCCCCACTTCATGAATTCAGACATTTTCAATTCCAGTTCTTATGCACATCCTTATATTCTCTCAAGGCCCAATCCAAAACCTTCTTACTGATGTGAGTATCTGGTCGTGGAAGCCTAACAGGTTTGTGTGAGCACATGTTAAGTTATATATGTTGAGTCTGTTGAGACTCACCTCTGTTGGCGTGTGAGTGTGAATAATCTCTATGGTCAACCTAATTACAGTACACAGATAAAGAGGAAAATAGGAAGGGGCGAAGAAGGCTAGAGGGGATTAAACTATGGAATGAAAGCAGGCAAGATATCACAAAAAATAAATGAAAGAAAAATACAGATGAGAGGAACCATGGGTACATTTAGACCTTTTAAGAAAAACTTTCACATCGCAGGTCTACAAGATATCAGCTGTGTCAAAAATTATACTAATAACAATAATGATTTGTCTTACTAGAATCAAGACAAATAGTTACTGGCTCAAATTACGTCATATAGACAGTTTAATGTCCATTGTTCTTTATGTTCAATAGATGGAAAC
This sequence comes from Antennarius striatus, assembly GCF_040054535.1. Classification (NCBI taxonomy): domain Eukaryota; kingdom Metazoa; phylum Chordata; class Actinopteri; order Lophiiformes; family Antennariidae; genus Antennarius; species Antennarius striatus. The sequence continues at coordinate 19,714,827 of NC_090785.1, read as the reverse complement.
ATACCAGAAAACAGCTAAACATAAATAATTTGATTCTTAGCACCAGTGAAAACAGGGAGGAAAGAGGTAAGAGAATGTCATGGTTCACTTTAAAAACATTTAAATCAGATAATTAAATTGCTGTGATCTTTAGTGACAGATAATAAAGTCAACTTCATTCGAGCTGGAAAGATTCACATATTCCAACTCCATGTATCAAAACTCATTAGTGAAAACACAGAAGACTTTCATATAATAGAAAAGTAGATGACAATGAATTTCAATTTTTTTCCAAAACAAGCTTGAATATCATTAGACTGTGTATTTCCAGTTATCAAAGGAGTGGTCATGGAGGTTGTTTAGCACCACCAAAACCATTCATCAATGAAATGCTACTGGTTACACAACAACAACACATTATACATACAACTACACAGCAACTCTTTCATTTATCATGTAAACAATGAAGATCTGATGAAGACCAAATCAAATAATTAAAATTACCATCATCACATCACATGCTCAAATAGATGTCCTAAATGCATCCTATTAGGGTCACCTTATACTTTAATACCCCACCTGAGAGCAGTAATATTTTCTGTCCCATTTTTAAGGTCCCATATTGATTGTATTTGAGATTATTTCAAGAAATTACAGGCTGATGATGAATGTTCATAATATATAACATGAGAGCCTGAGTGCTTTTTTTTCAAGTAATGTCTACACTGAACAGTTAAAACATGCGTTAAAAAACTCAGAGAAGTGCCCCAAAAGCACAACAGGAGCACAGCAGGAGGAATTGAAATGTGTACCTTTATCAAGCAGTTAGAACAAATAAACAAACAAAAAAAAAGATAGATATTCAAACAGGAAAATAAATCCTACGAGGGGTAGGCAACAGGCATAATCAAGAGGTCATGCAAAGTCAAAACTAAGGTCAAAATCAGGGAGCTGATGGCTAAGCAGAGTGTATGGACAGTAGGCTGGAGGCTGATCGAGAGGTGGATTGCAGGTGATTGAAGCAACACAGGTCAATGGGATGAACTGGGTTGACTGCAGGCAGTTGGAGAAGGCTCTAAAATGACAGGAGATATTAATGCAGGAAAACAAAAAGAAAGAATAAACTTAGCAGTTATCAGAATCCCTAACAGTGAGGTATTTGCTTGTTTTCTTGCCAAAGAACACATAACACATGTAGTTGTACATCAGTCATTCTGCTAAGAGAAAACAAAACAAACAAACAAAAAAACAACAGATGATCTTTTTTTCATCTAGAAAGCAAACTTGTTTCCTATCTTACTGTTTATTGTGGTTTTCATTGTGGAGTCAAGATAACCAGACTTATCTTACATGCTTGAAAATGATACAATATAATACATCAATACATCACAGAAAATTGGAAATGCCTGAATGACACTGGAGACTAAACATCAGTACAGTATACACTTTTTAAATGCATCCGAGTGGCAAACATTAAATCATTGCATCATTGATAAAAAAACAAAACAACACAAAAAAACAAACAAAAAAAAACAGGTGGATGAGGGAAGCAGACCAAAAGCTGTGCACACTAATGATGTTTTAATATGTTTTACTCTAGTGGTCATTCAGTGGCCAGACAAACACTAGTTTGTAGTGATGTGATGTAAACCCAGTGAGTGTATTTACTTCAGAGAGAATATTGTAATCCAGCCTTGGTTATAGGCAGGGATTGTCAATTTGTACCACTTTTTTTTAAAAAATTATTTAATTCTCTGCAATAATTTTTTAAAAAAGCAAATGAAAGTATTTTTTGGTATCCATTGCCATGGAAACAAGACAATGTAAACATTTCAAATTAACTGACTGGTTATAAATGAATGACTGAAGCCTGAACCAACTTTTATTTTCTATGAAACCTGATGAGACCCAGATAATCAGTTATTTAATATATGGCAGGAACAGGAGGGTCCATTCTGATCAAGGTCCAGGCAAACATATCCAGACATTTACAACCACACATGCAGCGCTTTATAAGATGTCAGAGCAGCAGTGCCTGAGGGACAGAAATCCAAATTTTGATCTAGTTTTCTAATTGAAATTACTTTGTGTATAAAGTAATGATATCCCAATTTTATACAGCGATTGAAACTTGGCAAACTTGCTGCTAAGCATCTCCACAGCATGATATACTGCCACCATTAAGCTTCACCGTAGGGATGATATTGACCAGGTGATGTGCAGTGCTTGGTTTCCTTCAAACATGGTTCTTGGTATTCAGGCCAAGGAGTTCATCAGACTAGATAATTGTGTTTGTCATGGTCTGAGAGTCTAATATGTGCCTTCTGCCAAACTGCAGGTGGGGTGTTATGTACAGTATCTTTTACAGAGGAGTGGCTTCCGTCTGGCCACCTCTACCATGATGGTCTAATTGGAGCAGGACTGTGCAGATGGTAGTCCTTCTTGAAGATTCCCCTCTCATTACAGAGTAATGTAAGAGCTCTATTTGAATGACCATCGGGTTCTTGGACTACATGACTTGGTTTTTACTTTGACATTCAATGTCAGCTGTGGGATGTTGTATAGACAGGTGTGTGCCTTTCCAAACCATGCCCAATCCAATTTATTATAGGTGGACAATCAGGTTGGGGTAACATCTCAAGGATGATCAGTGGAGACAGGATATAGCTAAGCTCCAGTGTTGTGGCAAAGCCCGTGCACAATTCTGTACAGTAATTGTTGTTGTTCTTTTTCTTTTTCTTTTTTGAATACATGAGCAAAGATTTCCAAACAAACTTTTTTCACATTATCATTACGGGGTATTATGTGGAAAGTTTGAAAGTAAATATTACTTTAATCTGAATGTGAATGTGAATGTGAAAATGTTACAAAAGCGAAGCACTGGGAATACTTCCTTGAATGCATTGTAATATGGTCAATAGTCACTGTATTAAATCAAAAGAGAAGAGGGAAGTGGTTGGAGAGATTGCAGAAAAACAGAAGAAAGATGAAGATAAAGCAGACAGACATGTGGAGAAACTTCAGCATCTGTGATTCTCTGTTTCTCCCTGGTATATTTTAGTCCATCCACTGCAAGTGGATGTATGCTTGTGTTTACCAAGCTAATGATGACAGCAGTGAGATTTTATTTGCATTTGTCCACATTATTACCTGTTCCACTAACCATTATCAGTTATTATTACGATGACTTTGATTCATGCATACAGTGAATAGACATATCATCTTTGAATTCATCGACTTATTCCTTACATTTTGCACAGACTTTTGCTGTTTTGATGTGAGCTCTGGGTTCTGGTAGGCACACTGGCAGGGAGGTATTGACAGAATAAAAATTGATGGCACCCTGTCGAGTCTCTCGCCCACATGTTGCCTAAATCCTTTAACAGACATTTAAATTTATTACCTCATAAACCATTCCCAAAGTATATTTTCTTGACTACTCTAACCCATGTGTTATTAGCTTATAATTTTACTGACTTGCACTTTTCCATTTCATTCATCCTGTTTGTGCATTGATTTGGAAAGATGACAGTCATGGTGTAGAACCACTGGCTGGAAGGCATTTTGCTGGCCAACGTACTCATAATTAGATACCTTCATACAAAACACAAAACCAGTGAAGTTGGCACATTGTGCAAATTGTAAATTAAAACAGAATACAATTATTTTCAAATCCTTTTCAACTTATATTCAATGCAAAGAATTGCAAAGACAAAATATTTGATATTCAAATTGAGAAACTTTATTTTCTTTTGCAAATAATCATCAACTTAGAATTTAAACGCAGCAATACATTACAAAAAAGTTGGCACACGGGGCATTTTTACATCACCTTTCCTTTTAACAACACTCAGTAAACATTTGGAAACTGAGGAGACCAATTTTTGAAGATTTTTGTGGGGAATTCTTTCCTATTCTTGCTTAATGTACAGCTTAAGTTGTTCAACAGTCTCCATTGTTGTATGTTACGCTTCATGAAGCACCACATATTTTCAAGGGGGGGGGCAGCTCTGGACTACAGGCAGGCCAGTCTAGTACCTGCACACTTTTAATATGAAGCTATGCTGTTGTAACACGCGCAGAATGTGGCTTGGCATTGTCTTGCTGAAATAAGCAGGGGCGTCCATGAAAAGACGCTACTTGGATGAAAACATATGTTGCTCTAAAATCTGTATGTACCTTTCAGCATAAATGGTGCCTCCACAGATGTGTAAGTTGCCCATGTCTTGGTCACTAATACACACCCAGACAATCACAGATGCTGGCTTTTGAACTTTGCTCCTATAACAGTCTAGATGGTTATTTTCCTCTCTGGTCCAAAACAAGATGACCACATTTCCCACAAACAATTTGAAATGTGAACTCGTCAGACCACAGAACACTTTTCCACTTTGCATCAGTCCATCTTAGATGAGCCTGGGCCCAGTGTTTCTGGGTGTTGGTGACAAATGGCTTTCACTTTGTATAGTAGAGTTTTAACTATGCAAAGTTAAAACTCTACTGTGCAATTTATCTCTGGATCTGTAGTGACGAACTGTAGTTACTCACAGTGGTTTTCTGAAATGTTCCTGAGCCCATGTGGCGATATCCTTTTGACAGTGATGCCAGTTTGTGATGCAGTACAGCCTGAGGGATCAAAGGTCATGGGATTTCAATGTTGGTTTTTGGCGTTACCACCTACATGCAGTAATTTCTCCTGATTCTCTGAACCGTTTGATGATATTAGGGACCATAGACGATGAAACCCCTAAATTCCTTACAATAGCTCGTTGAGAAACGTTGTTCTTAAATTGTTTGACAATTTGCTCACACATTTCTTCACATAGTGGTGACCCACGCCCTATCCTTGTTTGTGAATGACTGAGCATTCCAGGGAAGCTTCTTTTAATACTCAGTCATGGCACCCACCTGTTCCCAAGTAGCCTCTTCACCTGTGGGATGTTCTAAATAAGTGTTCCTGAACTTCCTCAGTCTTTTTTGCTACTTGTGCCAGCTTTTTTAAAACACGTTGCAGACATCAAATTCCAAATTAAATAATATTTGAAGAAATAACAAAGTTTACCAGTTTGAACATTAAGTATCTTGTCTTTTTAGTGTATTCAATTGAATAAAGTTTGAACGGGATTTGCAATTCATTGTATTCTGTTTTTATTTACGATTTACAAAACGTGCCAACTTTACTGGTTTGGGGTTTTGTAGAACCAGAGGTGGTCACCATACACTATTTTTGAGTTCATAAAGATTGATGAGCATCTTAGACTAGTGGATATGTTGTGTCGAGTTTAACTTCTGGTTTTACTGCATATGTGCAGTTCCTTGTTATCTCCTGCATCTAAGAAAAATCTATTAAATTAGATTTCAATAGCTACTCTGAGAGCCATTCTGTTCAGCTGATTCATGCAAATAGGGAGCGATTTTCTCAAGTTGCTGCTCACACCTAATCCAAAGAGGGTCAGATGATTGTCGAAAGGATGGGAAACCTGATGAAAGAATAAATAGTGGAACCTTCAGCAAGAACACGCTGCAGTTAAGATAAAATTCATCCCGATCTGTGGCTTAATCCAACCTGTTCACTGCTGTCAAACTACACACACACACACACACACACACACACACACACACACACACACACACACACACACACACACACACACAGACACACACATACACACACGCACACACACAAGTTAAGTAATACTGGTTAAGCAGTGCAGTTCAACACCAGTGGCATGTTATTAGCAGGAAGAGAACTGCCTATTGACATGTAGCTATGTATGTATTTTTGTTCGTTCTCCATAGTAACTTTTCCCAAGTCTACTGACACTTCATTATGAATCTGCGGCGAACTGTGTGTTTGAGTGTGAGTGACAGCTGCACTTCCTGTAATCACAATCTAATGGCAGAGCAACACAGAATCAATCAATAGACATAATTAAAACAGACAGACAACGGGCAAGGACAGCTATAAAACTAAATAGAGAGAGATGGAGGGGAAAAGAAGGAGGGAACGGACAGGAGGATGGAGAGAGAAAATACATGAGGACACATCCAGAAGAGAGTGGAAGAGGGATAATGGATATTGAGCGATCATTACCACATCCATAAATGTTAAAGTACTGCAGTTAGAGTAGTGAGCCATCACCCATACTGATGTTAATGCTAAGTGCTTCAGTTATGTTAATTCAATACCACTAACAGCCGTGCCTCAGACGTGGACACTGCGGACATTATCTGTATGATAACTGGATGAGGCGACACCCTATGGGTTTATTAAAGCCCAGTCCATACAGCTAACAGTGAATTACAGCTGACGTCTGATTGGTATTCAACATGTCCTCCAACGTGGCTACCTCACACTTTGAATAATGTTGAGAGAATCAATGCTATACCTGCCTTTTGCATGGACAACCCTTGCCAAAGCTAATGTTTGGGCTAAGTGGTTTCACAAATGTGGTCATATGGTGACATGGGGGCTGATGAGGAAGTCATTAGTACAGTCCGTTGGAGGATTATGAGGGACAACATGCAGATCATGAGAGTCAGTCCCTGCCTTGAAGTCATACGACCTGACAGCACAATAGGATGATGGTGTAGTGAAAGAGCTGCAAGGTAGTCATGATCATGAACAAAAGTATGTACACATTGTGATGGAAAAATAAATACTGTAAATAAATACAAATTTAATATTAATAAAAAGGCTAAGACGGAAATTGTCCTTGCATATTTTATAGAATGAGCTAAAATAAAAATTTAGTTCCTCAGAAATGTAAATGGACAGATAGCATCACATTACCAGTGACCCATAGGGGAAAATAAACAATAATATTACCAATATGGAGATGATGTAACACATTACAGGAAACATAACAAGCATCAAGGATCCCATAGTGTGGGGAAGAACACTAAGATCATGTCAAGATTTCACAAAGAAGATATTCAGTTGCAAAGTCCACCTGGGTTATTTCTTGATCACATTTACTAAAACAGTTAATATAGTTGTGATACAACTGAATACATTTGGATATACAGTGATACCTCTGTACTCGACCATAATCCGTTCTGAGGTGGTGGTTGAGCACCGATTTGTTCGACCACCGAAACCAATTTTCCCATAAGAAATAATGGAAAGTATTTTAATCCGTTCTTACCATTTAGAAAACTATCTAAAATATTACAAGAACGTGTATCCAAACAACAATGAAAACGTAAATGTGCACAAGCAGTACATGATAAAGATAAAGCATTATAAACCATTTTGTATAATTTACTTTACGTTTTAGAGAGTGGTTGATGGCACTAGCGTCATCATGGAAGGGGAATCCCCTTCCATGATGACGCTAGGTAACGCACCTCCAGGGGTTTTTTCCCTTCTCTCTCTCTTCCGTGGAGGTGAATCTGGCTGGGCAGTAGCCTTCCTCTTTTCTTTAAGAAGGAACCTGTCCATTGTCAGTTGCTTCTGCTTCAAGATAGTGGAAATGGCTCGTACACCACTTTCATATTTTGCTATAATTTCCGTACGTCTTTGCGTACGTAATTTGCGTATGTGTTACTCCGCTGGCGGTCTGAGTCGAACTGACGCTTACCCGCTGGCCGAGGAGCGCAGCCGAGGAGCGCGTTCGGGTCGACTCAGCTAGTCGAGTACCGAAAATCTGTTCGGGGTCCGATACATTTTCTACTCGAATTTTTTGGTCGAGCACTGATTTGGTCGAGTATAGAGGCGGTCGAGTACAGAGGTATCACTGTATGTTGTAAAATTACCATAACTTACACACATTGTATCATCTGTTTTTACTGCTTGTGTAAATAATATCTAACCTAATCTTTGATGGTGTTATAGTGTGTGATGGACGTCAGCTTCCACACCAGGCTCTGATGTTAGGGCCAGTTAACAGATATTTAATGGAGTCTGGACAAAGTCACTAAGGCCTCTGCACTCATACCTATCTGTCAGACAGACAGGAACACACACACACACACACACACACACACACACACACACACACACACGTACTGTAAACAGAGGGAGAATGGGAGTAAGACATGCAGTTTACATACTGTATATCCATCATATATTTCAGATATGCACCATGGCACAAGATGCTTGAGCAAACACACGCAAACATAGACACACGTACACACACCCTCACACAGACATTCACACACACACACACACGCGCGCACACACACACACACACACACACACACACACACACACACACACACACACACACACACACACAAATACCCTTACCTACTGATCAGAGCGTCAGTGCACGTTTGTGTCTGATGCAGGGAGGCCCAGTAATGAACAACAATATGGTCTGTCCCAAATTATCCCTCCCTGTCCACTTCATTGAAATGTCATAGGTAGAAATTTCAATAATATCCACTGTGGAAGGAGAAGACTGACTTTTCAAGACTTTGCCATAGTAATCTATCCACTGCATAGAAATAATCTTATTTCCTATTTAATTCCCTTGATTTTGACTATTTATTGCAGCAAATAAGGATAGAAAACAGGCAGATGAAATGTAATGATCTCCGATGTGGAGTGGTGTAAAGGCACATAGAGAGGACGGTTTATATACACTGGTAGGAGAGTAAACAGACATTCTGGCTATCAAGTAAATAGTTAGGGATCAGTGTAAAAATGGATTTTAATCTAAGACACCAGGCAAAGGTTGCCTGCAGTGATCTCTTAGGAAAAACAAAGAAATGTTAAGATACAGACTAACTACTAAAGTCATCATTCTTGTATGTAAAATACATACTGTCTAAATGGGAACATTGCAAACATACTATTTTATTTATTGTATAATTCAAAAACAACTGGTGCCACACAATATGAAAATGTGACAAATTAAAAGCCTCGTCATACTTGTATTGAAATAGCAGAATCATATAGCAAGTAAATTAGGTCATCACATTAGAACTGAAGCAATCACCGCTTTGCTCGAGGAAAACGAGCATATGTTCCGGTTACTCTCAGATAATAGTGCAAAGTATTCACATATATTTGACCAATCGGGAGAGGCTTTTCCATTGTTTTAATCCTGATGGGAGAATAGAGCCCAAAGTGGATGAAGCATACATATATTTAATTTCCTCATAAGAGGCATGTTATTCAGGCATTCATGAGTTGATGCTTTTACAATAAACAGTATGAAGTTATTGTCTCAATACTGATTAGGCTAACAATCCCCCTTGTTCAGTAGTTTCTGTCCATGTCATGTTTCCTAATCTCACGAGCGTTATACCACAAACCCCTGCTGGGTAAGAATATTGTTCTTTTTATAACTAAAAAGGAAAAATGTTTTATTATTGCTTGTAATCCACCAGAAGCATCACACGGACCACTACCATTCCCATGGCCCTGTTTTTGATCAAACTATGATTCTTAACTCATAAGTGTTAGCAGTTGGCATGCTCTTTTACCATCCACTAAATGGATGGTAAATCTTTGATGAATTAAATGATGTAAAACATGAAATAGAAACCCTAGTGATTTATTGACAGTTGATTTACAGCTGTTATTGTTTCCCTTTGGTGATCATGCTGTTTTAGCTCTGGATGTGACTGACTGGTACTTTTATGATGCCAGCCTCCAGATGGCTATTATAGAATTAGCAGTTAGCTAACTAGACAGTAGTTAATCAGTCATGCCTCCCAACTGGTCACCATGTCAGTTCCTATGACTAAATATTTCACGAAGAAGCATGAATGACTTTCCCGACATTGCCACTTTCATGTATTGAAGTGATGTGGAATAAAGCGTTCCATGGCAGCTGTGGTTGCAGCACCATGCTACAGATTGACCTAAATATTTTAGAGAGGAGATTGGGTTTTTGAGAAACCAGTGCCTGTTCCTGAATAAAGATATAGAGTAGCAATGAAAGGATGGGATTATAAAAGAAAGAGAGAGAGAGAGAGAGAGAGAGAGAGAGAGAGAGAGAGAGAGAGAGAGAGAGAGAGAGAGAGAGAGAGAGAGAGAGAGAGAGAGAAAGGGAGAGAGAAACACACGCAAACATAGACACAGGTACATGTATGTTTTTGTTCAAATCTCAAAGAGAGATGAAGACATCTATGTACAAATGAAATATCATCTGGAATCCGTGGCGCACTGGTGTTGTGCCCGGAGTTTCCCCTGCCTCATGCCCTAAAACAAGCTGGGATAGGCTCAAGCTCCCCGTGACCCGCACAAGCAGATAAAGCAGTTTGAAAAAATGAATGAATGAATATTATTTGGAATGAAGTAATGAGTTATGTGTTAGGGTGCGTTTCAAAATGAAGACAAAATATATCAAAAATAGACATCTGAGAAAAACAACAGCAAAATAAAGAGAGAAAAATGACCCACTTGAAATTTTACCATAAATTGAAGAACAAATAGCAAAAATAGTCAATAAAATTGTTTCGACCGTCTGACATAACACTGGTTTTACCTCTTTGGTCAAAAAAGCTGAAATCTTCTTTGAGTTTCAACATGAATAAGAAATAAAAAAAATAGAGAATATTAATAAAAATAAAATTTAACAAGACTATAAATGGAGAAACATATCATGGTGTCAGGCTGACTCTGAACCAATCGACCAGTCCTGTGGAATGATGGGCTGGTCTCAGCAGGCATCTTCACTTTCCACAAGAAAAGCTTCATAGCGGTGATACATGGAACGTCTCCATTAATGAGTCTGGTCACCGCTACGGTGTCACAGTTCACTGCAGTACATTTATAAGGCCATCAGTGGGTCCAAGTTGATATAGCCCAATCAAACCACGCATTAGGGGGCCTGGCCGAGGAGATATTTTTATGCTGCAGTGTAACAGACTTTGTTACACTCACAGTAAAGGAAAAATCTGCTGTGCAGTTTGCACATCTTCAAATGTAGAAAGAGAGAGTTTCATTAAGGGCCTGACAATCCTACAGTGGTGATGATGATATAGCAGACCCAGTCAATAGGGTTGAGCCGGGTACTCGTTTCAGACGAGTATCCGGTACGGATAAAGCATTTTTGACAAGTACGAGCATGATACGAGTAAAACTCTTCAATAGTTGTGCTCGTGCTGAAAGAAAATCCTCATAACCAGTGGTCCACAACCTTTTTTGCGCCACAGACCAGTTTCATTTAAGACAATGTTTTCACGGACCGGCCCGTCATTTGTTCGATAATCGTTAATAACAGCCAGGACAGCTGTAGTCTAATAATAAATCATCCACAGTGGTTTTATGTAAAATGCAGACGTCAACAGACAAACAACTTTCTTTTCATAATGTGATAATGAAAATCTCTGTAAACGAAATATTTGTAAAAAATAATTTTATTAAAAACTCGATTCAAGTGACTGCACTGACGAGGTTTATTTGGAAATATAGCAACTTACCATCGATGCATCCAACATAGGACATCTCTGGAGTGTGAACTGACAGTGGGAGGTGGCAGCATACCTCCCGGTCACTGCTGAGGCGCCCGTGAGCAAGGGGCCATCCCCCTTACAAGCTGCTTAATTGGGCACACCCCTAAGTCGCTGTCAATCACTCTGCCTCCCCTGTACTGTTTGTCTTCTACTAATTGCATGCCTACAGGCCCCTAGTGTGTTGTGTTTGTTTCAGGGGCCTGTACACAACATTGAATGTTTTGTCTAGCACATGTATAACGCATGTATAAGCATGTATAAGCTGAGTGTAAAGGCAATTTCCTCGTTGGGGATAATAAAGTGAACTTTATTCTTTTTTTTATAAATCAGATGGTCAGAAACAGGTAGGTACAAAAGCGGAGAGATAGGATGGCGGCGCGTGCACATGCAGCGTCTCCTTTCTCTCCCGCAAGAGCAGTTCTTTCTTGATTTTTGTGTCTTGTCACTCCGTGTGTTTGTCGATCTTCGTCATGTCCATCTTCGTCTATATCTACTTGCCCCAAGGTGCTCATACTCCCGTGAGTTTCTGCTCGACATGCACAGAACAACTTTTCCAGACTTAAACCCAGCAGATGTGGAAGTGCTATGCGAGTGTGGCCTGCTCCGGAGACCTGTTCAACCACCGACCCCACTCCTGCACCCAGTCCGCAGTGGAAGCGCCACAGGCGGGACATGTGATAACAGAAAAGGGGCAAGCGCAGAGGCATCCAGGCTTGGGTAGCAGCTAGTTCTCACCGGCCGGCTGTCCCGACCATCACACTCGCCAACGTTCGCTCGCTGGATAATGAACTGGATTACATCCACCTTCTCCAGTCATTGTCTAAGTCTGTGGATGAGTGTTGCATCTTCTTGTTCATGGAAACATGGCTCACCAACAGAACCCCAGAATGTGCCAATCAGCTAGCCCTGCTAACATGCTACCAGAGAGCGCTCGTCAAGGGAGGAAAGCCTGCTGCGGGGGACTCTGCGTTTACATCAGGGATACTTGGTACCCTGATGCTGCTGGTGGAGTTTATGATCATCACATGCCGGCCATTCTACCTGCCTAGGGAGTTTTCTGCCATATTGCTGGTAGCAGTATACATCCATCCCAACTCCAGCAAGAACAGGACTTAGGCATTGAATGAAGTCTACCATCAAATCAGTGAGCAGCATACAGCCCACCCAGATGCCTTACTCATTCTGGCATGGGACTTTAACCATACAAACCCCAAGAGTATGTTTCCAAAATGACATGGACATATCAAGTTTGCCAGCAGATGAGCTAACACCCTGGGCAATGTCTACACGACACATAAAGATGCCTAAAAAAGCCCGAGACCTCCCTCACCTTGGGGCATTAGACCACACCACTGTTATGTTAACGTCGGCATACAGACCCCTCGTCAGAGTCATCAGACCTTCAAAAAGACAGATACAAGTGGGGCCTGATGGGTCATCAGAGGCACTCCAGGACTGCTTCTCCACCACAGACTTAAGCATATTCAAACACGCAGCAACCCACAACAACACCCCAGACCTCCAGCAGTACATGGAGACCGCCACTGCATATATGAGGAAATGCATGGATTATGTCACGGTCACCAGAACCGTCTCCATTCGAGCCAACCAGAAACCATGGCTGACAGGGGAAGTCTACAGGCTTTTGAGGGCACGGAACGCGGCTGGGATCGAGGTAGGCCTAAGGACAACTAGGGCCAACCTGTCACGAGGCATCAGAGTGGCCAAGAGACAGTACTCCAAGAAGATCGCCACCCACTTCAGCGACAGCAGAGACACCTGTGGCAGGGATTCAGTCCATTACGGACTACAAGGCCCTTCCGCAGTCCTGCGACAGCTCCACCACCCTGCTGAATCAGCTAAATGACTTCTTTGTGCGCTTTGAGGCACACAACAGCATCTTGGCACAGAAGATTCCACCCCCTCCTGGCAACCAGGCGTTGATGCTTTCTCCAGACAGCGTGAGGCAAGTCATCAGAAGGACCAATGCACGAAAAGCCCCAGGTCCTGACAGCATTCCTGGTCATATCCTGAGAGACCATGCTGAAGAGTTCACAGACGTCTTAACAGACATTTTCACCATCTCCCTGAGCCAGGTTGTTGTCCCTACCTGCCTCAAAGCCCATCACTCCAGTCTCAAAGAAGTCGCCCACATCCTGCTTCATCGACTACCAACCGGTTGCACTCACTCCCATCCTCATGAAGTGCTTCGAGCGGCTAGTCATGCACCACATCAAGTCTGCCCTCCCTTCAACCCTAGACCATTGTTAGTTCGCTTACCGGTCCAACCGTTCGAAACCATCATGGAAACCAAAGAACACACCAGGCAGGTCCGGGATAAAGTTGTGAAAAATTTCAAAGGAGGAATTGGATACAAGAAAATTTCACAATAATTAAACGTCTCCCGGAGCACTGTGTGAGCAGTAATATCAAAATGGAGAGAGCATAAAACCACTGCAAACCTACCAAGACCTGGCCGTCCCTCTAAAGTTTCAGCCCAAACAAGAAGGAAACTAAGCAGAGAAGCAACCAAGGGGCCCATGATCACATTGGATGACCTTCAGACATATACAGCTGAGGTGGGACAATCTGTCCGTAAGACAACTATTAGTTGTACTCTGCATAAATCTGGTCTTTATGAAAGAAGAAAGCCATTTCTAAACGAAAACCATGAAAAGGCCTGTTTGGAGTTTGCAAGAAGGCACATGGGAGACACAGAAGGCATGTGGAACAAGGTGCTCTGGTCAAATGAGACCAAATTTGAACTTTTTGAGTGTGAAACTTACGTTTGGCGTTAGAGTAACACTGCACATCCCCCTGAAAACATCATCCCCACTGTCAAACATGGTGGTGGCAGCATCATGCTCTGGGGTTGCATTTCCTCAGCAGGGACTTGGAAGATTGTTAGAGTTGATGGGAAGATGGATGGAGCCAAATACAGGGCAATTCTGGCAGAAAATCTTTTGGAGTCTGCAAAAGACCTGAGGATGGGGCGGGAGTTCACCTTCTAACAGGACGATCCTAAACATAAAGGCAAATATACAGTGGAATGGATTAAAACTAACCATATAAAGGTGTTAGAAAAGCCAACCCAAAATCCAAAGAGCATCTGTGGAAAGATCTGGAAATTGTTGTGCAAACGATCTCCATCAAACCTTAAGGAACTTTAGCTGTTTAGTAAGGAGGAATGGGCAAATGTTTCTGTCCCAAGATGTGCAAAACTTATAGAGACATATCCAAAAAGACTTGCGGCTGTGATCGCAGCAAAAGGAGATTGTACAAAGTATTATTTCAAAGGGGGTCAAAACTTTTGCACGTCCTGATTTTCAGTTTTTTATTTGAAAACACAATATAAAATGTTGAATAAATTTGCTTCCACTTCACGATTGGGTCTCACATGTTATTGATTCTTAAAAAATATTTTCAGTTTGTTATCTTTAAGTTTTAAGCTTGAAATGTGGCAAAATGTCAAAATGTTCTTGGGGGCCCAATACTTTCGCAAGGCACTGTATGTAGTCCTGAAAAAATGTGTTTTATAATAAAAAATGTGTTTTATAATAAGACCTCTTTAAGGAATTACAAAAATCACTAATTACGAAATCATCAAGTCTTGTGTATGCAGTTTCTTTTGACATGAATAGAATGACTCAGTAAATCAACATCTGTAAAAGGTGTAATTATACACAGCCTATAAGTCTGCTAAACATCAGCAGCACATTATGTCGGAATCCCCAGAGTTTTTTTCTTCTCCACACAAACATTATGATTTTAACAATACTCAGTGGAGAGAAAACTGCATTTTTCACAGTTGTCTCAATCTCCATCTGGTTGGAAATGAGTGCACTGACTTTTAAGAATGTATATCCTAAACAAATCAATGACAAACGTTATTAACTTTAACAGTGGCGCAGTGGTTAGCGCTGCCGCCTCACAACACGGCGGACCCGGGTTCTAGTCCTGCTCTGTGCGGAGTTTGCATGCTCTCCCCATGTCTGCGTGGGTTCTCTCCGGGTTCTCCGGCTTCCTCCCACCTCCAAAGGCATGCACTTCAGGTTGATTGGCCGTTCCGAATTGCCCGTAGGAATGAGTGTGTGTGTGCATGGTTGTATGTCTTTGTGTGTGGCTCCGCGGTGCACTGCCGTCGTGCCCAGAGTGTCCCCCTTCTCACGCCCTATGCCGCCGAGATAGGCTCTGGCTCCCCATGACCCGCTGCGGCAGATACAGCAATGGTAATCTGAAGATGACTGACTGACTGACTGACTTTGAAACCAGATTTCCATCAAAATATAGTTGATGATGCACTGTAAATGATTCAGAATAAAATCAAGTGTTTCCTCTATTGTGTTGAGAATTAATACTTGTTTAAATATATGTCAACAAAAAAAGCAGAAAATCTTATCAAATTTGTCTTCAGTAAATGAGATATCATAAGATGACCTCTGTGTTTGGTGAAATATGGCAGCTCATTGTGGTATTTAAAATTCCCCCTCTTAAGATCTCAGACAGATTCTGAATTTTCAAGAAGTCTATAGGAAAAATTAGTCACATCCAAGGTTTCAACATGAACATGATGTTTCATCCCTTTGTTTTCTCATCATAGAAGTTGTTAACCTTGGCCAAAGAGGTGGTAATGTCAGCCTACTTAAGAACAGAAAAGAAGCATTTTGGATGTTTTACATCAAAAGTTTATTTCCCGGAGGCTTGACAAGAGAAAGCATGACTTCTTAATTTTCAAAGACAATCATGGTAAGATCAAAACAATTGATGTCTACATCAATGCCAGAAGTTATTTTATTTATCATAGACCATTAGTACTTATAAACAGTTGTTTTAGGATACTCTTCCAGAAGGAACCATATTATATTTTGTATGTAAGTATACTTTCTGGATAATAATAGTACCACAAAAATGTTGCTGTCAAGGCTGCTGAGAATATTGCCCTCCTGAAAAAACTCTGAATGTGCCCAGCCTGTTGAAACCGTCCAATCCAGCTGATAAATCTGAACAAAAGTGAGAGTTTTGACAGCCAATCTGTATTTTCTTCCTCTGCTAAATATATTGTAGTTGTTAGGACTGGCACATACTGAGTTGGTGGTGTGTGTCCTTGTGCTGGGTTTAGCGATGTAAGCCAGGTTTTGAGTCAGTCAATGTCTGTATAGTCTCTAATCCATGTGTGGAGTGAAGGGTGACCATCCTTCCCTTCCTTTCTCTCTCTCATTCATTCTGTCTATCTCTATCTAAGCCTGTTTTCACCCCAATTTAACACCAATCGTCCTTTTCACAATGTAACCCAGAACTCCCCTGTAACCCTGTCATGCATGCACAGAAGCTCACACACATATGACACCTCAATCATTCCATTCAGTTGTATGTATCACCCTTCTCCACCATGATTTGGTTTTGAATAAACAATATCTCCCAGAGTTAACAATTCTCCTGTCAGTTTTACTTTATTCATCTCCCACTCTGTGATTCCCACCTGGCTTTCCATTTGTTTTACAATTAGAGGAATGATGAGGGACCAAATGAAAAAAGACCTGAAAGGGGGATGAGGAGTGTGGCATTTAGGGCTAAAGGTAACCTTGAGGAATTTCAAAGTCTTCATCAGAATTCAGAGCTGGGTCATTCTCATTAGAAGACACCAGGATGAAGAGACCCAAAGCCTGTCCTAATTTTATGACCACAGTCTCATTCCTAGAATGTCCCAGGTGTAGTTTCAGCAAAGCCCTTGGATGTCCAGATGCAAACACTCCCTTTGTGCATGAGACAGGCATCAGGCTTAAATGCATCCTGTCAGTGTGAGCTCTTGTGTAACTCTCATCTCTTGTCTAGTAACACGTTGAAAAAAGTGACAGTTCCTTTTACAGAAAGGACAACCATAGTTTTCATAATTTTCATTGTTCAATTGATCTGCATCACATGTTATTCATGCACAGTTGTTTAGTTTTTTAGGAACTTTTTAATTCAGGACCATAATAACACAGTGTAGATGAACCAATGGTATTCGCAGTCACTGCAACTTGAGGCAATGAGGCAAAACTTAGATGGACAAATCATGTTGCTGTATGCAAAACTTCAGTACGCAGCAACATTTCTGAGGCACATAGAGTTTTATTAAATGGCAAATGTCCTCATTCCCTCTTCCACAAAAATTGCTATTCATATGACACATTCCTTTTACATAATATTTCTCTACACAGACTAACAAACATATAGTGTGAAGAACATTGTAATAGATGGACAATGATTAGATCTCAAAATCATCAAAAAAACATCCTGAGTTTCTATACTGAGTTCATTCCACTTCCACTTGAAGAAAAACACCACAAACTGCATAAAAGGACAAAATTGGTGCTGAGACCTTGCAGTGTTGAGGTGAAAAAGGATACAGGGAATAATAGGTTTAAGGAGAAAAAGGAAATTAATTCCCTGAGTACCGGTGAAACCTGCGGAGCTGAATGATCATACATATCTGCATAATGCTTCACTATAGCAAATCATGCTCTGTGCTCAGGAACGTTTCCAAAGTATTGTGGAACTATAGGGAAATGTAGATGTACTATATGTGAGTGTTTGATATATTTTACAATATACTATTTGTAAAAAAGCAAATGTGTGGGAAGAATTTTATCTTGTAGGTGCAGAGAAATCTTTTTTTTTTCATTTTTTCAAACTCATTTCTTTCCTGTTCAGGCTCTAGATAGTCAGCATCTTTGGCAGTCAGACAGATTATTTAAAGACAACAAGGTCAACTCACATTCCCAATTCCAGCAAGCTAGGTAGGAAGGAAGAGATGTGTCTAAGAAAAGTAGATGTAAGGAGTGAGCACGGTGTTGAGGACATTTGGTTTTTCAGAGCTGTTCTGTTATCAGTTGGGAGGAAGTAACTCTTGATTTCTCCTACTCAGTTTGGCTTTGGGCCTCTGTATACTTCCCAGAGGAGACAAGGATGCAAGATTTGGCTAAAGAAACAGGTGTGAATTTATCTGTGTGGTTAAAGTATCTGTGAAACACTCGTGAACAAGAACCTTCTGGTGAAAGTCCAATCTTTACAGAGAACGAGTTCTGGATTGAGTGCAATTTAATTTTCAAATTGTTCGTCACACTGTGTTACAATATGAGAGTGCATAGATATTCAGGGGGGTTTCTGGGCTCATGAATCTTCATGCCAGATATTTTAACATACACATGTACCCACCGTTAAAATCCACCTTTTGAAGCAGCAGAGTTCTGAAATAAACTCAGAATTCAGTCCATTAGCTTTGCTTTCCTCTTGCATTTAAAAAAAATGTACATGAACGCAGATCCATGGGAAATGACTGCAAATAATAAAATACTGCAGTGCTATTGGCATGAAGATAAATACAGTGATGAGACCAACTACAAATTCTCCATTTTGCAGTCTTAGATTAACCCAATAGATGTAATTTCAAAGGAAAAGACTGTTTCATGGTCACGAGTTTGGTTTATGTTATACTTTTATTTTAGGTCTGCAAAAATAGACTGACATGCTCTAATATTTTCCTAATTCGGTTGTCTTACACTCTGTGCTTGTGCTTAACATGTTAAAAGAAAACACACCTGGAAAGCCCAGTCTGCCCTGCTTGGTTATATACCTATCCCATCTGAGCATACCATACTTCTTGGAGTCTCACTGCCCATCAGAAGCACTGGTGATACATTCCATAGCTGTAACATGCCAACTGCACCAAATTAGTGAGCTTATAGTCACAGACCTTTTAGAAAAAAATACTTTATGAGCTTTTTAAATGTTTGAAGGACAGTGTAAATGCAACAGGAAATGGCAGACTTTAAGAGAAGACATACTGCATAAGACCATTGGACGACATTAGCCTAGGCACTTGAGGTGTCTCCTCTAACCAATGCTCCATTAGTCCCTCACACCATTACCCCATGCCACCTCTATCACAGCCAATAAAGTTTTCTTACATTTTAAGTGAGAGGATGTTTTTGCACTACTTTAAAATGTAATCAGTCAGATGAACAATTTTTGATTTTAATGTGCTTAGTACCCTTTATTCATCCATGACAATGTAAGAAAAGTGGATCTCAGATTAGAGTCTAATTTATGAAAACACGCCCCCCATAAAGTCTGGATTGATTCCCGGTGCTGCTTCCATAAAACCTTTTTTCAGAATCCTGCTAATCCCTCACAATGTGTGACTCCGTTATGGATTGGTGATGTATCACACCTCAGAGGAATATTTATTTATTTATTTTATTTATTTTATATACTGGTTTGATCCCCGAAGGGAAATTAAGAAAGTACATCAGCTTTTCAGCAAATATACATTAGCTTATTGGCAAATAGTATTTCTGAAAAAGTCAGTGCAATGTTTAGGAACAGGATTGGTTTCAGTTTAGTGTCACTTAGCCCTGAGGGAACCATGTGACCTTAACACACTCAACTTTTAAAATGACAAAAGCCTGCACCTCCTCCAGATGGGCAAACTAATTAACACCCTTTACATTATCCTGATGGAAGAACATGTTTTAACTGTTGTCACTCAGCTTTCTTTATGGTTATTTGTGTCTTTGCAGCATAATGCTAAAATCGATATTATCACACACACAAGCCCAAAACTTTTATTCAGAATAAGCATGCCAACAACTGGTTCCACTGTAGTGGTGATATTATATGCAATTATATCATAGCGATGCCAATACTAGCAAGAGGAGATTGTCTCAGGTCAATGTTTAGCTCCCTATGAGACCTTTGATTGGTCAGCTCTTGGCCACCCAGCTGGGGATAGAAAGTAAAAAGTTTTGAGAGCCCAGGATGGTAATTGCCTTCTCAAGATATTTAGAAATCAAGAAAGAAATATATAGAAGCTCAAATAACAGACAATGGGTGAAGATGACATGTGACTTAACCTTTAAATGCAATGGACTCATTAAGAAATACTTTGATGAGGAGACACTACTGTATCTACAAGACAAATAGTATGGGTATGCCTGTAGTCTCTAATTGGGCACAGTAACTGGGCTTCCTGCAGTGATTCAAACTGACTGCATGGATACTGATACACTTGTATTCACACATACACACAATGAAAGACCAGAGTACAGTTATTCATTCATTCATTCATTCATTCATTCATTCATTCATTCATTCATTCATTCATTCATTCATTCATTCATTTATTCATTCATTTTCTGACCACTTCATTCGCTTGCACAGGTCACAGGAAGCTGGAGCCTATCCCAGCTGTCAGAGGGCTTGAGGTGGGGCAAACTCCGGGCGTGACACCAATGCACTGCGGCACTACACAGAGACATATAACCACGCACAATTAATTAACCTGATGCACATGTTTTTGGAGGTGGGAGGAAGCCGGAGAACCCGGAGAGAACCCACGCAGACATGGGGAGAACATGCAAACTCTGCACAGAGCGGGACTCGAACCCAGACCCGCCTTGTTGTGTGGCTTCAGCGCTACCCACTACGCCACCATGCTGCCCAGAGCACAATTAATGATGGTAATAATGCCAACACAGCACTAATGCCAGTGAGGGAAATTGAGAGCAAAACAATGTGAGAGAGAAAGTGAGAGGATTTAATGATGTGACTACTTCTCCCTTAACATTTGAACAGATATGCAACGAGAATAATAAAAGGGAAATACATTGATTAATGTTAGTTAGTGTTGCAAACACTATTAAATATTATTTACTGTATTTAATTTAATTCTGCATTGTATTCACAGGACTAATGGTCTCACACTCAAGGTCACCAAAAGCAGCTTAAGCAAATGAACAGCCACTCCCTAGGAGCAGCTAAGTCTGCTGTAGTCAGCTAGCCAAGTCTGTTAACAGTTGGACGGACAGACAGATGGATTTTTTTGGGGTTTTTTTTTTTGTTAATTATAATCAAATCTGACACAGAGACAAACAAATGACATATTGTCTAGCTAGAGGGAATTCAGAAAGCAAATACCTCCAACAAGCCAAGTACATTCATAAATGCATAAATGCTACTATGGCTACACCATGACTTGTCCAATTTCTCCACAATGAAACAGTTTAGACTATGTGAGGACCATCCTCATCTCACCAAACCAATCAGAGGCAGAGTAGAACAGATGACTGGATCACATTCATTTACAAAATAAAACTCAATCTAATCACCTGTCACATGCCATAGCTACAATCAACTTATCAGTTGTCTTGCCCACAAAGGAGATGAATGATATAAATCACATATACCTGCCTCCTACTGTTGTATGAAGAGGGTATGCAATTTATGTCATTTAAGGATAAATATTCTGTATTATTCATGGCAGTGAGTAATAGTGCCAACGTCAGCTGAATACTATCAGTGGTTTGTTGAGATATCCAATAAGACTGACAGGTAATCGGGGGGGGTGGGGGGGTTAGTGCAGGTCAAGGTAACTTATAGACTATAGAGAATCAAACACAAAGGCACAAAACAAC
The DNA here is from genome assembly GCF_040054535.1 of Antennarius striatus. Lineage (NCBI taxonomy): Eukaryota > Metazoa > Chordata > Actinopteri > Lophiiformes > Antennariidae > Antennarius > Antennarius striatus. The sequence goes on along the minus strand of NC_090785.1, from coordinate 19,692,982 downwards.
TCAGATCCACTGAAAAGGGTTGAGTGAAAATAGGCTGGTGCAGTAGACTGGTGAGGGGATGCGCAAGGCCTCCACATGATTGAGAAAAGAGGGACAGCCAGGAGTATTTGATAGACAGGGAGAAAACAAGAGTTGAATGATGAAGGAGAATTTGATTGAGAGGCATTGGACATCTCACAGACTGGGCTCTCCTCACCATTCCATCTCACAGTAAACTGGTTGCAGTCAGACTCACTGCAAAATGAAACATATGTACTTGATTAATTTGTAGGAGAAGAACTACAGTATACTTCATTCATACCGAAAAGGGAGATTCTCTATTACACTCTCCTGACACAGTGAGACATGAACACATACATGTCGTATACAGGCCCCTGAAAAAAGCACACAACACACTAATGGCCTGTTGGCATCCAGTTAGTATGCGTGTGTATATATATATATATATATATATATATATATATATATATATATATATGGGGAAGCAGAGTGAAGGGTCGTGTGAGGGATCACGCACCAAATGAACAGCTTGTGGGAGGGACGGTGCCTTGCTCAAGGGCGCCTCGGCAGTGGCTGGTAGATCAGCTGACACCTCCCACCGTCAGCTCACACACCAGAAGATGTCTTGGCGGGAGCAGAAATCGAACCGCCAATGGCTGGGTGATGCAGACATCTTCAAGACGTCTGCTCTCCCGCTGAGCCACTGCTGCCCCTGTAGGGCAGCAGCAGTCTCTGAAGTGAATGCCCCTCTCCTGCAGAGTCAGGAACTGTCATCTACATTTTTAACATCTGCAATATCACGATTCAAGCATCTTAATTTGCATTTGTAGATAAGTCATATTTGTAAAGGCATAGGCTTCAGTGTTAATCCTTACAGGGTGTTGTACATGGCCCATGAGTCAACAACAGAAATGAAATCACTAGAGGATTAACAAAGCACTTACTAGTGGTTTTCAGTGGCTTCACCTGAAAGAGCAACATTTTTCGCCTTTTATTTTTTACACTACTGCAAGCCATCAACTGTGAAGTTACTGTTGTGAGCCCTGAAATGCTTGAAATTTTATGAAAATCAGTGGATAAGCCAAGAGCAAACCTATGCGTACAAAACCTATAATCAGATAAGGGAGTGAGCAAAATGGCTCTATAGCACCACTGGAGTTTTCAAATAAGCATCTCCAATGTGTATTAAATTGAAAAGGATATTGAGAAGAGGGGCAGATCTAGGGTTTTACTGCAATACTGGTCACAGTTTTGTCTTTATATTACTTTATATTTACTTTTGTTAATTGTTCATGAATTTACACTGATAATTAACAAATGCTAACAATAAATGAATGAATGATACATTCCACTGATGGAAAATACACTGTCTTAATAATTTTTAAAAAGTATATTATGGATATTTAACATATTACATTAAATAATAGCAAATTAAAATTTACCCTTGGTTTTTGATAAGAATTGTTATGAGTCAGCTGGCATTTTGAGGGACAGATATAGACAGATACAGACGCTGCTCCAGGAGAAATAACTTATTTGGTATCAGAACAATAATAGAACATTATGAAAATTGCTTATGTTCAATGTGCTCAACAATGTAAAAACAAGAAAAGTTACTAATTCAATTATTTTATTTCAAAATTGAATTATATGAAAACTTGTTTTTAAAAAAAATGCACACAGATCACAGTTGTTCAGTAACTATCCTCATATGACCTGTTTACGTCATCAAAGCAAAGCCTCTGTGTGTATGTCTGTGCGTCCGTGCGTGCGTGAATGTGTGTGTGTGTGTGTGTGTGTGTGTGTGTGTGTGTGTGTGTGCGCGCGTGCGTCCGTGTGTGCACATGTGTAATCCTAACTAAGTAGTGTTCCCTCTGCAGTTACAACCGCCACATGTATATTTCATAAGGATGGAGGAACTAAGCATGCAAGTAGGCATCTAGTGTTGCCTTCAATTCTGCAATGTGTGAATGCATTGGCTTTTGTAATGAGCAAGTGTGTGTGTGTGTGTTTGTGGGAGAGAGAGTGTGTGAGAAATTGATAAAATGAGGTGACTTTTTTGAATGTGCACATTTGCCATCAGTGTCTATTATTTCATGGGACTGCATGGATTTTCTGCTCCTCATAAACCAATTAAGAGCGTAAAAGCACACTCTCCTTTTGCTCTGGTTTATATTTTGGTTGTCTCCTCTCCCCTCTGTTAATATGTTCTCGTCTTGCTGCTCTCTCCAGCGAGACATTTTAGCCCTAACCCTCTATGCCTCTATTTTTTTTTTGTCCCTCCTATTCTCTCCTCCATTTTTCAACTCTTCTCTCTAACTCTTCTATTCTTTCATGTGATGGGTTTTATCATTTCTGTGTTCTGTAGCTGCAGGGGAGAGTATGTGATACTAATCTCAGCTGTCCGATTATATCTTGTTGCTCTGTTACTGAACTATGAGATGGTTTATTGATATTTTTAAGGGAAGTTTCTAAAAGAGAAGTGTGTCTTGATTTTATCCCTGCTATAACTAGGCAACTTGGGAATTAACTCATCCTTTCAACTAAAATGTGCTTCAGGGCTCTTTGTTAAATAAATGAAGCACTTAAACTTAAAGTAGCATATCATTTTCCTAAATATTTGTCAGTTACAAACTCTTGTGATAATCGTTTTGGAAAGATGAAAGCTGTAAGTTTTTAATTTGAAGTTCAATAAGGTCAATCCAGAAAAAAGAAAAATAAGAAAAATGTGTACACTGGATATTCAAAAGTGTTAAATGCTCGTATTGCACGATAAATTTAGTCACTCCAACTAGTTCATTTTCAGTAATGAGGTGCAGCAGATTCCCAGATTTATGGCACAAACCAACTAATTTTTTAGTTTGGAATATCTGTTTACTTCTAAATCATAAGCTTTCATTTGTGTGCAGGAAGTTACTTTTTGCCTGTCCTATCCTAACCCCATCCATCCATCTCGTAGACGAGATGATTCAATAGTCTTGCCATTGGTCATCTTAAGAGAATGGTTTTCTGTAAATTGTAAAGTCCTGTATCGGTTCCCATTAGAAAGTAGAATAATTCTTCATGTAAACATGATTTTGGTATATTTTGTTTTTAATGGAAAACTTAAGCAGGAACAATAAATTAAATGCATTTTGTTTTTGATTGTAAAATAGATTTTGGGAAATATTTCAGTCCACATTTTATATCTCATCCTGAACAGCTGTGGTAGAGTCTGTCATTAGCCATGATCGATGCAATTGACGTTCACTCTGTCAGGTTTATCATGGTGGATCACAATTAGGATGTGAGAGCAAAGCAATTATTTCCAGCTTCAAATTTATAATTTATTTTTCATACATGATAAGGAGCACAGAGTGAAATGTTTTACTGCTGTAAACATCTAGATGCACACTTGAATTCTCTTATGCTGCTATGTGCAGCACATCTGAGGTTACCTCAGATGACCCTGATGGTAATCCATCTCCCACCGACTAGAACCAGTGGGGGGGTTCCAGATCTCCTTCTGACCACCTGCTATGCAGAGCATGGGGGAGTCAATGAAGCACTACCAAAGTAAGAGAGTTTGGAACACTAAACTTCTCATACTTTAACCTGAGACCCGGCTCTCCGTTAGTACCCAGTGCTCTGTCTGTCCTCAGCCTCCCAATTTCAATCTGATTTCCTCTTAACCTCCCTCCCCTGCTGTCCCCCAAGCGCACACAAACACACACACACACACACACACACACACACACACACACACACACACACACACACACACACACACACACACACACAAGCACACACAAGGGGGGTGCTGTCAGTCAAGATGAATGTTTCAGTTGAATCAAAATCCCATATGGTGACATGTCCTTTGTGTGTGTGTGTGTGTGTGTGTGTGTGTGTGTGTGTGTGTGTGTGTGTGTGTGTGTGTGTGTGTGTGTGTGTGTGTGTGTCCCATGGGCTGTGCTATAGAATTTGGCACCGTTCAGCTCTGCTTCATATCCATTCTGCTGCTGAGATGGTTGAAATATGCGTACACAAATGTGTGTGCACGTACACACACACACACACACACACACACACACGCACACACACACACACACGTACACACACACACACACACACACACACACACACACACACACACACACACACACACACAATCTCACTCTCGCCATTCAAACATGCTGAAAGTTTTCCAATACTGTAGAGAACAGAGATTGTGTTCAGAATCATGATTAAGGATGTTTATATGAAGAAAAGCTACCGTCATGATCTGGACCTAAGAGTCCATCCACTGCAGAATATTCTGAACATATTTATGCGATAAGAAGCCACGAACAGACATGTCAGATACCTAAAGTAGCTTTCAAATGAGTTTGACAGCATCTCAGGATTGAAAATGGTCGAACCTTTGGGCTTTTTTGCCGGCTTCACTGTGGAATCCATACATTTTCAAATTTGATCCATATACAGTGTGTGTGTGTGTGTGTGTGTGTGTGTGTGTGTATGTGTGTGTGTGTGTGTGTGTATGAAGTTGTTTACAAACATATGAACCTACAGTGTAGCTTATTCACCATTTCATATGCAACAGTAAGGAGGTTATTTTGAAAGTCTCATAGCAGAATTGTTATGTTGTTCCACACATTTTTTATGTTATGTTTACTTATAAATGAAGTTCATGCACGGCTTCTTCTGAACAAAAGCATTGAAAATTTTTTGAGTTGAGATCCTCCATTTTTATACTAAGGCAAGGCGAGCGGAAAACAAATGAATGGCTGTACTTGACACGCTGACTATAAATCGTAGTTTACTGTCACTTCTTCTACGGCTGAGGAAGAGGAATCCTCGGCCGAACCCTTGGGATCACCATCGCCCCCTACCAATGAAGCACAACAGCATCGTGCGTACCAGCAGTTTCAGGTCAGCTCAAATAATGAAAGACGTTACACACATGCAGTTGTTGACAAAAAAAAAAAAAATCATACATTATGTACATTAGCTAAATTATAGAAATTTAGTTCATAGAGCAAACGTGTTTAAGCATTTTAATAGCGACATATAGAGAGATAGCATTATGGTCTCACTGTATCACATTCTAGCACTGCTAGCCGGTCCATTGTGCAATCCATGGTGGGGCTCGGCTGGCTGGTGCCTCACCGCAGGTATCATCTCGGTATTTCAACGGTAAATGTGAAAATTTGCATATATATATACTTTATATATATATATATAAAAATCATAACGGCACGGCCTATGAATACACCTGTAGTGTACCTCACGCATACACCCAGAGGCAAACATCATTGCCCACACATGTGCGCGCACACACACACACACACACACACACACACACACACACACACACACACACAAACCTTGATGACTTGGTCTTTTCCTATCTGATTGAAAGTGCAGTGTCTGCAACTTTTCCTCTGTCCTTCAGAGGCAAATAGACAGTCATTGTGTGAGCTACTTTTCTTCACCATCTTGATGTTTCTCTTTAGCACTTACACTATTTTTATTTCTGCTGCAATCTTCAACACTGACATGGACTTCTAAAATATGTTTTTGAAATACTTCTATACTGCAACAACAAAGTCACAAAGTGTGATTCAGAATGTCACGTTGTCTTTTTAGTACAGGAGTCGGTCGCTTGTTGAGAAATAGCCATTTGTAAGTGTAATGATGTGTGAGGACACACACAGTCCTCTCTGACGCCTAACATTAGAACTTTATGACACTGACATAAAGGTTGAAAGTCTGAGATGATATTCATATACCTTACTAAAAGGTCAAATCAGGGCAGCTAATTGTACCTAAAAATGAAATATAGTGAAGAGAATTCATGGATTCAGACCTCAATACAAAATGAGAATACAATCACATGGATTTGTACTTTGAATTGCTGTGGGATTCAATTTGGTTTTTTTTAGTTTATAAAAATAAAATAGAGCTGGTGATGTTGTATTGCAAATCTTCTTACAGCCACGACACATGCAGAATCTGTATCCACTAGCTGAAGCTGCCTACCTCGCAGCTGGTGAGCGAGTAGCGTGACGCATCCTGTAGCCTCGTGCTTTATGGCACTTTGTGTGAACTGATTACTGAAGTACAAAATATGCCCATGGAGCTGGAATAGAATTTTTGTTCTTCACAAGTTCAGTTCAGCATGAGCATCATTTTTGGTAAATTTGAAAAGATTGTGGTCCTGACACAAACACATATACAGGTATGTTTATATAGTCCCCTTCAGTGAATCCTGGGTGGGCCCGAGTTTAGCTTCTTTAACACAAGTTGCTGTGCAGTTTGTGGTGATGAGTACATTTACAACTTTTGGAACTTTTAAATGCTGTAACTCATATATTTCTGTTACAGTACTTATCCTACCATAATGATGGGGGTTGTCTGTTGCCCTTTCCCTTTCAAGTTCCCATGTTGTGGACATTATTTTGCTAACTGGGACAATGACTGTTTATTATAATACTAATTAATAGGCTGCAAAAATAAAAATAGACTGAAGCGATGACCAACAGGCAAATGTGAAAAGAAAATCAGGATAAATCAATGTGGATTCTAGGAACATGATGTTATAAAAGCTCTACACAGGTTGAAGTTCTAGAGCAGGACTGTCAAAGTCATTTTCACCGAGGGCCACATCAGCTTAATGGTTAGATGTAACATAAATATAACTAAATGTAACTCGATGTAAAGTAAAATAAATGTAGCTACTCCTTAACATTAAATAAGACTAAATGTATTGCTTCTTCAAGTAACAAACATTATAGTCGTTTGCTTGTTTCTCTGTTATAACATAAACTAGCGGGAACCCGTGGAAATTCTATGATAAAACAATAATATCAGACTACCAAAAACTACATTTGGTATTATAAACCAAGAACACCCAAGACGTAACAAAATGCGTAACCCCCAACAAAAAGCCTCGATGCCCGATGCCTTATGCCATATTGTTCACGTGATTCCTTCTGGCAGACGCGCAGTGATTGGTTGGGCACCGTGATTGGTGGGGCGCTTGACTGACAGGTAGCAGGTGGAGTTATAAAGTATAAAAGCAGTGCTGTCAGGGGATTAAAAAAATGTATCTAATTAATCTAATTAATTACAGGATTTGTAATCAATTAATCAAATTAATCGCATTTTAATCTCATACCTGCTAAAGGCCCCCAAATAAAAAAATTGAATTCTAGGACATTACATAATTGTAGTACATGACTAATCAATGGAATGCACCAAGAGAAGATTTGAAATCCACATTTTTATTGGTTAAGTGTGCTTTATAAATGACATTCAAAAGAAAAAAGGCCAAGCACATCAGCAAATCAATTGGGCCTGGTGCATTTCTCAAAAATGCAATACAAATACATTCATTCATTCATTCATTCATTTTCCAACCCGCTTAATCCGCTAACGCAGGTCGCGGGGTAGCCAGTGCCTATCCTGGCAGTCTCAGGGCGTGAGGCGGGGGACACTCCGGGCACGATGCCAGTGTACCGCGGAGCCACACAGAAACAAACAAGCATTCACACACACACTCACTCCTACGGTCAATTTGGGACCGGCCAATTAACCTGAAGCGCATGCTTTTGGAGGTGGGAGGAAGCCGGAGAACCCGGAGAGAACCCACGCAGACACGGGGAGAGCATGCGAACTCCGCACAGAGCGGGACTCGAACCCGGGTCCGCCGTGATGTGAGGCAGCAGCGCTAACCACTGCGCCACCGTGCCGCCCCCAATACAAATACAGCTAAATAAAATAAATTTTAGAAATAAAATCTCAAATAGGCACATAAGCAGACTCTAAATCAAAATGAATACTAATGCTGACTCAATACAGCAATTCAAAATGAATGGTATAACATGCCTCTAAATAAAGCAACATCAACAGCAGGGTAAGGGTAACAGGGTAAGCTAACGTTCAACTGACATGTTTTACATTTAAGTGATATGTTAGGCTGGAGCTGCTTCGGTGATATGAAAATTCTCTTTTACAAAAGGTACAAATAATAATAATAATTATAAAATAATAATAATAATAATAATAATAATAATAATAATAATAATAATGGATTAGATTTATATAGCGCTTTTCTGGACAGTCAAAGACGTTTTACATCGGATCCATTATTCATTCAATCCTCATTCATACTTGGTGATGGTAAGCTACGTGTGTAGCCATAGCTGCCCTGGGGCAGACTGACGGAGGCGTCTACAGCGCAGAATCACTTTGTTTTTGTTGATAGTCCCATCTTTGTTCTTTTTATAAATTAACTTTCCGCCCAAAGGTCCGAGTGGGCTTGCCTCGCTCGACTGTGTCGCGTCCATCTCTGTTGTCAGTCACCCTGCTTTTGACTAGTGGCGCAGGTAGGAAGTGACGTCACTGCAGCCTACGGGTCACTCAATGGGCCAAATTTAAAATGCTTGCGCATTGACTTGCCACTCACAATTAATTGCGTTAATTTTTATAGTGCATTAATTTGCAGCGTAATAATTAATCTAATTAATGCGTTAAAGTGACAGCCCTAATAAAAGAGTGAGGTTTTCAAGTGAGCTCATTCAAATATATAGGTGGGGAGATCCTTTTAATTTGTCAGGTAATGAGACCCACATAACTCCATCATTCAAGGATCAAACTATCCAAGTGAATAAAGAAATGGAATATTGAATTAACTAAAAATGAAATATAAATGTTGACTCAGTTTTCAACAAAATCGGTCAAGTTTTTACGTTAGTTTTTGATGAGGAGATGCTGCCTATCCTTGAATACACCAACTGGATGCCCTCTCTATAATCCAAGAGGGCTCAGTTATGTCACACAACACAGCAACTAAGCCACCGCACTTCTACGTTTGGTATGGCACCATCCCATGCTCCGAGCTCATCTCCTGCAAAATCAGCTGGGACTGATGGTGATTCAGGCCACGCGACCGAATGAAGTTCACTGTTTTAATGACTGTGGTCACGATGTCATCCATCCCAGCACTTTCCCACACGAAGCTTTTTGATGGATAACACAATAATATGTTATCAGAAGTGTGTGGCAGTTCATTTTTTGCATTTTCGCCTTCATTAATCGAAACAAGCCCGTGTTTCTGCCACACATTACCGGCGCGCTGTCTGTAGTTAATCCCACCAATTTGTCCCAGGGAAATGCATTTTTACTCACAGACTTCTCCACCCCATCAAAAATGTCCTGTCCTGTCGTGGTCCCATGCAATGCATGTTCTCCCCGTGTCTGATGAGTTCTCTCCGGGTTCTCCGGCTTCCTCCCACCTCCAAAAACATGCACCATAGGTGAATTGGTCAGCCTAAATTGCCCGTAGGTGTGAATGTGAGTGTGAATGTGGCCAGGGCTCCCTTGCAAAACAGATCTGTAATGTCAATGGGACTCACCTGGATAAATAAACGTTAAACAAAAACAAAAAAACAACATAAAACAAAAGCTCCTTAGTGACAGAAAGGTCTGACTTCGCACCTCTGATAAAAATTGATAGCTTCACTGTATCCGTGTTGTCTGTGCTTTCATCAACAGCTAATGAAAAAGCTATATAGATTCGTGTCTCCTCATCATGCTGTACTGCCAGGTTTTCTGCCAGTTCCGTGACTCGGTCCGTGATGGAGTTTCTTGATAAACTGACATTTCTCAAATTCTGTATATGGTCGGGACACACCTGTTCACAGACCTTTAGCATGCACTTCTTCAAAAATGCTTCCGCTGAAAAAGAGTTGGAAGTGTGGACGATTTCTTTAGCCATAATTGGCAGCTTTCACTTCAAAATTGTTTTGTGGATTTTGTGAACACGCTCTGCTGAAACTGCAGTTTTCCTTTTAATTTTTGGGCAATTTTGGGCTTTTCTTGATGGCTAGCTTTGGCGAACTAAGCTCTGTGTTTTGTGTCAAAATGCCGGCTTAGATTGTACTCTACACTGCCTCCTAACACAAAAGACATTACCATCTTTCTCCTTGAAGCACAAATAAGTATTTGCCTTCCCATCTTTCTGAAACAGTCTTCCATCTCCATCAACTTTTCTCTTCCTGGACATTTTGGGATTATTACTTAATTCTCAATTTCACTTGTTGACATTGATGTGGAAAGACTGCCGTGTAGTGGCAATGAGCCACTGTGGCAAAGTGTGGCAGCAAAGCAAACAAACAGGACAGAACCGCCTGGCACAGCTGTGGAGTCAGGCCCAGGCTATATAGAACCAGGCAAGATGTTTCTGAAAATGCTGACCAGCTACTTTAGGCATTTTACTTGGAACACAGAGATGAGATTCAAATGTGAGAGTGTTTTTCAATTAATTACTATTAAAGATGAGTTATCAGCACTTCAGCAGTGGTATTACTCACACAATAACATGCTTCCAAAGTTTTCAGTCAAATCAGTCAAATAAAAATATTTGTCATCCACTTTGCATATTTGACTGACCGAAGACAAATATTCTTAGCTTCAGATGCTTTTTCAGAGTCTAATAACGGCTGGTGGGTGAGGACAGTACAGATAGGTATAAGTGAGATGAAGGGAGATATGGTTTGAGGATACTGCTAATGAATAGCTTTTAAAGACGCAGTTAACATATTAAGTGTGTAAAGCTACACACACCAAAAACTGCTAAATTAGGCCAGTCCAGATGACTATATCCTGCACGATGACTATTTTTCCTGGCTCAAGGAAAAATATTTTAGGTTATATTTTAATGATTAACTTTGTGTCCAAGTTTGCTTAAATGGACTGCTTCGTTGTTTTCACAGGTCATCATGATAACATTTACCTGCTCTCTTCCTGTCACTCTTCTAATCTGTCATCTGTAAAACATACCGCTGTCATGTCTCACTTGCTGCCATTGCTTCACCCGCTCCATTTCTGTGATGAGTGAAAATACCTCTCCTCCACTTAACCCCTCCACAACATTTCTTTCTATCTCTGAATCTTTTCTGTCCTTCATTTCTTCACTCTTATCCATTCTGAATACCTCCTGACATTTTCTGGCTGTTAATCAAGAGCATTTGGTCACTCATTCTGGATTCCCACTGCCATTTTAATAGTCTATCTCTGGTTATTTCGAAACTGTATGAGAAAACCCCTACACTGACTGGCTACTCCTGTCATCCACTTTGCATTATTCATATTGATGGGACAGTAAGGATGGGGTCATGGCTAGTTGTGCTTAAAGTATCAGCAGTCTAAGCTAAACATTCCTGTTATCTGTGCTTTGTTAAAGCACATTGGGTAGTCCTGGTGATAACAGTAACCTCAGAAATGTGAATACTGCAATCAAAGACCAAGCCAGGAAGTTGTGCTTTCAATGTTTCAGGAAGAAATCGTATAACCATGTTATAATACACAAAAGCCAGTGGTCTAAATCCACTGTTAACATTTGCTCTATTTGTGTATTTTCAACTACACTTTTTCTATTGATAAGCTAAGCTAATAAGTACTTCATTAGCAGCAAGAGCTTTCAATTAAGACAGAGCAGGATATTTCATGTTTGTATAAAGTGAATAAAGGAAACCATCTCAGCACCACTCCAAAATGACATTTCTGTCATCAATTCTTCAGCGCTCCATCGTGTACAACAAGCCAGCTCAAGCAGAAGATTGTTCAGAATCAGAAAGTTTTATTGCCAAGTACAGTAAAGTTTACCATACAAGGAACTTGACGTGGTGGCGGTGCATTAAAAGGTGGAAGAGAAGCAATAAGGAATAATAAGGAATAAGGAATTTTAAAAAAAAGTATTTACAATTTACAATTTACATTACGGTAAGATGAGATATATATGGTTGGCTGTTTACAGGCGAAGAAGAGAAGTCCAAAGAGTAAACTGTCTTTGCAGGGTGGTCAGGGGCAGATGGTTACCTGGGGGGGGGGGCATTGTTCATGAGAATGACTGCAGTGGGGCTGGAACAGGTTGTGACCAGGATGAGAGGGGTCAGCAATCCTGGCTGTACATCTGCGGGTCCTTGTGTCGAACAATTCCTGGAGGTTTGGCAGGCTGCAGCTGATCACCTTCTCCGCAGAACGGATGACACACTACAGCTTGGCCTTGTCCCTGGCCGTAGCTGCAGCAAACCACACTGACATGGAGAATGTGAGAACTGACTGAATGGTGGCAGTGTAGAAGTTCACCAGCATCTTCGCAAGGAGGTGAAACTTCTTCAGTTGCCGCAAGAAATACATCCTCTGCTGAGCCTTCTTGGTGAGGGAGCCGGTGTTCTGCTCCCATTTGAGCTCCCAGGTGATGGTGGTGCCCAGGAAGCGGAAGGACTCTACGGGGGTCACTGGAGTGTCACAGAAGATGACGGGGGGAGGGCAGGAGGGTCTTTCCTGAAGTCTACTATCATCTCCACTGTTTTGAGAGCGTTGAGCTCCAGGTTGTTCCTGCTGCACCATGATACCAGGCAGTCCAGCTCAATTCTGTAGGCCGACTCATCCCCATCAGAGATGAGGCCGATGAGGGTGGACAGTTGTTAGACATTTGCATGTTGTAGTAAGCAAACTGATGACAGAAAGTACAAACAGGCTTTATCCAGTGTTTGGATGTCTCCATATTCACAGCAAGGACAAAGCATTGTTCTTTTCTGAGCTGTCATAATTATTTAGTCGGGTGGTGAGTGATTCAACGTGTAAATATTCTTGCTCATGTTCTGCGGGTGTGTGTCTGTGGGTGTGTGTGTATCTGTGTGTGTGTTTATTAGCAGCCTGTAAATAATTGCTCTAAACTCATGCTACTGACTAGCCAAATAAACCAATTTCATATTGCAGTCACATGATCTCTCTGTCATCTGCCAGCTCACCTCCCAAGCACGTCCGAGGCACCTTTGAGCAAGACACTGTCCCCCCTACAAGCTGCTCATTTGGGGGCCCACTAGGTTTGAACTGCTCGCTGCTTTTAACTTGCACGCTTACAGGCCCCCTTTTGTGTGATTGTGTTTTCTTCATGGGCTTGTACGGACAATATATATGCATGTATATCGGTAATTAGTGGAAAAGGTAATTTCTCCATCGTGAGATCAATAAGGTACGTTCTTTCTTTTGTCGTCATTAAAGTGAAAATTATTAAAGTTAAGCTATTAGTGCCATAAGGTTTTACACTGGGGATTCTATGTGCAGCACTGTTTATTAAAACTACATTCTGACTCAGTAAAGGAACAAAGCAACCATCCATACATTTTCCTTTGCCGTTTAATCCGCCGTTGCGGGTCACGGGGAGCTGGAGCCTATTCCAGCTGGCTTAGGGTATGAGGCAGGGGAAACTCCGGGCACAACACCAGTGCCCCGCGGAGCCACACAGAGAGAGACAACCACACATGTGCACACTCATACCTACAGGCAACCATATCAGTTATGTTTGATAGTAGCTTTTATGCAGTCTTCACATAGTTAAAACAACAACTTGACAGAAAAGAGTTCCAAAAAAAGTATCTAGAAATGTCCCATATACAAATTTTACCCATTGTATCTGTGAATCAGTCCACATGATGAGAGTGCTTTGAATTAGGTTAGGTTTTCAAGGAGAATTATGCATTTGTCATAAGAAAATATCAAATTTAAAAAAAAAATGTCGAGGCAAGAATGAGTGAAATATTAATGTTTTACTACACTTGTATATCTTCAAGGACCCCTTTGCCAAAATTATGCTGAGTGAGTTGTTTGCTCAGCTCTTCTTTTCCCCAGTCAGGTTCTTAAATTGGATCATTTGTCACAAAGTAGATGAGAAGATTTTTTTTTTTTTTTAATAGATTTATTCATAAAAGCCACCCTGCTGGATGTTCAGCAGGGAGCTCACAGCCTGGGAATCCGCCAACGCTGGCACGGCGTTGTCCACCAGCTGCTGGAGGGTCAGGGTCCTGGTTCTGCAAAGTGCTGTAAGTTGCCCAGGTGTGGCTCCACTGCAGACATTCAGCCTGGCTCCATGCACTAGTGGTTCCTTCAGTAACCAGAACAGAGAGTCAGAGCTTTTTCCTGGGCTGCTTTTAAATAGGACCCATGACTTAAAAACACCATGATAAATCAGAGGCAAACCATTTAATTTTAGAAATTTAGAATCCACCTCTCCAATCTCACCCTGTTCACGTGTCAGCTCACCATTCTCACCCACCACAACCATCACGTCACCCAACTCACTGTACACCACATTGATAGCATTGGCGTTGATGGTCTGACGGTCAAATTTTATAAAGCTTTCTGGGACATTCTAGCACATGATATGCTAGAATTGTTTAACTATAGTCTGGCCTCGGGCTCTTTGCCACTGTCCTGCTGGAGGGCTTTCGTTGTCCCTCCTGCCTAAAAAAGGCACCCTGTGTCACTGCTCTGCACGGATTACAAGGTTCTGTCCAAGGCTTTGGCTACCAGGCTGAGGGAAGCTATGGAGCAGGACATCCACCGAGACCAGACCTACTGTGTGCCCGGAAGGTCCATGGTAGACAATGTCTACCTAATTCGAGATGTTTTGGAGGTTTCCAGATCATTGGGTATAAAAGCTGGTCTCGTTTCATTAGACCAGGAAAAGGTATTTGACTGTGTTGAGCACAGCTTCCTCTGGAAAACTATGGAGAAGTTTGGGTTCAGCAGTGGTTTTATTGCCAAGATCCAGGTGTTGTACAGTGATGTTGAGAGTATACTGAAGTTTAACGGCAGTTTGTGTGCCCCCTTCAGGGTACACCGGGTCATCCGGCAGGGCTGTGCTCTGTCTGGGATGCTCTATGCACTCTCCCTGGAACCCCTCCTCTGTAAAATCCGTAAAAGCATCGACGGTTTGATTTTACCTGGTTTTAGAGAGAGCATTATTTTATCTGCCTTTGCTGATGATGTTGTTGTTCTTATCAAAAACTGGAGGGATGTTGATGTTTTAGTGGTTTTAAAAAAATTATTCATGTTCATGTTCATGTTATAACTTCTGCAAAAGTAAACTGGAGCAAAAGTGAAGCCCTTGCTGTTGGTGAGTGGCATGGCAATCTCCCGGTTCTTCCTCAAAACTTGTGTTGGAAGACTGATGGTCTCAAATATCTCGTGTGTACCTGGGAAATGAGACAACAACTAGGAAGAACTGGGAGGGCGTCATTGAAAAAAAAAAGAAGAAGAAGAAGCAATGTACTTTATTTATCTTGATTTGGTGAAATTATTTTTTGCACTCATATACTGATGATAAACATACATATACACTGTGTGTACAGGCCCCTGAAACAGACACAACCACACACAAGCGGCCCTGTAGGCATGTAATTTGAATACAGTGGGAGGTTTAGCGGCAGGCAGCTCCGACCAGGTGTGCCCTCAAATGAGCAGGAGGGGACAGGGGACAAAGGGGCCACGGCAGAGCTCGGGAGATGAGCTGGCAGATGACAGAGAGATCATGTGACTGCAATGTGAAATTGGTTTATTAAATTCCAGGATAAAACAATAATATCAGACTTCATACCAAACATATGAAAACAAATGTACTGGTAATACTGGCATTGTAAACCAAGCGCACTCATCACAGTTTTCCCACCAGCAGGCAGTGCATCACAGTTTGACTCTTTGGTGAGGAATGTGAATTAATGAATGAATAAATAAATAAATATATATATTTTATGACTCATAAAAAAAGAAACGGACGAACAAATATCCCAAATATCCAATTGTCAAGCAGGTTTATCAATGCGTATTTGATATGGAGCTGTCAGAAAATAATTGGTTTTCACTCCATTCTGTGTGTACATGTAGACACGGGTCACACACACGTGACAGCGGTTTTCATTGCAGGGAGACGCCCCCCGGATAGAGAAAAGTTTTGGTGACATCATCCAGACCACAACGCATTTTCAAAAAACTTCACTTCGGCCAGTGTTTTTGTCACGGATATCTGCGTTGTCGTGTGGACGAAAGGCGTAACCACAACAAAAAGCCTCGTTGTCCAATGCCTTACGCCATATTGTTCACTTGAGTCCTTGTGGCTGATGCGCTGTGATTGGTTGACAGGTAGTGGGTGGAGTTTAAACGTGACACCGTGAGGTTTTCAAGTGAGCATATACAAATATATAAGTGGATATATACATACATATACATACATACATATATATACATATATATATACATATACATATACATATACACACACACACACACACACACACACACACACACACACACACACACACACACACACACACACACACACACACACACACATTAGCGGTACCCGGTGGAAATCCCAGGATAAAAGGAGACATACTTCATGGTATTATTAACCAAGTGTACCCAACGTAGTCCAAAATCAACGTGGTGACGTAACGACTTTGTGTCGGCAAATCATGGATTGCGCTGGGCGGGCATTGCAAAGCTGTAGATAAATGTTAACTGGAGAATGAAAGCTAACTAATGTGAGATTGGGAAAGGAGCTAACGTTAAAGGAAAAAGCACCTGTCAAAAGAGCAAGTGGAAAAGCATTTTAGAGAAGTGATAATTCTGTTAGCTGACGACATGAACAGAACTGTATGTAGTTACTTAAAAACCGTTTTTGTCAGATGCCTGAGGAGCATTTTGGATACTACATCTATTGTCCCATTCCAAATGCAAACCATAGCTGGACAGACTGTTTATGCTAGCCAGCTAATTTCACTCAGAATTGTTGCCGTTTTCTGTGTCATTTCTGCTGTTTGGACAGTTATGACACTCTAAAATTATGTTAACTGGGAAGTTCATGCATAGTTATTTCGTCTCCTAACATAGCATATGCCTTACGCCATATTGTTCACGTGATCCTTTCTGGCAGATTAATGTTTGGGCACCGTGATTGGTTACGCGACGTGATTGGTTGGGCGCTTGATTGACATATAGTGGGTGGAATTGATTATTCATATAGGTGGGAATAAATAAAAATTTAAACAAACTATAGCCAAGGAAAACTGTTTTGCTTTGTTTGCTCAGTAATATGTAAAAGTGTGACGTTTCATATGTTGTGAAGATTAATTAGAGATATAAAACCGCAAAATAAGGGCTATATTATCTTAAAATTGGAAACATTACGTTTTCAGCCTGTGTGTAAATAAAGATGGACTCAATTCTGCTTTGTCAGCAGTGTGTGTGTTGATGTGTTAGGGATAGCTGTGGAGGTAACTGCAGGTGATCAAGGTGACCATCAGACAAGAGTGGTGTTTGCCAGGTCTGGTGGCACAGATGTCCCTCCAGTATGTCTGACTTCAGAAGGACTGGCATTAATACCGCACAGACCCATAACATCTGCCAATGCCTCTCTTATTTTGTGTAAATTTGTATTTTTCAGATATTACGTGTTTTATTTTAAATTCAATAAAGAAAACGTGCAAGCCGGTAACCTTTCTACACATTGAATCCCAGTATAAAGTTCAGGTCAAACTTCTACTGCTTATAGCCCTTGATCTATAACTTTCTATTAAGCCAGCCTTTTTGACCATTTCCGTCTCTCTCTCTCTCTCTCTCTCTCTCTCTCTCTCTCTCTCTCTCTCTCTCTCTCTCTCTCTCTCTCTCTCATGGCAGACAGGAAGAAAGAATCCCACTGTAACTTCATACGTTAAGCACAACACCACTTTTTGTTTAATTCAGTTAAAATTTTAGAGACAGCGGCAACTCCCATAAAAAGATAACAGAGTTTTCTGCCAGTTGAGTGACTTAGGGACTTAGGATTTTCCACCTTGGTTGATTTAAAATATATGAAAAAATACAGAGATAGAGGCTGAAAGAAACAGAGTTGAAGACACTTGATGAAGAGGAAGGAACAGTAGCAGGAGGAACAAGATGAAGATGCAGTGACAAGATCTGGAGATTGAAGGAAGTTAGAGATAAGAGAAGAGAGGAAATGTCAGCAGCCAGTTACAGATGTAGGAGTTCATTATTTCACTGCTTCTCCATGCAGTCTACCACTGACTCTTCATAACTCTCTTGTCATCGTGAATGAGTGGGGGAATGTTGGAATACTTTACTCATAAAGAGTCTGTTTTTTGGGGGGATCTCAAATCATTAGTGCTACCAGACCTAAAACCTTTGCCCTTTTTTATGTGTTAGAAGGTTTTCATCTCCATGAAAATGAAAACAGCTAAACTAAAAATGGCTTTGCAGTCTTCACAAAGCTGGGACATATTTGTGATATTATATTAAACTGTCATGTGTCTGTTGGACTTGGATGATTGTCTCTTTGGCATAACACTTTCATTTTAGTCCACTCCAGGAAGAAGTGAGATCGATATACACATAAGATTATACATTAACATATACAGTATGTGTCCCCTTATCAAATTTTAAATTGTTTGTACTCATTATTTTTTGCTCTGTGTTGGTACAGCAAGGCGTGTAGCTCCTAAATGCTATGTTGACAACCTGATTCTTCTTTTGTTTGTTTTTTTTCTGCACATGATCATGACAACACTTGACAGACCAAAGTCCTAACGGTTTAAACGGTTACTATTAAACTAAGCCTAAAACAAATCATATACGTCAGAGGAAAAAAGTATTTCTATAATTATCTGTGATCTTATCGATTAACATTCATTCACTTAGTCAGTGTGTGTTTGAATGTGAATTGTGATGATTTGAACAGGAATATCCATCTATTTTCATGAAGATGAACATGAACATAATAAACATGATCGTCTCATCTTCAGCTGTTTTTCCTCATTGTGGCTCACAGGTGTTGCTGGAGCCTTTCCCAGCTGGCTGCAGGCTAGATGCGAGGTATACCCCAGATTAGTCGCCAGTGCATCGTGGAGCAAGTTCACAAATAAAAGAAAAAATTAATCAGAAGGCCTTTTTTTGCTGTTTTTAATATGTTTGCTGCTGATTACAGTCTGCCAGCAAATCAACATTAGAAAAACTCGTCATAGCTTGAGAGGCAAAACCCAGGGACACATAGCATGGTCAAAGGTTTAATTTTGTGAAGTGAAAACTGAAAATACAACCAAAACATCTTTATATGTCAATCACAATAATTCATTCAAAATTAACTGTTTTGCCCACGTCCAGCAGCATTTAACTCTGTAGTGTGCTGTCAGCACACTACAGACAAACTAAAAAGTATATATCATGCATTGAAACATTTTTCCACTTTGTTCCTCAAACAAAGGAGAGCATCGCATCCAAGAGAGTGGTTATAACGCAACATATCATAGCAGCATAATGCTACACTAAATGGGCAATACTGTATTTTAGTTCAACAGAGAATTTGCCCCATAAACTACAAACCCATGACCTCTCACATACAAAAACAGCTTGATGCATGCCTCATTAGCCCAATAGTCTGCTGTAAAACAATAAGAAATTAATGGCAGCCATGAATGACTGACCTCAGTCCATTCTCGAGTGTAGAGAGTGCTGCTTCTCTTGAGCTCATCAGCACAGTACCCAGGTTTCCACTCCTTGCAATTCTTTTGTGACAGTTTTAATACTGCTCTGTGGTTTATAAGATATTTCTTGTCACATCATGCTGCACCACAAGCTTATAAAAGACTGTTCCGAGGTGCCACAGGTCATAGGAATATTGGATCTAAATCTGATTTGTTCTGTGTTCTGCCACAGTCCTAATCACATTTCCCTGTTGTCTTTTCATGGAATCAGTAGCTATCCCAAAATGTTGTCAGGTAAACACCCCTCATTGAGCCAAAATGCATGAAAGCAGGAATAATTACAGAAAAAAAAAAACAAGTAAGGAAGAAAAAAATGAAAATCATTCAAATTAAGGTCAATAATAACACCAAAAAACCATCTGCCGTATCCAGATCATCTCATTCCAAGTAAAATGCTTTCACCATTGTTCTTTAACACAATGAACCTTCTTCATAAAGATTTTACTTCAGTGTGAACTGGGTTTTTTCTTTCCTTGGCATGCCAGGTGTCACACACATCACACATAATACAGAGAATGTAGATTGTTTCATTGCTTTATGAGCATGTTGGATATAACACTATTAACACTTTCCATTCAGAAACT
Organism: Antennarius striatus; assembly: GCF_040054535.1. Classification (NCBI taxonomy): domain Eukaryota; kingdom Metazoa; phylum Chordata; class Actinopteri; order Lophiiformes; family Antennariidae; genus Antennarius; species Antennarius striatus. The sequence goes on along the minus strand of NC_090785.1, from coordinate 19,673,037 downwards.
CCTGTCATCATTTTTAAAAAGAAATTGTTTGCTGATGAAAAGCATTTGCCCAGCACACAATGTTTTTGTGCTCATCAACACTGCTAAGGATGGTAAAACCCAGTGACATCACATTTCAGGTCATTTTTTCACAGTAAAATGACATGAAATCTATGTTTATATACAGTATTCATACGTATCAGATTTTACTGATACGTATATATACTGAGTAAGCTTGGTGCAGTGTCCACAGGAGAATACAGTATATAAATTAAAGGCAAAGAAAACTATTGAGCAAAAAGATATTGTGCAAAAAAAACTGAATAACATCTGTCTTTCATTTCTAATTTCTTTATTAAATGACTACCAGGCATTAACATTTTGATACAATACATAATTTTACTCTTTTTTTCCTTTTACTTAAACAGTTATATCATTATTAAAAACATTAAAATTAAGAGGTTTTTTAGTTTTTATACTGTACTATTGGCAAAACTCAACCCTTGTGTACACTTCTACTGTATCTTCTGTTATTACTTTTGGGATGCATAAACGTCATGTTGGGATGCACAGATTTTTCTTGAAGCGTATCCCAGGGATGCACTACCTTTTTGAGGTAAAATGAAGTCTGTAATATATATGTGTGTGTGTGTGTGTGTGTGTGTGTGTGTGTGTGTGTGTGTGTGTGTGTGTGTGTGTGTGTGTGTGTGTGTGTGTGTGTGTATATATATATATATATATATATATATATATATATAATACTGTATATATAATACTGTATATATAATACTGTATATATAATACTGTATATATAATACTGTATATATACTGTATATGAAAAGACAATAGTTTGCCTTTGGAAACTTGAACTTGGAGGTCAAGTTTCAGACTGGTGGCAGACCGGACAAGAGCATTAGTCTTCAGCAATCTTCAGCAGAATTAGCTTAAATGTATCATCTCTTTTCTACAACATATAGCCTGAGATAAGATACACATTTACTGATCAACATAAGGACATTTTAGAATAGAATTACTTCACATACCGCGGTGCAGTGGCGTCGTGCCCGGAATGTACCCTGCCTCACGCCCTATGCCTCCGAGATAGGCTACGGTGACCCACTGCGGCAGATATAGCGGTGGTAATCTGAAGATGACTGACTGAATTACTTCACATAGCAAAGACAAATGAAAGTATACTGTATACGTTCAAAACAGCTATTTGTACAAAATATATATACAAATATATACATATCAAACATTCAGTTCTCTATTCCAACATATTTTCTCATCCCTTTGTTCTTTATTTCATCTCTGCACTAGTCTACCTTTTCACATTTCAGTTACCTCTTCCTAAATGTCTCTAGTGATTCTGCATTGGTCCTCTCCCGAGAGAACATTAGTATTTTCAACTCCATTTGTCTTTATTTTACTGTTGACCTACTTCATTGACAGTCGGATCTGTTGCATTTTTTTGTCATTTATAACCCACTTATGTGTGTTCCTTTTACAATTTGCTTCTTCCTAATTTCCTCTTCTCTTGCTTTTCCCACTAAACCTGTTGTAGCCTAACCAAAGCTGGGCTCCTTCATCCGTTGTTCTAAATCAATTTCAAAAGGTGTCAGGAATGGATGCTGGAGGGGAAAGTGAAAATTACCCTGGGCTTTTGTTTTAATGGGAAATGTATTAAATTTCCTTAAACACTCTGCCTCTGGTGTGAGATAGATTATTAGTCATATTGTCCTCTTATTGCTGTAATAACATCACAGGTACTATGCGTAACGTGACATTGATTTATATATATTTGTGTTCCTACAAACCAATATTTTCAGGCTTTACCCTTGTTTCCTACATTGTTATTCAATGAAAGCAAACTTGATAAATGAAAAGTGCCTTCTTTATTTCTCAGGAAATATCAGGGGTTTTTTTTCTCAGCCTCCAGTTTTTCTTTCCCTTTCAATCTGTATCTTGTCCTCCCTTCTTCATCCATTCATCTCTCCGTATATACATTATTCTCTCAGGACTAAGACATTGTGCTTAATAAGACAACCAATATATTCTGATTCCAAAGAAAATAGGACTTATTATTTCTCATTAAGAACTTCTTGGAAAAAACTCCTCCCCCAGCTTCTGTTTGTTATTTATTCTCTTTCCTGCCTTCTCTTCTTCTACTTCTGCATCACATTTTCTTTGTGTTTTCACTCACAGAAACTATGTTTTCTCTTCCTGTTTCATGACATTTGAAAGCAAAGAAAAACTTTTGTGAACATTTCACAGATTTCAAATCTGCAGTAAGTTGAAACTGAAGCTCATTGCCTGAATCATTTCCTTGTGGCACAAGCTCATTGACGTCAAAGCTTTGCATGGCAGGACTACTCTTCCACAGTTAAATGTGTTTCTATAACCAAGCCTTGCTTCCAGCTTGATCAATCAATCCACACGTTAAAATGTTTCCTCACAGCAGAAACCAGAGATATTCAATAAAATTCAAATTTGAGATGTATCAATGAAATTCTTTACAGTTATGAGTTTATTTTTCTTATCTTATCAGAATTATTTTCCACCTTTTACAAAAGCATGTTTAGGATTGAACAGGCATAAAACACACACAAATAGTGATTGTATAAAGTGAAGGATGGTAAAAAAATAATCCAAACATGAATCAACATTGTGCTCTTTGCCCATCTATCAAGGATGAACGCTGTTTAAAAAGAATGAAACTGGTGGATTGAGTCTTCATCAAACTGGTCTAAAAAAAGTGAAGTGTCCCGCTGAACCCTGATAACCATCCGTGGTACGAACTGGGATTTGTCTGCACAAAGTTTACTAAAATGAGCTGATAAGAGATATAATTGGTCTAATCTGAACGACTGTCAACTTCACATCTTCATTCTGCATGTACTGATGAAGGAAGGCATGATGTTCTTTTCCTTAGTAATACGTTTGAAGATTTAGTTTAGTTACCCAAGTAACCTTCTGCTCCTACATACATTAAGGAATATATTCAGAGAGCAGATGCAGATCTAATCTTGATGTTGGCTATGTACTGAAATTGAACATGAGAACTCAGAACTGCCCCAAATGGCTGCCATATAGTCCACCTCTCATTCTCATCCCATTTTTTTCACTTTTTCCCCTCTTATTTTTCTCTTCTCTCCATTCTTTCCCTCTCATGTGGATGTAAATTGCCCTGCAGCAGCTATAGACTCACCTCTTAACCTGCCTGTGTGTCAGCCTCTCTTTCCCTCTGCTGTTTCTTTATTTTGTGTGAATGTTGGGATCATTACTTGTGTGTACTTGCATGAGTGTAAGCTTACCTTTTTGTGAGCGGAGGGGTCAGGTCAAGCTATTATTGTGGCAGCTGCTATAGAGGTATTGCAATGGATTGTGGGAGAAGTGCAGACAGGCTAGGGGCGCTGAAGGGCTTTTTGTTTGAGTGACAGGCCTGAAATAAATATGCTGAACACCACATAATCTACAAAAATGTAACCGCAAGAGGGCACAAGCCAGTGTCTTATTGTGCCATTCCCAAACCCGAATAAATACAAGGGGTTGTGTCAGGAAGGGCATCCAACGTAAAACTTTTGCCAAATCAAACATGCAAATCAAATCTATGACTTCCATACCGTATCCGTTTAGGCCCGAGTTAACAATGACCGCCATCGGTGCTTTTCACCTACAGGGTGCCGGTGGAAATTGGACTACTGTTGGTCGAAGGAGAGGAGGAAAGTGTGCTTGTAGGAAGAGAGAGAAGAGGAGGGCCAAGAGTATAGGACTGAGAGCAGGGACGTTGAAAAAGGTAGAGAGTTGGTTGACAAGATGCAGACAAGGAAAGTAGACAAACTGTGTGTCTAGGACACCAGGTAGAAAGGTAGCAATGTTAGGTGTTTATGAGCAGGGTTCAAGTTGTTCTATCATGGTGTAGATAGGAAGTGAAATGGAGTAGGAGTTATCTTGAAGGAAGAGTTTGTTAGGAATGTCCTGGAGGTAAAAAGAGTGTCAGATAGAGTGATGAGTGTGAAGCTCGAAACCGAAGGTGTGATGTTCAATGTTGTAGGGGGTATGCTCCACAGGTAGGATGTGAGCTGGTGGAGAAGGAGAAATTCTGGTTGGACTTGGATGAAGTGATTCAGAGCATACCTAGGAGTGAGAGAGTTGTCATTGGTGCAGACTTCAGTGGACATGTTGGTGCATTAACAGAGGTGATGAGGAGATGATGGGCAGGTTTGGTATCCAGGAGAGGAATGCAGAAGTACAGATGTTGATTGGCTTTGCAAAAAGGATGGAAATGGCTATAGTGAATACTTTCTTCAAGAAGAGGCAGGAACATAGGGTGACCTAATGTATATGAGTGGAGGTAGGAGCACACCGGTAGACTACATCTTGTGTAGACAGTGTAATCTAAAAAAGATCAGTGACTGCAAAGTAGTGGTAGGTGAGAGTGTAGCCAAACAGCATAGGATGGTGGTGTGTAGAATGACTGTGGTGGTGAATGTTGCATGACTTTTAGGAAGAAGTTAAGACAGGCTGTGGGTGGTCAGGAGGTGCTTCCAGATGACTGGACAACTACAGCTAATGTGATCAGGGAGACAGGTAGGATAGTACTTGGTATGTCATCTGGAAGGAAAGTAGATAAGGAAACTGGGTGGTGGAATGAGGAGGTACAGGAGTGTATACAGAGAAAGAGGTTAGCTAAAAAGAAGTGGGACACTGAGAGGACTGAGGACAGTAGACAGGAGTACAGGGAGATGCAGCAAAAGGTGAAAGTAGAGGTAGCAAAGGTCAAACAAGGGGCTTATGATGACTTGTATGCTAGGTTGCACAATAAGGAGGGAGAGACTAATCTATACAGGTTGACAAGACAGGGTGACAGCGAAGGGGAGGACATGCAGCAGGTTAGGGTGATTAAGGATAGGGATGAAAGTGTATTGACAGGTGCCGGAAGTGTGATGGGAAGATGGAAAGAGTACTTTGAAGAGTTCATGAACGAGGTAAATGAGAGAGAAAAAACACTAGAAGAGGTGCCTGTTGTGGACCAGGAATTAGCAAAAAATAATCACGATCAAGTGAGGAGGGCATTGAAGTGGATGAAGAGAGGAAAGGTATTCTGTCCTGATGATATACCTGTGGAGGTATGGTGTCAAGAAGAGGGGGGAGTAGAGTTTCTGTCCAGAGAAGGCCAAACGGAGCTGCATTGTGTTTTTGTAGATCTGGAGAAAGCTTAGACAGGGTTCCCAGAAAGGATCTGTGCTACTATATAAGGAAGTCTGGGGTGGCAGACAAGTATGTAAGGGCGGTGCAGGACATATATGAGGACTGTAAGACAGTGGTGAGGTGTGCAGCAGATGTGACAGAGGAGTTTAAGGTGGAGGTGGGACTGCATCAGGGATCAGCTCTGAGCCCATTTTTGTTCTCTATGGTGATGGACAAGGCTGACAGACAAGGTTAGACAGGAATCTCCATGGACTATGATGTTTGCAGATGACATTGTGATCTGTATCGACAGAAGGCAACAGGTGGAGGAGAAGCTAGAGAGGTGGAGGATTGTCCTAGAAAGGAGAGGAAGGAATTTTAGCCGCAGTAAGACATAATACATGTGTTTAAATGAGAGGGACCCTACTGGAAGAGTGAGGTTACAGGGAGAAGGGATTAAGAAGGTGAGGGAGTTTAAGTACTGAGGGTAAACAGTCCAGAGCAATGGAGAATGTGGAAAAGAGGTGAAGAAGCGTGTACAGGCAGAATAAAAAGGGTGGAGAAAAGTGTCAGGTGTGATGTGTGATAGAAGAGTTTCAGCTAAAATGAAAGGAAAGGTGTACAAAACCATGGTGAGACCAACAATGTTGTTTGGTCTAGAGACAGTGTCGCTTAGGAAAAGACGAGACAGAGCTGGAGGTAGCAGAGATGAAGATGCTGAGGTTCTCCAGGAGGGATAGGATCATAATGAGTACATCAGAGGGACAGCACATGTTAGAGGTTTTGGAGACAAAGTCAGAGAGGTCAGACTGAGATGGTTTGGACATGTCCAGAGGATAGATAGTGAATATATTGGTAGAAGGATGCTGAGTTTTGAACTGCCAGGCAGGAGGCCTAGAGGAAGACCAATGAGGAGGTTTATGGATGTAGAAAAAGAAGACATGAAGGCAGTTAGTGTGAGAGCAGAGGATTCAGAAGACAGGGTTAGATGGAGGCAACTGATTCGCTGTGGCGACCCCTGAAAGTAAAAGCCAAAAGGAGAAGACCATATAAACTACAAACTCTCATCCCTCCAGTTGATATTATAAAATATGTGTTCATTACACAGTCTAGATTCATTTCAGGTAAACACACCCTTATTATAGCATAATCATTCATACAGCAGTCACTGAGCTCTACTGCTGTAAAGATTCTATAAATTCATCTGGAAAGTATGGAAATCTCCATCATGTGAGCTAAACGTGACTAGAACAGAGGTTCTTAACCTTGTTGGAAGTATTGAACCCCACCAGTTTCATCTCAACTTCATCAGTCTCAACTCAGCTATTGAAAATATTGCGGGCACGGTGCTGGCTCCAATCACGTTCTGTTTTACATGTGCATCCATATTGTACATATTCGTCCAACCACTTTTTTTACTCAACATAGCTAGTAAGAAGGGATTAAAAAATTAAAAAGAAAAACCCTAATATTAGCCAAAATCATCTCATTTTCAAATGTTTTTCCTGCTTTGCTGGTTACTGGTGTTACCTGAACTTATTCCATCTGGCTACAGTTGAAAGGCGGGGTAACACCCTAAACGTTTCATAATTTATAACAGCAATATACAGCAGGTCATTCAACGATAAGCAGATACAGTCATTAGAAAGATGCTGGTTCTTTACTCAAAGATCTGACACATCCAGCATCAACTTCAGACATGTCATAATAATAGTAAAAGTAAAATTAAAAATTAATTAATTAAATAAATAAACAATAATAATAATAATAATAATGATAAATACATACAAACATTAATGGTAATGTTTACTGCTACTTTACTGCTACTTCTACTGTTACTGTATAATTTTTTTTTTTTTTTAGTACATGCATGCGCAAACACAAAGAAATAGACAAAAACACAGACATGCATCTTCAAAAAATATTTTGCTTTGAAAGTACGTAAATATAACCAAAAGAAACCACAAAGCAACCTGCCTGCCATTCACATTCCCTCTATTTCTGGGTTTTTCAACTCATTTTCATCATTCCTGTCAAGGATTGTAGTCCAGGTTTACATCTGAAATTAGTTTATAAAAGTCTTTTTTTTTATGAAAGGTTGAGTTTTTCCTCTCTGGCAATTGTATTTGTTCACCTTTGGGTCTCTTTATTACAATTTCCTTTAACTCAAATCTCATCTAAGGTTGACTTCCTATGGTTTTACTTCTGTTTGAATAATGAAAAGCTCTTAGCTCCTTTGGAAAACTTGTGATCTATGAGATTCAGATCAGCTCAAAATGGCCGCACCTTTCCTGTGATTTCCCTTTGTTCAGCTGTGGATCAAAAGATACATTCAAATATTTTGAAGTCCAGATCACAGCAGTGGTAGAAAAAGATACAAACTAAGCAATACATTTTATTTTATGGGCATTTTATTTTAATGGATTGATAAAGACAAACACTTGATGGAATTGTGTTACTACAAAATAGGACTGAGACCATGGACGGGAAATAAAAAAGACTAAGAATTCTACATGAACATGAAATTATCCTGTTTTTCATGCAGCTTTTCCAGTTAATCACATTGATAATCACATTTTCACGCAAACGTTTTTGAGTTATATTGGTACCAAATTTTCAAAATCCAAAAATCATGTTTAATTGTGCCTTGAATTTACCAATTACATGATCGGGAACAGCGGGCGGCACGGTGGCGCAGTGGTTAGCGCTGCTGCCTCACATCACGGCGGACCCGGGTTCGAGTCCCGCTCTGTGCGGAGTTCGCATGCTCTCCCCGTGTCTGCGTGGGTTCTCTCCGGGTTCTCCGGCTTCCTCCCACCTCCAAAAGCATGCGCTTCAGGTTAATTGGCTGGTCCCAAATTGACCATAGGAGTGAGTGTGTGTGTGAATGCTTGTTTGTTTCTGTGTGGCTCCGCGGTATACTGGCGTCGTGCCCGGAGTGTCCCCCGCCTCACGCCCTGAGACTGCCAGGATAGGCACTGGCTACCCCGTGACCTGCGTTAGCGGATTAAGCGGGTTGGAAAATGAATGAATGAATGAATGATCGGGAACATGCAAGTGAAGGCAACAACCAAAGAGTCGGTGAACGCAGTCTGACCTTCTCGTCCCCAATTCAGCGCCTGCATTAAATCGTCGTACTATAACCATAAAGACACTGACTCTATCTGGCCTATCTGCCACTCTCTCTCTGTCTATCTTTCTCTTACCCTATCCTAATCTTCCTTTTATTTATTTTCCACCCAACCGGTCAAGGCAGAAAAGAGTCTGGGTCCTGCCCGGAGTTTCTTCCTCAACAAGGGAGTTTTTCCCAGCCACTGTCGCTTATGCTTGCTCTGAAGGGTTCAGTTCAGTTTTTCTGTCTATTGAAGCACTTTGAAATGTCTGTTGCCATGTTTAAGCGCTATATAAATACAACTTGATTGATTGAGCGTCCGGAGTTAAGACGTGATCATTTCCACATTGAATCTACCTGTACATGCTTAAAAACTGAAAAGTATTAACCGTCAAATGTTTGATGATTTTCCAGTCATTCATCTGTCTGCAAAGTACCTGTTGCTATGTTCTTATGACTTCTGTCCCTGTTATTCTCTCCTCAGTGGATGGATGCATAGACTGGTCGGTCGATCTGAAGGAGTACCATGTTCTGGCTGGTGAGCCTGTTCGGGTGAAATGTGCCTTGTTCTACAGCTACATCAGGACCAATTACACCATGGCCACCAATGCCAAACTACGCCTCATCTGGTATAAGAACAAAGGGGATGCAGAGGTAGGATCTTTTTAATAATGACTACTAAGAAAGAAAATAGAGGGGTCTTTGCATATCAAGGTCGATCCCAAAAAAAAATCCCTGGTTAACCTGGAGAGACGTCAAAACCTGAAACAGTATTTGTTTTGAATGTTGCAGACAAGCTAAAATTAAGAGAAAAGGAAGATTAACAATAATTAGGCAGCTCACAACATGACCACACAATTAATGCACTAAACATACATTTTTAATGGGCAATTCCTTTATTGATCTGGATCCCAAACACCTACACATCCTGGTATATTCAAGATCACATCTTGACTGAAAGTAACAAGATTGTGTGTCAAGTGGACTCATAAGAGCTATGGCAGATGGTTTAATGACAGAAGGATTTGGATTAATATACTTAATAAACCAGGAAGATGTCCCCCAGGATGTGCTGAAGAGAGAGTGTTTCTGTCTTCAGTAGAGAGACAGAGTGGGGTGAGGACAGAAGTCTTCTATAGTAGAAGTCAAGCCCCTCTAGGAGATGTATCATCAGCAGATAGAGTAAGTGGTGAACACTGATAATTTAAACAGGTTGCTAGAAAAGACTGGAGTGAAGGATAAAGGCTCTAATCAACCCACCTATATATTTGAATAAGCTCAATTCAAAAGTCTCACGCTGTCACACTGTCACCAACTCCATCCACTACCTGTCAATCAAGCGCCCAACCAATCACGGCGCCCAACCACTCATGGCGCCCAACCAATCATGGCGCATCTGCCAGAAGGAATCATGTGAACAATATGGCGTAAGGCATCTGCTATGTTAGGAGAAAAAAAAAAAAAAACTATACATGAACTTCCCAGTTAACATAATTTTAGAGTGTCATAACTGTCCAAACAGCAGGAACGACACAGAAAACGACGACAATTCTGAGTGAAACTAGCTGGCTAGCATAAACAGTCTGTCCAGCTATGGTTTCCGTTAGGAATGGGACAATCATTGTAGTATCTAAAATGCTCCTCTGCTCTGACAAAAATGGTCTTTAAGTAACTTCATACAGTTCTGTTCATGTAGTCAGGTAACATAACTATTATTTCTCTATTAATTCTCTTTTGGTAGGTGCCTTTTCCTTTAATGTTAGCTCCTTTCCTAATCTCACGATTAGTTAGCTTTCTTTCTCCAGTTAGCCTGCTAACATTCATGTACGGCTTTGCAATGTCCGCACAGCGCAATCCATGATTTGCCAACACAAAGTTGTCACGTCACCACGTTGATTTTGGACTACGTTGGATGCGCTTGGTTTATACGGGTAGTTGTTGTATAAGAAAAGACTGAAAGCATTACAAGTATGCAAAGAGGCAAGTATGGGAAACTGCAGACAGAAACTAAGGTGCCGGGTTAAGATGCCCCAAAGACAGTGCATATACTGTGTGTATTTAGATGAGGAACCATGCACATAAAGGCATGACCATGTCAATTTGTTGATGTTTAATGTTTGTTCTGTTTACGGATTACAAGATCTGAGTAACAAGGGGACGAATCTCAGGAAATGGTCAAGGAGAACAGACCTAAGATTTTGTCAAACAGACAAGCAGCTACTGGCTAACCAAGGATATGTAGTTGGGGTTGAGTAGGAGTTGAAAAGTGCAAGTTGTAATCGATGTTGCTGACAGGAACATCAGGGGGCAGGAGCACCAGCAAATAAAGTACCAGTGAAGGAACACCTGGACCAGATATGGAACATGAAATCCAGACTGGTACTAGTGGTGAAATGTGCGTTAGAGGCTATGACCAGAAGAATGCAGCCCTGGCTGCATCATAGACACTGCAAATCATCCATCCATCCATCCATTTTGGGACAACCATAATCATCTCTTCTTCATCAGTTTTTCCACCTTGCAGTTCAAGGGTGTTGCACGAGTATCCCAGGTGGCTACAGGCAGAAGGTGGGGTACGCCCTGGACACATTACTAGTGCATCATTAGTGACAAAAAACAACAACAACAACAAAAAAAACAAAACACTCACAACTGAAGTGATAAATTCACACGAAAAACACATTTTCGGAAGTGACAGAACCTAGACATAACGTGAACATACAAAATTCACAGAGACTGATTGAACCCAGAACCTCGTTGCTGTGAGGTGACAATGCCACCCACTGTGCCACCATGCCACCTGCACAGAACCCTGGACCAGAGGACAAGGACCAGAGCTTGAGGAAGACACAAAGCATCAGGTTGGAATGGTCAGGAATAGCATTGCGACTCATTCAATCGTTAACCTGACTGACAATTTCATACTGAACCAAACACAATGTGGCTAAAGCATAGATATATTAAGCATGTATGCACACACACACACGCACGCACACACACACACGCACGCACACACACACACACCCCCACACACACACTCAATCGCCTATTGATATACATATATTCAAATATCCTTAACTGTAAATTTCTTTGTATGTTAGTACGACTTCAACACAGTCTTCTTTGTGTGTTCTTCAGGAGCCAATCATCTTCTCTGGTCACAGGCTGAGTAAAGAAGATGATTCCATCTGGTTCAGATCAGCTGAATTAGAAGACAATGGATTCTACACTTGTGTTCTAAGGTAATCTGAATGCACAATTTCATGTAGGGCTGCCTCGGATAAATTTTAATCCAATTACTTGACAACTTCATGAGTTACACCTAAAGTAGGATGGTTGCAATGGAGTAAAGTTCAATAATATTCTCCTGGCAAGCATCGTTAAGATGATTTCTGGTTCTGCTGGATAGATTACTCATAATGCTAAGTGAACACCATATGATTACTGATCCTCCCTCCAGATGATCATGAGGTTATTTTAAATGTGTCCTTCCAAACACAACATTCTGTTTCTTCCGCTTCAGACTAAGTCAAACTAACAACAATTTTATCATGTTGAAGTCAAAATCATTTTGACCAAACTGCACACCTGTCAAAGCTGCTGGAGAGTCTTGGTTATTGTTCTTTTCATCATCCAAATCTGGCCTCTCATTTATACTGCAGTGTGAAAAAGCAGTAATAGTTATGGTTATTTTAAAAAGACCAGTATCCTTTTTCAGAAGAATATTCCTGCCATCATGGTACCCAAATGTATGACAGTATTTTCTGCACTATAAGGCGCACTTGGATTATAAAGCGCACCTTTAATGAGTTGTTTATTTTATAATTTATTTCATTTAAGAGGCACACCGGATTATAAAGCGCATTCAATAAAATTTTTTAAATAGATTTAAAAAACTAGTGGCCGTAGTTGCACTATCCCTACCTTTAGCCAGCTGTGAACGGCCGCTATTGTTATGTTAATAAGGCCATTCTGAGCCTCATCAAGGAAACCTGATCACTTGATCACTTTGCCATCTTAGCAGCTATTTGCTGCTGCACTGTGTGCCACCCCCCCCCCCCCCCCCCCGAACCTCGTTGTTTCAGGAATCAACTACATTTGCAAATCAATTGCAGCACACCAGGCACCGTTGTCTAGCAGTGACTGCTCTTGAAATTTCAGAAAAGGCTGGAAGTTCAGTTTTGAGGGTCTTTCATTCACATTTATACCAGTTTCTCCGTGTGTTTCCACAGACTAATAGAATGGACCGTCACTAGATTCCAGCACAATGGCGTTTTTTAGACCAATTAAGTTTAAAGTGGGTTATTTCCGACGCTACAGTAGTTGGGAAATACTGAGATCAGTCAGTCAGTCAAACTTTATTAATAGATTGTTTAAAATTCCCTGTTTTGCTACGTTATCGTAACCATGTACCGGTGGTCTCCGCAGACTGCTCTTCCTTCAGACAGCAGGTCAGTGAGAGCCGGGACTTCGGCGACGCCCCTTGACTACCGTTGTTAGGGGGAGGAGTGCCTTCTTAGGGTGCCTCCTGGTGCGGCATGACAGCCAGCCAGACTGCCGGCTTTTTTTCAGCGATCTTGTTTTTAACCAATACAGTCAACACTCGGTTTTCGAACATAATCCGTTCCAGAAGGCTGTTCGAACAGCGAGTTGTTCGAAATCCTAAACTATTTTTCCCATTATAATTAATGTAAATAATTTTAATCCATTCCAAGTCTAAAAAACAACTTTTTCTATTTTTTTTTTTTACTATTTTACACCATAAACTGCACTGTATACTGTTTATCATAAATAAAAAGGGGGTAGAAATAGACACTGTGTTTAATTTTAATAAAAGATATCCTATCAAACTTCGAACACAAATGCGCTACGGAGGAAGCATCCTGGGCATTCAAGTTCGCTCGGCTCCCAAGTGAGTCGTGTTCAGGTACGCTCGGCTTCTTTCGGTTTACACCATAAACTGCACTGTATACTGTTTACCATAAATAAAAAAGGGTAGAAATAGACGCTGTGTTTTATTAATAAAAGATATCCTATCAAACTTTGAACACAAATGCGCTACGGAGGAAGCATCCTGTGCAGTTCACTCGGCTCCCAAGTGAGTCACGTTCAGGTACGCTCGGCTTCTTTCGGTTTGGTCGAGAGCCGAATTTTGGTCGAGAACAGAAGCGTTCAAAAACCGAGGTTTGACTGTACTAATATTAATATTAATCCATATACAAAGCATATCGGATTATAAAGTGCACTACGGGATTATGAGAAAATTATAGGCTTTTACGTGCGCATTATAGTGTGGAAAATACTGTAATTGTGAAAAATATTACTATTTCACCATCTAATGTTGTAGATAATCACAAGCAATATTTGTTTGTTTATTCAGTTGGTTGCACAGGTGTTTATCTCAAGAACAACGGTTTCATTAAATCTGCTGAGCTATGCGCAGACTGTTGAACCATTAGCTTTTTTTCTGCATGCAATTATCTGAGATTTATTATGAGTCTGATTTTTTTCTCCAACAAAAACTCTGTGATCAATTGATCATAGAGTGTAGAGATCAATTCAATCAATCAATCAAGTTTTATTTATATAGCGCTTAATCATGGCAACAGACATTTCAAAGCGCTTTAACAGACAGAGAAACCCAACTGAACCCTCCAGAGCAAGCATAAGCGACGATGGCGGGGAAAAACTCCCTCGATGAGGAAGAAACTCCGGGCAGGACCCAGACTCTTTTGGGCGGCCATCCACCTTGACCGATTTGGTGGAAAAGAAACCAAAGGAAGTTAAGAACAGGGAAAGAGAAAAAGAGACAGAGAGAGAGTGGCAGATAGGCCAGATGGAGTCAGTGTCAATATGGTTAAAGTTATGTTGCCCATTGCTAAAGTCAAGGCACAATTACAGCTGCCTGGATGACTTTTATGGCGGCATGGAGGTAGAAAGGAAGCGGGACCCCAGCCGATGGATAGATGAGAGGTGTTACTGGTGGGCTTGGAGGAGAAGGTCCACAGCACATGGATAGATGGGGGTGATACTGGTGGGCTTGGAGGTGCAGGTCCACAGAGGAAGGTCCACAGCGGGTCATAGAGGTTTTGTTTGTTTGCTTGTTGTTACGCAAAATTAATAATATGGACTTTTAATGGAAATGTAAACCTAGCATGTCCTACAGGAAATTTGAACTTTGGTGATGAAGCAGAGCAAGATCTAGATCCATAATTATTTTGTAAAGGATTCTAATTTGCAAAATTTGTTGTCATTACTCTCCATTGACATATTATCTGTGTGGGGATTTAGTGAGGTGGTAACAAATAAAGTATTTGATAAGTATAAAAAAATGCTGAAAAATTATATGACATATTACTTTAAATTGTGGTAAACACGTGGAAACAGACCTGCAGGAAAATATATCTGGGCTAGGATTTATTTCAGTACTCAACTTGGTTCTTCATAGTGTGGTTAGGGTATTTATTTTATATGTATGATATTGCTGGTGAGAATACACAATACATGCTTAATGCGGCTAAAGACAAATGAAGATAAAGGTCATTCATATGAAGCTTGGTTGTGTCGTTGTGTTTAAACACAACAGAAAGTATAAGATATTGTCTCAACCATCCTTTGGAAAAACAAATGATATTTGATCTGTTCCACCTTGACAAAAATTATGCAGCAATTTTTTCTAAAATTCACCTACTGCATGATATGTTAATGTAGACTAGAGAAAAACTGACCGATACAATAAAAGCAAGGCCTCAGTTTTGTTAACATGACTAGTACCACCAAATGAATGATGAACAGCCCATACATTCAGATTTCACATGTCGTGTTAAAATAACTTAGCAATTATCAGACTAAGTTAACAGTTTGATCTGATGTCAGGTTTCATGTGGCCTTTTTGGCTTTCTTGTTTACATGTCATCTGCAGAGTTTCATCTTGCTTTAATCCAAATCTTTGTGAACGTCTGAGCAGGGAACAAGCGCAGTGTATTCATGTGCATGGGGATGTTCGAACATCGGGACTGCAGATTGAAATTCAGATTGAAATTTAATGCCAGTAATGTTAATTATAGACTTCCTGTAAGAAATCTCTGCCACAACCTGGCTGTTATTTTATTTTTATTTTAACTATTGGGGTTGTCCCCATGTAAGAGCTAAATGATGTATTGAGTCTCCTTTGGATATTTAGTGCTCAGGTATAAGTAGGAACCAAGTTGGTTGGGTTAGGGGGACTCGAGGCCCACTGGAGATTTGTGCTGTATCAGGTGGGTTAGTGTGGCCCCTATTTTTGGTCTGTCTGGGTTTGTGGGAGACCAGATGGGCATGTGGGGGTGCAAGACCCTATACACGGATTGAGGGGGCTATGGAGGGGGCTGGGTCACATGTTGCTCGGTCCCTGTGGCTGGCCCCACGGGCTGCGGAGGGCCTTCCTGTCTCCTGAGGATGAGGGACCGGGCGAGATGTGGGCATGGCGGATGGGGGTGGGGGTTGGGGGTGGGGTGGAGTGAGGCTTGGTGAGTAGCAGGTGGGTCTCCTTATCCCAGGTCCCTTGGGCCTCTCCTGGGCGCCCTGGCGGTGGCAGCCGCTGCCTCCTTTTGGTCTCTGGGTCTACGTGGTTAAAGCACTTTTGTGTCTCACGTAAGTCCGAGACTCACAGAACAAGCACACTTCTGGATGCCGTCAGCCAATACAATGCGCGTACGGTGTCATGTGACTGCTTACCAAAAATCTGCGATAGGGTTGCAAATATCTTCGCAACCGTTGCAAATAGAAAGATGAAACAAAAAGCACATTAGTCCGGCGGCGAATGGGATGGAAATGACCTTGACCTTGAGAAAACTAGGTCAAGGTCAAATTTTAACTTTTGTACACTTAGGAGCTAGATAGAAAGAGGAGGGACAAGGAGAGTCTGAGTAAGACCGTAGATCAAAGCTACTGCTTTGATCAATCAATATAGGTCAGAAAGTGGGTCAGAAAGTAGGTCAGAGCGCTAGCACTAGCTACCTATGCAAGTAGATCAGTATAAAATTTTGAAATCAGGGGTGTCGCAGGATGTTGCAATCTCTGACTGCATTGGTTCTAGTTATTTATACACTGTAAAGATACTTTAACTGTTACATAGCGCGCACACACACACATACACACGCACACACATGTGCTCTCTCTCTATCTCTTTTTCTCCCTCTCTCCCTCTCACACAGTCACTCAGTCACACACACATGTACAAACACACATACACAAACACACACATACACAAACACATGCACACACCCCTTACCACTCGGCCTCCCAGAAATCTGCAACTGCTAAAACTCCCAAAGGCAGTGATTTTGATTGCTCCGACATTATTTGTATGTAATTTGGATTATCATTGAAAATATATAAGAACAAATTGGTGGAATAGACTAAAACCTGTTAGTGGACACTTGGGAGAGCTGTTTCACACCAGACAGGCACAAGGGAAGGTGTGACCTCACCGGGTTAAAGGGTCTGATAAGGGAAGCGGGTATTTAAAGGGACTGTGTTGGTTGTTGTGGCACGCTTGTTAATAAAGACACTGAACTCTCCCGTACCCTTGCCTCGTTCCTGCGAACCTCCACATTGGTGACCTCAACGTGATCATGGATGCCAGTCGCGACACCCAGCCGGGTAGTTCAGTGCAGGCTCCTACGAACCTCCACATCAGGACACTAAAGTAAAACTATAATGATTGAGTTCTTTATTCATTTAATTGACACAAGATAACTTCTCTGCAATTACACATCCAAACTGCGAAATAAAAATAAATGTATCTCAGTAAAATTAAAACAATTGTATCCTGCTTCAAAAAAGATTGTTGTCATCATGAGAACTTAACAATGAAAATTATTGACTAATATGAACATTCAATAATGCTGTGATGGCTGCCAGCCAGCTGGAGACACTGCTGTTACAATGCTAAGTAGTTTTACTTATGGCTCACAAACACTGTTATTTCCCCCATTTAACATGGGTAACTTGTTTAGGGGGGTGAATATCACCACTGATAACTTCTTTACTTCTTTTGAACTTTCCAAGGCACTAAAGGCCCAGAAAACCCGCCTGGTTGGTCCAGTAAATAAGAGTAGAAAAGAGCTTCCTCCTTCTGTAGAGGAGCAAAAATTTCAGCACACTAAAGAGGTGCTGAAATGTGACAGTGCAGCCCTAACAGTCTATCAATGCTAACAAAGTAAAAATGTCTCCATTCTAATCACAACCCACACAGCTGCCAACATCACGAATGGCCACGAGGCTAAACTGGAGACTGTTACGTGCAGTACCACAAAAGAACCAAGGTTGTAGTAGATGTGTTTGATCAAATGGGGGGAAATATTCAGTGTAAGCTCGTATATGATGATAACAATTGGTGGTGTTTCATAATATTCTTAACCTGGCTGCCATAAATGCTTCGATCCTGTTCAAGAAATGCACCAAGATGATGTCTCAGAGAAACCTCATAATGTGACTCACAAAGAAACTTTGCTCAGGACACATGAAAGCAAAAGCCTGACAAATGATGGTGCAAGAGCCCCATTTGGAACAGCAGAAGATGGAGAGGAGAAGGCAGTGCCAAGTGAAGAATGTGTAAGAAAAATGAAGAGAAGGGTAATTTGTCAAATGTCATAAGGTAGTGGGAGCTGCACAAGGAAGGTACAGGTTATCTGTATTGACTGTGAGTGGTTGGGAGCCATAAGCAAACCATCTGGGCATCGTGACATCAGTGTCTCCGGCTGGCATGGCAGCCATCACAGCATTTTGTTCATAATAGTTATTAATTTTCATTGCTAAGGTCTAATGATGACACCAACCTATTTTGAAGCAGGATTCATTTGTTTTTATTTCACAGAGCGAATTTTGATGTGTAAATGCAGAGAAGCTATGTTGTAGTACCCCTACTTTTGTGATCAAAAACATTGATTCGGATCTCAATTTTGAGGCTGTTCTGTAAATAGATTTAAAGTAAACAATAAATATAACAACTTCTGATCAATTCATATCAATATCAATTTAAGCCCCACCCATTTCCGGTCAAACCACACCCACGTCCAGATTAAGCCACGCCCATTCCAAGTACAGATACGGATACAAATAATTTAGATGGTTGAACAGATACAAATACAAATAGTGGTGTGCTCGCTCATTTCTAATATATACTGTGTGAGTGTGTGTGTGTGTGTGTATATATATACAGTATATATATATATACTGTATACTGTGCGTGTGTGTGTGTGTGTGTGTGTGTGTGTGTCTGCGTGTGTGTGTGTGCGTGTGTGTGTGTGTGTGTGTGTGTGTGTGTGTGTGTGTGTGTGTGTGTGTGATCCTTCATTATTCGCAGTTAATGCATTCCAAGACCACCTGCAAATAATGAAATCCTGCAATATTTCAACAAACTATTTTATTATTTACGACAAATTAAACAATTATGAACCCTCCCATACTGATATTAAACTACCTTATATCTGTATTACCTTTTCCCACACTCATAGATTTTTTAAAGTGCTTCCAAGTGTTTCTTTAATACACGGAAGTACGCCGCGTTCCGTGAGTTTAGGAACGCGGCACAATTCTGGATAACATCAACCAACAGAATCCGTGTATGGGATCATGTGCCTACTAAAAGTCCGCGATGAGGTGAAGACGGGCATCTTGAAGCGCGAATGGCGAGGGATTACTGTATATGTGTGTGTGTGTGTGTGTGTGTGTGTGTGTGTGTGTGTGTGTGTGTGTGTGTGTATTTTAGCACCTACAGTATGTCAATTTTTAAGGAAAGGCTTCCACGCCACAGCTGATGTTGTAAACAATCTATGTTAAAAGACTAAACACTTAACACAGGACTTTTTTCGCTCATGGACTTTAACATGTAGGCTTTTCTGTCTCTCCTTGTTTATGTCTGATGAAGCTTAGAAAGCCTTGCATATGAATATTCTTGGCTGACATGGTGATAGGTGATGTGTCCGTATATGATATATGGCCACCTGAAGAAGGGTGACAGTGACGAGCTCAGCACTTTTAATGAAAACTTCCAATATTTTTAACACATTGCAAAAATAAGGTGGAACACTGAAAAAGAGTCTGCATGCAGGAAAAAAAACAATATGGACACAGTCTCCTCCTGTTCTATATCTGGCACATTCACCATCGTTTCTTCCTATTCCTTTTCCTTTACACCCATTTCCCCATGACCCATGCTTTTTATTCCCTTTTGAACCTAATCTGATCCCCCTTCATATCATCACCTGACTCATTCATCTGCGCTTCGTTTCCATCTATTGTATCTCCATTTTTCTTCATTGGCTTCTTGCTCTGTTCCACTGTTCCCCCTTTTTCTCTCTTCGATTCCTTCTTTCTCCCTGTCTGCACCCGACTTTTTTTTACCTTCCGTGATCACCCTCCCCATCAACACCCCTCCTCTCCTCCCACCTCTTTTTCCTGCCAAAGCCTGACACCTATCCTCCTTAATAAGCTCCCTTTCTCCCTCTCTCTCTCAGCATGACAACCTAATTAGGGCTTGGTGTCTGTCATTGTCTTGGGGTTTCTTATTAACGTACACACACACACACACATACACACACACACGCACATGTACATGCACATAGTCACACTACCTCAACCTCCTATCCTAGTAGCAGTCACCAGCTGGATCTTATCATATTAACTGTAAAGCAATTAAAAAGTATTTTGACATGTATGTATTGCCTTGATTTGAAACATTGTGTATAACATCTGGTACAGATAAAGCATTTTTGACGAGAACAAGCACGATACGAGTAAAACTTGTCAATACTCGTGCTCGTGCTGAAGGAAAATCCTCATAACCAGTGGTACCCAACCTTTTTTGCGACACGGACCGGTTTCATCTAAAACAATATATTCACGGACCGGCCTTCATTTGCTCGATAATTGTTGATGACGCCAGGACAGCTGTAGTCTAATAATAAATAATCTGCAGTGGTTTTATGTATCATGCAGACAATAAATAACCTTTTTTTTATTAAATTGATAATCAACATCTGTGTAAATAAAATAACTATATTAAATAATTACATCACAAACTCGATTCAAGTGACTGCGCTGATGTTTATTTTGAAATATAGCGACTTACAATCAATTCATTCAACGTAGGAGAAATACTGATCATTTCCAAAAAAAAGGGTGAACAAGTCAATCAAATACTAAAAATTACAATAATGTGAATTAGTGGTTGGGTACGGCTGATCAAGGGGTAACGGGGGACAATGACACCTGAATTGTGTTCGAGACTTCCGGTCTACTCCGCAGTTTGGTTTTCTTCACAGTCACTGCAGAAAATTCCGCTTCACAAAGACAGGAGATTGGAAATCTGGCACACATATATATATATATATATATATATATATATATATATATATATATATATATATATATATATATATACACACCGTATATAAAATGCAGGAGGTTGTGGGTTCGAATCCCGGTCGGGACAAACACTATACAGTCAACTTACACAAATGCAGAAAGGGGTGTGGTCTGGAATGCAGGAGGGCGTGGTCTGGAATGCAGGAGGACGTGGTTTCGAACCCCACACATGGCGGACACTTTAGGGTAAGACACAATGCTATACCAGCCTACCTCAAACATGAGTGAACACAATAAAGACAGAGTCTGTATGATCCATACATACTGGCTAAAGAAGCTGACAGCACTCCACTACATTAAAAAAAAAAAAAATGTCCCTCTCACCCTTTCAGGGTGGTATCTGTGTATCATCCTCAAGCTCGGGTCCTCTACCAGAGGCCTGGGAGTCTGAGGGTTCTGCGCAGTATCTTAGCTGTTCCTAGGACTGCGCACTTCTGGACTGAGGCTTCAGATGTTGTTCCAGGAATCTGCTGGAGCCACTCTTCCAGTTTGGGGGTCACGGCCCCAAGTGCTCCTACTACCACGGGGACCACATTAACCTTAACTTTCCACATCTGTTCCAGCTGTTCTTTCAACCCTTGATATTTCTCAATCTTTTCGTGTTCCTTCTTCCTGATGTTGGCATCAGCTGGAATCGCCACATCTATCACCACTGCTCTCTTCTGCTCTTTGTCCATCACCACTATGTCCGGTTTGTTAGCCAGTAGCTGTTTGTCGGTCTGGAAGCTTAAGTCCCACAGGATCTTAGCCTTGCCGTTCTCAACCACCTTCGGTGGTATGTCCCATTGGGATTTGGGTACTTCTAGTCCATACCGGGTACAGATGTTCCTGTACACTATCACAGCTACTTGGTTGTGCCTTTCCATGTATGCTGAGCTGGCGAGCATCTTACACCCTGCTACCACATGCTGGACCGACTCTGGGGCTTCTTTACATAGCCTGCAGATCTACTGTGGTAGATATTGGCCTCTATTGCCCTTGTACTTAGTTCTTGTGCTGCCATGATCAGTGCCTCTGTGCTATCTGTCAGTCCAGCTTTATTCAGCCATTGGTAGGTCTTCTTGATATCAGCCACTTCCTCTATCTGACGGTGGAACATGCCGTGTAGGGGCTTGTCCCTCCATGTCGTCTCCTCCTCCTCTTCCTCCTTAGGCTTCTGCTGTCTAAGGCATTCACTGAGCAATTCATCTGTTGGGGCCATCTTCCTGATGTACTCTTGGATTTTTGATGTCTCATCCTGGACAGTGGCCCTGATGCTCACTAGTCCTCGCCTCCCTCTTTCCGCTTAGTTTACAGCCTCAGGATGCTGGACTTGGGGTGAAACCCTCCATGCATGGTGAGGAGCTTTCTCGTCTGGATGTCTGTGGCTTCTGTCTCCTCCTTTGGCCAGCTTATGATCCCAGCGGGGTATCTGATGACAGGCAGTGCATACATGTTGATGGCTCGGATCTTGTTCTTGCCATTCAGCTGACTTCTCAGGACTTGCCTTACTCTCTGGAGGTATTTGGCTGTGGATGACTTCCTTGCGGCCTCCTCATGGTTGCCATTAGCCTGTGGGATTCCAAGGTATTTGTAGCTGTCCTTGATGTCTTCTATCCTGCCCCCTGGTAGGTTGACCCCTTCAGTTCTGATCATCTTGCCTCTTCTTGATACCATCCGGCCACATTTGTCTAATCCGAATGACATCCCTATGCCGTCGCTGTAGATCCTGGTGGTGTGGATCAGTGAGTCAATTTCTCGCTCATTCCTGGCATACAGCTTGATGTCATCCATGTAGAGGAGATGGCTGATTGTTGTCCCGCTTCGGAATTGGTATCCATAGCCACTCTTTGTGATGATGTGACTGAGGGGGTTCAGGCCTATGCAGAACAGCAGTGGTGATAGTGCATCCTCTTGGTATATGCCGCACTTGATGTTAACTTGGGCAATTGGCTTGGAGTTAGTCTCCAGGGTTGTCTTCCACTTCCCCATTGAGTTCTTGATGAAGGCTCTTAGTGTCCTGTTGATCTTGTACAGTTCCAGACATTCCAGTATCCACGTGTGTGGCATTGAGTCATAGGCTTTCTGGTAGTCAATCCAGGTGGTGCACAAGTTGGTCTGCCTATTCTTACAGTCTCTGTGTACTGCTCTGTCCACCAGTAGCTGGTGCTTGGCTCCCCTGGTGTTACTACCAACTCCTTTCTGTGTCCTGCTCATATATTGATCCATGTGCCTACTCATCTTAGCTGCCATGATGCCTGACAGGAGCTTCCATGTTGTACTGAGACAGGTTATTGGCCGGTAGTTGGATGGGGTAGATTCCTTCTGTGGGTCTTTCATGATCAGGACTGTCCTGCCTTCAGTCAACCATTCTGGGTGCGTCCCATCCCTTAGCAGCTGGTTCATCTGTGCTGCTAGACGCTCGTGGAGTGCTGTCAGCTTCTTTAGCCAGTATGTATGGATCATATCCGGGCCCGGTGCTGACCAACTCTTCATCTTTGACACTCTTTCTTGGATGTCTGCCATTGAGATGGTTACTGGTTCTTGTTCTGGGAGGCAGCTGTGGTCAGTCCTCAGGTCCACTAGCCACTGAGCATCGGTGTTGTGTGATGCTTTTCTTTCCCATATGCCCTTCCAGTATTTCTCCACCTCAGCTCTTGGTGGGTCTGGCCGGATGCTATTTCCCTGCCACTGAGAGTACACCTTTGCTGGTTGAGTGGAGAAGGTCTTGTTTATTCTCCTGGCCTCAATCTCCTTGGTGTATCTCTTAAGTCGGGTAGCCAGAGCCGTTAGTCTCTGTTTGGCAGTTTCGAGTGCTTCAGGTATGGAGAGCTTGCTGTATTTCCTGGGTACCCCTTTATTCACCATGTTCCCCTTCTGTAGCTCGGCTAGCTGGCCGACTTCTCTCCATGTCGCCTTTATCTTGGCCTCTAACCGTCTCTTCCATGGAGGGTATTGTTTGTTATGCCCTGTGTTGAACTTATATCCCAGCATCTCGAGGATTACTGTTGCTGTACTGTTGGTCTCAGTTATGTTCCCTGTGGGGATGGTTCTTATTGCAGCATTCACTTGACAACTTAGCTTCGGTATTTGTCGGAGGCTCCAGGTTTCCATTTGGGCCACGATCTTCCTTCGCAGGTCAGCAGCTCTTGTATTGAGGCTGTGTATGTCTCTTGGGGCTTGGTACCCAATCACGGATTGTGTGTGTGTGTGGGGGGGGTGATATCCCCCCGCTGACCTGGCGTCCTGGCTCCCCCTTGCCGTAGCATTGTTGTTGTATTTCATCGATCTCTAGTTGTGACAGCAGTTTTCGGTTACGGATGTTGGAACACTGGGCTAACAGCTGTTTCTTTGTTAGCCTTGATTGTGGGTTTCGAAGCATCCATTGGTCCCACATCTGCCCCATATATCCCCTCTCTCTGGGATTACTTGTGTAGTAGCATTCCAACAACTCATATTAACAACATATTCTCCGCCCTTGTCCATGTGTGTCTTGTTCCAGTAGCCCATTTGTCACCAGATTGCCCTGGTTCCCTAGCATCTGACGCGGACCTTGTTAACCCGGGCGACGTCCGAGCCTGTATGAGTCTGTCATTATTGTGTTCACTCATATTTTTGAGGTAGGCTCGTATAGCATTAAGGGTCTTGCCTAAGGACCCTCACCGGATAGTGCCCGCCATGTCTGGGGTTCGAAACCATGCCCACGCACTCCTGCATTCCAGACCACGCCCCTTTCTGCATTTGTGTACGTTGACTGGATAGTGTTTGTCCCGACGGGGATTCGAACCCACAACCTCCTGCATTCAAGTTAGTTGACTTAACCACTGTACTATGTACTATCCAGCTGCTGGTATAAATATATATATATATATATATATATATATATATATATATATATATATATATATATATATATATAGAGAGAGAGAGAGAGAGAGAGAGAGAGAGAGAGAGAGAAAGAGAATATAATGAGAATTTGTCTCATGTTCTGATTGTTCTGATCTTATAGCTATCATCAACACTCAGATATAGTGACAAAATATGAAGTATTAAGACAAGCATTATGTATTGGACAGTGGAATAGCAGCATCAGAATGGCTAAAACCCACACTCATTTTTTTCCTAGAAGGAAAATTATGTGGGTTATAACAGAAACCAAGTGGACCACATAGAACAGGGACATTTAATTTGCATGTGACACTAGTGCCACTGTGGGTTCTCTCTCTTAAATTAGTTTCACTATGTTGTCAAAGTAAGTCCGCTTATAGTTATTGTGTTTGCAAAGAACAAGAACAGCGTGTTGTTTTGTTAGGTAAATCTGAAAATCTCAAAGGATTTTTATTTTAAACGAAAAACATTTTGATGGCCAAAAGCAAAATAATTGTGATTCACTCCCATCAATGGTTTTTTCATGACTTGTCGGGGACCGAGACTACCTTGATTCAGGAGGTTTGTCCTGTGTTGGTCCCTAGCTTTATCTCTTTGAGCAAATCCCAGTAATATATGATCTTTGACAAAAGCCTGAGGCATTTATACATCCTTTCTCAGACCATCTGCTTATTGGAGAAGATAGTTATTGTTACGTTCTAACCCTAATCCTCAACACGTCTACTGTATTTTACATATTTGCAGCTTTACATTTGGTAGTATATTGTTGGTTTCACACCAAATTTTGTAAGCATGTTGAAAAATTCTTCAAGACATACGTACATGCATGATTTTGCCATCATCTATGTCTGTCATATCTGCCTATATTTTATTGCCACTATGTTTTTATTATTATACATCCATCCATCATTTTTCTTGTAATTGAGATGACAGTAACCATCTCATCTACGGCGCTTTTCCACTTTGCTGGTCATGATTGTTGCTGGACCCTAGCCCTGCTGACTACAGGCAAGAGGTAGGGTGTGCTCCGGATTTTGCCACCAGGACATAGTGGAGTCATTGTTATTATTATTGTTATTATTATTATTAGTATTATTATTATTGCATTACCACCTGTTTCACCAACGTTGAGGACAGTTCTCAAGAATAGCTTGAATTCATCATGATGAACAGTTCCTTATGTGTCTTCAATGCTACATTATTTTCTTCTTCCCTTTTTTATTTGAGTGACTTTGATGGAATGATGTTTTCTGTTGAAATATTAGGTTCACTTGAATACCATTAGAAATATGAAGCACAGCTTAAAGTGTAAAGGTTTTGTTGCTGAGCAAATTGTTGACTGCTTGCTGCTTCATAAAGTATTTTCTATGGCACTGGAGGATTTGAAGATGCACTACATGTTGAACCTGGGAAGACTCCACTACTTTAATGGGTGAGATTGCTGGGTGTATGCCTATAATGCATCTAGATCCCTATTAAAAGGAAAATTGTTCTTTCCATTTTCAGACACACCATTTTTTCATCACCACCCTAGTCAGAAGATTGGACTGGTTTCTTTACCATTAGATGACTTGCTTTCACATTTTTCTGTATCCTCTGTCATCCTCACAGAAAATAATGAATTGCTTTAGCATTTACCCGTTTTCAGCATTTGCTATCAAGCTGACTCTTGATTTTATTATCCTACTGTATGACCATTAACTTTACCTTAGATACCTCATCTCCTCTTCTCCCCAAGTGTGGCTCTTTTTAACTTTTTTTTTTTGTCTTTTCTTTGGTCTGAAAGTGAAAATAAAGAATGCATTTATGTAGGATGAGAACTCAACCATAGTTCAGCTGACCCAGACTGGAAACACCTCTTTTGGTCAGGTCAAAGTCCACCTGACTGATCTGGACCTTTGAAGTCGAAAGGAGGTTTCCCACCAAGAGATTTGGTGTGTGTGTGTGTGTGTGTGTGTGTGTGTGTGTGTGTGTGTGTGTGTGTGTGTGTGTGTGTGTTTGTGTGTGCGTGCGTGCGTGCGTGTGCGTAACAAAAAATCAAAAAATTGGCTTTTTGTAGGCAGGGTCAAGAATGGGAGGATCATCTTCCATTCATTCATTTTCTGAACTGGTTCTTTGGCTTTCAGGGGTCACGGGGTTGCTAGAGCCAATCCCAGCAAACTTTGGGGCATTAGGCGGGTGCGGTGCCAGCATTGGACACGATGCCAGTGCATCACGGAACCACAAAGATGAACAACTACTCACACACACAGTCTCACCTACGGTCGATTTGGAACCAACCAATTCACCTGACATGTATGTTTTTGGAGGTGGGAGGAACCCAGAGAACCTGGAGAAGACTCACACAGACACAGGGAGAAAATACAAAATCTCCAGAGAAAGAACTGTGAGACAACAGCATCATCCCCTGTGCCGCTTGATTACCTTTCAAATAATATTATGTTTTTAAACTAGCTACATATCTACGGTGTGACAAAAGAAAATATGTTGTGAGAGTGTTTATTTTAAAAATGGTGATAATTATTGTGTTAAGTTATCCTGACCTAGACAATGTGACGACATTACATACTGTTCATGGTTTCAATCTGGATTACATTTGCTTGGCTGCCAAACACTGTTCATGAATACGTAGTGGAGATAACGATGCATGAAGCAAGTAAAATGTTGCATATACGTCTCAAGAACCGAAAGGACATTGTGGAACCATGATTACCGGATGTATAAAAACCGCTTAAAGGTTACAGTACAGACATGAATGTTGACAAAACGCCTTTCCTTAGCTGTCCCCATAACGACAAAAGCACTACAGGTTTAAAAAAAAGTCTCTGTTCTCCTCAGTATCAGTGAGTTGATTTTTGGTAGTGTCAGAATTATCCTGTCTGCCACATCTGTTTTGTCATGCTTGTTCATAGAAAACAAAATGTAATTTGGGCTGTACATTCAACAATTACAGGTTACAGGAATTCAAATATCTTAAAGATCTCTATAAAGTCATGTAGGTAATAATCGCACAAGATCAATGTGCCAACATGGGGCAGTCTATATCTGTGATATTGCTATCACTGCCCTGTACACAGACAGAAACACACAGAAGGAACTAAAAAGTGTGATGTTAATGAAGAATAGCCACTGCTGCTATCTTCTATAGAAAACAGTAAACTCTAATGACTCAAACCCATCCTCTATCATATGTAGTAATGTCTCTATAAATAATCTTATCTTTAATGTTTTGTTGTTTTCTGAAAGTAATGTGTCATTTCTTTACATTATATGAATTGAAGTGATGTGAAGTGAAGGGTTCTTTATGGGTTTAGAAAAGGTGGGTAACTTGGAGACAATACCAGAAAACAACTAAAGGTAACTAGGATCACATGTAAAATAATGCTCCACCTCAGGAAACATGATGTACTGAGAAAGAGAGATGTGCACGAGGAGCAAAAAGAAGGGAAAGCAGGCAGGTGAGAGCGAGAGGGATATGAGAGAGGGTGAAAAAATAGTTTAAGAAAGAAATGTTAAATTGGAGGGCTGGGGTACAAGTGTGACAAGGAAAAAGAAACAGGGGGAAGGTGATGAGAAGTCGAAGGGATAGATTAAGGAATGGAGAGGGAAGCATCTTTTTTTTCTACAGGATAACAAACTCAGTGAGGAGGAACACATTTCTGTGGTTGACCAACACCTTATAACACCCAAGGTGATTAGGTTAGAATGCCAGTAAGCACACGTGTGTGTGTGTGTGTGTGTGCGTGCGTGCGTGCGTGCGTGTGTGTGTGTGTGCGTGTGTGTAAACACACAAACAACATATATGAGAGTACTTAATGTACAATATATTGTGAGGTGAGAGGTCAGTTCAATTTGAGCTGATAAAACTGTGAGATTGACTTTGCTCCAGGCTTCTATCCTGTATCTCTCGAGTGTGTTTAGGAGTCATCTAAAAGGCGATCAGACAGAAGACCAGCATGATGGGTGGATGGACTCAGACAGTCCAAATGATAACTATTAGATACTGAACAAGGTAGCACAAGATGAGAGCTTTTATGCCTCTGGCTTCAGCAGGTCTTCAATTCAACACATTCGATTAGATTGAGTAGAATGGACTGTTTTATATTTTCTATATGGGATGAAGGCTGAAATGCTGGATGGCCGCTATGATTTTGTTTTTTGTGGGCTGTCCAAGGTCAAGTGGGTGAGCGTTGGGCTTTTCCACATGGTGACATGTTGGTAGAACACTTGGCTCTTGAGGGTCAGTGGTTATTTGTGGGCAGGGAGTCAAGTTGTCTATTTGGCATTGTCACGACCCGGCTCGTGAGCCATGACAAAAAGTATAGATACGCAGTCCTTTAAGGGTAAAAATATATTTATTTTACGAAAAGAAATGACTGCAAAACAAACATCTCAACTATAAGGTGAGTAAAGCAGTTGTGTCCGAATAAGGTGAGAAGAGCGAGCAGCGAGGGAACCAAAACCAAAAAACGGGGATGTCTGAGGTAGCTGATCTCAAATACTCTCACTGGGAGACTAGCCAGGTGCTCCCAGTTAGAGGGCTCCGCCTACGTGCCGGTCACCTGCGGATCACAATCACAGACAGACACACCCACCAAACACACAGCAGCAGGCCCTGCTATGCAGGAGGCCGTCACACCCCCCTCCATAAGAATGGTGTCCCAACCCCGGAACCACAAACTACCCACCATACCAAATTAGTTTTAATAAAACTACAAACAAAATGTATATTGTATATTTGACTGTTTCTTTGGTTGTCAGGCTGGCTGATTTCATTGACCAATTCATTGAATGACTGTCAAACTCTCTCATCAGATAAATACAGTATTGCCTTGAATACTTGTGCTTCAAGATGCAAGGCTTCACTGCATTGCAGAATTTTAGTAGGTAGTAACATGATACCGTACGCGCCTGCTATTTGCCGAGACTCATGCAACGCAGCACACTCATGCCTATTAAAGAAACACTATTCTTCAATACAAAAGTGTGGGAAACAGTAAGATATGAGGTGGTTTAATATCAGTATGGGGAGGGTTCATAAACATTTAAATTACCGTACATAATAAATAGTTTGTCGGGTGGTCCTGGAACGCATTAACTGCGAGTAATGAGGGATTACTGTATTGTCAAAACTATCCCCACCAGGAAAACACAGGCATAAATTCTCCATTCAAAGTCACTTGGTAGTGTAATTTCAACAATTTTTTCTGCATAGCTCACACATACCTTAGTCACTCCCCAACACACAAAGCGTCACCAAACCAAAGCTTTTAAAATATGGTCAGAGGGTGATTGGTGACGTTAGTTTTCATTCATACAGGCTGATCTTCTAAATGAAAGTCATGTTTGTGACCCAGATCTCAGTATCATCCTACAACCCTCTTGAAACTGTCTTGCTTTGAAAATATGCAATTTTTCTCTTCCATACTTTATTGATCCCCATGGAACATTTTCTCAGGAAAATCCATTCTCTGTGTTTGACCCATCCCTGAGCAGTGGGCAATCATCATAACCCTCAAGGAGCAGGTTGCATTAAGTATCTTGCTGAAGGAAAAATTGGCATTTAGAATGAGGGAACTGGGACTCAAACTGCTGACCTTCTGAGAAGAGGACGACACTCTGAACACTTAATCCATGACTATGTTGTGCTGTCTCATTGTCTCATATTGATGAATGTCCACTTGATATGAAAAAAACCGTGCTGAACAGCAGCATTTGTCTCTTTGGGAATGAGACATGGCAAAAGTTAGGTACGTGGCACATGACTTTCATTTTTTGAAGACTTTCTCTGGATCATTTCAAGAATTAAGGATTTTGATCTTTATTGAAACTGCTGGAGCAAAGTATTTAGTACTGAACCTCAGTGCTTTAACAAAGTAACACTGCTTGACCGTTCACAAACACAAAGTGATGGAGCTAACCTCTGCGCAAAAAGATGCTAAATTCAGAAAGAATGAATGGAAGAAGCAAAAGTGAATTTACACTCACACTCACAACAACAACAAAAGATTAATGGCATTTTTAATATTCTTGAATTGTTGCTGACTTGTAGTTGTGTATTCTGGTGTTATGACACAGATTATCATTTGCAGTTCCTAAAAATCATTTTATCATAATTATTACAATGATGACTGTACTACATATGCTATACATGCAGAACTTTCGGCTTTTCCCTTCAGGGGTCGCCACAGCGAATCAATTGTCTCCATCTAACCCTGTCTTCTGCATCTTCTTCTGTCACACCAACTACCTTCATGTCCTCTTTCACTACATCCATCCAATATATGCAGAATATTATTGAAAAAATGAAATTCCAGAGGAAACACACTGTCAGCAAACATTGTTAGTGGATACTTGGTTAACAAAATGGTACATAATCTTAGCAAGGCACAATTGCATGATCTGGTTACATTAACGCAAGACAACGTGTAGGACGTATTGTGTAATGACAAACAAAATAAGGCACTCAGACTGCAACATCCTTCAACACCTGCAACACCCCTGAATGTGCAGTCGGTCCTCGCAGTTAATGCGTTCCAAGAACCACACGCGATTAACAAATTCCGCGATAGAGCGACAAACTACTTATCTTATTACTTATGGTAATTTAAACATTAAGAACCCTCCCCATACGATATTAAACCCACTTCTATCTGTATTACCTTTTCCTACACTCTTATCGACTGTTTAAAGCACTTTTGTGTCTCACGTAAGTCCGAGAATCACAGAACGTAGAGTAGAGTATAACTTTATTTATCCCTTAAGGAGGTTCTATCAGGGAAATTAATTCCTCCGTTGCACACAGCACAGTAAGTACACAAAACACAGAAAAAAAAAGCACACAGAAAGCACCAGCACATAGAAAGTAGTTGTAACCCATGTTACCAAGCCCTACTAACTAATATTAAAAAGGGATCATCAATACATTATTATTTGCATTAAAGTAATAAAGCAAATAACTCACGCATGCCTCAAATTAGATTCACTTAATTAAGGTGAAGGTGTTTTATTTCGAAGAGTGTTTTATTTTGAAGTGTAAAGTTGCTGGTGACATGGGATCAGTGAAGCACTCCACTGTCCAATCAACGCTCTGCTTACTGCAGGAGTGGGCCAACAGAGCGTCATGTTGTAGAAGCTCCCGCTTTCCATCGAAAGGAGAGGGGAAACCTGTTGTGTTTTCTGGAGAGTGATTACTTGTTAAATAACGCTGGAAAGCTGATTTTGTAATTCAGTTTGTAAGATACACACATTGATCAAAGGAAGAGACTCCCGTGTTGTAATTGATTGATCCAAATACAAAGTTTGTGAGCTTTGATCCTGGGAGAAACTCACAGGATGGAAACTGGAGTGATGATGATCCATGCCCTCTATGAGAACTTAAACTTGATCTGTTCTGGCTGGGTCTTTTGAGAAGTGGATTTCAATTGTAGGAAGCCTCTGATCTGCAACAGTGGTGAAAGAGTTCTGCAGGTGTGGCGAGCCATCCCATTTGAGTCGATCCAAAAGAACTGTTTCTTTAATGTGAAGAACTGGTTGGACTGAAAATTGCAAAGACTGATTGGATAAATTCATTGACATATTGGTCATTCCACTGGGCTGATAATCAAAAAGGGGAAAGAAGACAGTTTAATTATCATTTTATTTGATTACTGACTGATACTTGATATTTGATCATTCAGTTGACATTTCATTTCAGGTAATTGTTTTGGTAAAAAAGCCATTAAACAACATTTTGACTACCAGTTAAAATAAGTTATTTTTTTGGAAACAAGATTAATCCTTAATCCTATCCTGATATAAGGGAATGTTTTGTTTGGTTAACTGTAACAACATTTTGATAAAAAGGTAGAGGTAATCTTGTGCAAGGGTGAAAAGATATGGCATGTATTGTACAGTATATTTTTGAGTCTAAAAGGGAAGATTAAATATCAACAGGTGAAAACCATTCCATTTTGTGAGGTTGAAATTGAAAGAGAATTATACTCTGAGGTTTAATAAAAAAAATTAATTAGTTTTATAAACATTGAGAATAAATAGTCATAATAGATAAAATAAAGGTTGACCACTAGCCTGATTAGGTGGTGTTTTCTTTTGCACACAATTTACCAAGCTGTTAACAGCTGTGTTCATTGTCCTCCTCTAATTTCTATTTTCAGTTTTATTTTATTTTCCTCAATGTAATACATTCAGTTCTCTATAAATGTATCTTTTGGTCTCTGAGTCTTCTTTGTGTTGCTCACTCATTAACCCTTAAATGCTCAGCCCTCTAACAAATCTAGGATCTTTTGATGTACTGGCCCAAACAAATGCTGATTTAACAGAAGTAGAAATACATGTCTCTAATGCCCAGTATCTGCTAACCAGGACTGGGCCAAGGTTACATAGTACAAATAGAAAGATTAATAAATAACCCATCAAGAATATACAAATAGAAAATCATAAATAGGCATAGAAATAAAATAAATAAACAGGCCTAGTTAAGTATGAGTATAGTGAAAATGTCTATGGTGTTTGCATTTTCTCAGGGAAAATGCAAACATGTATGTAGCACACTTCCGGATGCCATCAGCTAATAGAATGCGTGTATGGTATCACAACCTTCCAAACATCTGCGGCGAGTACAAAAGTTGAAATTTGACCTTGACATAGTTTTATCAAGGTCCAGGTCATCATCTCATTTTCATCCCCTTTGACGCCCGAGTAATGTACTTTTTCTTTCAACTTTCTATCTGCAAAGGTTGTGAAGGTATTTGGTGGATTGACGGATCGATGGACGGATGGACACACAAACACTGACAATTACAATATGTCAGCGCTTCACGGGATGTAAAAAACCTGAAAGTGCTCAGTCTGGTTTGAAAGTATAACTTGCTTTTGTTATACTGTTTGTCACAATTAGGCGATTTCATTCTACAAACAAAACTAGAAGAGTTTCATAGCTGATCGGCTATGAAACTCTGTTTGTGAAAAGTACATTTGGAACATTAAGCAATCATGCTTATGACGTATGAACATGTGATGTACCAAAAATCATTGTTGTTTTCTCTGTCCAGTTTCTTTGTCAATTCTTCACTCTCTAGTTTTAACTGAATTATGTTGTTGATAATGTAGCTAATAGCTGGTTGAATGGACAAAATATCCATCTGTTGGTTGTATTATCCAATTGGATAATGGTTGAAACGGTGTGTTATTTTGTGATTTTAATGAAATCAAGTAAAAAGGCTGAATTGTAATTGCTTATGTTTTTCCACCAGAAGTATGTCCCTGTCTCTTCCTCTCTGTATAAGCAGCTATTCCTCAGAGGTATTTCTAGAAAGCTGAGCTACCTGTCCCACATTAGAGGATAAACCTGCTCTCTGTGGATGCTCCCATATTGGAAACATACACATAATTGTGACACTGATGTTTTCTAATGTACGCAAAGTGTTTAACCTTCTACTTCGTCACATTAGCAGATTATAGTTTAGCAAGGTTGAGATAGAAGTACAGCAGGTAGAAAGAGACAAAGAGAGGAAAGAAAGATCGTGAAAGAAGAATAGCCAAAGGTAGTAATATGGTAAATCAAAGAGGAGAAGACAGAAATAGTAGCAGAAAATGAGAGAGCGGTCATTGAAGTTGTTTTGGCAGTCCTCTATGACTTGGCAGCCACTGACTCGGCACCACACCAGCGTGGGCCAACAAGCATTCATGCATGCCAACTTGAGCCAATGCCTGCTGCCCTTGCCACCCTTGTGAAAAAAGAAGTAGGACATGCTTTTAAGTCACTCTGAAATATGATCTGATTTGGTAGAGTTGGTGTAGTGTACTAAGCCAGAAGAAAAGGGAAGAGGCGGCTGTTTGTGAAACAGACAGTCAGAGTGGCCTGGTGTTAGAAAGGCTGCTCTGTGGAGCCAAGGTGGTAATTTGATCTTCACAACAGCCATAGCCCATGTCTTGAAGAAGACACTGATCTGAATGCTCACTCATTAAAGCATGGCGAGTACAATTTTACCCCTTAGAGTAGTCCACAATTATCTTGCAATTATCCTGCTGTGTTATTGTCACCCAGTAGTGCTGGTATTACTCTACATCTGCTAGTAGTTGTATCATAGATGCTTTGCCTCAGCCACTGTTCAAAAGCTGAAGCAATCGGCCTTAAAGAATAACAGATGCCTCATACATGTGTGTGTTCCAACCTAAGATGAGAACCACAAGGTTGCAGGTCTATCAGTGTTAATGAAAATCTTCAGATGAAATGACTGACTTCAGAAAATAATCTGACTGAAAATAATCATAGTCTCTGTTGAATTTCTTTTTACCTTATTTAACTTGACATTGAAGTACAGTTATTACACATATTAACACAATATTATAATTTCTAGGCCTGACATTGCTAGCGGAACTACAGTACATCACACTAATATAATTTCTCGTGACTTTAGTGATATAATAATTGAAAGGCACGTTTTCACAGAAATTCAAGCTTGGGCAAAAAATTATTTTGAAGCCTTGAACTAACACACAAAAGACCCAAACACACACCGACACAATTTCACCTTGACCAGGTAACTCCATAGTAAGCTTTTTCCAAAAGCATGCTGGCTTTAATGGTGCATAACCGAAGCTACACCCACCCTATTACCCTGTGCATGCTCACTCATTCGTGCACTGGATAAAATCAAATAGAAAGAACTGCTGTTGGATCTATCAGACAAAATTATGATTTTCAGTTTTTCTGAAGACATACACTTGTGCTCAAAAATATTTAACCAAATACACTTCATGTGAGTAGAAACTATACTAATGGCATCAGTCAGTAGCATACTTAACACTTACTAACATAGCAATGTAAGGAAGTTCCTCCCATTGTGCAAAATCAAGGAAACAGAAGAAAACTCTAAAAGTCCAACCAACTTGAAGTATGAGAAGGGAAGAAAATAATCTGGAACAGAACCAAAGGGGAAACCGGCTTGAAAAGCCTCAGGCTAATCAGCCTTATCAGGCACAGGTGTGGAGAGGAGGAACAGGTGTGGGGACCAGGCTCCGCCCACAAGTTCTGTCCCGCCTCCTGCCACCCAAGAGCACAGCAGAGCAACATGACACAAATACTGGACCGTGACAGTAACCTTTCCTCAAAGAATGGCTCCCGACGTCCCAAAAACAGTTCTGGGGAAGGGTCAGGATCGGGTTCCAGGACATAACTTGAGTTCACGACAAGATCAGGCTCTGGGACAGAATTGAGTTTAGGCTTAGTTTTGGGAACAGATCCGGACTCCGTCACAGCCTGGGAACAGATCTTGGTTCAGGCTGACGTCCGGAAACAGACTCGAGTTAAGGCCTGGAAACAGGCTCTGGAACAGGCTTGGTAACAGGCTTGGGAACAGCCATGGTGGCTACATCTGCTTGGTCGCCGAATCCGATGCTTAGAGTATGATGTTGGTTTGGGTGATCAATGCCTAAAGAACGAAAGGGTCTGCTGGGTCCAGTCTTGACTGTATTGTTCTGTCAAGTAGGGAGCCAGGACTCACATGCAGAACACCAGAAGAGAAGTTCTTATTCATCATTTAATTGGACAAGCAAAACTCCAGGAAACACAAGAAAACTCAAAAAGTCCAACCAACTTCAAGTGTGGGGAGGGTAGAAAACAATCCAGCACAGAACCAAATGCGAAGCCGGCTTAAAAAGCTTCAGGCTAATCAGCCTGATCAGGCACGGGTGTGGAGAGGAGGAACAGGTGTAGAGACCACCCTCTGCCCACAAGTTCTGTCCCGCCTCCACACCTGCCACACTCCAGCACTGCAGAACATTCATTCATTCATTTTCTTAGCCGCTTGTCTGCTGCCGCGGGGAGCTAGAGGCTATCCCAGGTGGCTTGAGCATGAGCTCGGGGACACTATGGGCACAATGCCCATGCACCGCAGAGCCCCAGAGAGACGCAGACAAACACGCATGCACACACTCACAATTACTGTCAATTTGGGACTGGCCATTTAACCTGAAGCGCATTTTTTTGGAGATGTTTGGAAGCCAGAGAACACGGAGAGAACCCACAAAGACATGGGGAAAACATGCAAACTCTGCACAGAGTGGGACGCAAACTGGAACCGCTTCGCTGTGTAGCGACAGGGCTACCCACTGCGCCACCGTGCCGCCCCACTGCAGAACAACATGACAGACAGAGCCGTGCCACATGGTGCCTTTATTTACCTCTGTGTCATGAAATATTCACCTGTTAGTGGGTGGTGATAATGAGGCACTTCCACACACAGCAAACAAAGTGATCTACAACTATCCACACACATCATACTGCTGCAGTAGTTGATAAGGCATTCTCCAGTGCATTGGATGAAGATGCGTGACTTGTTTTACTGCTTTGTATTAATATTGCAAACACTCATTAATTTTAAAGATGTTGTTTATTAACACCTTTATCTTTGATGGGTGCAATTAATAAAGCATAAAAATATCATGATAGTTTTTCAGTGTGCTGAACTAATATTGCACACACAGGTGTTCCTCAGGGGTCAATTTGACTCCGAGCTGTGTTGGCTCTTTAAAACTTGTCTGTGTGAGACCCATGTGTGAACATCTTCACACCTCCAGGATCAAAGTTGATACTTTGAGTAAATACATGACACGGGGGAGGGAAAATATTCTAATGAGAACATTCCCACACCATTGGCATGAATGTGTTTGTTTCTGTGTTTATGTATGTGAGACCTACTACTTACACCTTCCAAAGTAGAACTGATATTTCCTGTGTTATCGAGCACAAAGTATTCCCACACAGACATCTCTCTCTAAAAAATGCCCTCTGGGGAAAGGTTTACTTTTACATAATGTTTTGGATCACTCGTTGATAGTAAAAGTGAAATAGAGGAGAATGTGTCTGAGGCAGAGGACTGAGGAGGACCCTGATTTTTCGGTATTCTCATCAAATGACAATGAGGCCGCTGACCCTCCTGTTGTCATTCAACCAAAAGCAGACACAATCCCTCCCAAAAATGGAAAGATAATATGGTCCTTTCCCCCATTTCAAAAGCAGGGTAGACTTAGCAATGTTAATATTACCAAAATGGTTCCAGGCCCCACCAGATGTTCAATCAGCCATGTTGAAGTCAGTAAGTCATCATTTGAGCTCTTCCTAACACCTTTGATTGAAAACATTGTTCTCAGGGTAACAAACTTCAAGGGGAAGTGTTGGACATTTGGAAAGACTTTGATGTTGCTGACTTGGAAGCCAACACTGGTTTGCTCATTTTGGCAGGGGTTTATGAATCAAAAGGTGAAGCAACAGCAACCCTTTGGAACGCTGATACTGGAAGGGTAAAATTCGCAAGCACCATCTAACTTGTATCCCGTGTCATACGCTTTTCAAGATAGACTCAAACTAAAAGTTTCACCTGACAAAAACCAATAGATTCCATACTAATGTGGTTAATAATGTCAGTAATTCTGAGGAGATTTGGATGATACATTTCAAGATAAATGGATTCTAATAATTAACTAGTTCTAACATTTGGCCTGATTTCCGGCACTAGATGACAAATCAAGTTGTCACTATCCAGGGGTTATTTATGTATTCAACAAATACACAAAGTGCCTGACACAAAAACCTGGTCAACAATTTTCTGTAAATCATTTTGTAAAAGCAAATTACCCTGGGGTCGGATTGACCTCTTGGTCATTTTTATTTTCCTTCCATAATGGAAAGTTTAGACTGGACCACAAATCTAGTAGCTTCCACCTTGCTTTAATCTGGTGGTCATTAGCTTGTGAAAGCAGAACATAGTGTATTTTCCCGCAAGAACACTGGGGAATCGAGGTACAGAAGCTGCATTAGAAATCAAGCACATAGTCAGATCGACCCTGTCTGCAGATACTAGCAGAAGATTTTTACCAGAGAAGACAGGAAAAGAGGAAAACTGGAAGCATTCAGTCTGTTAGCTGTGAGGCAAGTTTGCTCATGATTGCACAACTCGACTTCCTCTGTTCACATCAGGAGTAACTGAAATTACATATTATTAATTC
Organism: Antennarius striatus; assembly: GCF_040054535.1. NCBI lineage: Eukaryota > Metazoa > Chordata > Actinopteri > Lophiiformes > Antennariidae > Antennarius > Antennarius striatus. The sequence goes on along the minus strand of NC_090785.1, from coordinate 19,634,468 downwards.
CTCTCATTTGGTAGAAAATCTTAACACAAGCAGAATTAACACCTCATTATTCATTTTGGGTGTGAAAATGTGTATTCTTACTTGCATCTTCTCACATATACAGATGTGTATGTGCTTGTGTTTGTGTAGATGCTTCTCTGAAGCCTCAATAAATAGAAGCCTCTAGTTAGATAGATACTTAAATAAATTGATGGATTTGTCTATATGATGGATTAGTCTAAGTATACACATGCCGCCTGCTGGTCAGGATACATCCACTTTTATGAATGCCATAATTCAGCACAACCTCCAGCCACACTGCCCTGATCATGGGAGGGTAATGGCAGAGAGGGTACGCTTGATTTACTGTCGGGGAGCTCATACCACATTATTAATTGATTTGGTGATGAATTTATGGCTCGTTTTGAATTCCGGGTTTTTGTGTTTATTTTGTTTGTGTTATGGAAACTCATATGAATAGTATACATTAAAAAAATTTAAGCAAAGTGCAGATTGTGTGGAGTTGCAGGAGTGGTGTTGCTCTGCCAGTTGACACTTTTGAAGGATTGTGTACCTATGCTGCCATCAAGGTATGGTCAGTACAATCCAAAATACATATCATGTTGTATGCTAGTGTGATAGCCTCTGTTATTGTGACTAGAATGTGAATGATTAAAATGGCCAAATTCAGCATATAGAATTTGTTTTGCAACAGGATTATATGCAAATACTTTTATTTGCCTCTATTCTCGTCACTCTTGTTGCATTGAAAGATGTTTGTGCTCACACCTGACATCTGTTTCAGCATAGCAGCATAAAAATTCACATAAGAGTGAGACGTCATGTTTTATTCATAGCTTTTGTCAAATTTTTTTTAAAAAGCGACTGTTACAAAATAAGTAAGGCAAAGGCAATCACCCACAGGTCTGTGTGTGTGTGTGTGTGTGTGTGTGTGTGTGTGTGTGTGTGTGCGTGCGTGCGTGCATGCGTGTGTGTGTGTGTGTAATAAACTGACTATAAAGAAACCTGGCCATAACAGAAGAATGAATGCTGGCTGCTGACATTACACACAAAATAGCTTTGCTGAAAAATTTTCCCATTCACCTTTTAAATGCCTGTTTTCACCTCATTCCTCCCCCAGAGGACAGGAGGTAACTTTAGTGGACAGCTTTAATGGGAATCCATTTTCTAGAAAAGCCTCTTTTATTTATAAAGCATGTTTCCAAAACTGGTTTTGTTTCTGGAGGAAGACTGGATATGTTGTCGAATCTTGAACTAGCTTAAATCCATGTTGGATTAGACTACTTAATATTCAGCAGGGTCAAATTGCTGGTTAGCATCGTTTAGCACTGTGGTTCTTAACCTGGGTTCGATCGAACTCTAGGGGCTCGGTGAGTCGGCCTCAGGGATTCGGCGGAGACAGAGGTCACGACACGATGTGTCGGGTGTTTTGCCGAACATACACGAATCACTGTGTACGTTTGACACATTTTGTCAATTTGTGATGACACGACCCCCTTAGCCATCACTGTCTGCAGGTGATCACAAAAGAAACAGACTTTGCTGTGAAAATGACATAAGTATAGCACTTGCCAAGGTGATGCCGCACATATATGAATTGGTTTCTCAATAACAACAGCAGAAGTCACACTGACTTGCAGGAAGGTAATTTCATATTAGTTCGTGCACTGTCTTGGTTTTGTTCTTTGAAAAAGGTGACATTAATGCACAATTCATTAAATACACCAGTAAAACATATACGTATGTGTTACATTTGAAAAAAAATTTTTTTTTTTCTTTTTTTTTTTTACTAAAGAAGAGTTCGGTGACTGAGCATATGAAACTGGCAGTGTTCGGTACCTCCAATAAGGTCAAGAACCACTGGTTTAGCATAAAGATGAAGCAACGGGGAAATCTTGTCTATACTTGAAGTAAAGAAAATCTGCCTGCTCTAAAAGTAGTCACCCATTTTTGCTAAATTACAGCTAGCTGAGAAATATTCTCACATATTATTTTTCCTGTTGTGACAATGTTGCTGCTACAGTTCTTTACTTTTCAGTAAAGTCCTGTAACCTTTAGACGTGCTCCTTTTAGAATGTATTATGTTTTAACCATTACTAGTTAATTTCTTTTTCCCGTCTCCAGGCTAACTTTACCACATAATGGCTGTAGTTTCATATAGAAGATAGGTATGCTAGGCATAAATATGTTGTTAATTGACTTTTAATATTAGTGGGATCCCTACAGACTGACATGTAATATTTTTGTTTGTTTGGATACATTAATATCATTATTTTAAATCAGTGAGATTTTATTGGTTATCAATATGGGCATCAGTTGGTACAGGAGAGTTGTTGAACCGGCATTAAACAGACTCGACCATCTGTAAAGTGGATGTATCTCTCATTAGTGATCACAGTAAACACTAGAGTTATTAATGCTCTCTGTGAGCCTGGAAAGTGTGTCTGTCTCTTGAGAATGACACAACCCCAGCCTGTGAAACACAAACACTTTCTAATAAGATCAAGATGATCCTTAATTTCCACCCTGACACAAATCTACCCAGCAGCACTGTATTAACCCTGCTCAGTTTTTTGCTCATTTTGTTTTCCTTGCAGTCATTTTCCCGTCTGTTTAATCCAGTCCTGTGCAACATAAACATCCTCCTCCTGTGTTTCCACAGATACTCACATCAACAGCTGTCTGAAGTTATCAGATATGTCCGCAGCTTTTATGTTTAAAGGGATTTAGCATTTTATGAGGGGACTTGTTTAAATTATGACCACAACATTTTTCTTAAAATTTCAACACAATGAACAACTCGTATGTCACAAATGAGTGTTTGTTGTGTGTGTCAAGTTGTTATCTTGTGGATTAATATTCTGGCATCCAGCTACACTACACAGGCATCAATTAATTCAGTGGTATTTATGTAATACAGTTGGAGTAGTCTACTAAAACTGCATGAGTGAGAGTAAGTGAAACATTCCCTAACCTCTCAAATTAAAACATTAGAAATGTAAATATAATAACAAAACACCAAAGTTGTAAGTCTTGTCAACACATAAGTGAAGATCACTTATGAATCGCATGATCTCATGAAGTACAGTACTTTGCATCAGACTCTAAAGTCTATACAGTACTTTATATTTTTATTTTGTTCTGCACAAATGTTACATTTTGAACAGACTGCCTGTCAAAATGATCTGCTGTAAAATCAACAGGATTTCTTAGAAGCTTTCTGCAAACACCTGTAGCCTTGAAAGCAGATGTGTTTTCATTGATATGCTTTACCTTTGAATTCCAAAGCTGAAAGAAGTCATTTTGGGAAAACAATAATTAAAGCAGATTTCCAGCCTCAGATACCAAGGCTGCTATAAGGTTCAACACTGATCCTCTGTGTATTGTTGTATTTTCATATTTTCCTCCCTCTGCTTTGACAAGTGATTCTTTATATTTCCCTGGATCTAAAAAAAAGGCCATGAGCATTAACACTGTGGGATGTGGGATTGAGTATGCCAGGATGGAGGTTAGCCTGAAAGATGCACAGCAGGAGCTAAATGCTGGTGATGCAGTGTTTGCATTGCAATCTAATAAAATTTTCATAGGTGCATAATACATTCTTAAAACTGATAATAAATTCACTGAATGAATAACTATAATAAACAAAAAGTTTTAATCAGAAGAATTCCTACAATAGGTGAATTTCAGACAGACATACCAACAGACAAACAAGCAGACACATATAAACATGAAATAATAAAATTGACAGTATCACCACCACTTTTCCTGCTACAGTAGTCTGGTAGGAGTTAAAAGGACTGAGGCTGATGGCAGACAGACATGATGTGCCACTCACTACATCATGGCTTTAAAATACCCTTTGAAAAGAACTGGATTCATGGTAACGCTGCACAGTCTGCTGTTCTTCAGAGCTGCTGCTTTCTTGCTCCATTTGAAAATGCTGCTGCTACAGAAATACTGTGTCTCATTACTGTTCTCTAAGCCCAATCTCCGATGATAAAGGGCAACACCTGAAGCAGCCCTAATTCTGGGAACCATTTTCTTTACATTAGCTGAATTAGATGACTTTGAATGCTTTTAATTAAAAGGAAATTTTCAAAATGAGTACTGATATTTAGCTTCTGAAATTTAGATTGATGATCATAGAAACTTAATTATCAGCTTGTGCGTTATGAACAACTCCACTCAACTGAAACTGATCCTTGGACTCAAGCCTTTGGAGAAATGCAATAAAGGGCACCATTGCCTTAACATACAGTAAGTTCTGTTCATGTATTAGATTCCGTGCAGTCTCCCTTTTCTTTGGGCTGTCACTCATTCAACATCATGAAAGAAACATTGAGTTTCTTTATGGTTCTGTAATTTAATCAAATTGAGACTTTCTGGGAGTTCTGTTTACGTCATTGCTTCAGAACTTTCTGTAATGTTAAAACAGCCATTAATGCAGGAAGAGGGATATGATAAATGTATTTTTCAAATGTTGTGTTGTGTTTGCAATTTGTTCAGGAACTCGACATACTGCATGAAGGTGTCAATGTCTATGACTGTGGAGGGCAGTGATGAGGGGAAATGCTTCAGCAGCAAAATCCGTCACCTGGAGAAAGCTGAAATAACCCACAGCAAGATGATCACCTGTCCTGACATAGAAGACTATCTGGCTCCATACAAGCAACCACAGATGACATGGTATAAGGTACGATACACACAGAGTTCACAGGATACACACTGAGTGTCCTAAGCAGACTATAACCTGATCGACATGTGTCCACTGTCAGGAGTGTGAGAGAGTTGAATGGAGAAGCTCCGTCACGTTTAACACAACTCATATCTGGATTCCTGAGGTGGAGGAGGGCGACGGAGGAAATTACACCTGTGAGTTACAGTATGGATCCAGGCTAGTGAGGCGAACAACCCAACTCAAGGTCACAGGTAGGACACGATGCACAGACTGAAGCGATACGTCACATCTACTTTTATATTTAGGTCTGAACAAGTCAGGGATTATAAAATGTTAATGAAAATCCGCATGCATGATTGGCGATATAGTACATTTAGTATATTTAAAATGCATACATATACATAAGAAGTATATTTAATGAGATAAATGTGGTTTTGTACAGATGTTAGTTTGTTCACAACACAATAATAGGTTGGGAAAGGATTGGATGAAATAAATACCACATGGTGCTGCGATTGGACATTAACATAGTAGGCTAATTACAGGGTAATTATTTTATGTATAACTTCTTTCAAGCACCTCAACTGTGTGAGTGTGTTCCTTGTAATATATTTCATTTTTAATATGCATTGTTGCCTTTCATTGCCGTGGGCCTGCTTCAGGCTGCAGATCTGATCACTGGGCAGAGCTCTGCTCTCTGCGGTAGCCTACTATCTCCTGACCACGCCCTGAGAGGTCTCAGGTCACCGTGGGCGATGGATGTTTGTTCGTGCAGTAATTTGCGTTTTTTACTGTCGGCTTGTTTTCGTCTTTCGTCAGTCTTGTTTTGTTTGTTTTTCGTCCAGTACTTTGGACACATGTCGATGAATGCCCGATCCCGAGCATGCCCGATGTTTATTCTGTTAATTGTTTGTTTGTTTTAGTGAGGTGCGGTAAGGGGAGGCAGGTGAGGCATGGCCTCACCTGCTGTCATGAAAAAAAGAAATGAAGGATGGAGGAAGTAAATTAAATGGTTATATTTATCCAGTGATGTGTATTATAAAGTTATTTTCCATTTAACGTCACCAATTTTAGGTTATTTTTACTCAAAATCGCTGAATTTTCACATTTACCGCTGAAATACTGAGAAGAGACCTGCAGTGAGGCACCAGCCAACCGAGCTTCACCATGGATTACGCAATGACCCGGATAGCTGTGCTGGCATGCTATGCAGTGAGACTCTAACGCTATCTCCCTATTTGTCGCTATTAAAATTTTGAAATACCTTTGCTCTATGAACTAAATTCCCATAATTTAGCTAATATATTATATACATTAGCTAAATTATTTAGCTAATGTATATAATATGCAGTGTTTTTTTGTCAACAAGTGCTTGTGTGTAACGTCTTTCTTGGGTTGAGTGGTCCTGAAACCGCTTGGAAAAGGCATGAAGTGAGGTACAAAGTTCTCCGGCCTCATGGTAGGGGGCGCTGGTGATCCCACGGATTCTGCCGAAGATTTATCTTCCTCGGCCGTTGACTACGATCTATATTCAAGTGCAGACATTAATTTGTTTCCCACTCGTCTTGCCTTACTATAAAAATGGAGGATTACATGCTATTGTTCAGATGGAGCGGCGCATGGACTTCATTTACAAGTAAATATAACATATAAGTAAACATGTAGGAAACAACATACGGGGTTTTTTAAAAATAAATGTCCTCTGACCTCTGAATGTTTTCTTTGGGCGGGAGCGGGAATCGAACCGCCAATCTTAGGAACATTGGACAACCCGCTCTACCGCCCACTTTACCACTGAGCCAGTGCTGCCCCAAGGATGAACGAAATCTGCCAAGGACCCTCAGAATCTACAATGCAGGTCTCCCTGCACTGTGAGTGAAAGGGAACATATAGTTAACAGACAGATGCGATGGCCAATCAGATCGTGAGTTGGCGACACTAAGGCATTCTAGCTGGCCTCACGTTCACCTGACATGTAAGTGTCCTGTGATTGGATACTCTCTCTGAGAAGGCGGCGCTATGCACAAGTTATGCACATTCGAAGAGAAGCTCTAGCGAGAAGAGGGTGCCATCCCTGAAGGAGCTAACCTGTTGTAGCTAACCTGAACTAGCTAAACTGTTCTAGATAACCTGTTCTAGCTAACCTGTTCTAGCTCACCTTAGCTAGCTAACCTGAAATAGCTAACCTTTTCTAGCTAACTTGAACTAGTTAACCTGCTCTAGCTAGTGGGGTGTACTTGAGAAAAGAAAGGAGAATGAATTTTGTGTTTAAGCCATTTGAAGAGTTGTTTCGGTGAGTTTAAGCATTTCATTTATCTGAGTTTTCCCATTTAATTTTCTTGTAATTCTGTCTGCATGAACAACCTGCTCCATCAATTTTCTTAGCCTGTTGGCCAAGAACTTGGAGAGGAGCTTGTAGTCTGTGCAAAGGAGGACCACCGGCCGCCAGTTCCTGATCTCCTGAACGTCTCCGTTTTTCGGCAGGAGCTCGAGGATCGCCCTCCTAAAGCTCAAGGGCAGCCGATTTGTCATCAGGTTTTCCCTGAGCACGGAGAGGTCCTTGCCAATCACTGCCCAGTGTTCTTTATAGAATTCAATTGGTAGTCCATCTAAGCCAGGAGAATTGCCAGGTTCTATCCCCTACAGGGCCACAGACAGCCCCTGCGGGGTGATGTCAGCATCTAGGCAGTTGTTACTGTCTGCTGACTCCTTTGGCAGACCGGAGAAAAATGTTGTCAATATGTCAGGTTTCTCAGTGTACTCAGAATGAAACAGTTCCTCATAGAAACCTGTGGCCTATCCACAGATTTCTGCACTGTCTTCCACCACCGTACCATCCATGGATTGCAGAGAGTGGATCAACCTCCTCTGTCCGTTTTTCCTCTCCAGCCCAAAGTGAGAGGGAGCATCCATCAGAATAATGTTATTGAACTTACTGCGTACCACGGCGCCCCTCGCGGGCACACCCAGCAGCTGAGCTAAAGTACACTTTTGGTCTTTGAGGGTTGTAATTTCCCTCTTTCTCCTGTGGACTCTGCTAATGTCTGCAGTTCGACTACTTGTCTCAAGATCTCTGATAGACCTGAGCAAGTCATCAGAGACATTCTGAGTGTAAGTGATACACAGATTCTTGATCTGGCTTTTTCCTACATCCCACCACTGCTGCAGGGAGCTAAAATAAAGTTTTTTGCTTTTTAAAACTACTGTGCGCCCTCATGTGATTGCACATCAACGATTGCAACTCCACCTCATCACAGATTTTGGGTTGGCAGTCAAGGTAATACCGTATCCACAGTCTATTGGCTGACGGCATCCAGAAGTGCACTTGTTCCGTCAAAAGTGTTTTAAACAGTCGATAAGAGTGTGGGAAAAGGTAATACAGATAGAAGGTGGTTTAATATCAGTATGGGGAGGGTTCATAAACGTTTAAATCACCGTAAATAATAAGATAAATACTTCAATTGCGTGTGGTTCCTGGAACGCATTGACCGCAAAGACCGAGGGCACACTGTATTCCAAAAAGTAATAAAAGCTGTTTTAAGACATCCATCAGATAAAAGTGTTGTATTAAAATTCCAGAAAGCATGTCCAGCTTTTATGTTATGAATAAAAATACAACACTGTACAAGAGCATGATCTGTAAAACCAGCTGACAACATGGAACAGTTCTTAAAAACATTATAATGGTGGGTAAAACAAAAAAATCTGTCTAATCGTGACATGGATAGTGTGTGCTCTCTGCAGCCTACCCATGTGTACTCTCAACATTTTCCATAAAATTCCTCCACATGTCAGCCAGATCATTTGATTTTATAAAATCTTTCAGTTTCTTGTTTGATGCAGCATGAGGCTTCTGGTGATTCCTGTCTAAAATGGGGTTTTCTGTACAATTAAAATTCCCTCCTAAAAACAGGTACCCACCTCTGGCAGCATTACTGAACTACATTGTTTAAAATATTTAAAAAAGCCACTCCATCTGTGCCTACAGTTGGAGCATACACAAAGTGAAAAGCCAACGTCTTACTTTCAACCGTTGCCCATACTTTTAAAATGTGGCCCGATGTCTTACCCTAAAACATAGCAAGGTATAACTCTTAGACCCCTAACCTCTTTTGGGCGTTTTTTGGTATCTTTAATATTTGTCTCTACCCACCACATTAAAAGATATTTAACATTCCCGTGCTTGATATGTTTGTCTTCAGCACAACTTTGGCTATATGAAGAGGTGGTTATTGTTTCCCTATAATTTACTATATTGACATATTAGGGCACAATAGATACACAGTCAAATTAGGAAATGGGAAAATTGTATTTTATTGCACATAAAAACCAAAAACACACTCATCGATTTGATTTTGAACTCCAAAAAGGTTGCCATAGGCTTCTAACATAACTATATACACTTTATGTCACTTATGCCACTCTTCAAAGGAGTTTTTCAAAATAAGACACAGAGCCACTTGAAATGGACGAATCAAGAGACATGTTTGCATCACATGACAAAATGCACGAATCATGGTACATTTTTGCGTCATGTAACTAAATGCACGAATCGTGAGACATGTTCGAATCACGTGACAGACAGTCCACGTGGCAAACATTGTTTGTTACGAATGGTTTAAAAATATCATGTGATCTGAACGTGGGGGCGCGTTCATAGTGTGATAAGGATTAAAAGAATGAGAAAATAAAATCTCCAGCCAATCAACCTGAAGCACATGCTTTTGGAGGTGGGAGGAAGCCGGAGAACCAACGCAGAAAATCATTAATTTGAACTGAAGTGAGAAAGTGTCAAACTAAGAGCAAGCAGTTAAAAATAATTAAAAAAAAACAAAAAAACACCATCGTGAAGGCAGTGACCTATGCGACACGAGCAGTTTTCAGCTCTGTCTGGTCAAACGCAGTACGTGAGTAACCCAAAATACACCAAAATAGATGCAAGCTGAAGAAAACCTAAGGACAGTAACGTGAGCTACAAGTGAAGCCACTCACAGAGAGATCACTCAGGACCCGTCCACACGATGACGGTTTTTTTTTTAAAACGCAGCTTTTTGAAAACGCATCTAGACCAATTCGCATCCACACAACAGCGTTTTCGAAAACATCTCCGTCCACACGTAAACGCATCAGTGCGTTTCCGAAGACGGCTATAAGCATGACAAACCATGTAGTGGCAGTATTGAGTCTAATTTTATCCAATAGGAATCCTCCGTGTTTTGTTGTCACAAAACGCCTGCAAGAATGCTGTCATCAACAAGGTTTGTACATCCATCATGTTTGTACACACGGGCCCATAAATATGACGTCAACGCGGTTTTCGTCGCAGGCAAGACGTCAGCGTTTTTAAAAAGTTGCGGATACACCGTCCACACGACAACGCAGACCCAGCGTTTTTTTTAAAAATCCACCTCAGCCAGGGTTTTCAAAAAGTTGTGTTTTCGTTTCGGATATCTGCGTTGTCGTGTGGACGGAAGGCGTAAACGCAACAAAAAAGTTTTCTAAAAGTTCCGTCATCGTGTGGACAGAGCCTCAATGTCTGTGTGTTTATGTGAGAGTGGGGCAGCGACACTCTGGCTGCAGTGTGTGTCTCTGTAGGGAGGGATGTGTGTGTGTGTGTGTGTGTGTGTGTGTGTGTGTGTGTGTGTGTGTGTGTGTGTGTGTGTGTGTGTGTGTGTGTGTGTGTGTGTGTGTGTGTGTGTGTGTGTGTGTGTGTGTGTGTGTGTGTGGGTGTATGTGTGTGTGTGTGTGTGTGTGTGCGTGTGTGTGTGTGTGTGTGTGTGTGTGTGTGAGTGTGGCTCATTCTTACTGAAATATCCAAGCTAATGTTCATGACCCACTACATGTTTGTGAACACATGATTTATGTGTGTGTGTGTGTGTGTGTGTGTGTGTGTGTGTGTGTGTGTGTGTGTGTGTGTGTGTGTGTGTATGTGTACATGTTCATGTTTTTGTGTGTATTATGTATGAAGTCTGACTCAAAGGTAAACAGACAGCTTAACTCTGTATGGGTTCTTTAGATTCGCTGTTGTAAAGGCTCCATCCATCCATAGCCATGTAAACAGGGATTTGTTCAGCTCCAGCTCATGTTTCTTACAGTATGCTCACATCTCAGCTATTTTAATTGAAACCAGCCCCAAGACATCTCCCAGCAGATGCCAGCCCTTTTCTAAGCAGCTCTGTCCTTGATCCTGTAGTCAGGTCTGTGTCTCTTGGCAGCAGGTTTTATGACTGTGCTTTAAATATTAAATGAAGATTAAAGTAAAGACAGACGCAGATCCAGGAGATCAGCTGTTGGCAATGATGTTGATTCTTATAAATCGTTTGTAGCTGAGAAAAGGTACTGGAGTTAACCCTAAATTTGGCTCTGAATTGAAGAAAACCCTGCATTTCTAGATGTCACACTCTCTAAGTCCTTCTTTCAAAACCTCTTACTGTCACTTTTGAACACTTACAGCTTTTGATTTGCTTCTACTGATGTAATCACTTGTGTTTACTATGAAGTCCTTGCTGTCAGTTCTTAACCCTGAGATGGAGAATGCCTGACTGTGAGTGTGTGAACTCTAGAGAATATTTAAAGGCAGGGCTTGAAATTGCGACCATTTTGGTCTCATATATGCCAAAATTTTTATCAGTGCGACTATTAAATATATTTGGGAGCATCAGTGCGACTAGGGAAAAAATCTGGTGTGCCTTTTTTTTCCTCTTCTCTCTCGCTCTTTCTCTCTATAGAGCATGGGTCACCAAATGGCGGACCACGGTCCAGATCCGGACCGCATGATGGTTCTGTCCGGACCCGTGACCACTCCATGATAAATTCACGAGAGTAGATTTTCATGGCGTATTTTTGCTTGCAGTTCGCGGCTACAGATGACAGGCGCTGACTAATACGGTAATAGCGCCACTCAGCGCTGTCAGCGAACCAGGAAGTGACCAACACCAAGAAAGAATAAAAAAATAACCCACCAAGAATATATAAATAGAAAGGCATAAATAGGCATAGGATAAACAGGCATAAATAAACAGGCCTAAATAGGCATTGGTAAAGTGTTTATAGTGTTTGCAGTGTTTTTGATGTATGATGCGTGTCATCCTTCAGCTCTCTACTGATACATGCAGATGTTTTCTCCATGTGATGATCTCAATTAAGTGATAATTCTGACATTTGTCATGTGTGTCATGTGTCATGTGACAGTGACACAATTATTCCATAATACCAGGCAGCAGGTAGAGAGAAGTATCAGGCTCCTGGAAGCAGAATTATTTTCTAATCTTTTTTTTTTTATAACTGGGACTGAATATTAAAAAAAAGGAAATATTCAATTCTCACTGTAAATGCAAAGCAAATGACAATCACTAGAAACTCCTGCATAGTAAATACAACCCCCTAATATGTTCTCCCCCATACATGTTACAATTGCAATGTCCATGAAACACGAGATAACTATTTTTCTTTCAGATTTTCAATTTTCAAATTGTTGTCTGTATTTTAAATAATGAAGAAAATATCTGTAAAGTACTGTGATAAAAACCTAACCCACAATAACCATTCTACAGTATGTGCTCACTGTCTGAGTTTGGATTTGTTCAGCTGTATTTCAACATGGTCTTCGGTTGCATTACGTTGCATGTGATAGTAATAATGCTGTGTGGTAGGTCTGATGATGACAGGGCACAGAGTCACACATTATTACCGCTATTTGTGTGGAGGGGAAGCTACATAAAACTCTAGTTGAAATAAGCATATACTCAGAGACAATGCATATACACCCAAATACACAAAGTGACAAATTAAGCACACATATGGTCTACTGCGCAGAAAACTCTGATCAGGTCAGAGAAGGGATAACTTACAGTCAGAGGAGGAGGGAAACAAAGATACAGGGAGGTATCTGGGGGGGAAAAAAACAATTTCGAAAAAAAATTATGGTTAAACAAACAAGAAAACAAAGACTGAGTGAGTTGATTCAGTAAAGATAGAAAAGGATGATCAAGAGAATCTGAAAAATTTCCCTTAAAATATTACTTGTCTTTTATGACTGCTCATCATCCCATGACCAAAGGCCACATGATAATATAAGAGCTATACATTCAGTTGTTGATATAGCTCTGAAATGCTGGTGAAAGCAGCATGGACTGTTGCGTTGACCTCTCATGTTGTCTCTGATGCTTTTCTGAGGTTTCCTTAGGTGTTTGAGCTTGTGATTTCTCAACATAGTCACTAGATCTGGGGAGAGGCAGGTTATTGGCTTGTTTCTGAAGATGTCTTACCTTTAGGGACACGTCCTCTCATCAGGGTTGACTTGCCCTTTGTTAGTCAGTCTGGGTGAGTGCCTGTAGTTCGCAGTTCAGTAATTTGTGCTGCTCTGTGATCACTGTCAGCCTCTGCAGCCTGTCAGAGCTGATCATGTCATAAAATGGTGAGGTCAACCTCTTCAGATGTGAGATTTGTGGCTTGATGCCTATTTTTATTATTTTAACTGGTTCTTTTTAATGAGGTTTGCATAGGACTACACGTAAACCCCATTTCCACTCTATACTAACAGCTTGACTGGGCTAATCTTTTTTGCACTTCCATTTGCAAAGAAAAATCCTGCTGCAACACCGGCTCTTTTATAGTTCCAAAGAAGGAGATAGTAAAGGGTCATATGAAGCGTTGTATTGAGAAGGTGCAGATGTTAATATCTTAAATAGGTGATGAAAGCATCATGAGGATTGAGAGATTGATGTAAAAAAAAAAAAAAGTGCCGAGTCAAGTCAAATATAGCCAGATGCGGTTAACCTTTTTGTGTTGTGTGATGTCTGTTGTGTCTGTCGCTGTACTGTTATTCTCTTGTACATAGGCATACACCCTGGATGTACTGTATATTTTAAAAAATATATAAACAAAACAAACACATATCTGTATTTCTACAAACATATTCATCCAAATATATAATATTGTTCTACATAATGATTAAAGAATGCATTCTATGAAAATTGTGCAAACACAAGAGAGAGGCGTTGACACTGAGGCAGACTGAACACTCTATTCTTGTTCTTCTATCTGTCGTGTCCCACAATGAAGAGCTCTATCAGCCCCAAGCTGCCCTCAGGAGCAATATGCTACCTAGAACACCACAGCTATGTGTGCACATTTGCATACCTACTGTATGTGTGTTGCCTCAAGCCTGCATGTACAAACACGAGTGAGAGCTTTCTGATGTATCTAACGCTGTGTGTGTTTAATATTGTCTTAAGTGTGTATCATAGAGAGAGACAGTTAGAATGGGTTTGTGTGTCCAGTAGTGTAGACTGTCAATGGTCTAATTCTAAGTGCATCATTTTCAACAGCAGTGGAAATGTCTGCAGCACAAACCTGGATCAAAAGCATACAATATGATGCATTCTTTCCTCTTTTAATAGCAGGACAGAACACAGAATGCTTCTTACCAACACTGTTCGGTCATGTGTGGGGTTGTTTTTTTTGTTTGTTTCTTTTTTTGTTTTTGCTTTTTGCAGGAAGATTTGATTTAATTTTCAGCTGCCAGCCAACATGTGGCTATAAACTGGATGAAAGCTATTTATTGCCTTGATGCACACAGCAGCAGGTAAAGCTGTGAGACTTATTGATCCAGTCTTCACCCAGCCACCTCTCTAGTACCAGGTTGTGACTTCACAGCTTGTACTGGGTTAAGAGAGATAAATGCATTTCTAATGCTGTACCATTCAACATCTAGCATGTTCGTTGAGTGAGGAAAAATTTTAAGAACTAATATTCATGTATGGGCAGCACGGTGGCGCAGTGGGTAGCGCTGTCGCCTCATAACACGGCGGGTCTGGGCTCAAGTCCTGCTCTGTGCAGAGTTCGCATGCTCTCCCCGTGTCTGCATGGGTTCTCCCCGGGTTCTCCGGCTTCCTCCCACCTCCAAAAGCATGAGCTTCAGGTTGATTGGCCGGTCCCAAAATGCCCGAGGAGTGAGTGTTTGTGTGCATGATTGTCCGTCTTTGTGTGTGGCTCCGCAGTGCACTAGCGTCGTACCCGGAGTGTCCCCCGCTTCACGCCCTATTCCAGCTGAGTTAGGCTCCAGCTCCCCGTGACCCGCTATGGCGGATGAAGCGGCAGAAGATGAATGAATGAATAAATGAATGAATATTCATGTAAGGCCTAAAGTGGCAATGGCATTTACATTCTGTTATCTTATGAAGGCAGAAATCGTCAACAACTTCAGCTAAGTTGGTTGTTTTTGGAGATGGGAGGAAGCCAAAAAACCTGGAGAGAACTCATGCAGACATAGGGAGAACATACAAACGCCGCACAGTAAGACTCCAGATAGAATTAAACCAAGGACCTTCTTGCTGTGAGGCAACATCGCTATCCACTGAGCGACTGTACTGCCTTGTAAAGACATAAACAGATACGATTTCTGTAATAACTCGCTATTCTAAAGCTGTAAGTTTAGCTACTGTCTGCCATCTTGTTAAAAATTGGAGCTCATTGAACTATAACTTGTCTTTGTCTCAGTTGAATTTCACCTCTAAAGTACCAGTTAGCTTTTATCTGATTGACTTCTCAAGCAGTCTGAATACAGATTTTTTTTATGACCTGTAGATTACCTGGCTCTCTTGCTCTTATATGTTAAAAACCTATTAGGAATCCTATTCCAGCAGTCAGGTTCAAACAACCTAGAACATTTAAAACACACTCACAAAAAAGGGAAGACAACAGTTGTATTTTTTACTCACGAGGAGAACGGACAGAGATGTGCTCAGTTACAGATCTCCAACCCATTCTCAACATGTCTCTGCCGAATCCTCTTTATTTTCTTGGGGCGTTCCCTGTTTACATTATTTTTCTAAGGGATGGGGGATAGAAAACAACAGTAAAACAACACTTGTGGCATGACGCCAAAAAAGAGTAATACAGTCTTCTTTTTACGGCATTCTCTCCTTTAAATACAACAACCAGGCACATTCCTTATTAGCAGTTCAGAGGTCACGCCCTGCTCAAGGGACCTTCTGCTATTACTCCGGTGATCCCATTGCTGCCATTGTCTCCCTGAAAAACAAATAACTCAATACATAGCAAGACACTCACACACAGAGAGAGATGGTTATGCTACGTAGTACAAAAACATAAAGGAATATAACAGAGTAAATATGAGATAACTTGTATACATTATTCTAACACCAGCCTTTCCATAGGTCTGTCTCTCTTTCTGTCCCCCTCTCTCTCTCTCCTCTCTTTCCCTAGTCCTTCTCTTTTCCTAAGGCTCTTGCCACCCATAGCCATTTTTCAAAAAAGCCTCATTCATATTTTAGTGGCATTTCAAAGTAAAATGTGTGTAAGCAAAAGTACACAGCATTCCGGCTAAATTTAACACTGCTGAGGATTTCTGTCTTGCCTGTATTTGTGCCTGTGTGTTGGAGACAGGCAGAAAGGCAGTCGGACAGATGGAGAAAAGAAAAGAGACAGGGAGGGAATTTTGCCATAGTGCAAAATATTTGTAACTTCATGGGAATAAAGGTAAGCCTAAAGATTATATATATACACAACACACTTACACGCGCATGCACACACACACACACACACACACACACACACACACACACACACACACACACACACACACACACACACACACACACACACACACACACACACACACACACACAAAGAGAGAGAGAGAGATTTGATTGCTTTTTAAAATCACATTTATTCATGAAGTCGGTGTTACAAGATAGTTACGTTAAGATCTAGAGAGATTCACTCAAAGATTAACAAACACTTTAAAAAAACTGTCATGTGAAATGTGGCCAAAATATACTCAATATACATATTCATGTACATATATACATATACTGTAATGTATATAATATACTTGAATTAAACCAAACAGTGACTGAACATGAGTTATGTTACCTCATTTAACACGGAACATAAGTCACCTTTGACACACCATAGGTTTGTAAAAGTGTCTAAATAATTCATAGCTCTGAAATAGTTAAAATCAATTCTGATTCTTGCTTGACACATTCTTTTTAAAATCTCCACCACACATCCAAAAATCTCCACCACACATCCAAATGTGGAAATTTTAACCGCAATGAATTTGGACTCCACTGATGTACCTGCAAAAGTTCTTACATTGAAAAGTCGTCCTTTGATAACAAGTTCCTTTAAAAACCAATAAAGTGATTTAAAATCTTCTGGCCTCTTCTTTGAGAGAGGGAGAGAGAGAGAGAGAGAAAGAAAGAGAGAGAGAGAGAGCGAGAGAGCGAGAGAGAGAGAGAGAGAGAGAGAGAGAGAGAGAGAGAGAGAGAGAGAGATATTTTGTCTCTAGGACATAGGATGCATTAAGTGATCCTTTGTCTTGCTCCACCTACATCTGTGACTTCATGCCTCTCCATCATCATCCTATTTTTCTTACTACCTCCTTGTGTTTTCACTCCACAATTTCTGCCTCCTCTTCTGTCTGTCTCTCTTCGTCATTTGAATTTCGTGTATTGTGTGTGTGTGTGTGTGTGTGTGTGTGTGTGTGTGTGTGTGTGTGTGTGTGTGTGTGTGTGTGTGTGTTTGTGCTTGTATTAAGGACCCATGACCTAGTTACAGACTCACCTCCCATTTCATTGTGAAATTGGCTCTGTTCTCCAAAGACAGGGAGCTGGATGAGGTAACTACGCATGCACAGCCACTTCCCATTTATACAAATGTAACTTGAAAAGAAAGTGAGACAGGGAGATGATGGCAGAAGGCAAGAGACTAAAAACACAACATTCTGGTGTTGTTTCGGGGTGTTTGCAAGGGAGAATTCATTTATTTAAAAGTTAGGTCTCAGACGCCATTCACTGCAACATTTAAAAGATGCATGAAGCCAGTTTTAGCACTTCGTCATCTGGGTTTGCATCCCTACACCAATTCATTGTACTTGGCCTCAGGGCAAAGCTGTATTTCTAAAAAAGGTCATAGCATCATGGTGCCGGTAGCTTTCCTCAGCCAACAGTGATACAGATGATGGCGCTGAAGATTTTCTCCCAAGTCAAATCAAATCACGATATGTCCACAAACTAAGGTTGCTTCTTCAAGGTTTTACAGGACTGTTGAAGATAAACCAGCTATCATTCTGGGTGGATTCAGAGATGTTTTCTTTGATATGGACCCTTATGATAGAGTTTCTAGAAGTTAAAAATGTAAAAATGTAACAGATGTTATGCTTATTGGGGTGAAATATATAACCTAGTGAATCACTCTGTCACACATCCATTGTATTATTAATAAAGTAGAAACGCCTCCTGCTTCTTGTTTAGCTACAGTTTGTTGACCTCCTAAGGACAAATTTCCTACTTGAGTACCTTAATATTCCAAATTTCATTGAAGAATTATTTTATACAAGTTATGGTAGTGTTGTGTTTACTGTTTGATAATTTTTTTCCATGATATATTTTTCATTTTAAACTGAAATTATTATGGTAGACCTGTTAAAAACGTTATCACACTTCACACAATGTGATGATAATAGGAATAATTTTTAAACAAATGTCCTCAAAATACCCTCAGCACTGCCTCTATAATGATGCAAAATTATTCTACTAACAGCAAAATGATTGTGGTTTGGGTTTGATAAAGAATGTTTGCTGAGTGAATGGTAAACAACATTCAAAAGGGACGTGATAAAGCATTTGTCAGTCTGATATTTGATTATTTGGATGTGTTTTTACACAATTCCATGGAAGGACAAGATAAAAAGAAACATATCACGCAGCACAAGTAATGAGGTGCGCTTCAACTCTCAATGTTCTTGAACTAATAAATTATAGCAATAAAATTGGTTTTGTTACCTTTCTTAACATATATCCATTGTTAAATTTAATTATACAAACATTTGTTACTTTTCTATTTATTTAATAAGAAAAGTTTTAGAAAGAGAGTAGTGAAACAAAAACAATAAAAAGTTAAAATTGGAAATCAAACTACTCTTAATTGTAACGTCATGCAATGTGTAAATTGTGTTATTTCATATCCAGCATCCACAATTACAGTTCTTTCACTGAAGACTTTGATGACGAATGCCATGATTAGAGGTCAATTAGAGGTTAAGTAGTGTGGCTCCTGATGTCATCATTGCAGGACTTGTAAGGCAGGGATGTGCACCCTCAAATTTTATCTTGTGTTCTTCACAGGAAGTTCAAGTTCACAATGTGAAGCTGTAAAGACAGACACTAACCTCAGTCAGAGAAGTTTAAAAGTATTTGTTTCAGACACCAAACATTTAATTATGTTTCTTCTGGACAGTTTCCTCTTGGCAGCTTCCAGTCTCACTACTTCACCAACAATGCACTGCAGTGACAAGAATACATATATATGCATATACAGTACATTACATACTGTGTTTACTTTCATTGACTGCTTTTTGTGACGTCAAAGTAGTGGAAGGCGAGAGTGTAGCAAAACAGTGTAGGATGGTGGTGTGTAGGATGGCTCTGGTGGTGAGGAAGATGAAGAGGGCAAAGGCAGAGCAGAGGACAAAATGGTGGAAGCTGAAAAACGGAGAGTGTTGCATGACTTTGAGGAAGGAGTTAAGACAGGCTCTGGGTGGTCAGGAAGTGCTTCCAAATGACTGGACAACTACAGCTAATGTTATCAGAGAGACAGGTAGGAGAGTACTTGGTGTGTCATCTGGAAGGAAAGTAGATAAGGTGACTTGGTTGTGGAATGAGGAGGTACAGGAGTGTATACAGAGAAAGAGGTCGGCTAAGAAGAAGTGGGACACTGAGAAGACTGAGGAGAGTAGACAGGTGTACTGGGAGATGCAGCGTAAGGTTAAAGTAGAGGTAGCAAAGGCCAAACAAAGGGCTTATGATGACAGGTTGGACAGTAAGGAGAGGGAGACTGATCTACACAGGTTGTCAAGACAGAGAGAGAGATGGGAAGGACGTGCAGCAGGTTAGGGTGATTAAGGATAGGGATGGAAGTGTATTGACAGGTGCAAGTAGTGTGATGCGAAGATGGAAAGAGTACTTTGAAGAGTTGATGAACGAGGAAAATGGGTGAGAACAAAGGCTAGAAAAGGTGGCTGTTGTGTACCAGGAAGTAGAAAAGATTAGTCAGGATGAAGTGATGAGGGCATTGAAGAGGATGAATGGTGGAAAGGCACTCGTTTCTCATGATATACCCGTGGAGGTATGAAAGTGTCTAGGAGAGGTGGCAGTAGAGTTTCTGACTGGGTTGTTCAACAGGATCTTAGATAGTGAGAAGATGCCTGAGGAATGGAGTTGAAGTGTGCTGGTGCCCATTTTTAAGAACAAAGGAGATGTGCAGCGTTGTGGCAACTATAGAGGAATAAAGCTGATGAGCCATACAATTAAGTTTTTGGAAAGAGTAGTTGAAGCTAGACCATAAGAGCAGAAGTGAGCATTTGTAAGCAGAAGAATAGTTTCTTACCAAAAAGAGTACAACAGATGCAGTATTTGCTTTGAGGATGTTGATACAGAAGTATAGAGAAGGCTAGAGGGAACTGCATTGTGTTTTTGTAGCTCTGGAGAAAGTTTATAACAGGGTACCCAGAGAGGAACTGTGGTATTGTATGAGGAAGTCCAGAGTGGCAGAGAAGTATGTGAGAGCGGTGCAGGACATGTATGAGGACTGTAAGACAGTGGTGAGGTGTGCTGTAGATGTGATAGAGGAGTTCAAGGTGGAGGTGGGACTGCATCAGGGATCAGCTCTGAGCTCCTTCTTGTTCGCTATGGTGATGGACAGGCTGACAGACGAAGTTAAACAGGAATCTCAATGGACTATGATGTTTGCAGATGACATTGTGATATGTAGTAAAAGCGGAGAACAGGTGGAGGAGAAGCTAGAGAGGTGGATGTTTTTCCTGGAAAGGAGAGGAATGAAGGTTACCTGCAGTAAGACAGAGTACATGTGTGTAAATGAGAGGGACAGGAAGGTAGTTGGTGTGAGAGAAGTGGATGCAGAAGACAGGGTTAGATGGAGGAAACTGATTCGCTGTGGCGACCCCTGAAGGGGAAAGCTAAAAGGAAAAGATGAAGACTGTGTTAACTTTCATAATACAAATCGGTGCTGAATTCCATCCAATAGTTTTTGAGTTTCATATGGAACACAAAGTTTGTTTCAGCTCTGTCACCATCATCTCCCATTGGATAAACTACAGAACTTGTAGGGCTCAGCTTTTAATACAGTCATGAAGTATTTGTAATATCCTCTCAATTTTAGGGGAAATTGTTTAGCTCTACATGAGGAGTACAGCTTTGGTGTAGGGTCAAGAATTTGCATGTTTTAATTGTGCACAAATGGCACCATGCACAACATTACTTTAAGATTAATGTTCTGTCTGTGCTGAAGAGACAGACACAACTATGTTGGTTCGGGATGTCAGATTCAGATCACGAAGTACAAAAAGGACAAAATGAAATCATTTCAGTAGATCATTCTAGTTGCATTCTTCTTGGACTCAGTTGTGGTGTTCCAACAAACTTGTGTCACATTGTTTGCCTGCATTTGTGTGTTTACTTGACTTCCTTTGTATTTTGTTCACCTTAAACTTGATTCAGTCATTGGTCTGGAAAACAAAGGAGTCAAGAGGTTCATTATGCACACATTCATTCATGCACACATTTAATTTGTCCATCTGTGTTGAAGAGAGGCACAAACACATGCTTTCACCTACAAAGACACACACGCACGCACACACACACAGACACTGCTCAAAATTAGAGTTGAAAAAGAGCATCAATGCTAACTTTGCTCCCTTATGTCCGACTGCCACTCTCTCCCTCCAAAGCACACACACTGCAAACCCAGTGGTTGAGTTAATTGAATTAGGAAACCCTAAGATGCAGACCCTTCTGTCTCTCACACATTGGTACTACTCATGAAGTAGCAAGCAAAAAAAACAACAAACAAGACGGGAAAAACAAAAAAACAAGTTGACGTGGAAGAAAATCAGGAGCAGTTATGCAAATAAATTTAGACTATGGCAGGATATTAGTTACAAACTTAGTTCATGAAATTATTATCTGTGTCCTGAAGAGAACTTGATATTTAATGGACTGTTTACAACAATGAAATCTATTGATAACAAATGAGATTATGACTTTAAAATGCTTGATTGATCTAAAAACAGGCATTTCTGTGGTATTTTAAATGGTATTACGGTTCCATAACTCAGGTTTGAAGTTCTCGAGGAGGAAGCTGTGCAGTAACTAATTTACAGTCCTGGACTTAAGACATTCTGTAAGATCAGATACGCAAAACAAATGTCTCCAACATTTAATAACAGTGACATTAACACAGACTCGTCAGTTTATTTAAATTACTGTTTTTTGTTTAGAACAATAAACCTCTATTCGTAGTGCATGCTTAATTACACACATAGGCAAATGTTTACCACATAATTCTAACTGTGTGCTGCCATCTGAGAGCAGGTGATACAAGGACATATGACTCACACGAGGCCTCATTACCTACAGACTTGTTGTACAGACATCATCCTCTTTCCGAACATTAAAAGAAGGTGTCTGAAAATATTGCATTTCTCCGCTAAAGGGGTGAATAATGGAGGTGTCCCATGGCTGCCCTACTGTAACACGTGTGTCAGGTAGCAGGTGAGTCCTTTTCATGGCAGACAGGGTTGATTCCAGCCCTTCGCTGCCTCATGTCCCTCTACTGCACCAGTCGAAATTGATGAAGTTGTGATAATAGACTCATTCAGGATGACACACCAATATAGAAAGCTAACTTATTGTCAGGTGTGAAGTAGGTCCTATAAGGGATTACTATTAGACCTGCTGAGTCATTACTCAGGAAGGAGGAATGCCTCAGCAGAGAAACAGCACATACGTATTGAGTCATTACACATGTTTTTTTCATTTACTATACAGAAATTCATAAAGGAAATCATCAAAAGAAAACTATTACATGTTCATAAATACTTGTCATTCTCACAGGGAACAACTCCAGAAGGTTATAATTTAAATGTTCAATAAAGCTTCACAGCAAGGCAGTTCCGGGTTTGTGTCTTGCTCTGTGTGGAGTTTGCATGTTCTCCCCCTTTTCTGTGTGGGTTCTCTCCGGGTTCTCCGGCTTCCTACACCTCCTAAAATATGCACTTCAGGTTAATTGGCCGGTCCCAAATTAATCGTAGGTAAGAGTGTATGCGTGCATGTTTGTCTGTGTCTCTGTATGGGTCCGCAGTGCACTGGCATAGTACCGTGAGTTACCCCCGTCTCAAACCCTAGCCAGCTGGGATAGGCAACAGTGGATGAAGCGGTTGTGACAATGAATGAATGAATTCACTCACGTCAACTGTTTCAGTCAACTCAACTTTCAGACTGAAGGACTTTTACAAACCGTTCCACCTTCCTTCACACACACACACACACACACACACACACACACACACACACACACACACACACACACACACACACACACACACACAACTTATTTCATTCATTCATATTGTTATTTTACAGGTGACAATGCAAAGTGTTTTTTTTCTTGTTAATTTTTACAAGCAGAATGAATTGTACCTAACTTCGATTTGTCCATTTCAGTGAGCCGTTATTGTTGAACTCAGACACATCAGTACAGTTTACAGTTAATTCATGCTCTAGTTCCACTATTTATTTTAACTTTAAAATATATATCTCCTTTATTCTGAGAGCTTATTTTTTAGTATTTTTTAAAATTTATTATCTGTATTAATCCTCAAAGGGAAATTAAGACTCCACTCTACACACAGGTTAGTAGTTATATGCATCTATATAGTGTGTATAGGCCTGTAACACTCAAGGGGGCCTGTAGGCATGCAGGTGAGGGGGAGGTAGAGTGGCGAGAGTTCCATCTTGGTGAGCCTCCAATGAGCAACTTGTAAAGGGGACAGAGCCTTGCTCAAGGGCACCTCAGCAGTGCTCCAGAGGTGAGCTGACACCTCCCACTGTCAGCTCACCTCCAAGTGTTTTTGGGCGGGAGCGGGAATAGTACCGACGATCTCAGAACATTGGACAACCCACTCTACCGCCCACTTTACCACTGAGCCTATGCCATTTGGCCTGAAAAGGGAACCATCAGTCCTTTTTCATTGAAGTGACGGAAGAAATAAAATGATTTTCCTACCTAAATCCTCTGTTTTCAATTGTGGTGTTATTCTCTTCAACGGAATTCAAACAGCCACGGCATCCCTGTGTTGAATCACGTCAGCAGGACTTGTTGGCAGGGCTTAAAGGCTTTTTGGTCCTTGTCCAGGAGGGTTCCTCAGTTCCCGAGGGTTGGTGGGGAGGTTTGTGGGAGTTGTAAAAGTCATTAACTCATAACTTGTCCTACCTGGATGTTGGTGGTCCTACACACAGTCCTGGACTTGTGTAGAGCACCCTGCAGTGTGCTGTCAGGGTGCTCTTCTTTGATTTTTTGAGCGCCTTCAACACCATCCAGCCCCGGCTCCTGCAGGATAAACTGACCTCCATGGATGTGGATCCCTACCTCGTGAGCTGGATCATGGACTACCTAACAGACAGACCCCAGTATGTCCATATGGGGATAGTTTGTCTTCTATGGTGACCAGCGGCACTGGGGCACCACAGGGGACCGTGCCCTCCCCCCTCTCACCCTCTACACATCGGACTTCAAGCACAACTCAGAAACATGCCACATACAGAAGTACTGTATTGGTGGCTGACTTCATGGAGTGGAGCCAACAGAACCAGCTCCAGCTCCAGCTCTAGTCTCCAAGACGAAGGAGATGGTGCTGGATTTTGGGTGGGAACTCCCCTCTCCACAGCCAGTGATCGTTGAGGGCAGTGAGGTGGACGTGGTAGTAAACTATAAGTACATGGGACTGCAGCTAGACAGCAGACTGGACTGGTCACTCAACACTGTGTGTACAAGAAGGGGCAGAGCAGGATGTACTTCCTGAGGAGGCTGGCCTCCTTCAACATCCCTCCTGAGCTTCTTCTCATGTTCTATCAGTCCGTTGTTTCCAGTGTGCTGTCATATGCCATTGTGTGTTGGGGTGGAAATGAGCGTCTTAACAGAGTCATCCGTAGAGCAGGCTCAATGGTCGGGCAGAGCCTGGACTCTGTGGAGACACTTCTGGAGAGCAGGACTATGTCCACAGTCAGGGCTATCGTGAATAACACCAGCCACCCCCTGAACACCAAATTCTCCCAGCAGAGGAGCACCTTCAGCGACAGACTGCTGTCACACAGCATCTCAACGGAGAGGTAGATAGATAGATAGATAGATAGATAGATAGATAGATAGATAGATAGATAGATAGATAGATAGATAGATAGATAGATAGATAGATAGATAGATAGATAGATAGATAGATAGATAGATAGATACTTTATTAATCCTGGAGGAAATTGCACACATCCACTGCTCAGGCATTACGTAATGAATAAATACAGGATAAAAAAAAGAAACACTGACACCAAAGGACATAACACAAGTCACACACTACACTAACAGACACATGTAGCACTAACAGGACATATACTAAATTATCACTAAAATATAAACAGCATAAGATTAAAATAAGATAAAATAAAATACCGTAAATAAAAAAAGTGCAAGTGAAAATTAGCAGAAGGCCCACATGGTGGGTAAGGTACACTCTTCTTACAATGTAAAGCATCACTATCTAACATCACAACATCTAATATCTATCTAATATCACAACTATCACAACTATATAATATCACCACATCTAATATCTATCTAATGTCTATCTCACAATGGTCAAAAATATAAGGCGTCACTAATATCAAAACATCACAACACCTTGGCCCCACTACACTGCAGCACAGGCTGACATCTCCTCCCCTCCATTCAACCGCGTGCTGACCTCGCCACCTCCCCCCCGCTCCTCCTGAGAGAGTCATTGTACCCCCTGATGTCATGGGGTACGAAGGAGGACCCCAGCCTCTCTGTGGAGACGCTGTGTTACAGCAGTCTGCCGCTGAAGGTGCTTCTCTGCTGGGAGAAGGTGGTGTGCAGGGGGTGGCTGGTATTATTCATGATAGCCCTGACTTTAGACTTGGTCCTGCTCTGCAGAACTGACTCCACAGAGTCCAGGCTCAGACCGACCACTGAGCCCACTCTGCGGATGAGTCTGTTAAGACGGTCCATATCTCTTTTCCTGGCCCTGCCACCCCAACACACAATGGCGTATGACAGCACACTGGAGACTACGGACTGATAGAACATGAGAAGGAGTTTAGGGATAGGGAGAGGTCCTCCTTCGTGGCCCTCGCTATCAGGGGTACAATGACTCTCTCGGGAGGAGTGGGGGCAAAGTGGCGAGGTCAGCACGCAGTTGAATGTAGGGGAGGAGATAGGATATCATCCTGTGCTGCAGTGTAGTGGGGCCAAGGTGTTGTGGTGTTGTGACATTAGATGATGACATGCCTTACAATGTAAGAAGGGTGTACCTTACCCACCATGTGGGCCTCCTGCTATCTTCACTTTCACTTTTTATTCCAGTTTATAGTGTTATCTATCTATCTATCTATCTATCTATCTATCTATCTATCTATCTATCTATCTATCTATCTATCTATCTATCTATCTATCTATCTATCTATCAGTCTTCAAGCTTTTCCTATAAGTCAAATACAATAGATTTAGTTCAACACAGACACCTGTTTGAAAGACTTTCGAGAGAGGATGATGACATCCTCCCTCCTGTTTCATAAATTTATTCTCCTCTTTTCCAATTGTTTCTCTCATCTGTTCTGTCCTGTTTCCTTTTTTCCCATATCTCATTTTCTTTTATCCTCCCATGCTTGTTTTCATACAAAGCATTTTCTCTGACTGTTTAGCTTCTTTCAGATCTTCAGTATCAGGTGACTGACTTTTCAAGCTATATTTATCTTTTCTTATTTACTTGACTTGCTATATTTTCTTTATTCATACGACATTATTGCATTCAATCCATTTTAAACTGGCAGAAAAAAATAGATCTTTTTTTTTCTATAGTCACTTTTGATTTTCAAAGTGACAGGAAGGCTAACCACGTAGATCAAAATGCTTGAATTAAAATAATAATAATAATAATATTGCTAAAAAATCAGAGATGGTGGTAAATATAGTCTGGTGATTAAAAAAATGCACAGGAGGTCTAAGGCTTCTGGAGTAATCTGGTGATGGGTTGAAGGAGAGTTGAGTTTCTCCTGCTGCTTGATGTGATGATTGTTCAGAGCTGAAGAGAACATCCTGGAGATAAGTGCATGAAGCCACACCTACAGCATGAAGCCACGCCCACAACACTTACACACCTAGAGGAGGGAGAAAGAGAAAGGATTTATGTGAAAATTTATGCTAATTTGGTTGCTATCTTTTTTCTCACTGTTTCTGTTTGGTTTTTTAATTAATAACAGCCATTTGTATGTGTCTATGTGTAATTTATCTTTTTTGATGACATGCACACATAAAGACACAACCAAACACATATACAGAGAAAGAGAGAGAGATTTAACCTCTTTCTGATCACATACACTTAAATGAATCATTTATTTTTATCACAGTAATTGGAACTGACTCAGTATAAAATAATCCCATTACCTGATTAGTGAAGTGTTTTCTTTCCTTTAATTCCTCTTCACAAGGTTTGCTGAGTAAGCACGTTCACTTCAAAGACCAATTTGCTTCCCTGCAGCTCTCTACTGGTAGCTAATGAACCTCTGTAGTTAAGTAATTAAAGGTTAAGTGCTTTGTTCCAGAGCAGTAAAACAGACATTTGTGACACAGATCAGTATCTGACAATGCTGTGGTATTTATGTTTCAGAAACTGAGAAA
This sequence comes from Antennarius striatus, assembly GCF_040054535.1. Lineage (NCBI taxonomy): Eukaryota > Metazoa > Chordata > Actinopteri > Lophiiformes > Antennariidae > Antennarius > Antennarius striatus. The sequence continues at coordinate 19,606,993 of NC_090785.1, read as the reverse complement.
ACTATGAAGGGAATGTTAAGCAGAGAAAACATCGGAAGAGAACAACGGAGAGCAGCTAAGAATGGTAGATAAATACTGAGGAGAGATGAAAGAAATAATAGAGCAACAAAACTGAAAGAAACATTTATCACAACGCATGTCAGTGTAACCTTTCAGCAACCTGAATATATTTTCCATTGTACGTAATCTGACTGCGAGTAATTTGTATCATTGTGACGAGATGGAGCAGAGAAAAGTCTTCCTGCGAAGGTTATTCACACTTCAGCCAGACAAATTCATCACCTTGCGTCTTCAAGCCATCTCATCCCTTTCCTGTGTGATTCACTGGAAGGTTTCAGTTATGTTTTATTCCACCTAAGGCCTGGTAATATTTATGTTCTCAATGTTTTTAACTGCCAAAAGGCTCGCTGCGCTTGTTTCCAGTAATTTTGCAGTTGATTTGGTAGCAAGAACGTTCTGGGTTCAAATCCACCTGAGGGTCAGGGACTCGTGTGGAGTTTGGATGTTCTCCCTGTGTTTACGTGCATTCTCTCCAGGTTCTGTGGCCTCCAACCAGAAACATGCAGTTTAGTTGAATTTTTAACTCTCTAATGACTATGCATGAAAGCAAGTGAGAATGGCTGTTTACCTTTTCTATTTAGCCCTGCAATGAACAGCTGACTTGTCCCAGGCCTAACAGCCTCCTGGGACGGGGACTGTCTCCCTCACTGGAGAGAAATATAGCTCCCATCACTAGCTGAAGGACCAGACAGATCAAGTCTCAAATATCTGCTGGGCACACATCTAACAAACATCCCTTTAACACATTTAATGGCACCGATGTCTCCAGACTATATGCTCATAACTTTGGCATTGGTTAGCAGCTGAAAAGATAAAATCTGAGTGCTTGCATTTGTAATCCACTCCAGAACTGCAGTTTATTCTTCTTATTATTAATTATAAATCCGCTACTCAACACCATCTGGGATTGTTTATCTGTTAGTCTGCATTGCAAACTTTAACAGTTGTTGCTGTTTGCCAATCTGAACAGAAGGAAGGTGTAGAGGATGAAGAGGAAGACGTGGACCAGACAGCATTCTCCTCATTATAAAAACATATTCAAGAATGATAAGAATGACCACTGTACTCGTTCATTCAGCAAAGAACGGGCAGAACAATGACAGCCAGACAAAGAGGAGAGATGGAGTGAGGATGAAGAAATGTGTCACTGGATGTAATGAAGCTTGTTTGCCTTGATAAGCACCCAAATCATTATGTGTGGCTGCACAAACACCTGGTTTGCACGCACCAGACACACACACACACACACACACACACACACACACACACACACACACACACACACACACACACACACACACACACACACACACACACACACACTACCCTTGCTTTGCCTATTGTCTGGGACAATAGGCAGACATTAGGTTAGATGAGGACGTAATTAATGAGGCACCAATTAATATAGACCATTACAAATACCTCTATTTACTTTTATTCTTTTTCTTGTTCTCTCTCTCTCTCTCGGTGCATGCTGGGAGATTGTGGTGAGAGACGCTGAGCAAGTCCTCGAAAGTTGCTGTTTTTTTAAAACTCAATGAGGTTTTAAATAGCTGTTCCTCAGAGGACTTTTTATTCATGGTTGGCGATTTTAATTGTACTGAAAATGCATCTATAGATCGCAATCATACAGAGCAGCATCCAGCATACCAACATGCTCTGAGGCAGCTGGTCCACTATCATGGCCAGGTGGCCATATGGACGGATGCATGCAGACAGCAGACAATACACCTGGTGCCTCATCAGAGAGGGTAGGATCTCCTCAGCCAGACCTGACCATTTTTTTTGCTTTAAGCATCATTTTCATATATTTAAAATGTGCACGATCTTACCTACAGGTTTTATGGATCATTCCCTGCTTTCGTGTCATGTTTTTGATGCGAAATGTTTTACCCAAAAGTGCATATTGGCATTTTAAATCAGTTTTAACATTGAATAGCAAATTCATTGAGGCCCTTATTTATTTCTGGACTGTGTTTAAACAGAGAAAGGGTGTTTTTAGTAGTCTTAGGCAGTGGTTGGGACCATGGTGAGACTGAAGTCAGCAGCACACCCTCAATGTTACGTGAGGCATCACCAGATCTATGAAAGACCTGGAGTCTGATACAGTGGAACTAGAGAAAAAAATTGAGTCCACAGGATTTTGAAATCCTCAAAGAGAAAACAATAGCCCTGGCAGACCTGCTAAATAATAAGGTACATGGTGCACTGGTCAGGTCCTGATTCCTTAACATCAGTGAGTTGGATGCTCCCTCTAGCTCCTTCTTCGGCCTGGAGAAAAAAAATGGACAGAAGAAAGTAATACACACATGGCTACGAAACATAGGACAAGAGCAGAGTGAACCCAACAAGATTCAAAGGTGAGCAGTGGAGTTTTACTCCTCTCCCTACTGCTCTCTACTCTCCCTTCCTCATACTCCCTACGGAGTATGAGGAAGACGACATGCTGTTGGAAGGGTTCTGCAGTGGAATGCCTCACGTGTGTGAGGACACCAACTCCCAGCTCGAAAAGCCGTTGTCGAATTTTATAAAGCCTTCTGGGACATTTTTGCTAAAAACCTTTTAGGTGTCTTTAATGAAATTCTGGGTTCTGGGTCAATGTCAGTGTCAATCAATCAATCAATCAATCAATCAATCAATCAATCAATCAATCAACTTTTATTTATATAGCGCTTAATCACATCTGGAGATATTTCAAAGGGATTAACAGACAAAAGGCCAACATTGCCCTCCAGAGCAAGCATAAACGACAGTGGAGGGGAAAAACTCGCTAATTGTTAAAGAAACTCCGGGCAGGATCCAGGCTCCGGAGGGCAGTCGTCTGCCTTGACCTGTTGGTTGGGAAAAAGAAATAGACTGGGGATAGAGATAGGTCATGGAAAAGACACACAGAGAGAGAGAGAGAGAGAGAGAGAGAGAGAGATAGAGAGAGAGAGAGAGAGAGAGAGAGAGAGAGAGAGAGTGGCAGATAGGCCAGATTGAATTTTCATGTCCATATTGAGCTGTTGCTGAGTGGGGGCAGGATTTCCAGGCCTTTGGATTTCCTGTCTTCCATGTGTGTTCCCCACCTGTCGAACACAAGCACAAAGACAGTGGCAGTATCTTGCAAACAGGAAGTTTGCAAGATACATCTAGCAAGACCCTGTCAGGTCGCAAGGCTGTCCTAACGCTCCTGCCAAAAAAAGGGAACCTGCAGGACATAAAAAACTGGCGTCCTGTGCCTTTGCTATGTGTGGATTATAAAATTCTGTCCAAAGCCTTGGCCAACAGGCTGAGGGGAGCTGTGGAATAGATCATCCACTGGGACCAAGACCTACTGTGTGCCCGGCAGGTCCATGGTAGACAATTTACCTAATTTGGGATGTTTTGGAGGTCTGCAGCTCATTGGGTATAAACACCGGCCTGATTTTTGTAGACCAGGAAAAAGCTTTTGACCGTGGTGAGAACAACTACTTCTAGAGAGTTATGGAGAAGTTGGGTTCAGCACAGGTTTTATAGCTAAGATCAGGGTGTTTTACAGTGAAGTTGAGAGTGTGCTGAAGGTTAAAGGCAATCTGTGTGCTCCTTTTGGAGTGTGTAAAGGGGTCCGACAGGGCTGTGCTTTGTCAGGGATGCTCTACGAGCTCTGCCTCGAACCCCTCCTGAACAAAATACGCTCTGGCATTCAAGGACTGATTTTACCAGGTTTTAATAGAAGCATTGTTTTATCGGCATATGCTGATGATATCATTGTTTTTATCATAACCCAAAAGGAAGCAGACATTTTAACCAATGTCATTAACCAGTTTTCTATTATATCAGAAGCAAAGGTGCTGATATAATATGTATGTTCCTGTTGGGGAGTGGCATGACGGCCTCCCAGTTCTTCTCCAGAGCCTGGCTTAGAAAAAAGATGGCCTGAAATACTTAGGAATCTATCTGGGTAATGAAAACATGGTCCAGAAGAACTGGGAGGGCATCACAGAGAAGACAGAGAGAAAACTCTCCAAATGGAAGTGGCTGCTCCCTATGATGTCTTTTAAAGGTAAGGTTCTGGTTTTAAACAATCTTGTGGCATCACGACTGTGTCAAAGCTGACATGTATAGACCCCCTTTGCAGCACAAGTGCAGAAGAAAATGGCAGAATTTTTAGGGACGGTATACACTGGATGCCATAAGGGGTTTTGTTTTTAACCAGAGAGGAGGGGGGACAGAGCCTCATCCACTTGGCCTGTAGAACTGCCAGTTTCAGATTGCAGTTTATACAGAAATATCTGACAGGGTCAGTTGACATAATGTGGAGAGATGTGGCCGGCTGTACTCTCAGACGTGCCAACAACCTGGGGCTAGATGCTTCTGTGTTTTTAATCAATACAATTTTTTTTTTAAGTTGTGGGCTGCCTCCGTTTTACCAGGGTGTCTTTAAGTCCTGGAACATTTTTCATAAACAAAAGGCACCAAAAATCTAACTCTCTGCACTGGTTGTTAAAGGAGCCACTAGTCCATGGCGCCAGGCTGGACATCAGCTGTAATGTCACACCTGGCCTGACAGCAACACTGCATGAATCAAAGACCCTGTACCTACAGCAGTTGGTGGATGCAGTGGGACCAAAACTAAGCGATGTAGAGGCCCTGGGCTCTCTACTGGATCTACACTCTATCCGGGTAGCACAGGAGATCCTGGAGCTCTAGAGGAGGATGCTGTGCAATGAGAAGAGGAGCCTAATTATGGATTATAGACAGAAAAAAAAATCGAACCTGACCAAGCAGACCCCTTTCAAGAGATCAGTCTGAGCCCAGGGCTGGGAGATCTGACCAGCCCCCTGCTCACCATCACCAACTCAGGAAAAATGGCCTTACACAGTGCTGACATAAAGACAATATACTACAACTATGTGAAATCTATCAACAAAAATGGACTCAGCAACAGACCCCCCCGACTGTGTGGGGACAAAGAGACTGGCTGGTGGAACCAAACCCAAGCCACAGTGGAGGGTCCTGTACAAACCTCCCATTAAAAAACAAACTGCAGACCTCCAGTGGACAATTTTACACGGTGCTATTGCCTCCAATGCTTTTATTTCTGTTGTTAATCCTGCTGTTTTTAACTAGTGTCCCTTTTGTGACCTCAGGGAAACTATTTAATGTTTTATCAGAGTGTCAGACACTCACTGAGTTCTTCACCCTTTTAACTGTGGATTTTAGTCTGTTTGATGTAGTTTTTACTAAAAGAGTTTTTATCATGGGAGCTGGCTACAAAAAAAAAATACAAAGAAAAATGGTTAGTCCTGAATTTTCTTTCAGGAGAAACAAAAATGGCAATCTACATCAGTAGGAAAAACTGGGTAGAGAACAAACAGGGACAGGAGGCCAGCTCAGTCTTGCTCTGTAACATCAGGGCCAGACTGAGACTAGCATATAGTTATTTTAAACAAATGGGAAATATGGATGCCTTTAAAAAACTTTGGTGCTACAAAAAACATCATCTGTTCTGTCATTGGAAATCAGCTAGAATATACACATGTTTTAACTGGTTGATTAAAAAAAAAATGCAACATGAAAAGTTGCACTTTACCTTTTTTTGTAAATATGTCAAAATGTAAATAAAGGGCATTTTTGAAAATTAAAAAAAAAATCTCTCTCTGCTACAGTACAGACTGATTAAGGAGCAGGACGGCCGTGCTGGATAATTTTGTTGTCTTTTTTCTAGCACCCTATGTGAGAGTTATAGTTTCATTAAGATGTATTAACCTTACATCAGCGACAACACATCGTTGAATTGAAATTAATTGGTGTGTGTGTTAAACTTACTGGTTCCTCTTTGGATGTGCTGGGTGCAGTGTTCCAACATGATTCATCTCTGTGACTGAGCCAAACAGCCTGTGATAATAAGAACCGTCATTCGACAATGCATGGTGCATGGTACTTACCGCGACATTGGCCGTGCACATTTTGTTTTCATTTGGCCTGTCCCAAACACAATAAATACAGTTTCATGAGCTTAATACAGTCTGATTAGTCTCTGTCTTGGCATGTGCAGAGCATAATTACAAAACTCAAGTTTAAGGCATTTCTCTGGCCAGCAGACATCGTGTTACGCAGTGTTTCAGTTGTTTTTTTGAAAGCAAGCTAAGCTTGTCTTTGTATCTGCACAGGGTAGCATCTCCCCTGAGGTACTCTCAAGAGGTGACAGCTGGAAGAGCATCCTACATAAAGCAACATGGGTCGGAGGAAAACAGTGACATCATCAGCCAAATTATGAACATTGTGACTCATGTGTCATGGCATGGGCGGAGTGTTCTTGGTATAGGTAGAATAAAACTGACTGGAATAGAAATCACTCAGTCTTTGATTTTGCATCATGCTTCTTTCACATCCAGTTTTGTTCGATTGATGAGAGCATGACTCACACCACGTTGCTTTCCTCTGTGCCTCAATCCCTAGTCTGAATGAAGTGTAGACAAGACACCATGTGATGCACATATTTTTAAATGATGACTTGGAGACGGATGGAAATTATTTTCAAAAACAGAACATCAGCAATGTAAAGAGCTCTTTCAAAACTGCACAGAAAACTGCAAAAATCTTTCCAAAGGAATCTTAGTTTCTCCGTTATGTCATTGCACCTAAAATAAACAGTCCTGGTGCACAAACACCGGCCCCTATGGTGTGGAATGACATGATGTGATCGGGGTGCTATTGGTCAAGAAAACAGAAGGAGGATATTTTTCTTTAATCATGAAAAAATAAGCAATCAAAAAGCCTAAGTCTTCTTTGAACCAAATTTCCAAACAGCTGAGAATTTATATTTAAAACAAACTTTAAAATATATGAAATATTTAATTTTCAGTGTCAGCTATGATGTGGTAGATTGAAGATGATAAAGATTGCCTAATTAGACTTCCTGATAATGGTAACGGTGGTTAGCGCTGTCAAGTCAGAGCAAGACTGTTCCCGGTTCGAGTCCTGCACTGTGTGGAGTTTGTATATTCTCCCAATGTCTGCCTAGGGTCTATCCGGGTTCTCCGGGTTCCTCCTACTTTTGAAAATATGCAGCTGAGATGAATTGGTCGGTTCCAAATCCTCTATATGTGTGAGTGTGTGTGTGTGTGTGAGTGGTTGATTGTCTTTTGTGTGGCTCTGTGGTGCGCCGGTGTCGTGTCTGGAGTGTACCCGGCCTCTCACTTGTAAGTCCACTGGGAAAGGCTCCAGCAACCCCGTGACCTGCAAAAGCGGACACAACGGCTGGAAATCCGCTGGAAATCCAGCAGCATCTCCTACATCTTGGAGACGTTGAGCTCAAGCTGGTTCTGTTGGCACCACTCCACGAAGTCAGCCACCAATGCCCTGTACTCCCCCTCATCGCCCTCCCGGATACAAGCCACAATCGTAGTATCATCTGAGTACTTCTGTATGTGGCATGTATCCAACTTGTGCTTTAAGTTCGATGTGTAGAGGGTGAAGAGAATGGGGGAGAGCACGGTCCCCTGTGGCGCCCCCCTGCTACTGGTCACCATAGAAGACAAACAGTCCCCCATACGGACGTACTGGGGTCTGTCCGTTAGGTAGTCTGTGAATCAGCTCACGAGGTAGGGGTCCACAGCCATGGAGGTCAGTTTATCCTGCAGGAGCCAGGGCTGGATGGTGTTGAAGGCACTCGAAACATCAAAGAAGAGCACCCTGACGGTATAGTACCTGACATCCAGGTAGGACAGCACACAGTGGAGGAGAGCAAGACAACATTGTCAACCCCAACCTTGGCCTGATAGGCAAACTGGAGAGGGTTCATTGCACCGTGCACCTGTGGACGCATGAGCTCCAGGACCAGTCGCTCTAGGGTCTTCATACCGTGGGAGGTAAGAGTGACCGTTTGGTGGTCGTTGAGCTCAGTAGGGCATCCTTTCTTGGGTACAGGGACGATGCAGGAGGTCTTGCATAGTGACGGGACCGCCATTTTATAGGGATGGAGCCTCCACAGCGTTGTCATCACCAGGTCTGCAGTGATGACGGTCTCGGTCTAGTGGGAGCAGAGGGTTCTGGTGTGGCCGTTGAGCTTCGTAGCTCTGGAGTGGGCTCGGTAGAAGTGTAGGGGTGGAAGGAGAGGGAGCACAGGAGGAGAGAGCATCAGGGAGTGGTGGGGGAGCTGAACCGATTAAAAATAAATAAATAAATGAATAAATGAATGATCATGGTTGAAGGCCAATCACATGAACAGTATCCACTAAATTCTGAAGATTTACTTTGCTCAAGGGCACCTCAGCAGTACTCAAGATATGAACTGAAACCTCTCCAGCTAACAATTCACAGTCCAGAATTTGTTGCACTTGACTTGACTTGACCCTCTGGTCCCCAGTCTGATGTCATGTCGACTGAGCTATTGCTGCAGGAGATCACCAGATCTAGAATATTACTCAGATCTGACTGTGATGACTGTTAGATTTTGTGGGACTGTCATTTAATGTTCTTCCCAAGCACTTTAGACTTTATCCATAAAGTTAGGAACAAAATTATTGTTATCCTAGAAATTCTGGATCAACACGATGATATGGATCACCTCCAAACCCTAAGGGATTGCTTTGAGGCCACATTCACACAAGACCATACAGTAACACTATTCTTCTAAGTAAGCAGCATAAAGATGCTCTCATACCTGATTATATCTGATTGTGTTTCAGGTATTGTAGAAACAATTTTCAAATGCAGTTATAAAATGACATTGTAAGATGAGTGAAATATTCATTTACTATTATTATTCTTACTATTATTAATATACTGTATATAGTACTATACTACATATGTAGTGTAGTAATAATAGAAATAATAGTAATAACAATAATATTACTAACAATAATATTACTATACTACGATGTAGATGTTTAGCTGCTCCTGACTCAAGGACCTACAGTATATGCGCATGCTGTGCATGTTGACTCGTGTAGTTTACACTTAATAAAAAAACTTTTCGAATATTATAAAAAAAGGGACCAGCGAGTACACCACTATCTGTATCTGTATCTGTTCAACCATCTAAATTATCTGTATCTGTACCTGTACTCGGAATGGGTGGGGCTTAAACCGGAAGTTGGTGCGGTTTGACCAGAAACGGGTGAGGCTTAAGTCTGTACATTATTTTTAGTTCGAAATTCATATGGATTGATGGGAAGTTGCTATATTTATTGTTTATTTTAAAACTATTTACAGAACAGCCTCAAAATTGAGATTCAAATAAATTTCTTTGATCACAAAAGCAAGAGAACTTTTTACAGAACAAGTTTATTTATGAACTCACAACATGATGTGCATTAATGAATAAAATGCACGCAATAGGAAATTACGATCTACAAAGTAGGTATGAACAATTGTCATACTTTCTAATTTTTTTTTGTTTTTCCTTCAAATTATTTTTTAAAAATTTTATTAAACTGATTTTTTTTCAATTATTTATGTATTTTTACCACCTAATGTACTTGCTATTTTTTTCACACAAAGTTGAACGAAGTTTATTAAGGTGTGTGTTTGTGTGTGTGTCTGTGCATGTGTGTCACTTTGTGACTGTGTGAGAGGGGAAAGAGAGAAAGAGAGAGAGAGAGCACCTGTATGTGTGTGCGCGCCGTGTAACAGTTAAAATACCTATAAATTTGAACTGAAGTGAGAAAGTGTCGAACTAAGAACAAGCAGGTAAAAAATAAATACAACAACTGGAGTTGAGGCGGTGACCAATGCAATACGAGTAGTTTTCAGTTCTGTCTGGTCCAATGCGCCATGTATGTGCAACAAAACAAAACAAGCAACAAGGTCACCAAGTAACCTTAAATAGACGGAATAGAGGCAAGCTGAAGAAGACTTTACGAAAGCAGCACGAGTTACAGTGAAGCCATGAACAGAGAGATTAGTCAATGTTCATGTGTGTGCGAGAGTGGGGCAGCGCCAGACAGCTCTAGCTGCATTGACGTCTGATGTCTCTCTGTAGAGAGGGACGGGCGCTGTGTGTGACTGGCCAATCACAGAGCGTGAAGGCAGTCAGTTATGAGGATTTTCCTTCAGCTGGGATAGGGTCCAGCTCCCTGTGACCCATTACAAGTGAATGAAGCGATCAGGAAAATGAACGAGCACAAGTATTGACGAAATTTACTCGTATCTTGCTTGCACTCGTCAAAATTGTGTTATCTGTACCGGATATTCGTCGGAAATGAGTACCCAGCTCAACTCTAATTATAAACAACATATGATTGTTTTCCTGCTGACAAGTTAGTATGTTAGGACAGCATTTAGAATAAAAGGAAAATGGTGATTACTTCATTCATATCTCAGATATACAGTATTTTCAAAGATTACGATGATTAAATCTGATGGTTTGGCATGTGAACTTTGTAAACATGTGTTAGCCAAGGCTCCATATTGTGGCAAGAATGTCACATACAAATAAAGTAGATTTACGTACTTATTAAACACATTTTATAATTTCCCTTTGTATTTGTGATGCATATGAAGAATAAAAACAGTCATGGGATGAGGCAGGAAAATGATCCTTGTTTATTTCAAGTATGATAGCATATTCAAGTATAAAATGCACGGTATATCACAATTTATATAATCAATGTGTGTGTGTGTGTGTGTGTGTGTGTGTGTGTGTGTGTGTGTGTGTGTGTGTGTGTGTGTGTGTGTGTTTGTTCTCCAGTTCTCCTGATGTTTATATGTTTTTCTGTCCCCATCAGCCCAGCTGGACAGAAATTCTGACACGTAGTCAATAAAATTAAGTGTGTGATGAGCATCAGCAGGCAGAGCAGTGGCAGCTGATTATCTGCCGTTAATGTTCACTTTAAGTCCAGCTAATGTCTTGATGTTGAACCAGATGTAACTTTTGTGTTATGTTACAGGATTTTTCTCTGAATTTCTTCCTTACCTCTGCAGCAGACGTTTTGTTCCTACTGTGTCTGAGTTGGCTGCTGTGAGGGTTAGCCAAGAAAACTGGTACTTGAAGTGGTACTGGTGCTCCCCACACTAACAGAGAAATGTTAGTGCTGACATGAACATGAATAATTCCATGCTTTGTTGATGTGACCCATCAAATTAGGATAGGAGCTGAAGGCAGGAACATTTTGTTCCCATGGGCTGAAAGGGCACCCAAATTCAACTTCATCAGTCCCATCACATTTTAAATTCAAATGAAGAGTTTGTCGTTAAACTACAGAACACAAGTGAAAGAAAGCCAAAATAAATGTGAGCCAATGTAGAAGCAAATCTATCCTCTCCTTGGACAGTCTGTATAATCTCATTATTTCAGTCAAGGTGAAAATGTTAAGAGCTCCTATTTTAAGACTTGGCCTGCCCTTGTGTGGCCCCAGAAAGGCAGCAGCTCAACACGACCAATGATACCACTTCAGTATATTTAGAAAGCATCTTATCTTGGTTATGCCTTGACCACTGACACAGCACAGCTCCGTCGTACCGGTGATGCTCTGGATCTGTTTTATAAAGCTTTCTATTCCTTTATATTTGCCTCACTACACCAACAAGACTAGTGTTACTGCTCACATCTCACTCAGGATCATCTGCATCACAAATGACATTCACTGCTTGTCAAACTACTCCAAGAATTTATAAAAATCTATTTTGAAAACTGAGTAAATAAGATATATGAATACAACCTGGCTGCGTTGTTGTTTTGTGGAGCAAAGAAAAAATTTTTTAACTCTGAAATCAACAGAATCACAACAATGTCCAGTTGATTTAATTACATCCATGTTGATGAGAATTTCAATCATGTGTTTTTTTTTTAAGTTTAAATTTTTACATGTCAGTTTAAATGGTCACATAAAATGAAATGCTGAAAAACTGTTCACATGCTATAAACAGTATGTGTGATAGAAATCAGCTAAGAATTATCTATCAATCCGTTTTTTTGTTGAGGAAATGATCGCAATTGTCTCATCTACAGCCGCTTGTCCACCTTGTGGTTCGTTGGTCTGGTGAAGTCTATACCAGTTTTTTATAGGTGAGAGATTGAGTACACGCTAGATCAGTGGTTCTTAACTTGGGTTCGATCGAACCCTAGGGGTTTGGTGAGTCGGTCTCAGGGGTTCAGTGGAGATGGAGGTGAAGACATACATGAACATACATGAATCACTGTGTGCGTTTGACACATCGTGTCAATTCGTGATGACACGCCCCCCTTAGCCATCACTGGCTGCAGGTGATCACACTATATCAATTAGCCTACCTGTGCTACAGGGGATTTTGCGCACTCAGTAGTCGATTAATGCCTGTTGTGATGGTACGTCATCTGATTGCTTTTTTAATCTTTTAATTCATAGTAACTATGTTGAGCAAAAAAAGAAAGTGGTCGGATGAATATGTGCAACGTGGATTTACATGTACTGCATAACGGAATGTGATGGGAGTCAGCATTCTGCGTGATTTGTAATGTCAAATTGAACAACTCTAGTCTCACACTGGCAAAAATAAAGGAAGACTTCCTTAAGCTGCATGGAAAACAAAAGAAACAGACTTTGCTGTGAAAATGACATAAGAGTAGCACTTGCCAAGGTGAAGCCACGCATATCTGAGCTGGTCTCTCAATAACAACAGCAGAAGTCACACTGACTTGCAGGTAGATCATTTCATGTGAGTTCATGCACTGTCTTGGTTTTGTTCTTTGAAAAAGGTGACATTAATGCACAATTCATTTAATACACCAGTAAAACATATACTGTATTGGCCTGAATATAAGACGACCTTGATTATAAGACGGCCCCCTCTTTTTAAAGACTCAAGTTTGAAAAAAGACTTTTTGAACACTAAATTTTATTTTTATACAGAAAATAATTACAGTACATCTGAAACAAATTATTATAACAATATATTCGAGAGAAAAAGCATGTTATTTTGCCTCATTCAAATCATGCAAAAACTGTTTATCACATCTTAATATCTGAACATTTAAATATGTAAACTAAAGTGCAATCACATTTGTAAATGAATGGTGAGTGGCACCAACCTTGTTACCATCCGAGAACCGACCCACTTTTCTCCAGATTGTTGCTACGTTTTTCCATTTTCTGTTATCTCTTCTCTTATTTCCTTCTCTTTTCTTTCTTACCGCTATTTTTATTTTTCTTCTTCGTGACAGGGGTTCGCTTTGGCCTCGGGAGTAAAGTTCAGCATTCGCTTTAAAGATATTTGGCGCCATCTAGCGTTGTGAATGGGTATAATGTTTAGACCCCGAATGTAAGACAACCCCCACTTTTTCAGTCTTATTTTAATGCAAAAAACACTGTCTTATATTCGGGCCAATACGGTACTTATATCTTAAATTTGAAAAAAAAACTTTTGTTTTTTTTTTTAACTAAAGAAGGATTCGGTGAGTGCGCATATGAAACCGGTAGGGTTCGGTACCTCCAACGAGGTTAAGAACCACTGGTTTAGATAAAACCAGTGGATATGTGACTAATTCAGCTAAGCTGCATGTTTCTGGAGGTCGGACGAAGCCAGAGAACTTGGAGAGAAAGGAATCAAACTTAGAACCTTCTTACCCACTGTGCCCCCATGCTAACATAGCTAAGGACTTAGTTAGCGGTAATGAACAGCTGGGTGCAAAAGTATCCTGAATTATCCATTTTAAAGGCAATACATGCAGTGACAAACAAGCAAATACAATTATAGATAATTTATTGCTTTAGCTGCTGTGAGGCAATTTGAACGTGCTCACTTTATGTGTTATTGCAATCAGTTAGTGGCATTTTTATCTGTTATTTCTAAGCATAGCACATCCACAGGCCAGTCAGAGTGAAGTATCCAAGGCTGCACTGCAGTTTATAATGCAACATGAATGGAGTTGTACACACACACACATACACACACACACACACACACACACACACACACACACACACACACACACACACACACACACACACACAAACACACACACACACTGGTGCTTCATGCAGGGCTCCTTAAACCGATGATAAAATGTAATGCTTCTGTAGATATGACTTCCCACAACCACCTACATTCATCCAGACTCCGTCAATGATCCCATGAGTGTTCAGATCTGACAGGGAGTCTTTTATATGCCACATGGTGACACATACAATCAACATAACAGCGAGATTTATTGTTTAATTACAACCAAACACAGGCTGACGAATGCTTTGAGTCAGAGTCGTGTTGAGTATAATTAAACGCCCCGCGAACTCTGATATTTCACTAACCGGCCTTCCAGACTGTATGAATATCAAGAGTGTCATGTGCATGTTAAAAGTGTGCTAAATTAAGAAAAGTAATATATTGCTTTAAAATGTGTCAGCTCCAAGAGCTAGCACAACCTCCGGTTTGGTCTGACTATATATTCTGAATAAGAAAACAGTCCCTCAGGTTACAGTCAGACAAGGAAAGTTATCAAACTCCTCAAGCCGCTTTAATGACCTTTTCTCCAAATGCCACTAGTGGAATCTCACATTCCCATGTTTTAGTTTTCATTAAAATATTTTTATGACATCTTCATCAAACACAGTAGCACACTCATTCAGTTCAACATGAGTGCATCAAATGAGTACCACCGGATGTGTGCGTGGGGGGGTAATAACCCTGGATATATCTAAATTATTACATTCATGCATTCATTCATTCATTCATTCATTCATGTGTCTATACTAAATCTTATTTAAGAAGGAACTTCAATTTCTTATTAACATTTAAATAAGTTCTGCTCCAGATATTCTACAGAGAATGCAAAGATGTGTTCGCTATGTCTTATTTTACAGTAAAAAACAAAAAAGCTTTACATCACCACTGAGATACTTTTCTAATCATTTCAGATTTAAAAGCTCATTAATATTTATATTGATAAAAAGAGATGCAAATCTCAATCATTCAAATTCAAGTCAAATTCAAGTTTTGCATGGAGGTATTTTTGTTGATGTACATCTTTGCTGCAATGGTCAGACCACTGAGCAGGAAATATAGCAGAGACAGAATAAAATATTAAAAGGTGATTCTGCTGCTCTTGAGTTTATGCTCTTAATTACGTCATTGTGAAATAACAATGTCCATCAGAGACATGACGTCCCTTGTTTCTCCTGGGATGTACACCCATGGAACAAGCGAAAAATCCACATCAGCACCTTCAGTATTATCCTGTTTCAGTTTATTCTTTGCATCCTGTGGAATACATTTACAGATAATCTCTACACGCGTGCTGCCTTACCTTTAAGGGATTTATTTAAATTGGACAGTCCAGAAGGATGCATTAATATCCAAAGTCAAAGTATAAGGCAAGAGTCAAGTTAATTTTATACTGCCTCAGAGGGTTTAACAGCTAAGCACTCATACAATCTGTCATTAGACCTTCATTCTTACAGGCATGAAAAATCTCCAGAAAACACTAGAGAAAAGAACGGATGTCAACAATTAGGGGTTTGAACATGTGTCCAATCAAAGGTTATATTTTTGGGTCATGGGATCAACCAAAGCAAACAAATGGTGCGTGCACAGGGTTGCCATTGTGATAAATAAACATAAGAAATCATCTCACCCTCATCATCCTCTCAATATTATGGAAGCTTTAAATTTATTTTGTGTCATTGTTTTGCTTTTATGGCCGTCATACGCCAACTGCAGCAGACAGCTGTTAGAATAAGAGCGCTCTGTAAACTACCTGAGCAACTGGCAGCGACTGACAGATGATAGCATTTAATGAACCCAATGAAGATGACAAAGAACCAAATATCTTCCTCTGGAAGAGGGAGGTGACCAAAATGATGCTGCTGGATTAACATTTTTCTGGTGATTATCTACATTTCAAATGAATGCTAATGTTGCTCCACAGCTGCTGAATGTGTGAAAAAAAACAACAACAACTGACTGTCAAACAAAGGAATTAATGCATCATCAGATATTTATTCAGGACAATACTCCAAAAAGGCTTTAAGATTTAAGGCTTACATCCATCAAATATTTTACATATCTTAAAAACAGCAAATGTAATAGTTTCAAACTAATGAAGGAATTTTCTGACAAATATTTTGGTTAAATTATTTACAGTCAGCATATAATAATCACAGTAATAATACATTTTATTTAAAGGCGCCTTTCTCAACACTCAAGGTCACATGCAAAATTACACAAAGTCCATTTTACAATCAACAAATAAAAATAAATAAAATCAATACAAAGAGCAATAGATTTCAGCTGGAATATGCAGTCTTAAATAGATGTGTTTTCACATCATTGTGATTTGAAATGGGGGATTGAATCGATGTTTCTAAATTGGGGTGGTAGTGAGTTCCAGAGACGGGGAGCAGAGTGGCTGAATGTTCTGCACCCCATGGTAGTGAGACGGGCTGAAGGGACAGACAGGTGCAAGGAGTAGGAGGATCGGAGGGAACGGGAGGGAGTGGTGACATGAAGAATGTCAGACAAGTATGGAGGGGCGAGGTTATGGATGGCCTTGAAAGTGAGGAGGAGAATTTTAAAATTGATTCCGAACTGGAAGTGAAGCTGTTGAAGGACAGGAGTGACGTGATCAATGGAGGGAGTTCGGGGTTATGATGTGGGCAGCTGAATTCTGGACCAGTTGTAGTTTATGAAGGGATTTACGAGGGAGCCTAAATAGCAGAGAATTGCAATAGTCGAGGTGACAAGACTATGGACAAGAATGGCAGTAGTGCGGGGCGTGCGGGAGGGGCAGAGACGATTAATATTGTGTAGATGGAAGTAGGCAGACCTGGTGATGTTGCTGATGTGTGAATGGAAGGATAATGTGCTGTCAAAGATGACACCCAAACTCTTAACCTGGGGAGACGGTGAGACAGTGGAATCATCGATGATGAGAGAAAAGCTGGAAATGGCGGATTTGGTACCAATGAGGAGGACCTTGGTTTTATTGTTGTTTAATTTAAGGAAGTTTAGGGTGAACCAGATTTTTATTTCAGAGATGCAATCGGTAAGGGAGGTGGGCAGAAGAGTGGACGAGGGTTTTGTGGTGAGGTATAGCAGGGTGTCATCAGCATAACAGTGGCAATGAATGTTGAATTTACGAAAAATATTGCCAAGGGGAAGGAGGTATATGATGAAATAGAGGGGCCCCAGGACAGAACCCTGGGGCATGCCTGAATTGACAGGGGTGGGAAGGATTTAACGGACTTGAGTTGAATGAACTGAGTGCGGCCAAAAAGGTAAGATGTAAAGCAGGATAATGGAGTGTGGGTGATGTCAATAGAAGATCTGTTGAGGAGGGTGCCAGAATCAGCTGCCATAAGAAGATCACTGGTGATTTTATTGAGGGCAGTTTCAGTGCTGTGGAGTGGGCTGAAACCAGACTGGAACTGTTAATACAGATTGTTGTGTGAGAGGTGGGAATGAAGTTGGGAGGCAACTGTCTTTTCAAGAATTTTGGAAATGAAAGGTAGATTGGAGATGGGACGGAAGTCGTTGAAGTCAGAGGGGTTGGCGCGAGGTTTTTTCATTATTGGGGTGATGGCAGCAGTTTTGAACAAAGTAGGGACAGTTCCAGTGGTGAGAGAGGAGTGAGTGATGGCAGAGATAAGAGGGATCAAGGAGGGGAGACAGGCTTTAACAAATTGTGTGGGTAAGGGGTCCAGTTGACAGGTGGATGTTTTAGCATTTCTGATGAAGTTTGTTATTTCTGAGGTAGTAGGTAACTGGAAGGAAGAGAAAGATTGTAAGGGCGTGTAAGACTCGGCTGGGATGCTGAGGTGAGGGATGGATCCAAGATGTTGGTGGATGTTTTTGATTTTGTCAAAAACATCCAGGTGGATATTTGTGATTTTGTCATTGAAAAAGGTCATGATAGAGTTTCAGAAGGAGGTTGTGTTCAGGTGAGGGGGTAGAGAGTCCTGAGGTTTGGTGATGTTTTTGAGTAGGGAGAACAGTGACTTTGAGTTTCCCTTATTGGCTGTGATTATACTGGTGAAGTATTGGGTTTTGGTGTTGGCAATGGCCTCCTTGTAGCTTAAGACATAGTTATTGTATAATTCTTTGTGAATAGTAAGACCAGTTTTCCTGTAAAGTCGTTCAAGTTGGGCTTTCTTGAAATGAAGATCAGAGGTGAACCAGGGAGCAGAAATGGAGAAAGAGACATTTGTTTTTTAATGGAGCAAGAACATTTTAGAATATTATGGAGATTGTTGTTGTAATAAGAAACCAGATCATGAGGGCAGATAGGTTCTGGATTTCTGAGGGGTACAAGGAGTGTATACTTGAACTGGCGTGGTAGGGTTTATTTTCTGTAAGTTCCGGAATGAAATGAGACGGAGAAGGTGAGTTTTACAGTAAATGAAAGAAGAAAGTGGTCAGTTACGGGGGGCTCATCGGCTGTAATGTCAAGAGGGGAGACACCAGAGCAACAAATTAGGTCCAGAATGTGTCCTTTTGAATGTGTGGGAATTGTGGTATGTTGCTGACATCCTAAACTCTCCAAACAGGTTGTGAAGTCTTTGGTAAGAGGCAGATCGATTTTCTCCATCTGGATGTTGAAATCACCCAGCAGTATTATGTTTGGTGAGAGAGAGGATAGGTGGGTGAGGAAAGTAGCAAAGTCATTTAAAAAGTCACAGTTCGGTTTAGGGGGGCGGTAGACTGTGGCAATGATGGTTGGAGTGGGACCAGACAACTCACAGACCGTAGATTCAAACGAGCTCAAGGCAATCACATTCTGTAATAATGTGTTTGTCCCACAAATAATAATCAGATGTGTAGTTTGGTCTCTTCACACAGAGAAAACACCTCCTGAATAGGTGCTCTGGCTGTGTTCAGTCATGCTATTGCCATTTAGAAACTATAGACCGGACAGTACTTTCAGAGGCAGCCTCCTAAAACAAAGTGACACAGTATTGATGCTGTTGTCAGGGGAACTCGGCTTCACTTGGAGAACAACTGTCTTCTCCTTTCAGCCCCTATTCCATCAACATAAAAATTATTCTGTCCAAATACGGGTTGCCAAACAGAGAGAGATTCGGTGTTGTGACTGGGCTTATGTCAACGCCCCACATCACATTAGTAGGTTTCATAATTTCTTTCTTCATCCTTGAAGTTGAGCCACTGAAAAGTCTCCCATAAATGCCATTAAAAAACGAGGCAAAACTAAAATGAAAAAGTCAAAAGGGTAAGTCTCTTTGTGGTAATTTTTTTCAGGAATAATAAAAAGCTTCTGTCCAGACTAGCAGAGCAGGACATTCATTATTTGGGTTGTAAAATTAGCATTGAAAATAGCAGCGAGAGGCCAGAACTGACACCTAATATGTCTCTTTATTTCACTCCTCACTTTTTTGTTTCTGGAGTCTCGTAGATTCAATATTGTGTATATTTCATAAATGCCTTGTCTCTATTGTTTTGTTTCCTGTTGTGTTGATGCTACAAATGCATCTGAGGGGATAGTCCTCATCTTGTTGTCCACGGAACCCTGATTTTGTGTGCAATACCAATTAAACTTCATTCATTTGTTCGTTTATTTCTCCTGTCCCCTCTTGACTTTTTCTCATCCATGCCTTTTTTTTTTCAATCAGAAGTTTACATGAAAAGTACATGAAAAGTCCTTCTACTTTTTTTTTTTTTTGGGGGGGGGGGTTACTGTTTATTTGTTGTTGTTTGTCTGTTTGTGGACCCCACTAATAGGGACATTTAACACTTAACACTCATTTAATTGTAAATAAAATTGCATAAGTCAGAATTAGTTGACACATGTGACTTTTCACACGTCACATGCAGCTGCATCATCCTCAGGATTTGATGTGACAACAGAACAGCTCAGAGAGAAAACAGCTTGTATTTGCTGCAGTGTCAGTGAGAATTGTTTTATTTGTTTCACAAGATTAGGTGAAAGCGCGTATTTGCAGCTGTTACAGCCATGAAATACAGACTGCATGAAAGAAGCACGACGGCTGCGTCACTGAGCTGCTGCAGGTGTCTCTAACACACACAGCATTGCAGCTTTCCGAATGGAGCGGGTTTGATTGTCATCTCTAAAGACAATGAGTGACTTTTTTATTTTGTGTTGTATCTGTAGATGTATTTTAAATGACTTTGGGCAAGAAAATGCAGAGCAATGTTCTGGTGTGCATGAGACCATCTACAGCTTCTGTCTTATGAAGATTTTTGTGAGATATATATTTCCTATCTTTCAGCAGGTTTTGCTATAAACTAAACTAAATGCATTCAGATTTGAATCTAACACTGCTTTTAACTTGAGCACTTATCCATCTAAAGATCTCATCTCTGCATGGGATCGCCCTTTTCCATCCCCCTTGCCTCCTCTTCTCTCCTTATCTTCATTTCTCCTCATCCTCTGTCTCATTCGTCTCTTGCTGAGACGATGCGTCAGGGCAGATAAATATTGGACAGATGTTATGCAGAAGTCTCGCCCTAGGTGGCATAACTAAATAAGATTGTGTGTATTTGCCTCTGTGTGTGTCGCCTTGGGTGGCTACAACTAAATAAGGGGGAGAAGAAAATGCCTCAAGTAGTTTCCAGTGCCCAAACACACACACACACACACACCCCGCCAGCCACTGCTGTGTGTGTTATTTAGAGGCTGTTTCTGCTTTTTAACGGTGTGATGCTCAGAGGATTAAATGCATTACTGACTATTCAGAGTATACATGAATCTGTTCTCCTTATGATGCTGCACATTTAGCTCCCCTGTCTCATTCTGTTGTTAACAGTTGGATGTTTTCAGTCCGTCCTTTATGACACATGCACACCAAACCAGAAAAAAAACAAAAAAAACACAGAGGAAGAAAAGAAATCTTGCTGGTATTTTTGTCCTGGATCTGTCTGTGCTGGTGGTCTTTATGACACTGGTCATTAATTAGCATTTGGCAGTCATCCCAACTGTTCTATATGCACCACATCAACATTATTAGCACTGCTCAGGAGGACACGGTCATGTAGAATAATGAAAATGGATTCACGAAGTAGACTTACTGACTAAATGTCTCCCTCTGTAACTAGCTGAGGCTGAATGGTTGATTAATTGGCTGATTTGTAAAAAATCTCATTGACAAAATGCTTGTTGACTCACAAACTAACTGACTCAATAGTTTTCATTCAGACAGAGTTTCATGAAAGTTTTGTATGGTATGGTGATATTCAGTATTTTTCTCGGTCAAGAAATTCAACAATGTGTGCATTCTCTGTATACACCAAGCATAATATCTATATTTCTTTGCATCAGAGTCTCCATTTTTGACCAACAATATATAAATTACATCAAAAAGCTACAATGCTGCACGGGGGAACACGTTCCTGCATTATGATAATCATTGGTGTTTCTTCATACACCAGCTCGCTGCTGTAAATACTCACCACAGTTCCAGAGCTTCTGTGTGCCACCACACATCCAGTCATCTCCTACACTGCAACAAAAACGTTTAAGGGTCCTAATTTACTTTTAATGTTATATAAATTGTCAGAAGTTTTTTTTTTTTTCCTCATTACTCCAAAACTCACCAAGATTTAGAACTGAATTATTTATAATTCTACAGTACTGGATTGTGCAGTAAAATGATGGTTGGAATCCCTGAATGCTATTCATAAAAAAAGCTTTTAGTCAAACATGTAAATAATGAATAAGTCATGAAACTAAAGTATTTTCACAATGAGTGTTGAAGATAAGCATCATAGCCTGAAATCACGAGCTGCTCAGTAGTCCAATGGTTTGGCAGCATGTTCTTCTGCCGCCCTTAACGGTGGCAGCAGGGTGAGCACGCTGTGACTGGTACCACCAGACACCTTCCTGGTATCACCGACGTTTGGCCCAAATGATGTCATCAGTAGTTGAATGTATGGTATGGCTGACAACACACTACATTTGAAGCTTGACATCTGGAGAACATTCAACTTTTCTGTGTGAGTACAAAGTCAGTGATATGTAGTGATCCTCCTCTCGTCCTGTGGCATCTGAGGCTCCTTCAGCTCAGAATCTGGTTCCACCCTGTAGGCGAAGCAGCTTCATCCTGGATGCTGTAATAGAGACAGTCTCTGTAGGGACGAGGTCACAACATCCTTGTTTTCTGAATCTCAATCTCATATCACCCATTTAACTTTGGAATTAGCCTATAGCAGCTTTACCTGCACAGTGTACAGTATATCAGAATGTCTCATTGTTAATGTGTTTTGTCCTGCATGCACCGCTCTAGCCAAGACAGCATTGACATTAGGTTTAGCTTGGAGCAGAAAGACCAGATCTGGGGTTTGATCAAACTGAAACTATGATCATATCTCAGTCTGTGTTTGCAGGCAAAGAAGCAGTTAAATTATGGGCACAATGGATATACCTAGAGATAAAATAAATTTAAAATATTCAGGTGTAATAATGAAAGCATTTAAATGCAATTACCATGGAATAACTCCATGCTAAGCTACGTCCAAACCATGTGAGAGTTTATACCACTTTAAACATGTTGGACTGCTTTTCTTGTTTGTTTTAATACCAGCCAGTGGCTTTTTTTCCCTTGTGAATAATTCACAGTGCATCGATAGCTTCTTGAATTTCATTTCAGGAGCATATTTTCATATAGTATTCTGACAGCTTTGAAATTCAGCCAGTATTGAAAAAATACTGCTGTTTGATTGATGAACTCTGGACAGTGTGTGTAAGCCTGCCTCTTTTTTCTGTCTCAATGTCTGCCATCGCCGCAGTGCACAGGAAAATAAGCTGTTGTGTTTAGGAACGTGACTGACAGCAGGCAGCAAACAGCCAGACGGCTGCTGAGATCTGATTCACTGAGATCAACAAGCTGTGCCTCCTCTGCTGTAATGTGCTCTGTTCCCCACTGTCAGAGAGTGACAGCTTTACTGATGGACCGACTGAGGGACTGGCGCACAGACCGCATGAATGAATAGACATTTAACTTTCTGTTCATGTCTTTGTGGAGACTTTTTCTTCTTATCTTTATATTTTACCTATTTGCCCAATATATAACACTTGAATTATGTAGTACTAATACTGTGAATAATCATGGAAAATACCTTCAGGCCAATCACATTAAAAGTTGTAAATCGATTTCCCAATAGCATGAAGGAAAACGATCTATGATTATTTATTCAAACATACTGGGAATGCTAGCACACATAAACAGACCTAACCTAACACAGAACCCTACACAAACAACATGTTACTACTCAGAATAAATCTGGAAGCTTCTTGTGTTTGAGGGAAATTAATGAAATCACCGAGTCTGACTTTAATTTCTTCCTGGTATTCCAAGTGCAGATGATTGATACGACTTCCTCTGGTATGTTGATGACAAAAGTTCACTTTGAGAAGCTGCCAAACGGAAGGATAGATAAAATGAAACATTCATGCATATATTACAGTGATGAGCTGTCCATCTTTTGAAGGACAAGACTGATATTTTGTCTTTGATAGCTTGCAGCACGGTTATGATACGATTTGGAGAAGATGCCCTGAGTACTCAATCCAGAGGGGAGTCACAGCATCTCTGCAACAGCAAGCTCATTGGTACTTTAGCAGCTTTAGACATGTCAAATTCTGTCCTGCAAATGTGGCTGATATAATTTGACAAAGCTCTTGTGGAGAAGACATTGAGTCAGTCTTTCAGGATACACACATACTTTGAATTTAACTCTTAAAATAATAAAGGAGCTCCACGGCAACAATGACCAACTGAAAGCAGCTCTGGCACAGCAGTAGAATAACTTGGCAATGCTAACCTCCAACACTTTGACTCCCACATACCTTTTGTCTGAATGAGGTGTAATTAACTAAATTTGTCATGGATTTCAAAATTCCACCATAACATATGCATTTGATTTAACTCTACCAAACATACCGGTACATATTCTATTTCAATTGTGTGATTAATCCACATTTATCACGACATCTTTGGCTCCACTGGTGTGAATGCATACATACAATATTTTTCTTTCGTAAATGTTCACTACAATAACATACGCACTTGTGCGTGCACACACACACACACACACACACACACACACACACACACACACCATGTTAATTTGGTTGAGGCAATTCTGAGTTAATTACCTTGTTAAACTGATTCAGTCTCTAGTAAAAACACAGTGTGTGTGTGTGTGTGTGTGTGTGTGTGTGTGTGTGTGCGTGCGTGCGTGCGTGCGTGCGTGTGTGAGTGTGTGTGTGTATGTGTGTGTGTGTGTACCATTCTGTTATTGGATTTGAGAGCATAGAGCATTTACACGCGTATGTATATGTGTTTCCCCTCACACAGCAGCATTGAACTTTAGTGTATTTGAAAGCAACCTAAATGTTCAGCATTGAAACACACGAGTTTAAGCCACACATACTTTATTAACGTTACATGTATGTGTCTTGCTTATGTACATGCGCTGTTGAACAGATGTGATGATCTGCAGTAGTTTCTGAATTGAAAGGAGATTTTCTTAGTCAGAATGTTCTCACCCGCATAGAATTTATGAAAACAGATGAAATATTAATATAATTAGTGGATATGTGAATACTTGATATCAGTGTGCCTGGTTAATCCTGTGTAGTTTCTCTCATGGCCAAGAATCCTACAATCTCACACCAAAACATTGGAGCAGAAACTTTTTGTCATATGGGTTTAAATTAAATTCATTTATATTTGCCAAATCAGTTAGGAATTTTCTAATCAGAGCAGATCTAGATCTAGTGTTAACTCTTTATTGTAAAGACAAACAACAATCCTCCATAGCAAGAAAATGGAAACAGTGGCAAATGGGAAGAAAGCTCAAGCAGATCTAAGATTCAAGATGGGCATCCCTCTGCTCTGACTGCTTGGGGTGAGAGAAGCAAAGAAACAGAAAAATACAGCTATAAGATGCAAGAGATCAAGTGATGGTGAGTATTGGTAGAGAGAAAAGAAGCACACAACGGACTCGAGGGAAGAAGTTAAATGTAATGACATGAGTTAATGAGACATGAATGTGTAGAGAAGAAAAGAGGAGGAAAGAGGGGAGTCTGATCACTGACGGCTACATTCTATGTCTTGGGACTGGCAGGACCACAAATAACCCTGCAGCCTGAAAGCATAATGTTCTTGATAGGTTGGAGGAACCCGCTGGGTCTTAAAGGTATACTGGTGCCAGACTATTAAGAGCTTTGTCCCTGAAAAAAAGGATTTTAAATTCTCTTCTGAATTTAACTGGGACCCAGTGCAGAGAGGCCAGCAGAGACAGCATCTCTTGTATTAGTTCTCATTTTGCTTAAAACACATCAGCTTTGCTCATTAGCTGCCTGATGCCTCAAACCTATTGACAGGCACTCATTGTAAAGACACAACCAATGTGGTTTACATAATCTGTGATAACTATGTTATTGTTTCTACTAGGGTTGACCTGAGTACTCGTTTCAGACGAGTATCCGGTACAGATACGAGTCAAACTCGTGCTCGTTCATTCATTCATTCATTAATTTTCCTGACCGCTTCATCCGCTTGCGCAGGTCACGGGGAGCTGGAGCCTATCCCAGCTGCTGTAGCTGAATGAAAATCCTCAGAACTGACTGTCTTCATGCCAGTCATACACAGTGCCCGCCCCTCCCTACAGAAGCAATGCAGGGACCCTCTGCCACACTCTCGCACACACGCAGACATTGACTGATCTTTCTGTGCGTGGCTTCACTGTAGCTCATGTTGCTTTCTTCGGTCCATTTAAAGTTACTTGGTGAACGTGTCTTGTGTTGTTGCGTGTACGCGGTGCATTTGACCAGACAGCTGAAAACTGCTTGTGTCGCATCGGTCACTGCCTTCACTCCAATCCTTTTTGTTTGTTTGTTTTTTACCTGCTTTCTCTTAGTTTGACATTTTCTCACCTCAATTCAAATTAATAATTTCTATACTGCTTAGATATTCTAACTGTTACATGGCGTGCGCACACACGTGTTCTCTCTTTCTCTGTCACCCTCTCACACAGTCACACGCACATGCACAGACACACACACAAACACACGCACACACACTTTAATAAACTTTGTTTAACTTTGTGTGGAAAATATGGCAAGAACATTAGGTGGTAAAAATAAATAATTGAAATCAGTTTGATCATAAAAATAAAAAAAATTACAAAGAAAAAAAAATTAGAAATTTGTGCTGAGTATGGCAATTCTTGTTCATGCATACTTTGTAGTTCCTAATTTCATGCATGTGTTGTATTAATTAATGAACGTCATGTTGTGAGTTCATAAAAAAACTTCTGTATATAGTTTCTTTATTATTGTGATCCTCTTCTTTTCCTTTTGGCTTTTCCCACAGCGAATCAGTTTCCTCCATCTAACCTTGTCTTCTGCATCCTCTTCTCTCACACCAACTACCTTCATGTCCTCTTTCACTACATCCATAAACCTCCTCTTTGGTCTTCCTCTAGGCCTCCTGCCTGGCAGTTCAAAACTCAGCATCCTTCTACCAATATATTCACTATCTCTCCTCTGGACATGTCCAAACCATCTCAGTCTGGCCTCTCTGACTTTATCTCCAAAACCTCTAACATGTGCTGTCCCTCTGATGTACTCATTCCTGATCCTATCCTTCCTGGTCACTCCCAGAGAGAACCTCAGCATCTTCATCTCTGCTACCTCCAGCTCTGTCTCCTGTCTTTTCCTCAGTGACACTGTCTCTAGACCAAACAACATCGCTGGTCTCACCACAGTTTTGTACACCTTTCCTTTCATTTTAGCTGAAACTTGCTCTGGACTGTGGACCCAATAAGTACTTAAAATCCTCCGCCTTCTTCTTCTCCCTGTAACCTCATCTTGATCTCTTCTCCCTGTAACCCAACTTCTCCCTTTACTATTGTGATCAAAAGCATTGAATCTCAATTCTGAGGCTGCTCTGTAAATATTAATTCATACACTTAAAAAAACCACTTAAGAATATTCATGTTCTGAGTTCATAAAAAACTTGTTCTGTAAATAGTTGTATTACTTTTGTGATCAAAAACATTGATTTTAATCACAATTTTGAGGCTGTTTTGAAAATAGCCTTAAAATAAACGATAAATATAGCAACTTCTGATCAAACCATATCAATTTCAGACTTAAAATAATGTACCGATTTAATCCCCACCCATTTCCGGTAAAACCACACCCACTTCCGGTTTAAGCTCCGCCCATTCCGAGTACGGATATAGATAATTTAGGTGGTTGTATAGATACCTATACAGATACAGATAGTGGTGTACTCGCTCATCCCTAGTTTTTACCTCACACAGTGATCAGCCACAACATAATCCTTTACTATCAGTGTAAATTTGTCTCTAACAGTCTCTAACATTTTGTTTCCTGGCCAACCTGAGTCCCACTTTAGTTTCTTATGACTGGATTTTAGCCGAGAGGTGCCTTAAGGCCATGGAAGGCAAACATGGCTCCCATAGTGGATCTTTAGCTTCTCCCTGTTGCAGGCCAGTCCAGCTGGTTAATAGAGGACTAGCCTTGTTGGTTCCATCTTTTAATGACTTCACAGAAACCAGCTGTGGTACGAAGTGCGGAGTGGATTATGCTGTGTATTAAGTCTAGAGAAGATGATACAATGTCCTGATTCGTGTTGTGGGGAGGAATTTCCAGCAGCCTGGATAACCATGGTGCGGGTGACTCCCTCTGCTGCACCGGGTTGTTGACTGCCTGTTGCTTGAATAATGTCATTCTACTCATTCCTCTGTTATGGTGGCAATTTATGTATTTAATTATTTTTGTTTAGATGTGACAATCTTGCTTTAGGGCTTTCTCTGCAACTGATTAAGACAACATGTGAGAAATGTGAGATATTCTAAACATTAAAAACAGAAAGTTGAAAAAATTACGTGAACACTGCCCTTTTAGCATCAAAGCAAATGAAATACAAAATAACTGTGTGTGTGTGTGTGTGTGTGTGCGTGCGTGCGTGCGTGCGTGCGTGCGTGTGTGTGTGTGTGTGTGTGTGGGTGTGTGTGTGTGTGTGTGTGTGTGTGTGTGTGTCTGTTTTCATTCCTTGTGGGTTCAACATCTTGTCTTCTGTTCCCTGGTGATCGAGATTCATTATTGCCAAGTGAACATTCAGACCCCCGTCCACTACCCCTAATCTACAATATGTTCAGTTTGGCATGTCTGCTAATGCTTACCTCCGGGACATCTCAGACACACTAACAGACACACACACACGCACACGCACACGCACACACACACACACACACACACACACACACACACACACACACACACACACACACACACACACACACACACACACACACACAGATTGTCAATGTCCTCTATTTGACAGATTGCTTCTTAATATTTGCCTCTTGCACATACACATTATGATGATTTTATGATTATAATCTCTAAATACCGAAAACTTAATCTATCACAAACTGTTTAGATAAGAGACCCCCACACACGAACACACACAAGAACACACACACACACTCACACATACACAATGACCTACGTTTTGGCAGTCTGTAGTGTGTGATCTGCACAAAGACAGGTGTCATCCACCATATGTTGCCTTGTCTGAAAGGTCAGCCCTCTTGTGGCATCATTAATTTATCCAGTCAGCTTTTCAAATCTCACAGTCACAGGTTAAAAAGCCAAATCCCACACACTTTAATTTCTCAGCAGACTCCTTATCTTGATATTTTGTAATGCATCTCCTCGGCAGAGAAGAGAGACTTTCTGGTTTAAAAGAGAGGCGCAGGCTGCATGTTATCAGTCAAAGGAGGACGACACTTTCAGTTGTGGGGGTATTCTTTAGTTTACAATATCAGGCTGTTCTTTCCTGTTGAGTCAGCAAGTTTCAGCACATGCCTTACCTTAAAATGTTTAAGGTTAAACAGTCACATGCACAAAACACAGCCTAATGCACAAGGCTTTCTTTTCGTCTAAAATAATTCATTCAAATTAAACAATATTACTTCCCAAATGACTTACCCTTATCAGGTGGTAATAACCTAGATAAAAATGAGTTTATGTATCAAGTCTCTGGCTGCTCTTCGCAGAGTATAGTCTAGAGTTAGTGCAGAATTTGGAAATAATGAGCATTTTCCTAGCAGAAGTAGACAGTTCATTATTTTTATGTATGTAGTATTTCAGTATTTGGCTCATTTAAAGTCAGTCTTAATATTAAGAGTCTCCAGGTAAAAAGAAATTGTTGGCGTTATCTACAGTACCAATAAAACACCATCTGTGGTGAAAATGAGAAGCTAGGACGAGAAGGAGGAGGTGGTGGCCGTTATCTCCGTGGTTATGGTTAGCTTTGGACAGACGGTGGGTGAGTTTGGCTCAGTCACACTCCAGCAAGGTTTGGCCTCACTGTAAAGACGATAGACATGGGTTGTGAGCCAGGAGCTCAAAAGACTGTCTCTGTGCCACTGATATATAAAGCCATGGCAAAGTTTTCCATCCTTATCAAGCCAGTAAAGTCACGTCAAACTTTATGTGACACATTTGTAAGTACACTCACCATGTAAAAGGTAAAAATAGAGGAGGGACACAACGTGAAGCCTGAAACACACGTCATACCGGTAGTATTTTTGGAAAAAGACAAGGGCAACAGAGACAGTGTATGAGATGGGGTAAACAATTCATGTTTTCACAGGCAGGTATTTCTGTGCTGTAACAGCAGGCATAACTTTCTTTATGTAAAAATTTTTCCTGCCAAGGAATAAAAACAAATAAGTAAAACTATCCTAAACAAAGAAAAATTCCAAAACTCCTCTGACCTTTCTGGGCTACTTATCAATCCAAGCAAAGGTCTTGGAGAGAAAACTAGTTCTTGTGTGAATTGTTGATTCCATACAAGAAATGTTTCTTATCAAGAATGACTTCTCTTCATGGACAACATCAGGCTATCTTGAGTTCCCATCATCTTTTGTTTTATATATTCTATACATTTCTAAAGTCTCAGAAGTCCCTTTGTTGCTCCAGGCACAAGATCTATACAATTTGGATGCACCACCAGCGTTTTTCAGGGCCACATGAAAGATAAACAACCAAACAACCTCTCACATACACACTTACACCTGCAGACAATTTGGAGTGATTTTGGAGTACCTTAGGAGGTGGGAGAAAGCTGGAGAACCCGGAGAGAACCCAAGCAGACAAGCAAAGGACATACAAACTCTGCACAGAAAGGACTCAAACCCGGAACCTTCTTATTGCGAGGCAACGTTACCCACTGTGACGTCCGCCCTTGAGACATCCCTCTGATTGAAATAATAGCACAATAGCTCATCTGCTCTCCCTCAAAGAAGTCAGCTGCAACTTATGAAAATGCAGCGTTCCGAGTGCAATTCCTTTGGTAATGGAACAGCCGTGTTTCATGAAGATTACTTTCTAAGTAAAATATTGGGTGTGAGTTAGAGTTTCATTAAGCTTGATGTACAAAATGCTGGAGGTGGGACACAAAGTCTGTACAGTCCTGCTGCCCTGGCAAAGCAGTAGCTTCACCATCAGTTATGTCCCAATGCCCACTGGAGTTTCTGACCAGTGGTGGGGCTGAGCCCTGGAGATGAGTTTAGAAGTGATCTGATCGCTTTATAAGATCCAGTGGGAAGGGTGAAGACACTGCTGGAATGATCAACACACAGCTGTTACTTCTTTTCTTTAAGATCATTGTCATTGTTTCAGTTTTCCAGAGCACAAATAAAGTTGGTATCCTTTATAAGAACATGGTGCTTAAAACTTAACCGGATTTGTTGTTCTCTTGTAGGGGTGCCAGGATCTTCCACTTATTTAATTAAAATAATTATTTAAGACCACTGAGTGCTGAGATCTGGTACCAGAAAGATAGTTGAGGATCCTGATGTGAAACCAACAGATATGACCTTTGTGGTCTTATCAGATACCAACTGGCCATCAAACAGAATACCAAAGTTTTGGCAATACCCTGCTCTTTTAAATTTCATATACTGTACATACTATGCATACACGTAAAGGCACTGTCTCAGTCACTTTGGACATTTTTGTTTTTGTAGCCTACAGAAATTTTATTAAACATTTTGTCTCAACTCTGACTTTTTTGGGCATGAAGAGAATGATTTGAGGATCAGTCTTGCAGAATTCCTTCTTCAACTTTGTCGACTAAGGAGCAATCATCACTCTATCAATGGTCCTGTTGGACCAGTGGTTTGTCAGATTAGTTTCAAACAGACATGACATAATTACTGGCCACTCTTTTAAACACTTTCACAGTTGATACAGGACCACATGAGGGTTTGTAAAACTATGACTTTTATATCTGGTCTCCACCTTTATTTTTCCCTATAGCAAAATTCAAATCACAAAATGAATTCCACCTGCCCTGAAGGAGCTTACAAAATAATCCGTATTGATGAATGTTAATAACCTGCTGCTCCACAGGGGTCAGCGGGTCTGCTTTTCACTTGGCTTACAATTTTAGGAACCAGGATGCTGTTGCTCAGACCCACCACAGTGGATGAAGTGGTTGACAATGAATGAATGAATGCATGAATATGCTATATATTTATAGTAAAACATATCATGACATAGCATTCATAAAGATTTTAGATAAGATAAAAATATTGGGATAGTAATACATAAATGTGTGTATATGTGTTTGTGTATTGTGTGTGTGTGTGTGTGTGTGTGTGTGTGTGTGTGTGTGTGTGTGTGTGTGTGTGTGTGTGTGTGTGTGTGTGTGTGTGTGTGTGTGTGTGTGTGTGTGTGTGTGTGTGTGTGTGTGTGTGTGTGTGTTGTGTGTGAGTCAGTCAATCATCTTCAGATTACCACCACTATATCCGCTGCGGGTCACGGGAAGCCGGGGCCTATCTCGGCGGCATAGGGCGTGAGGCGGGGGACACTCCGGGCACGACGCAGGTGCACCGCGGAGCCACACACAAAGACATACAACCATGCACACACACACTCATTCCTACGGGCAATTTGGTACGGCCAATCAACCTGAAGCATATGTTTTTGGAGGTGGGAGGAAGCCAGAGAACCCGGAGAGAACCCACGCAGACACGGGGAGAGCATGCAAACTTCGCAGAGAGCGGGACTCGAACCCGGGTCAGTTGTGTTGTGCAGCGCTAACCTCTGCGCCACCGTGCCGCCCCGTGTGTTTGTGTGTGTATAAGTAAAGTAAATGTGATGTAATATTTAGTAATTAAAGTAGTGAATAGTAAATCAAAAAACCAATACAATAACTAGAACCAATGCAGTCAGAGACTGCACCATCCCGCGACACCCCTGAATTCAAAATTTTACCCTGACCTACTTGCATAGGTCAAAGATCAAAGCTAGTGCTATTACCTACTTTCATAGATCAAAGCACTAGCTTTAATCAACGGTCTCTCACTGGTCTTGTCCCTCGTCTTTCTATCTTATCCAGTTATTGAGTGTACAAAAGTTGAAATTTGACCTTGACCTAGTTTTCTCAAGGTCAAGGTCATCATCTCATTTTCATCCCCTTTGCCGCCCGCGTAATGTGCTTTTTGTTTCATCTTTATATCTGCAATGGTTGCGAAGATATTTGGTGGACTAACGGACGGACAGAGGGACAGACGGACGAACAAACTAACAATTACCATACATCACCCCTTTGAAGCAGCAGGATGCAACAATAATGATATACAGTAATTATGTAAGTAGGACAAAGAAATGTCGTACAGTTGATAGCAGTGCCATAACAATGATCTCCCTTTTGAACATTAACAAGCACAAGTCCAGATATTCCTGTACCTGGTTCACTGGGAACAGGTAGGTGACCCTTGGGTGTCGAACCTTTGTCTCCACCATCATCATCCCCTGGTCCTCTGGAGCATCAAGGACTATAGACAAATCCTCTGGCACAACTAGACTGTTAATTTACTCCAAACCAGTTAATGGAAATGTGACTAATTCACAATTTCCTATCTTAAAAAGACACTTCTAAGTTTATTTGAAATTCACTTAACAATTGGACTTTAATGCCACTATTGTTACAATAGGTGTGACTTTCTCAATCATGAAGACAAAGAAACATCAGCACTGTGGACTATTTTCACAAAATGTAAATCTGAATAACTGTTCTGCTGGTAAAAGTCACTATATCACAGAACTACACCAGGATTTGGTCCACGAATGATAAAACTTATTACTTCAATTAAAGTAAGATTTACTTGAGGACAATTCCATGCTGTTTGAAGAGAGTATTAAATGTCAAAAAGAGTCTTCTCAAAATTCAGATCCTTTTTGAAAGATACACCTCTCTACTGGGATCAAAAGATCACAATGTCTGACCTCCCCAGCTTGTCCAGACATCTGAACTATGTGCTTTAAGCAGCACATAAATAAAGAGTTATACGTTTGCTATGTATTCAGACTCCCTGGACTCCAAATAAATGGATCAGCTACTGCTGAGCTTTGTAAGATGAAGAGCTCCAGCATGGCTGCCAGAGGGCATTACCCTTGAGCATTACATTAAAATGCTTTCAGTCTGCCAGTAATGACTGGTTTCCTGTTTTGTTTTTTTCTGTCAATGTTTTGTTTCATTTTTATAAACCTATTGTCTCCACGTGGTTGTCTTTTCTCTCCCTCTGTCTCACAACTCACAGTTCAGATTAGTGAATATGAAACAGACATCAGTACCACTGTTCTTTCTAGTCCTCTACAAACAGAAATCCAACACCCCTCAGCTAAGCAATGAATATTTCTCAGTGTGTTTTTGCACTCACTTTGCATTGATGCACAGACTCTTTGCAGGCACAGAAACTCATAATACATTAGTAAAGAGCTGATTCTATTATGAATAGTGGTCTCAGAGTAATCATCAGTATCTGGTAGTCTCACACGAATCTCTTTGTATTTCTTGTAGATTAGATAATTTTACTTTCTTTTAAACGTCTTTATAAAATTTGGATGTTTCAGTTTTTATTTTCAAACAGGCTCTTCCTTTCTTTCAGAATATAAATTGCATATACATTTTTTCTGTCAGCCTGACATTAGATGATGTGTCATGTATCTCAAAGGTGAGGCAGGTTTAGAGGGGATTGCACTTAACTTAATGATTTACTATACAGGTGACGGCTTGCGCAAGCATGACTAATCACGTTAAATGCCAATTAATTGGAGAAATCTATTTAGGATTCCTGTGGGCTGACTAGGTGTCATGAACTCTCAAACAACGCTGTTGGTTTTTAGAGTTTTACAGAGCTGCATATTGAATGGAAAGTTTTGAGTTTCAAGAGTTTTCTATTCAACGTGAATTACATGAATTCATCTGAGTCTTAGTTTACAGGTGGATGTAGAAATGGTGTGTTTATACAATCATTCTGAGGTTCTCAAGGCCAAGCCTTTTGTTCAACTGCAGTCATCCATTGATAGTGTTCAGGGATATTTTTAGTCAGGTTCACAGCAAATGTGGCATTATTATTATTTTATTTTTTTTGTACAATGTGATTACAAAGTCAAACACAAAACCGCAGGTAACGAAGAAGAAACAAACTAGACCCAGGACTGAGTTAACATGATCTCTGTAGAGCTTTCCCATCAGGATGGACAGATGTTTGTCGAGGTACTGATTTTCATTGGGACGTATCTATCCAGACCAATATATGTCGGGTACCTTAACGTAGTGTTAAATGTTTGTTAGATTCATCATTGTTGTTTTTTTTTGTTTTTTGCTTTTTTGTTGTTGTTTTTGTGTTGTTGGTTTTTTTGCAGATAACACTATGACTCCGTGTTGACATTCTTAATTTACAGACATGTTCATCAGTAATGTGCTTCATTATTGTGTTGATTGAAAAATCATTAGGCAACATTTAGGTATGTCTCTACTGGAACGTGTTTGTAATTGCCAATTATTTTAAATGGAGACATTTTCCAAGAAATTTGTTGGACCATTAAATGTGACTGACTATATTGTGATGACTTTGAATTTAGTTTCCAGTTTCTTATAATATGGATGAACGAGGGCATATTAGAAGATAGCATATAGACATTAGACAACACTGCATAGACTCTCGAATAATGTGAAGAACTTATTTTACTTTTGACTGATTTATCCAAATTATTCCAAGACTCATACGCCAGAATGCTGTTCATTGACTTCAGCTCAGCATTCAACACAAGACACTGGACCAGCTTGGACTCAACATCTCCATATGCAACTGGCTGCTGGACTTCCTGACAGGGAGACCACAGGCATGTTCGAGTCGGTAGCAACACCTCCGGCACCATCACACTGAACTTGGGGCCCCCCCAAGGATGTGTACTGAGCTCCCTCCTCTTCACTCTGCTGACCCACGACTGCACACCAACTTCCAGCTCCAACCTCTTCATAAAGTTTGCAGACAACGTGACTGTGGTGGGTCTTATCAACAACAACGATGAGTCAGTCTGCAGAAATGAGGTGAGGCGCCTGCATATGTGGTGCAAGGACAATAATCTCCATCTGAATGTGGAGAAGACGAAGGAGATTGTTGTGGACTTCAGGAGAATACGCACCCAGCATGCTCCACTAACCATCAATGGTGCTGCAGTGGAAAGGGTCAGCAGCACCAAGTTCCTGGTTGTGCACATCTCCGAAGACCTGTCCTGGGGGGGCACCACCACATCACTGGCCAAAAAAATCCCAATATCACCTCTACTTCCTCCGCAAACTGAGGAAAACAAGAGCCCCACCCCCCATGATGCTCAACTTCTACAGAGGCATCATCGAGAGCATCCTGACCAGCTGCATCACTGTGTGGTACGGTGCCTGCGATGTTTCCTGCTGCAAGACCCTGTAGCGCATCGTCGTGTGCACCTAAAAAGATCACTGGTGTCTCTCTCCCTTCCCTCACAGACATTTATAATACCCACCTAACCTGCAAAGCCATCAGCATGGCAGGTGACACCACCCACCCCTCTCACAGCCTTTTCAGCCTGCTGCCATCAGGGAGGAGACTGCAAGGTCTGCAGGCCACAACTAGGCTCAAGGACAGTTGCTTTCACCAGGCGGTCAAGAGGCTCAGCTCCCTCCCTGCTCTGCCCCCTGCCACAGCCTTGAACTCTACCCTCACCCTGCCCTGCCCCCGCCAGCACCTGACCCCCACCCCCCCCACCCTTCAACTCAGGGACTGCGCACACATAACTTCCCCTGCAGGATTAGAGGGCGTATAGATATGTTTATTTTTTCGTCTTATACTTTGTGCTGTACTGTCTGTTGTGCTGCCTGTGTTGTACTGCCTGTATTGCATTGCCTGTTGTACTGCCTATGTTGTACTGCCTGTTGTACTGCCTGTGTTGTACTGCCTGTTGATCGTGGGTCTGAGAGGACTGCAATTTCATCAGTGCTGTATGTCGTGCATATATGGTACATTTGACAATAAAGCTGACTTTGACTTTACTATGAAATGCATCACTACTTAATTCAAGCAGTAAAAAATATCAAAATATTCACAAATCTTAACAATACTATACTGTGTTCATAGGTTTGACAGCGCAGATACCAAATATGTAGCAGGTTTTAAAGCTGCTGCATTAAAACATGAGTTGCTATCACATGGTATCTACTCCTATTGGAGTCTGTACACGGCACTCCTCTGAATATTTCAAACAGCACTTTTAGTACTGGTGTAAGTACCTCTGGAGATGTGTCTCAGTGTGACGCATTTACATTCTGATATGATGGAAACAAGGAACATTTTTCAAAGTGTCCTTCACTTAGTGAACAGCAGATGAAAATCATTCATGTATTTTCTTGAAAGCAAGGCAATCAGTAATCTCATGTAACCACTTATCTGGATCTGGATTGTGGGTGATGCTGGAGCCTATCCCAACTGGCTATGGGCAGAGGTCAGGAACACCCTGGATGAGTCGCCAGTTTATCGCTGGACCACATATAAAAATACACACCCAATCACCCTAGGGTCAATTTAGAGCATGTGCGTCAAACTCAAGGTACGTGGGCCAAATGTGGCCCGTCACATCTTTTTATGTGGCCCGGAAGAGCATAAGAGGTCAGAATGTCTAAAAATAAATAGGTCATAAGTGTGCTTTGACCAAAAACTACATTTCCCACGATGCAGTAATTAAACCCATTTTAATTTTTGACAAAAATGTTTTGAATAAAGTGAATGTCCTAACTTGTGCTCGATATTATTTTTCATTATTCATTTGAATAGTTTGATCCTTGGTTGATGGAGTTTTGTGGGTTTCATAACCTGACAAATTAAAAGGATTGATGTTATAACAGATCAACAAGGAAACAGGTTTTTTTGTGCAACTGTAATGTTTGTAACTTCAATAAGTAAAACAAATTCAGAGATATTTAACATTTAGGAGTAGTTGCATTTATTTAACATTTATTTTATATTGCATTGAGTTACATTTAGTTAGATTTAAGAAGAAGAAGCGTGTACAGGCAGGATGGAACAGGTGGAGAAAAGTGTCAGGTGTGATAGAAGAGTTTCAGATAAAATGAAAGGAAAGGTGTACAAACCTGTGGTGAGACCAGCGATGTTGTTTGTTCTAGAGACAGTGTCACTGAGGAAAAGACAGGAGACAGAGCTGGAGGTAGCAGAGATGAAGATGCTGAAGTTCTCTTTGGGAGTGACCAGGAAGGATAGGATCAGGAATGAGTACATCAGAGGGACAGCACATGTCAGAGGTTTTGAAGATGAAGTCAGAGAGGCCAGACTGAGATGGTTTGGACATGTCCAGAGGAGAGATAGTGAATATACTGGTAGACGGATGCTGAGTTTTGAACTGCCAGGCAGGAGGCCTAGAGGACGATCAAAGAGGAGATTTATGGAGGTAGTGAAAGAGGACATGAAGGTAGTTGGTGTGAGAGAAGAGGATACAGAAGACAGGGTTAGATGGAGGCAATTGATTCGCTGTGGCGACCCCTGAAGGGAAAAGCCAAACGGAAAAGAGGAAGACATTTAGTTAGATTTATAAGTAAGTATTAGTTACATCTGGCCCTTAGAGGACAGCCATTATGCTGATGTGGCCCTCTGTGAAAATGAGTTTGACGCCCCTAATTTAGAGTGACCACTCCACCTATGTTGCACACTTCTGGTGGTAGCAGGAAGCAAGAGAACCTGTAGAGACCCCAAGCAGACAAGGGGAGAGCACAAAAAGTCTTCACAGAAAAGAATCGAACCAAGGATTTTCTTGCTGTGAGGAAACTGCACAAGCTCATGAAATCCCAATGCACTCTCACGCTGCCCACTGATAAAATTTCCAATTTAAAAATATATTCCATGTTGCATGGTGTTGAAATTGAGCTAAGCAACTGGCGATGCAAGAAGGAAAGAATCCAACATATTTTGGTCAAAGTTGTAAGAGCATGAAATAATTTTATTGTCAGAAATAAAGCAAAGATTTTGTTTTATTAGTTAACTTGATGAAATACAGTCCTAACCCCATCCATCATAATCCAGAACAATAACAAATACAAACTTTGCATCATTTCCAAACACTTCAGGACCATTACAATAAACCTGCGATGAGGAGAGGTGGAACCCTTCAGTTCTGTTGCATCTACTGTCCTGTTGGGGTTCGGTGCTAATTTTGGGAGGAGGATGTGTTTTTTTCCCAATCCATCCTGTTATTTTTGGATGTGGTCAGATAAAAACTACCTGGACATGGAAATTATAAACTGGTGACTCACCCTGTGAAGGAAAACATTAATTAATTCTGAAGTCTTAATCCCATATGAATGTGTTTTCTTTTGAAAATTAGGTGTAAATTCTTGGAGACATGTTGGACAGATTGAAATGAGTGACAGACACACAGACACAGACACACACACACACACACACACACACACACACACACACACACATACACACACACACACACACACACAAATCCGCACCTTTAATGAAATGTATCCAAACATCAACAGCAGTACAGTTCGCCCTCATTCTTTGCGGTTAATGCGTTCCAGGAACCACACACGACTAATGAATCCCGCGATAGAGCTACACACTATTTCTCTTATTATTTACGGTAACTTAAACGTTTATTACCCTCCCCATACTGATATTAAATCACCTTTTATCTGTATTACCTTTTCTCACACTCTTATCGACTGTCTCACTTAAATCCAAGACTCAAGGAACCGAGCGCACTTTCGGATGCCGTCAGCCAATAGAATGCGGGTACGGTATCACGTGACTGCCTACCAAAAATCCACGATGAGGTGAAGTCGCAAGCTTGATACGTGAATGCGCAAGGGCGCCATGGAAACACAACTAGAGCCGCTTGCATAGAGATCAAATTATCTCTTTACCAAAGAAGCATGTGAGCATTTTCAACAGATGGGGACAGCTGTGTGTGTGTGGGTGTGTGTGTGCTCTGACCAATCCACAGAAAATATGTGTAACAAGACACATCACCATGGTGTTGAGCTGCTCTGTTACTCTGTCATGGATGATGTTTTCCCTCACAAATCAAATCTAATATCTTAGATAGAATGGAGGCAAACAGCACACAGCTCAAACTGACCGTGTGACCATCACTTTAATTATTTATTATCTGTTTTTGACCAGGTGTTAAGTATTGATTTGGAAAAAATGCAACTTTTACTGTGTGTTTACTTATCAATATGTCAATACCATCACAATATGTATTGTACCCATTTGTGTGTGTGTGTGTGTGTGGGGGGGGGGGGGGGGTTAGACAAACAGTATACAGTAGATTCTGCTGTTTTCTCCTAATTTGCTAAGATGCTTTCAGGCTGTGACTGGAAACTAAAAATTTGTGTAGCAAACTTGAGGACAAACTCATTGAAACGCGTCTCCATTGTTAAAGTGGTTAACAGCACACGTCATGAGCATTACTCAATTTTGGTTTCACTTGAGATTCAAAAATGAAATCAGTTAAAAGGTATTAGAGAGAGGGGGATGTTTCCTATGATTAATCCACTGACATGGGGGGATGGGGGCCAATGATGAGAATGGTTTGTAATGTAGGCTTTAATAGCTTAGAATGACCTCCATACTGACGGAGACAGTGTGTGTGAGAGACTGTGTCAGCGTCTAGACCCCACTCAATCATGTTCAGTGTTCATTTACTCTCTCTCTCTTTCCTTCCTCGTTTATGAGTGTAAATTAAAAATGTATTAATGATGGAATGCGGCCGAGACAGTGACAGTCCATTGACTGATGATAGTATGAACAACCTCATTATTAAAGGTCTTATCACCTCTCACCAGACACAGCTACACACACAGACACACAGACACACAGACACAGACACACAGACACAGACACACACAGACACACACACACACACACACACACACACACGCACACACACACACACACGCACACACACACACACACACACACACACACACACACCTCTTGTTCAATGTCATATATTGCATTTATCATCATAATCATTACTTTGGCCCCAACTGAATTTTTTAAAAAGTTTGAAAAACCTTTTTTGTCGGTCAAGGTTACACATGAAGCATCAAAAACTTACACACACACTTCCTCTCCATCGATTAGAATGTCTGCACAAACTCTGCCACACACTTCAGTGGTGCTGATGAGAATATTAGAGCACAAGGAGTGGTGGTGAAATGCACTAATGTTGCTTTAATTTTATTTCAAATTCATTATATAAACTAGTCAGGATTTGAAACAGCAGTGTCGCAACATTAGCTATTATTAAACTTCTTCTTTCCTTTCGGCTTTTTCCTTCAGGGGTCGCCACAGCGAATCAGTTGCCTCCATCTAACCCTGTCTTCTGCATCCTCTTCTCTCACACCAACTACCTTCATGTCCTCTTTCACTACATCCATAAACCTCCTCTTTGTTTTTCCTCTAGGCCTCCTGCCTGGCAGTTTGAAACTCAGCATCCTTCTACCAATATATGCACTATCTCTCCTCTGGACATGTCCAAACCATCTCAGTCTGGCCTCTCTTAATCTCCAAAACCTCTAACATGTGCTGTCCCTCTGATGTACTCATTCCTGATCCAATCCTTCCTGGTCAAATAGAACCTCAGCATCTTCATCTCTGCTACCTCCAGCTCTGTCTGTCTTTTCCTCAGTGAATCTGTCTCTAGATTAAACAACATCGCTGGTCTCACCACATTTACTATTGTCACCACATTAACTATAATTAATGATAGCTGCAAATAATAATATAACTATTCTAAAAAAATCAATTCTACATCTAAGTAAAATATAATACAAATGTGAATTGAAGAATAAAAAAGGAAAGATTTCTAGTTACCAGTATAGTTAAGGAGAAAAATAATTCTGTATTTATTACATCTTTCTTCAAAGGTGTGATGTATTACAATTGTCAGTGTTCCTGTGTTCGTCTTTTCGTTCATCCGTCTGTTTGTTTGATCCGTCTGAAAGAGCAATGATGACCTTGACCTTGAAAAAAGTAGGTCAAGGTCAAATTTCAACTTTTGTACAGGAACCGGATAGGATAGAAAGATGAGGGAGAAGGCCTGTGTGAGTAAGACCCTAGGCCTTCTCCATATGCACTAGTCTGGCACTTTCATTACAGCCTGTTTGTACTGTATGTCTCATAGCCCTTTACATCCCTCTTAAGCCACTATATGTATTTTTTGCTTAAATTCCTCAACTTTTATGGACCTTAGAAATGGTCATCTGTGGTGTAAAAGACATCAGAATATGATTGTATATCATCAAATCATTTTAAAGCACCAGTCTGCATTCTGAAGTCAGGTAGATTTCCTCTCGTGGTCCCTGTCACAGCCAAGGTACTCAAGTGTTGTTCCTCTCCCTGAGAAACCTCTAACCCCACCCAATAGAGCCCTTCACTTTTAATTTATGCTCATCATTCAGCTCTCTGTGCTGAGTGAACTTGTTTTCACCATCAGGATATCCCTCAAGTGTTCCATTGCTCCAGAGCAGATGGTATCTGTGATAATGATCAACAATGCTTGCATTTATACGTGTGTGTGTGTGTGTGTGTGTGTGTGTGTGTGTGTGTGTGTGTGTGTGTGTGTGTGTGTGTGTGTGTGTGTGGAAAGACAGACATTTTAATGTGCCCCCACCTCTGCGCCAGGCTCACATTAAAAGCCACTGATCTCACACTCATTGCTGTCCAGAGTGTATTTCACATTTGGACTCAGACCTCATTACATTGAAAATAAGTCCATGCATATTTCACACAATTCTTTTTCACATGATAGATATTACAAATATCGATCTGCATCATCCCATTGCTTATACATTTGACATGAAATCTAACTGCAATTTTTTCTTATAAAATTATTAATTCTGATAATATGAAGACATTTTTTTTTCCTGAAAAACTATGAATTTATTTGAAAATCCTACCTCTATTGTTACTTTTTTCAAATATTCCATTTTTATTCATGGAATCGCTGAATGACTTTTTGTTTTTGTGTATGATTAAACGTTGCTTGGATTTCCTACTTGTCTTTAAGTTGGATTTCTGTGACAGAGATTCCTTGAAAAACAGAAATGGATGTTTAACGGGATGTGGTACATCTCGTTGTGCTATATTGGTAGGTTCTCTTCTGGTTACCACAGTATGGCCTTCTCTCTGCATTCACATGTAGTCCATCAGAATGTTCTAAGCATTAGTGGCTGATCTGAAGGTTCATCCCGTCAGGAGAAACATGACAGTTGTCTGTTTGCTCTTTGATACTCAAGCTAATGACACTAAAGCGGTACTGAACTCGCACACATCATTGGCAGTAAATGATATGTATGACACAGCTGATGCTACTTGTTACAGTATAGAGATTTACACGTATATGATACAGCAATGTAAAGACAAGGAAAGACATAAAATCCTGGAAGAAAAGCACTGTCATGCACACACGGTAACATACCCACACTAATGCAGTTGCATATCTATGGTTACATTCTATTGATGTGCATTCACTCCATAATTTAGAGCACACATACAGACCCACTGAGCACACACACACACACACACACACACACACACACACACACACACACACACACACACACACACACACACACACACACACACACACACACACACACACACACACACACACACACACACACACACACACACAGCCCAGCCCAGCAGAGACACACTC
Organism: Antennarius striatus; assembly: GCF_040054535.1. Taxonomy (NCBI): domain Eukaryota; kingdom Metazoa; phylum Chordata; class Actinopteri; order Lophiiformes; family Antennariidae; genus Antennarius; species Antennarius striatus. The sequence goes on along the minus strand of NC_090785.1, from coordinate 19,563,957 downwards.
CTCTGAAATTGTTTTTAATGACACATTAACTCCCCGTCCATTTAGAAGCCATGAATAATTCAAGCACAAACACACACATACCCACTATTGCTGCACAAAAACACACATCCTTAAAGACGCAGTGGGGAAATACTGAAGCAGAGCGCTTGGAAAGTTGCTTATATGATTGTAAGCAGGCATTAAAATGTCAACAACTTTAACGCTACAGTCTTTTCTGTCGCTTTAAACGTCCCTCTACTTTTTTCTTCATAAGTCAGAAACAAGTTGAATACAGTGAAAAGGGAGTTGACTCTGGAGAGACAGTATTAGAAAATCAAGGACAGCAACTCATTTATTTATTTGGCTGGTTGATAAAATTCAGTTTTTATCTGTTTGATATTAATGTGTTTTCAGTGTGGCAGTTTTGAATGAGAAAAACCTTGTGCTTATTCATTTTGCATAAAACAAATTGAATGGTGATTTTTTTCCCATTGCAGCATCAGAGTGAAACAACTTTATTCCATGTTGTAGTTGATTCTGACAGGGATAAATGAGGGCATGACACAAAAATCTTAATGTATCAGCACTACATTTAAACTCTACCAGACGTTTTATATTTCTACTAAAGGTCAAATTAGTCTGATGTACAGATTCTGCTATCTCAGTATGAGCGCTAAATAGAACAAATACACAGATTTTTCAGTATGGTACTGCTTTTGAGAATGGTAAGGCACACAGCGTGGTTTAGCATTTTCCTGCCTTGTAATTTAAGTTTTGTGGCATTCATGTCAGTTCATGCAACTTTTAGGCCTCTTCTGCCTTGATTTTAAGGGAAATATTTTTATCCTATCACCAATTGAAGGCTTTGCTACATTATTTTATACATTTATTTTATACAGATATGCATAGATAATGGTAACAGATATATCAATAATAAATTCAAAACAGAATTCAGTTAGATGACCCCTGATTTTCAAATGTTTATCATCACAGCAGCAGAACTTACAGTAGTTGGAGTTTGGCGTCTAGTCACAGATTCTATCGCTTCATGCAATCATCTTTATATCTTGGCGTTTGGGAGTGATGACCCCCCAAACCGGAGCCTACAGGTGGAGACTGGGAGGAGGCAGTGCTGAAAACGCAGCAGCAATCTACTGTAGATGCAGGACAACATAAGCCTAAACAGACAAAGAGGGAGATGTGAAGTTGTTGTATCTCAAACTGTTCACCAATAAGTTAGGTGTGTTTGATGATGATTAAGGAGAATAAGGCCTGTCTTGTGATTGCTGTATGAACTACCGTGCAACCTTCACTCCATTAAAATCAAGTTACCAACATGTTATCTAGATAACAAAAGACCCTGTCTTATATCAACTGCCATTTTATGTTGAATGACATAAATCTCCACAAGAATTTTAGGGATTGAGCATCTGCATGGTCACGGCAAACTCTGTCCCAGCTAACATTGGGCGAAAGTTGGGATACAAGGGCCACACATAAAATGATGCGTGGGTGAGCCTATGAGTATGTAAGAGTCACCAATTAATTTACATGGCTTGTAATGGTTATTTCTTGGACCTATTGATAACCATTGGTGGCTGAGCAAAAGTGTCTGACTCTCTAGCAGTCCAAAATGATCCACAAAGGTTCCACAAAGGTTTGTAGCAAAAAATGAACCAAGATTTATTACAAACTAAAATTAATACAAAAGCCCAGAAGATCAAATGTTAAATTCAAATAAGGATTGCACTGATAAAGTTAGATTTTACAAAGGACGAGCAGTCTAATCTAAAGCTTGGAGGTTATGCATTGAGTGTCAAAGACTGTGTCTTCCTGCTCTGGCCACGCCCTCCAGGTAGGATGACTGGACCTTTATGCTCCAGTCCAGCCACTAGATGGGGGTGAATCTGGGATATGGCTCAAACAGAACATATGTGATTTAATGCAAACAAATATTCATTTTGACGCCTACATATCCGGCCCCTAAATGTTTTAGGCTTAAAACCTCTATTCAACAAAATAATGGAGCAAATAAATTATATTACAAAGATTTTTTTTTTCTTCTTTCAGTGTTCATCCAATAGCAGGCAGAGCTTAGTGATAGGCCGCTCTAAGATGTCTGTCTTCGTCTTGAGTCTAACAGATCGTACTAACCCCCTTGAGTCAGGTTTCGTCTCCAGCACTCTTGCCAAAGGCCATGATGATCGTGGGGAGGCAGGGTCAACTATCATCACAATGTCTCCGACCTTGAAGTTCTCTTGAACCTTTGGCCACTTTCGTCTTTCTTGCATCAGTGCTCAATATTCTTGTGTCCATCTTCTCCAGAACACATAAACCAGGTACTGTATTTGTTTCCACCGGCGCCTGGTGAAGGAGTCAGCCTGGGAAAACTCACCCAGAGGGAGGCCCAGGTCCCGGAGGCATCCGCATCAGATGCCCAAACCACCTCAACTGACTCATTTCCACGCGAAGGAGCCGCAACTCTACTCTGAGCCCCTCGCGAACAGCAGTGTTTCTCACCTTATCTCTAACGGAGACACCAGCTATCCGTCTGAGAAAGCCCATTTCAGCCGCTTGTATCCACGATCTCGTTCTTTCGGTCATGACCCATCACTCATGACCATAGGCGAGGTTAGGAACGAAGATTGAACGGTAGATGGAGAGCTTTGCCTCTCGGCTTAGCTCCCTCTTTGTGACAACAGTGCGGTAAAGCGACTGCAATACTGCTCTTGCTCCCCCAATTCTCCGTCCAATCTCACGCTCCATTGTTCCCTCACTCGTGAACAGGACCCCAAGATACTTGAATTCCTTCACTTGTGGAAGGACCTCATTCCCCACTCGGGGAATGAGGTTAGACAGTCATCCACATAGAAATTCCTCCGTATGGTGTCGGTTACCTGAGCTCTGATGTGGGAATTGTCATCAGCAGTCCTTCGCAGGGCAAAATTAGCACAACTTGGGGAGGAGACGGCTCGAAACAAGCGCACCAGCATGCGGTAGTCTACTGGATCCTGCTCAATGTCTCCACCTGACCACCACAAAAAGCGCAGGAAGTCTATATCCGTCTTGGAGACTTTCACTTGGTGAAACATGGATTTTATGTCAGCCATTAGTGCAACAGGCTCCAGTCTAAACCAAGCAAGACCCCTATTAGTGAGTTGGTAAGATCTGGGCCTTGCTAAAGTTCAGAGTTGAGGGATGTGCCCTGAAACACCGCACCACAGTCAAACACCACTCTTAGTGTGTTTTTTTGGGGGTGATGGACTGCATGGTGTGGGATATACCAGGTTCTTCCATCAGTTCGTTTTTCCTCTTCCTGGAGGACCACCTCAGCATATCCATTGGCTAAAACATAACTGAGAAAGGCAGTGTACTCTCTGTGGAAAGAGACATCTTTCTTTCGTCTTTTCTTGAGGCTCATGAGATGTTGCATGGCTATGTAGCAGTTGCTGGGCAGTTGTAAATCATCTTTCCTGAAGGGCAAGTTCAGAGTGTAGTGTCAGTCTACTAGTGTGACTGACTCATTAGCAATTTTGAGGAACTTCTTATCCTCAAGTGACATTTCACGCTTTTCTTCGGATGCCTTTTCATTAAAGTCGTGATTGTACTCAATCAACTGCTGCTCTAGGTTTGCTACAGATATTCTGTTTACCGTGGTAGACCGAGAGAGTGTTGGTACTAGACTCACCACCTCTTAAGGGACCATTGGCTACCCTCCCCACTAGGGTCTTCCCTGCATAGGGTCCTTCACCCTGACTATTTATGATTTCTCAGGGTTCAATAACCTTTGCGGCGTTTGCTCCTATCAGTAGCTCAATGTTGCTGTCTATCTCAGGCATGTCAACATTTTGCAGATATTGCCATCTAGCGAGATCCTGCTTTGTGAGAATGTGGTCAGCAGTGACTGGCATCTCTTTTTGCATAAACACATCCGGTAACTGCAGAAAACTGTTTCCCTTCATTCCAGACACTCCTACTCCTGAGACCACATACGTTGGTACTGACTTCTCCTGGCTCATAGTTTGTAGCAAGATGTTGGTTCTTTTGCCTTTGATGTTTAACTGAGACATGAGGCGTTCTGTACAGAAAGTAGCTGAGCTACCGGGGTCAATAAAAGCATAGACAGGGACGATCTTATCTCCTTTTCTAGCTTTAACTTTTACAGGCACTACTGAGAGGACATTACCGGCCCCAGTACCGGCCCCAATGTGCCCACATGCTTTGGGGTGCATCTCTGCTGTGTCACTCTTCTCCATTTGCTCAAACTGCCCTATGTAAAGAACACTGGGATGATGTTTGGAGCAAACTGCACAGCTGAGTCTCTGTCTACAGTGTTTGCTGAGGTGACCAGCTTGCTGTAAACAACCAAAACAAATTCCCTTTTCCTTTAGGAAATCTATTTTGTCTTTGTGTCTTTTCTTCCTGAATAGATTACACTGATCCAAAGTGTGCTTGCTGTGGCATAGGCAGCAAAGTTGCTGTGTGTAATTGTTCTCAGGTTGCTGTAGGTGAGATGGAGTAGTGGTGACACAGGTTGCAAAGCTGCTGCCGCCACTGGACCTGGGCTTGGCTATAGTGGGGATAATTTATTTTGCTCTGGGAGCCCTATCCTGGATGTCTCCATATACTGGGTCAGAAACTACTCTCACTTGCCTCTCCAGAAATGCTACAATATCTATGAATTGAGGTCTGATATTTTGCCTCTCCTGCAACTCACACACACTGGCCCTCCATCTTTGAGCTTATAGGGAAGCTTCATGACCAAGAGTTTCATGTTTGATGACATGTTGATTTCATGAGAGTATCTCATGTCCTCCATGGCATTACTGCAGCTCCTCAAAAATATTGTAAAGGCTTGTAATGCTTTTGAGTCCTCTGCTTTCACTGAAGGCCATTCTAGTGCTTTCCTCAAGCTGAGGTGCTCAGCTCCATACTGCTCCTGCAACAAAGATCTTGCTATTTCATAACCTTTATATGGGTTCATGTGGAAACAACTCCTAGCAAGATCTCTGGGGAGGTCACTAGTATACTGATCAAGGAAGTACAGCCTATCTGCACTACTATCAGTCTTGCATTCAACGATGTGTTCAAAAGCTCTGATGAATGGCCTATAGAGCAAAACATCACCATTGAATATTGGAACTTCTCTGAGGAAGATTTTGTTGTTTCATTAGAGTGGTTTTCCAATCAGTTTGACGTTGCAGGATGTCCAGTAAACCTTCATGACTCAGACTGTTCTGTGATGTCACTACTGGTTGGTCAGAGGCTGATGCTTGACGTGAAACAGCACTAGGGTTGAGAGGACTGGATGTCTGAGCTGAGCTGGTTCTCCTTTCTACACTCAGTCTCTGCATAGGGATAGGTTGAAAGTGAACACCTTCCTTCTGGCGAACATGTGGAGTTTGCAACATTGAAGGGCCCTTGCTAATCCTCTTTTCATTTGGTAGGGTTTCAGCTGGTGGCTTACCTGGTTCTGGCTGCTGATCAGTAGTGGACCCAGCTGTTAATTTGGTCACCACAGACCCTTGTCTCTCAGCAGCCCTGAGAACTGCCAGCTTGGATGCTAAGGCCACTAGCTGCATTTCCAGTTCCAAGGCTTCACGTTTCTCAAGCAGTGCTTGTATTTCTTTATTTATGTCATACTGTACTTTCATCGCTGCCACCTTGGTCATGATGGCTGCTCTTTCCGCTTCTGCCAACACCCTTGTGGATGCCCTTGCGGAGCTTAATTTGGACTTACGACTAGAAACTTGTGACACACTGTCTTCAGGGCAAACCTCAGGCTCGGATTCCTCATCACACTTGGGTTCCTCAGCAGCTGTCTCAGGAGCAACTTCCTTCTGAGTTTCAGATTGGGAGGCCCCACATAGCCACTCATGCATAAAAGAAAGAAAGCTGTTAATATCAGCCCATTTGGGTTTGGCCCATTCACAATCATCCTTAATTGCTTCCTCTTCTGTCAAAACGTCATGATAGGCTTCATGTATAGTTTTAAACTCATCCAACAGTTGTTTAAACTTAAGATTTTCTTTGACTTCTTGCACACATGTTGCATCTTCCATGAGTTCTACCATATTATTCTTTCTTCTAGTTACATGTGCCAATTTTCCTTGTCTGGAAAGTCTGAGTTTAGTTGTACGTTCACTATGTTCCCTCTCTTCCATTTCTGTCTTTTTGTATGAGAACATCCTTTCCTCTTCACTTCTCTTTGTTTCAACTGACATACTTGTATTTTAACTGTTACTGTATTGATTATCCAAACAATCCACTCCTATAGTAGACTCTTGATATTTTAACAGATCCACAGTATAATCCACTCTAATAGCATATTTCCTTAATTCCTTTCCAATATCAAAGCATGCTTTTGAAATTCATAGAGGGAGTACATCACCTCAAACAATGCAGCCATGTGTTGATCCATCCATCCATGTCTCCATATCTGGTCCAGTGTTTGGTCTTGGAGTTCTTTACTTCCTTGTTGAATTGAGTCCTTTCTTTGTTTGTTGAAAGCAGTTCTTCTTTTCTTGATGGAAAAAGTCTTTGACTTGTGTAATGGTTATTTCTTGGGCCTATCGATAACCATTGGTGGCCGAGCAAAAATGTGTGACTCTCTAGCAGTCTAAAGTGATCCAAGTTACACAAAGGTTTGTAGCAAAAAATGAACCAAGATTTATTACAAACTAAAATTAATATAAAAGCCCAGAAGATTAAATGTTAAATTCAAATAAGGATTGCACTGATGAAGTTAGATTTTACAAAGGAGGAGCAGTCTAATCTAAAGCTTGGAGGTTATGCATTGAGTGTCAAAGACTATCTTCCTGCTCCGGCCACGCCCTCCGGGTAGGATGACTGGATCTTTATGCTCCAGTCCAGCCACTGGGGGTGAATCTGGGATATGGCTGAAACAGCATATATATAAGTTACTGCAAACAAACATTCATTTTGGCTCCTACATGGCTTGTTTTTTGTTCTTTGGGAGAAAAATAGAGAATCCAGAGTACTCAGGTACACACAGAAGCTTCTTCAGCATCACTGAGTCCATCACTGTGTTGCCCTGATCCATCAGTAGAGGATCATTTACCAACAGGAGAAGATGAATAAAATTCACTAGAACTTCATATGAGCTTTCATGAACCCTGGCTGTACATGCTGTTGCTTTAGGTGGCCTCTTGCTGTGGAGAAATGGTTTGTGCAATGGAATGAAAGCAGGCATGCAGATGACTAGTCTGTCACAGTTTTCAACCCAAAGGACAGATATTGCAGCAATGCAAAACCCAAACAAGGCCTCTGTTACGGCAACTCTAACACACACACACACCAAATGTATTCATTTGTATAACCATTTTAACTGGTTTTCCAAATGTATTCATTTAATAACTCAGACAGAATTAGCAGTTGAATACTGTGTATATCATGAAACCCTGACATGATCACTGTGGTCTACCCCACATTATTGGATCCAGGATGTCTCTGCTGTTATTTATTACATAACATAATTCGTCCTTGCTAAAAATCACACAGCTAATGGAGGCGTGTTGATCTACTGATTCTACTCTGGCAAGATGCCAGCTGTGTATTTCACCTGCAGAAAATCTTTTTCTTTGAGCTCATTTCACTTCCTTCACAAAGTCGCTTTGCTCATTCTCATGTTTCATCTGAAACTAGACAACAGTATTTTTTTAACCACAGCCTTACTTGTGAACATTGCAGGAATTGATATAATTTCTTGAAATGAGCTTTGAAAATGTCACATGAATGGAAATTCATTCAATTTATTTTGTAGACCTTAAAGATGCATTCAGAGCTCTCTTTGTATAGTGAAAGTTTTTAAAGCAGTATAATAATGTAGGATGAGACAAAGTGTTCATTTATAAATGTCATTTATAGTAGTCATTTAAGTAGTCATTTATAAATGAAAACTTTTTTATCGAGTTACATTACTGACATCTTTAAACTACAAAACCATTTTCTTTAATCACATTTGGAAACATAACCATTCTCATATATAGCACGCCTCGTGGGTTACTTGTCTCTTAATACGGTTTCTGGTAGTTCCATTGATTAGAAAGCAACAAAAGTCAGCAATAAATTATCCTTGAGACTGAGGTCATTCCATTCACAGCACAAAACCCTGCAGCTGTAGATCGGTATTAATTAACAAGATGGTGATGAAACAAGGATATAAATGTGTTCATTCACTGAATGTCAACAAATGTTGTTTTGTTTCATACAGTCCCATTAAAGTTTCATATGTTGTGAATATTACTGTTGTCAGATTTCAAAATGAAATAGAAAAAGGTCATATTTGGTTTGGCATCCAAACTGTGTTTATTCTGTTTGTGTAGGGAGTGCCTGCAATAAGACTGTGTTTGTTTTGGAGAAGCCAGTAAACTGACATTATTAGATCAGGATAATTCGGATAGCATCAAAGTGTTTTCAGAGTCTCATATAACTTTCAAACTTTGTGCACTTCAGGACCTACACATAAGTTAACATTTCAGACACACATTGACGCCAGTTCAAAAAAGAGTGTCAGGAGCCTCCTGGAATGATAGTAGGCAATAAAACAAACGTCTCCTTATATGATCGAGTGGGGTTATTTCCCTGTGTGACCTAAAGTGCAGGAATGCAAAGCACTTTATAATTGGAAATGGTCAAATCTCGCTTCAAACCCGAAGAGTGTGCTAGCACCACTGCAGTGACTCAGCCTGAGTTTGTTGTGTGGAGCTGATAGTTGTTCTCTTATTTCAATGGGCACAATTTAAACATGTGAACCTTTTTTAAAATTATAGATTAATATCACATACTAACAAAAATGTATAGCGCCAGGACAGGATATATATTGGACTCCCTGACCGTAACCCAAACCAATCAACGTGATCAACACGGTCTAACATACGTTATAGTTGTACAGTCTGGTTAATCTTTTCCTGAGCCAACAAAAAATATTTCTATTTGCTAAAATTTATTTTATTTATTTATTTTTAATATGTGAACATATTAGTAGGATACTGTAATTGAAATTTAAAAAATCTGTTCACAATAAAGTAGTTGTTTTTTTAGTTTTGTGCATGTGGATAAAATACTTAATATATCAATTCTGATCATTGTAGTTTCAAGCATAAAGTCACTCAAAAACTGGACATGAACATGTTAAACTGTAAAATGAGATACAGTGCACCCTCGGGCATTTGTGCATCAAAGCTCTCAACTTCATCTCATCCTGGATTTTTGGTAGGAAGCCACATGATACCGTACGCACATCCTATTGGCTGACTGCATCCGGAAGTGCGCTCGGTTCCCTGAGTCTCAGAGACACAAAAGTACTTTAAACAGTCGATAAGTTTGGAAAAAGGTAATAAAAATAGAAGGTGGTTTAATATCAGTATCGGGTCATAAGGGTTTAAATTACAGTAAAAAATAAGCTAAATAGTTTGTAACTCTATCGCATAATTCATTAATCGCGTCTGGTTCCTGGAGCGCATTTACCGCAAAGAACGAGGGCGCACTGTATAAGGTATTCCAAAAACCGATATAAGGTTAGAGCTGAACCTGACATGAGATATAGTGGGGAAAAAAAGTATTTAGTCAGTCACCAATTGTGCAAGTTCCCCCAAGATGAGAGAGACCTGTAATTGTCATCATAATGACAATTACAGTCTCAACTATGAGAGACAGTATGAGAAAAAAAAATCCAGAAAATCACATTGTCGGATTTTTAAAGAATTTATTTGCAAATTATGGTGGAAAATAAGTATTTGGTCAATAACAAAATTCAATTTCAATACTTTATTATATACCCTTTGTTGGCAGTGACAGGTCAAATGTTTTCTGTAGGTCTTCACAAGGTTTTCAAACACTGTTGCTGGTATTTCGGCCCATTCCTCCATGCAGATCTCCTCTAGAGCACTGATGTTGTGGGGCTGTCGCTGGGCAACACAGACTTTCAACTCCCTCCAAAGATTTTCTATGGGCTTGAGATATGGTGATTGGCTAAGCCACTCCATGACCTTGAAATGCTTCTAGAGAAGCTAATCCTTTGTTGGCCGGGCAGTGTGTTTGAGATCATTGTCATGCTGAAAGACCCAGCCACATTTCATCTCCAATGTCCTCGCTGATGGAAGGAGGTTTTCACGCAAAATTTCACGATACATGGCCCCATTTATCCTTTTCTTCACACAGATCAGTCATCCTGGTCCCTTTGCAGAAAAACAGCCCTAAAGCATGACGTTTCCACCCCCATACTTCAGAGTAGATATGGTGTCCTTTGGATGCAATTCAGTATTCTTGTATTTCTACCAAAAAGTTCAATTCTGGTTTCATCTGACCATAGGACATTCTCCCAGTCTTCTTCTGGATCATCCAAGTGCTCTCTGGCAAACTTCAGACAGGCCTGGATGTGTACTGCCTTAAGCAGGGGGACACGTCTGGCACTGCTGGATGTGAGTCCCTGTCGGTGTAATGTGTTACTAATAGTAGCCTTTGTTACTTTGGTCCCAGGTCTCTGCAGGTCATTCACTAGGTCCCCCTGTGTGGTTCTGGGATGTTTGCTCAGGTTCTTGTGATCAGTTTGACCTCACAGGGTGAGATCTTGCATGGAGCCCCACATCGAGGGAGATTATCAGTGGTCTTGTATGTCTTCCATTTTCTAATAATTGCTCCAACAGTTGATTTCTGCTGCTTGCCTATTGCAGATTCAGTCTTCCCAGCCTGGTGCAGGTCTACAATTTTGTTTCTAGTGTCCTTTGACAGCTTTTTTGGTCTTGGCCGTAGTGGAGTTTGGAGTGTGACTGTTTGAGGTTGTGGATAGGTGTATTTTACACTGCTAATGAGTTCAAACAGGTACCATTAAAACAAGTAACAAGTCGGGGACAGAGGAGCCTCTTAAAAAAGAAGTTACAGCTCTGTGAGAACCAGAAATCTTGCTTGTTTGTAGGTGACCAAATACTTACTTTCCACCATAATTTGCAAATAAATTCTTTAAAAATCAGACAATGTGATTTTCTGGATTTTTCTTTCTCATTCTGTGTCTCATAGCTGAGGTGTACCTATAATGACAATTATAGGTCTCTCTCATCTTCTTAAGCGGGAGAACTTGCACAATTGATGACTGACTAAATACTTTTTTCCCCACTGTTCATCAGGTCTAGTTCAGTGATGCACCATGGACTTTCTTTGAATATAGTTTTTACTCTTTTATCCAGTCTAAATTTAAACTTCAGGCAAACCTCGGTTTCCGACCACAATTCGGTACGGAAGGCTGTTCGAATACCAAGTTGTTCGAATTCCAAATACATTTTTCCCATTACAAATAATGTAAATGGTCTTAATCCGTTCCAAGACGCTAGAAAACTACCTTTTTTCAACACAATATCCATCCATTTTCTACCGCTGTATCCGTGTACTATGTTATTTCATAATCCATCTATCCATCCATCTTCTTCCGCTTATCTGGGGTCGGGTCGTGGGGGCAGCAGCTTAAGCAGGGAAGCCCAGACTTCCCTCTCCCTAGCCACTTCGTCCAGCTCCCCCGGGAGAATCCCAAGGCGTTCCCAGGCCAGCCCGGAGACACAGTCTCTCCAGCGTGTCCTGGGTCGTCCCCGGGGCCTCCTCCCAGTAGGACATGCCCGGAACACCTCACCAGGGAGGCGTCCAGGAGGCATCCTAACCAGATGCCTGAGCCACCTCATCTGGCTCCTCTCGATACGGAGGAGCAGTGGCTCGACTCTGAGTCACCTCCCGGATGACCGAACTCCTCACCCTATCTCTAAGGGAGAGCCCGGACACCCTGCAGAGGAAACTCATTTTGGCCGCTTGTATCCGGGATCTCATTCTTTCGGTCACGACCAACAGCTCATGACCATAGGATGAGGGCAGGAACGTAGATCGACTGGTAAATCGAGAGCTTTGCCTTTCGGCCCAGTTCCTTCTTCACCACAACGGACCGATACAGAGTCCGCATCACTGCAGACGCTGCACCAATCCGCCTGTCGATCTCCTGTTCCATCGTACCCTCACTCGTGAACGAGACCCCAAAATACTTGAACTCCTCCACTTGGGAGGGCACTCCACCCTTTTCTGACTGAGGACCATGGTCTCAGATTTGGAGGTGGTGATTCTCATCCCAACCGCTTCACACTCAGCTGCGAACCGCTCCAGTGAGAGTTGGAGATCACGGCTTGATGAAGCCAATAGTACCACGTCATCTGCAAAAAGCAGGGACGCAATACTGAGGCCACCAAACCGGACAGCCCTTATCAAGGAGTTCGTTACCCCATACCCCATTATTTCATAATGTCATTAATACATCAAATTGTATAGTCATGAAACATTTCAAAAAAATGTAAAAGAAAGAAGCAAATACGAGAAAGAAAGACAGAAAAAAAAAAAACATCGACGTAATCAGGTTAGCCTAAGGTACGAGTTACCGTCGTCTTCTGGACAGAAGTTTACGGTACCGTAATTCGTACCATAGGCAATGGAACGCAAATTAAGTGAAAAATTATTGAATACAGTAAACTAAAATAAAAAGCACATTACAGTTAAAGCATAAGAGCAATAAAGATAAGAATTTTTATCTATGTGGTGGTTAGCAGTTGGGTTAAGTACGATCCTGTTACGCTCTTATTTTGGGACTTCTTGTCGTACCCGGAAGTGGTTACATGTAAATATAATACGCTGATTCTATTGAGTGCGACATGCGTAATTTGACTGTGTTCAATTGTGTGTTCAGGTGAGCTTAGCGGGCTCCGGTTCAATAAAGAAGAGAAAAACTTATTTCGCTCTGTTTATCATTCACCACGCAGATTCCGGATGAGCAAGTCTGGTATCATAACAAGTTGGCATACGTGAACATTGGAGAGGAGGATGGATGTTATTTATTTATTTTGCGTTTGACTTCCAAATTTTGTTCGACTTGTAAGACAAAAAAATTCTGAATTTTTTGGTCGAATTCTGATTTGTTCAATGTCTTAAGCGTTCGAAAACCAAAGTTTGCTTGTACTGTTTAAACAAACTGGGAAATTCAGTAAAGTAGTAAAGAAAGTGTCATATACACTAAAAATTGATCAAAGTAACATTTTCCAAGCACAATTGCTAAAAATACGTAATGTCAATGTAAATGTATTTTTAACTTTACAATGCTAGTCCTCATTTTGGTTCCTGTTTTAAACATTGTATTGAAATTATATCAGACACTTGAACCGCAATTGCATTAAATTGAACATCGCTACGGATGACCATTCTTCATATACGAACTGATTTCATAAATATTGTTTAATCTATGTATGTTCATTCAGTGGCACACACACAGATAGGGTTGTACGTCTCATTTTTGCATCATTATGTGGCAATATTCTTTTTCATGAAAACTGACTGGAATATACATATGTTTCTGTGTGACAGTGTGTGTTTATATCTTTCGATATTGACATTTGTATTCATATTAAAGCCAACACTAACATTTCCCTTTTTGGTTGATGCATCTTGCATGGTGATGCATCTTTGGTTATTCTGCAGGCAGTAGAACAGTATCTATGTTCAGTTTGGGATATAATCCTGCAAAGAGAGATATTATTACAGCATTGCTTTCTGTGAAACAAAAAGAGAGATTCTTATAAGTTAAGAAGATCTGTTTGCAATGCAACTAGAAGCACAGGTATTGTACATTTAGGAGAGGTAGATTTGTATGGTCAACTCCCCAAAATATCAGGCAGTTGTAGAAAAATAGATCTGTGTGAAGGCAACAACACAAAGAGATCAAATCCACAAAGACCAGGTAGTTTGTTCACACTTGGTCAGGGTTATTCCTTCCAGGGCTCAATAAATTTGGACTGGCAAAAACTAAAGGGGAAGATAAATCTGTACATCTACTGAGCAGCTTCTAAATATTCATATTCAATATTTTTTTCTGGAACATATAAAGGTCTACTTTATGTAAGGGAAAGGGGAAGTAGATGGGTGGGACTGGGTGACATGGTGTCTCATTAATCGCGACAGGGTGCAGCAGTCCTTTCAGAATGCAAATTAAACTGTCACCCTTATCAGCGAAATATACACAGGATGGAAGGAATGAGGTATTGACAAGGTTATTGAAGAGAAGAAACTTTGATACATGCTAGTGGAGTAGCAAGTATAACTTTGAAAAATGTAGAAAACAGTCACTTTGGACCCATATCCAAGTAAATAGAATGGAGTTTGTTCCAGAATCAAAAAATAGTTTTACGTGTGGAAGCACCAGTGGACACTACATATACAGGTAGTTGTATCATAGCGCTACATAATGCTATCATGTAGGGATATGATATGAGTAGTGAAATTGTCAATAGCCAACAAATATAGATAATACCATTTCAATGTCAAATAGTTTTATATAATCATGCACTTTCACAATAGTTACAGGCTACTTAGCCAATATCTGATGTTTAATGAAAAAGATGAAATAACCCTTAGAAGCAACATTTTTCTCACTGACAGACATGCTTAGTTTGATAATGTGAAGGCTCCAGTCTTTTGAGCAGCTCTGTGTGGTTGCACATCCATATGTGAACATTTTCAAAATGCAAGCTAATCTTTAACAAGCACAGTTTAAAAATGTTCAAAATCTTAGTTCATCAAACTAGCATGCTAGAATTTCGTGATTGGCACTGAAGATGAAAACCAGTGATGTTTCCTTTATGTAATCTGATCTGATTTGATCTTTGTTTATCCATTCAGAATTTTAAAAAATAAAGGTTAAAACTGAACATGTCTGCAAGTTGTTCAGAGGCTGAACTTTGAGTAAAGACGAGGACTGACCCACTGACAAGCAGGTCGTCACTGACTCCCGAGCCACACCACTGATGATGCATGTGATAAACAGGATCACTTCAGAGGTGTATTGACAACATCTAATGCATTTAGTGGAAATTGTATTTATTTCATTCCAAACATTTCCAGCAATCAAACCCTGATAAAAGCTATAATTGTATTTAAAATAACTGTGTTTCATGCCGTGTGTGTCGATTCAACGTCAGGGCAGATGTGGCTGAACACCACGTCAGGAACATTTTTAAATTGAAATCATTTGAAAATTTCTGTCAGACAAACAGTTCTGGCATATCTGCAGTGACTGCCTTTTAAAAAAAAACCATACATATTAGTTTGACAGATTCAAAGACTGTGTATCTATATTTGCAAATACTCCCCACGAATTTTGAAGTGTTTGGGGGTTTTTTTTTTAGGTGGAAATGATGATGAGATGTATCTACTAGACCAAGGGCTGTGGGCTTAAACCTATATCCTGATAATCACTCTTTTCCTTTATCTCTCCTCTCCCTATCAGCTCTTCAGACCACTCAGCCTCCCAAGGTTCTCTTCCCCCCAGAGAGACGAGACACAGTGATAGAAATCACACCTGGTAAGGTCCAGCAGCTCTTTATTTCTGTATGCTAAGGTTAAGTAGTGTATGCTGAGGTTTATTTCATTTATTTAACCTTTATTTAACCAGGCAAGCAATTAAGAACAGGTTCTTATTTACAAATGCTGCCTGAGCTAAGAGCAGTGGCTCTTAGAGGTTAAGTAGTGTATGCTGAGGTTAAGTAGTGTATGCTGAGGTTAAGTAGTGGTTCTTTAAATAAAGCGGTTTGGAAGATGAACTAATCAATGACTGATGTCCAACACATTATTTTCTAGGTTTTCTTCAGTAAAGTTTGCATTAAATAATAAACATCAAGTATGTAGAACAGCAATGCAGCAATGGTGACAGACCGATCACAAGGTATATGAAAGATATTATCAATACTTGTTTGTAGTCTTAGACTTTTGTTCCCTATGACCGGCAGGAATAACCAGCGACGCATGTAAATATGTATTCACCTCGCTTGCTATTTTTCATGCCTTTTTAAATTGAAATGAAAAATCATGTTATTGAATTTTAAAAAATAAAATAAAAGAAACTATGGCATACGAATGGTGTTGGTGGTGGTCAAAATTAAAATGTCTCCTAGTCTAAGTAAAACTTACAAGTAAACATTGAGTAATATTTTGTATGACTGTATCTTCACAAAGTGAATGGAAGTTTTCAATTGTTGAATCTCACATTCATACCTGCATACAGTAAGACAGAAGTAAAGATAGTTCAGCTTGAACTGTTGACTTTAGTGTATTTTTGTAGGTAAACTGAACAGAAGATTTTGCCCTCAGAACGCAGAAAAACTTCAAATTATGTTTTGACTTAAATCAAATGAACAGTCATTAACACAGTTTTCAGATCATTGTGTTACAAATAACGTACTGGAAATCAGTTAAGCCATTTCATTTACTCCAACCATATCATGTCAGATCCGCAATAGGGGTTCAGAACTGGCCACAAATTCATCACCACTTCACCACTACAGAACGTCCTCAAAAACATCATCACCACTATGGACCGCTATGAACAACTATGTTGAATAAAATATATAATTACCAATAAATAAATAAATATTGTCCAAGAAATCTGGACTTCATCATGAATGATGATCATCCTGCTGTTTTGTTCTGACTGTACGGATAACTAAACAACCATTAGCAATCATTAGACCTTAAGAGTTATAGAGGGTTCATAGGTTTAAAGTCAAATCTATTCAAGAGAGCTTCCATCGATCCATTTTCTGTTATTGCTTCATCCGCTGTGGTGAGTCACTATGAGCAGGAGCCTATCTCAGCTGGCTTAGGACTTGAGGCGGAGGAAACTCTGGGCGCGACGCCAGTGCCCCATGGAGCCACACACAGATGCAGTAAAAACACGTACACACACTCTCACACACTACGGTCAATTTGGGATTGGCCAATTATCCTGGAGTGCATGTTTTTGGAGGTGGGAAGAAGACCACAACCAATAAAGGAATCAGCTATGATGCAGACAGTGGTTTTTTCACCTGCTAGTCAGTGATTAGCAGAGATTTGCAGACTGAACCATACTGTCTACTCTGCTGATGAGATCTGGCAGAATCCAATGCAAGTCCCAACCCACTGTGCCACTGACACCCATGGATACAGAACATTTCAGCTGGGATGGAGACTAAAAGAACAAGGAAGGTCTGGTGTAGGAGGAAGGAATTTCAAAACTGAAGGGCTCTCATTAGGGATCTAATTTGTTTGCGTAACGAATAGTGCGTGTTGTGTTGCACTGCCTGCTGCCGGTTGGCTGACTTTGGTGCCAGCTGTGTTTGCATTCAAGTATGCATGTGTACATGTGTGTGTCCTGCTGTTCAATGGCCTCCCTGACAATGTTAGCACTGTAGGCAGAAAATGTGTTTGAATGTGTACATGGGTGTGTGTGCTGTGTGTTTCCATTAACTCCAGATTGATGTAGAAACAAATAGGCCCTCAGGCCCCTGTAACCTGATTGCACCAGAGACACCTTTTAATGGGCCCTGACCACACAAAAACACCTACAGCAATAAAGGCTGCAAACACACACAGAAACCCTCTCTCAAGCAGTCACAGCGTGACCCTACAGTACATTTTTAATTATCGTCTTGTTTTAACCTGGGGGAGATTTACTCCAGCAAACACAGTGATGTTCCGTTTCTTTGCTCCCCGCTCCTTTCATTCTTCATCTCTCTGTTCTTCCCTTTCTGTTCTAAACACAGAACCCATTCTTCCTCTTTGTCCCTTCCTTTGTTTCATTGCTTTATTCTCCTCCAATCTGCTCTTTCTCCTTTCTGCTTTTTCATTTCTTTTTCGTTTCATTATGCTCATACTGTTACTCAGCCTGAAAACAGGAATAGCTGTTTCTGAAAGGTTTCCGTTGTAAAATCACCAGATTCACTGCAGATAGAGTTATCCACTGTGGTTACCCCGAGTAGGAATTTAGGAGGAATTTTCAGAAGAAGAAAAAAATGTCAGTCCCTCTGAGCTGTTCACAATTCAGTCCTGGATATCTAATGTCAAATTAATGTAAAATAATGTGTACTATTCAATTAGCCAAGGATTATTGGAGTTTGTACCATGTTTGTTTCCAGCTCCTTCTGAATGCTTGCATCCTAAATTCATATTTCATAAAGAGAGACAACGATTCGGGGATGATTTTGCATTTAAAATAAGTGAATAAAGTCATTGAAACCAGTAAAAATTAGGTAACTTTGAGTCTTTAAAATTATTATATTGAACCCTCTATGAATAAATGAAAGCAAACACTGAACTTTTGTTCCATTCTTGTTCTTACGAGCCACAAATGGACAAATGATTACTCGATGAGAACTTGTTAGTAAATATTAACCTGAATATTAAACAAATAAAATGGCAGTTCATATATAACAAACGGTAATACTGTACAGTATAACCTAATGAATTTACACAGTGTGATATAAAAACCATTAATGAAAAGTGTTCCTGTCCTTCATAACCAGCTCAACTGAAGACTATTGGTCACCATCATTAATCTGTTTTAAAAGATTCTTTCAAAATGATCTAAATGTCCAATCATTCTTAAAGCTCCCTCATCCCTCTGATTCAAAAGTATTCCAGTGTTTAATCATCAGCTGCTCGATATTGACTTTCTTATATTTTCAGCATCATTCAGTGAACATTGTGGCAGAATGCAATGCCTATTGTATTTATTGTTTATTTACATATGCTGTTTATCGGCACTTGTAATAATCAAATCAAACGAGAAATATTTAAAGAATTTCACAAAAAAGATTTTTATATGAAAACTTAACTTTGCATCAGTGTTGTATGCTCTAATTCCAAGTCAAATCACCACCAAAGCATACATTATAAAAAAACCGTTGTGATCATTAAAAGTTGACACTTTTGTTTTGTGTGTGTTGTGATTTTACCTTTTAAAGGGAACAAACGGTTATGGAGGCTTCATTTAAATCCATCATTTTAATCTGAGAGATTTTGCACACCGGTTTCAACAAATTTATATCTCTCTCTTTCATTCATTCATACACACACACACACACACACACACACACACACACGCATCCACGCACGCACGCACACACACACACACACACACACACACACACACACACACACACACACACACACACACACACACACACACACACACACACACACACACACACACACACACACACACACACTAAATTGATTACTGATTGCAGTGAGTTGGTGTGAACACCCGGCAGACGTAACCATCAGGCCTCAGCTGTCTGTGTTAATTGCTGACTACATCCTAATTCATTGGACTGATAAAAAGCCTTAACGGGATTCACTTAAGCATGTAAACACACAAACACACTTACTGACATGAGTGGATCTGGGTAACATAGGGATGATGTGTATAACTAGATTAAATCTTGAAAATCAAGCACACAAGCTTGAGTATATAATCAACACATTTACGCACACAGTGAACAGATGTAAGGCCTACCTCCAGACAAATAATCATCTGATCAGTTAATATAATATGAGTATTATTTTAGTTTTTCAATACCCAACAGTTGGTGGTCTGACCTCTGAGATGTAAGAGTTGAAGATTTGGAGATTTGAAGATTGTTCGAATTCTTTGGTATATAAAAGAAAACTGAAATTTTCCAAGTAAATAATGAAGGAATAAATGATTAAAATAGTCTTTGAAACCTTCACACACACACACACACACACACACACACACACACACACACACACACACACACACACACACACACACACACACACACACACATTAGTATTGAGTCCTTGCCTGAGAGGTTGTCTATTAAATATTGGTTGAGGAGCCTTTCTGTCTTTTCCTCTTTCTCTCCTCTTGTCTCTCTCTTTCCATCTGTCTCTTTCGTTTTCTTGCCCCATCTCGTTTTTCTTTCCACGTTGGCCTCCCCCACCCCTGCCTCTGTCTCACTTTCCTCCCACCCGCATTTCTTCCTCACCCAACCAATCTCTCTGTCTCTAACTGTCCATCCATCCATCCATCTTCTACCGCTTATCCGTAGTCGGTTCACGGAGGCAGCAGCTTCAACAGGGAGCACCAAACTTCCCTTTCCTCGGCCACATCAACAAGCTCTGATGAGGGGATCCCAAGGTGTTCCCCAGGGTCTGCCCCGAGGTCTCCTCCCAGCAGGATGTGCCAGGAGCACCTCCCTAGGGAGGCACCATGGAGGCATCCGCACCAGATGCCCAAACCACCTCAACTGACTCCTTTCCACACGAAGGAACAGTGACTCTACTTTGAGCCCCTCGCGAATAGCAGTGTTTGTCACCCTATCTCTAAGGGAGATATCAGATATCACCCTCTCATCCATCAGGGTAAACTCCAACACAGTGGCACTCAGCCAGGGGCTTGTGCCGCTGCGCCTAATGCCTGAGCAACTCCAGAGTAAATCAAGGTCCAACCCCCATCCAGGAGTTTGGATCCAGAACCAAGGCTATTCACGGAGGTAAGCCCTACCAGATCCAACTGGTAGCTCTCCACCTTCAACACAAGCTCCGGCTCCTTCCCCGCCAGTGAGGTGACATTCCACATGCCCAAAGCCAGCTACTGCCACCTGGGTCTGGTCCGTCGTGACCCCCTGTTGTCACTGCCACCCATATGGCAGCGCACGCGACGCAATGAATCTGCCCTGCAGGTAGTGGGTCCACAGGGGTTCTACAACTGTCCCTCTGCCTGTTTTGTTTGGGTAATTTTATTATTTTATTCTTGTTTCTTAAAGGTTTGATGCGTAATTTCTTCATTCACTTTTGGTTCACCACAGAGAGATACAATGAGATAGGAGAAATTCAGAATATAATGAATGCAAAAATCTTATTTTTTATTATGAAATACATAAGAGACTTGTTTTCAGTCATTAGTCATCCTCAACCATTCGATTCAAAAGTGAATAATCCCACAATGACTCAAATGTCTCAAATTATCTACAACAATAATGCATAAAAAATGTTTTCATTCCATTTTCCTCACTTGGTTAAGGGTAATGAAATCTTATCTGTGTAATGGAACTTGACAAAAGATAACATACACATAAATAAATGTGAATGTCTACAGCTGATTAATACAAAGGATGAAAGAGTTTTGATTTTTCATGTTTCTCAACAGAAACAGAAATTTATAGACTCATCGCAATCATCTATCTGTCCATCCATTTTCCTGTAGATGAGACAACCATAATTGTCTCATTCACAGTCGGTTTTCATCTTCTGTCACTGGTATTGCTGGAGCCTATCACCTTTTAGTTTGGGTGAGAGGCAGGGTACACTCTGGACGTGTTGCCAATGCATCACAAAGCCACAGAAAAGACCAACAACCACTCACACACATACTCACACCTATGGACAGTTTTATCAGATCAGTCCACCAAAATTGCATGTTTTTGGAGGTGGAAAGAAGCCAGAGAATCCAGAAAGAACCCACACAAACATGGGGAGAGCATACAAAATTTTAACAGAGAGGACTTAAACACTGAACCTTCGTATTGGCTACCCACTGAGCCACTGCACCACCATACGCTCATACAACATTTAAAACCAATAACATAGGTTTGTTTGTCAAAAATCTTACCAAATGAAATAAAAATTTCTCTCTAAAGATAGGAACTTATTTCTGAGCCTCTGACCTTCCTGGAAACATTGAAGAACAGTTTCTCTGAGAGAACAGAACAGATGGTTTTCTGGCACATTTGAATTAACTATCTGTTAAAACTGTTGGCAGCCACAGCACCGTGTAAAATCTTCCTCTATAGATCTCCAACCTTTTTGTAATGGTGGGTAGTAGAAAGACTCCCATGAAGGGTTCACACCTGGTTCAAGACCAAGATGAACCCTCCATGGTGTAAATTTATTACCATCACTGTCACTGAGGCTGATCGGGTCTGACACAGTCGTTAAGACAAAGCGCTCTACTGTGAAGGGATTGGTATTATCGGGATTTAAAGACCCACACAGCAGAGGACACACCCACAGCTGAAGACATACCCACAGCAGAGGACACGCCCACACTGAGGACAGAGCAGCAGCAGCAGCATCTAGAGATCATCCACAAACCTCTACCATATGTCCAAGGATGGAGATTTTTGCTGTGAGGAATTTGGACTCGACTGATGCTCTCGCATAAAAAAGTCCTCCAAGGTTCATAGATTCATTTAAAATCCAACAAATAATCTTCAAGCTCTCTACAGGGAAGGGATATAACGGGTGTTGTTTGGACCCAAAAAGCCAAACGCTTTTTGGCGAACCCCAAAAAGCGTTGCAGCTGCTTGCGAGAGTCAGGGACAGGCCAGGAGGCGACAACTGAGACCTTTGCGGGGTCCATCTCCATGCGGTCCCGACCAATGATGTAACCTAAGAAGGAGACAGAGGATGCATGGAACTCACACTTTTCGGCCTTGACAAACAGGGAGTTCTCTAGCAGGCGCTGCAGCACCGTCTGGACATGGAGGATATGTTCCTGCTTGGACCGGGAGAAGATCAGGATATCGTCTAGATAGACAAACACAAACTTGTTTAGCATGTCTCTCAGCACATCATTGATGAGGTTTTGGAACACAGCCGGGGCATTGGTGAGCCCAAACGGCATCACCAGATATTCGTAGTGTCCTGTAGGGGTGTTAAAGGCCGTCTTCCACTCATCTCCCTCTCGGATCCGCACCAGATGGTAGGCGTTGCGGAGATCCAGCTTGGTGTACACGGTGGCCCCTTGGAGCAGCTCAAAAGCTGAGGCGATGAGGGGGAGAGGATAGCGGTTCTTCACCGTGATGTCATTCAGACCTCGGTAGTCGATGCACGGCCTCAGAGACCCATCCTTCTTGTTGACGAAGAAAAACCCCGCTCCAGCAGGTGACGAGGAGGGTCGAATGATTCCGGCGGCCAGGGCATCGCTGATGTGGGTCTCCATGGTCTCCCTTTCAGGTGCGGACAGCCAGTGGCCCTTGGGGGGTACAGAGCCGGGAAGGAGGTCGATGATAGTCATAAGGCACCATGGAGAGATCAGGAATGGAACAGGGGCTGGCAGACGGCGTGGGGGCCCCCACAGGTCTGAGGCAGATCTGCTGACAGGAGGGACTCCATCCCAGGATGGACCCCATGGACCAGTCTATATGGGGGTTGTGGTGTCGAAGCCAGGGGTAGCCGAGGATGAGGGGAAGATTGGGAGCCTCAGGATATGAAACCGGATGGTTTCACGGTGTGTGCCAGACAGGAGCATAGAGATGGGGGCAGTCTGATGGGTGACAGTTCCCAGGAGATGACCGTCCAGAGCGCTGGCTGGCATGGGGCGAGGGAGAGGATCTCGACTGATGTCCAGTTGACGGGCGAGGTCCTCATCCATCAGGTTGACGTCTGCCCCCGAGTCGATGAAGGTGGCGAGGGTGTGGGACCCCCCTACCAACAGGAGCTGGGCATGAAACAGAGGTCGTGGGCTAGGGGCAGAGTTCTGGGACCGGCTCAGCAAAATGCCCCCTTCTACTGCTGAGCCCTCCCTTTTACTGGACACCGGGAGACAAAATGGCCGGCTTGGCCACAGTAGAGGCAGAGATTTTCCCGGCGTCGTCGTTCTCGTTCCTCTGATGTAAGGCTGGTTCGCCCCACCTGCATGGGTTCCACCCCCCCGTGCATAGGTTCAGAAGAGGGAACAGGAATGACTGGGACCCTATGTGAACGAGCAGAACGCCAGGGATCACCTCTCTCACGGCGTTGTTCCTTCCTCCTCGTCTGTATCCGCCTGTAGGGGTCGTAGTCAGCTCAATGAGACCGTCCAGGGAATTGGGAAGGTCGAACGGAACCAGCTCATCCTTTACGTAAGGAGCCAGCCCATTTAGGAAGGCGTCACATTGGGCAGCAGCATTCCAATCGCTGAGACGAGCCCAAGTTCTGAAGTCTATGGCATAGTCCGAAACTGTCCGATCTCCCTGCCTCTGACTCATGAGTCCCCCTGCTGCATCAGGACCCAGGGAAACGGGTCCGAACACCTTGCGAAGCTCCTCACCAAAGGCTTGGAATGTGGCGCAGGCAGGCGTGCCTCTCTCCCACTCCGCCGTCCCCCACAGACGTGCTCTACCAGTGAGGTGATTGATGGCGAAGGCGACTCTGGCCCCCTCTGTGGCGAAGGTATGGGGTTGCAGGGCAAACAGGATTGAGCAGTTCGTCAAAAAGGGATTGCAACCCTCAGGATCCCCATCGTAGCGCTCTGGCGCCCCCACACGGGGCTCAGATGTGGAGCTTGATGCTGGCACAGGGGTGGGAGCAGGAGGGGCCGGAACTGGGACCGAAGCAGCGTGTTGTGCCATGGAAGCTGCCATCTGCTGTACCTGGGCAGCTAGCGAGGTTAGCGCTCGTTCCAGGGATGATGCAGACTGACGAGCCTCTGCCGCGTTGGAGGCTAACAGAGACTCATGCTGCTGAAGCATTGCCTCCACGAGGGCTAGGCGAGACTGGGGGGATGTGGGGTCTGCTGGGTCCATTTCTGGCCAGATTGTACTGTAACGGGTGTTGTTTGGACCCAAATGCAGTACTCTTTTGTAGAGGAGATAAGATGTAGCTTACTTCAGCCGAGGCAGGACGCCCTGAGTTCTGGAGAGCAGGCAGCACGAACTGTGAGGCCGACGAGGAGTGAGCCGAAGAGAGGTCGGGGCAGGCAGGGAGGTCGAAGCCAGGTGAACAGTCCGTGAAGGCAGAGGTACCGTTTAGGAACAGGCAGGAGAAGAGACGAGGCCAGGCGGAGGAGTCGAAACCAAACGAGCAGGCAGATACCAGAGGTGCTGAGGCGAAGCACGAGGTCAGGGACAGAAGGCAGGTGAGTTTACCGGGAGGCAGACGAGGATGGCAGGTCAGGGACAGGCAGAGTCGATACCGGGAAATCAGACAGGGAAAAAACGCTGGAAAGTCTCGCATGACGCTGAAGAACAATCTGGCATGGACTGAAGATGCTGGAGAGACTAAATGCAGGCTTGATTGCAGTGATCAGAAGCAGGTGAGCAGCATGGGCTGAAGCAGTAGGCGTGGCCGGCAGGTAGAGTGGAGCAGAGTGAGGGAGAGTGGAAAAATACTGCAGGGGTGTGACAGGAGGGGAATGAGAGGCGGAGACTGTGACAAGGGATCAGTATCTGGATTTTAAAAACCTGTATAATCGAATTCATCAGAGTCAGTTGCTGTGGGGCGAAATGACTCTTCCAGCATCTCAGCACACTGCTGATTATCCTCACTCCACAAAATTCTGCAAGGTCTCCCACTGAAATTGTGCACCTGTGTAATATATGTTGATTAATAGCTTTGGGTTGGTAGTCAGACTTAGCAGCAGGGAGCAAATTTGGAACCCTTCCACACCAGGTTCACATAGCATGTAGCATTGGAAGCCGATATAGATGTGTAGGAGGCTTGTCGTTGTTGGGGTTGTTCATCGGTTCTGCATTGGCAGCTGCAGCCACTGTCCCTGAGCAGGTGCGTTCTGTCCCTCCTCCTGTGGACAGGAGGGAAGGAGATGTCCCCACTCCCTTAAGCATGTCATGCCCTCCACAGTGACGTGGATTGCATGGTCAAATTATGCATTTTAAAAACCAGCAAGATATTAATTTCTTCATCAGTCTTTTTTGGGACAATCAGAAGCTGCAGGAGACGACATCCTTCAGGCGGGGACTCTTACCGCCAGATTCCATTTTTGTAATTGTCTTGAGAAGCTGATCACGTCAGACCACCTCCTTCTCCAGGACCCCATAGCTGAAGGGATGATGAACATAATGACCTTTTCTCATGGGTTAGCCAGGGAGGGGACAGGGGCGAAGGTATATGAAGAGAAATATGTAAATTCAGCAATATTGACACTGAAATCATGCACATTATTGCAGATTCAGAATGCAAATAAAGCATGGACCAGAGAACTAGACCAGACCAGAGAAATAAAATTTACAATAATTTCAAAAAAAAAAAGAGAGGAGTCCCTCATTTAGTCTATTGTGCAGGAGTATGTGACTCCACGTTTTAATATTCAGCATTCCCAAGGAAACGCATGATGAACTCAGCAACGATACAATGCTACATATTTGAGGTTTAACTCCAATAGATGTGCAGTAGATGCCTAAACACATAATAAAGGGTAAGAATCAGTAGTGTTTTGATGGAGAGTGGGACAGTACAACAGGAAGGAATAACAGAGAATAGGTGGGAGGATTGCACACAAACACACACACACACACACACACACACACACACACACACACGCATACACACACAAACTAATAGGAGTACCGCATGCTGGGAGCATCTGAAATGCCTTTTTATCACTGTCAGCCTACCTACACACTGTTTCTGTTTCCATCACCCCCCAATCATTTAGAACACAAGACAGTAAACATCACAGTATATAATATAGTACAGAGTGTTTAGCAGTCCTGTCATTGGTGTTTTGTGCTCTCTCTCTCTCTCTCTCTCTCTCTCTCTCTCTCTCTCTCTCTCTCTCTCTCTCTCTCTCTCTCTCTCTCTCTGTCTCTCTCTCTCTCTCTCTCCATTTCAACAACCTGCTGACGCATGAGACAGAGAATGAGGGCTGGCAAAAGTAGAAAGATTGAAGAGCATTGAAGGGATTAGAAAATAAATGCAGGTGAAGTAGGATCAATACCTGATGAGATGGTGATAATGAGCAGGCTTTGTTCTTTCACTTGCTTTCGCTTTCATTCAACTGGCAGCCCCATAAATAATATAGTCAGCATTGTTTGCAACCTTGATGGAGAACGGGAAACTGTGAAGAGGTAGAGGCCAGGCTAGGCTTGTGTGCATGGTGGTGGAGGTTGTTGGGGTGAGTGGTTTCTGTCTTTGTGTGTGTGTGTGGGTGTGTGTGTGTGTGCGTGCGTGCGTGCGTGCGTGCGTGCGTGCGTGCGTGCGTGCGTGCGTGTGTGTGTAAAAAGATTCAAATGCACATAGAATATTAAAGCTGGGACAAAATGTTAATTTGAACTTCACAGTTTATCCACAGGCAGAAACTTCTGTTCAACCTTTATGAACCTGGCGGATTGATGTATATCATTGTTGATTTGTGCATTCCATAATGGGTTACTTCAAACTGATTGTAATTCGCTATTTGTTTCTTGCTGGACTCAGAATGCCTTAGTACAGGCAGTACAATGGCATTAATAGAGAAGTTCACCTGAAAGTCAAACATCCAGGGATTCTGCCTCGACCTTCATGATTTGAAGTCTGTCTAGCAGAACAATACCAAGAGATAACCCCCATGTACAGTTGATATGCATAATAGAACAAGACACAATGGTTGCCTCCACTGATTAAAAATTGACAGGAAGTCGAATCTCAGTAATCTCATCATGATCATATTTATGGGAGCGAGAACACAAGAAGAGGTGTAGTCAGTCGATCACTACTCTGTAAAGTGTATTTCACACTTTTTTCTTTGTACTGAGAAGGAAAATTAATTTTTTTCAGAACCCTTACCAAAGGTGTTTACTTGTTTGCTGTGTGATACATGCCGATAAAAAACGTCACCAATTTAATTAAATTGAAATAATCCCACCATCTTGAACTTTGTTTGATCACCACTAGTTTCAGTCAGTTTTGAAATATTGGCATCATCAAATCTGAATTGATTGATTCATTTGTTGATTCATTGACTGATTGAAGGCTGCACCACTCAGCTTGTTTCAAGAGCTTTGCAGGGCCTTTTTCAGCACACTTGTTTCTTGTTTTCAGGAGCTGCTTCTGTTAAACAAAAGGATTGGTTATTATTTGGCTTACTGTGATCCCTGTGTCTTCATTACTGTCTAATTATTCCCCCGGCTGTCTGTGATGTGGTCAGTTGTATTCTGCTCCTGTTGGTTAATTTAGCAAAAGGAATCAAATGTTGTTATCCTCGAGGTGGCCAGCAAACCCCACTGGATTTATTCTAATACAGCAACACAGTTCTGGAGCAAGGCAACAAAAATGCATCTATAGGTTAATCAACAGAGCTGGGAATGTGGTTTGTGCCCATGACAAATTTGACAAATCTTCATTACCGTTGCTTTCAACTCTTGTTTTAAGTTTCACCCTCAGCTGCTGACTATCAGGTGCCTTCTTCTTCTTCTTTTCCTTTCGGCTTTTCCCTTCAGGGGTCGCCACAGCGAATCAGTTGCCTCCATATAACCCTGTCTTCTCCATCCTCTTCTCTCACACCAACTACCTTCATGTCCTCTTTCACTACATCCATAAACCTCCTCTTTGGTCTTCATCTAGGCCTCCTGCCTGGCAGTTAAAAACTCAGTATCCTTCTACCAATATATTCACTATCTCTCCTCTGGACATGTCCAAACCATCTCAGTCTGGCCTCTCTGACCTCATCCCCAACACTTCTAACACGTGGTGTCCCTCTAATGTACTCATTTCTCATCATAACCTGGTCACTCCCAAACAGAACCTCAGCATCTTCATCTCTGCTACCTCCAGCTCTGTCTCCTGTCTTTTCCTCAGTGACACTGTCTCTAGACCAAACAACATCGCTGGTCTCACCACAGTTTTGTTCACCTTTCCTTTCAATTTAGCTGAAACTCTTCTATCACACATCACACCTGACACTTTTATCCACCCGTTCCATCCTGCCTGGACACGCTTCTTCACCTCTTTTCCACACTCTCCATTGCTCTGGACAGTTGACCCTTAAGTACTTAAAATCCTCCACCTTCTTGATCTCTTCTCCCTGTAACCTCACTCTTCCACTTGGGTCCCTCTCATTCACACACAATTACTCTGTCTTACTGCGGCTAACCTTCATTCCTCTCCTTTCCAGGACAAACCTCCACCTCTCTAGCTTCTCTTCCACCTATTCCCTGCTCTCACTGCAGATCACAATGTCATCTGCTAACATCTTCGTCCATGGAGATTCCTGTCTAACCTCGTCTGTCAGCCTGTCCATCACCATAGCGAACAAGAGGGGGCTCAGAGCTGATCCCTGATGCATTCCCACCTCCACCTTGAACTCCTCTGTCACACCTACAGCACACCTCACCACTGTCTTACAGTCCTCATAAATGTCCTGCACTGCTCTAACATACTTGTCTGTCACTCCATACTTCCT